>NC_091822.1:196776830-197388497 GCF_038994185.2 Dermacentor albipictus
TGCTGGACCTCCGCTTTCACTCAACTGGTCGACGCGAAGGCCTTGGCTGTGGATTTCCACCCTCCGTTCCAATGGCGAGTCCCTTCGTGTTCAGTGGCGACATACTGCACTGACAGCCGAGAGCCGACGCGAAACTTTTTTCACACTCACATCCTGCCTCACAACCACTTTCCTCCCCAATGCTCACCGCTCTGCGCAGTTCGACGAATGTGCTCGGCCAGTGAGCGACACGCACAGCCCTAATACATGACAGCTGCTCGCAGTGCCACTAGCCACGGCCCCGAGACAAACGCAACGCTTCATTTATTCTGTCTCCAGCAGTTGAGCACCATATTTTCTCTCAGTTATATTGCCATTTTGTTTGTGAGTAATCATTCTTGCAATGCAGGCTAGGCATCGAACGACTGAAAGATGAACAAGTCGCTAGGTATTCATCGTAAGAAGAAGCAGGCATGCGAACGCAGACAAAAGTAGAACAAGGATGCGGTCGAAACACCGCATGATAAAGCCCGCACCGCTAATTTCAAAGCTCGTTCATGCCAAAGAAGACAAGCTCAGGTCAAAAACACCTTGAAAGACCAGTTAGTTTCACCAACATTTAGATGTCGAGAATGAAACACGTTAGCTATGTCTAATAGGCAGCATCCGAAAGCTCATGCAGAAGCCTTCTTTACTGAAATGTTAAGGCGGTGATATAACGCACGTCTCTGCCAAAGCGGTAAGTGCTTAAACAGTAAGAAATTGCCCTCCACAAAGTGGTCATTTCCAGCCCGAGTAACGTGGGCCACGTTTCTTGAAAACGAAAAGAAATGTAGTAAACCGTCAGCGTTGCTGTCCATTTTTTTCCACTTATATAAGAATGACAGAGCAAGAGAAAGAAAAAAACTAAACTGAAATAAAACAACCACCTTTGCCGCAAAGCACTGTTGCAATGCGGCGAAGCAACAGGTTTCCGGAGCAGGAAGGCCACTCGAGTCATCCAGGCGAAGCAGCGGGTAATGTAACTAGGTCACAATGGAAAGAAGAGGTTGCCAGTAAGTGGCGCCAAAGTGAAGACGCCAAACGCTTCAGGACATGTACGTGTGCCTAACGGAAAAGAAAAGGGACAGATGTGTTCGGTAGTTTTTGTCGAACACAAAGGCGCAGCCCTTTTGATCGCTTCAATGCCGCAAAAGGGATCGCTGTGGCCGTAAAGGCTCGCCAAGCGTATCGCCGCCCCTTTCCATGGTGAGGCCAGGGAACGTTGACGCTAAGCGGCGGCGTAGAGGTAATGGTCATCCCCGTTTTCATATTTTCATCTACCCTTCACGTCAGCCTCTTCTATTTCCTTTCCTCTATGCTGTGGTCAGTGACTTCCTACGCGATGGCCCTTCCCTCGCCAATCTGTGTGCTATGCGTACTTCCTTCTTTTTTTTTGTTTTACAGATGACTTATTCTATGCTTTTTCTGCTCATCTGTTTCTGGCAGGCTGCAAGGTGGTGAAGCTGGAGGCCCCGGCGACACGAAAAGCCACTCGGCTGCAGCGGCCATATTGGATTTGGCCCCGTGGCTCTTCGCTCTTTCGCTGCCGCGCCGTCAGCCGACTCTCCGGGTCGCACTTCCGGCGGCTGCAACCAATTAGCTTTTAACCGGAAGTGCACTGCCACCTGCACCGGCACCCCCCGGCTGCCAGACCGACGTATCGACCACGCCAGAGGTCGCCACCCTTGCCACAGCGGCGCCCGACAGTGTGCTCGATTCAGCTCTCCATCTGACTTTCCCTCCAAATTTTCATTTTGAATACTCTAAAAAGTCAAGAGAGAGAGTGAGAGAGAGAGAGAGACTGCCTATTTTTGTTTTATTCATTCGCCGTGAGTTCACATATAGTGGTATGGATTAATTCTACACACTTGCTTGAAAGTGTTCTCTTCCATTCATATTTTCACAGTTGGTTTGTGTCATTAATTGAGGCTTCATCGTCATCATTATCTTTATTTATCTTCTTGTTTTACGTATAAGCCAAAATAGTGTTACAGAACGGTAAGCTAATGTAACGCACCTAAAGTGGCATATGCTCGTTGCATTTTTTAAAATTTACCTCTCGTGATTTGGACGCACCCTGACTACTTGCCTTGACAAACGTTAACTGAATGACGTGACTGAATACCAATTGCAAACTGATTTTTTTTAGCCAGGCTATTACTGAACAATGCTCTAATTTTCAGCACATCAAAATTCATACGTGTTCTCGAACGTCTTTGGTTCAGGTTCGCAGTCACTTGCATTCAGGATTGATTGGTTAATCCATGATCATGACCTATGCAATCATGATCATGATCATGATTCCATGGATGATCATGATTGCATGGGTCAATATACATACTCAGAGGAGCAGAAAAAAATAAATCAACTACCGTTTTGAGGCAGTACTTCTTAGCAGTCCTACATACTTGTAGAATGGTCCGATCCAGAGACAGAGAGAGAGAGGAAGAGAGTGGAGGTACCTTTCCGGAGGTGGAGATTCCTTTCCAAAGACTGAAGTAGCAGATGATGTAGACGGCGAGGAGGCAGAGCGCCATGTCCCACTTGATCGAACCTAAGTCGTCGATGCCCGAACTGTACTGAAGCTGCAGCAGGTGGCGTCTGCACGGAGGGCGGGTAGGACAAACGGGCAACTGTCAGGGGGCATTGTCTTTCGGATAAGTTCTCGTTTCGGCCAATTGTAATTCTAATTGGCCAATAACTTCTTCTCGGCCAATTTATCATAATTTATCGTAACTAATTTAGCTCATGAGAAAAGCAAGGACTTATAACAAATATCCACACCTGCACCTGATTAATGCTCTCAGCTCCGCACATTACATGTGTGCCCTGAAGATACCTCAGCAAATGTTACTTAGGTATTGAATATTATTACGTGTCAGTGTGTATATTATATATAGTTATTTCTTAGCTTCGGTGCAATTACCACCAGACTATCGTATTAAGATAAATAGTAGGATCAGATCTTAAACGATCCAGCTTCATGACCACAGCAATGTACTACGTGGCTCCAGCATAGGGGTTGTTTCAAACAAGAGAACTAAATGCTACTGACTGCTGGTAGAGGCTTGGGCGTGTTGGTAATTTATCGTAACACAACCACGGCGCAGTCTATCCACTCTCGACGACTTGATCTTCCGACGCAGCACAAGATGGAAATACCCCGTGTCTCGTCGCCTTTCGAGTGAGAGAAGCGACCACTACCACCATTATTTTGCCTCGTTTTAAGTGCTGTCCGAGGCCATCAGAACGCCTGTATAGTTTGCCTAGCCAAGTTCACGGCCGCCTGCGCACGCCAAAGTTCCGGAACCACAAGGCCAGAACCGCTTAGAAATCGTTCTATATTGAGTTACCCATCGCGATCAGCTGAACTCATCTATAGCGGATAAATCGAAGAAGTTTTGCGGCATGTACGGCCCTCTGGGCTGTACTTGCTGGCGATAAGGTAGACTCGCTGCCTACAGGGCTACCTGACTGAGCCATGTTGAATGCTCGGTTGCCATAGTCGAAAGTTCGAATCCTTCTAGACAGACAGACAGACAGACAACGAACTTTATTTATTCATGAGGAGCTACCGTCAGGACTTCGTAACGGGAGGCCTTTGTAGCCGCTGGCCGCACCCACGTAGAGGACAGAACGCCGTGACGCTCCGCCCTTTCCTGTGCCCTCTGGACAGCCTGGGTTTGATTTTGGAGTACCGTGCTTCTGATGGCCTCCTCCCATTCGGCTTCGCTGGAGAGGAAGTCGTTAGGCAACGCGGGACATCGCCAGAGCATGTGAGCCATAGAACAAAACGTTTCACTGCAGTCGGGACAACTAGGGTCCACATCTGAGTACATCCCGCTGAGGAATCCCCGCGCCTGTAAAGATCCCGTCTGCAACATTCTAAGAGTAGCTGACTGACCTCTACTGAGCTTCGGGTGAGGTAGAGGATAAATTATCCGACCAAGTTGGTAATGTTTAGCAATTTCATTAAATGTGAGGAGTGGATCGTTCTGCTGAGTCCCTTCCTGCCCCTCCGGAGCCTCCAGACCGTCGCGGCGCGTGAGTTCTCGCGCACGGTCGTCGGCCAGCCCGTTGACGTTTGGGAAGCCCTCGAGAACGTTCGTCCCCATGTGTGCGGGGAACCACGTGATATTATGAGAACCGGGGCAAGTCCTTTTCTCTAGAATAGAGGCCGCTTCTCGTGCGAGGTTACCCGATTCGAAAGCTCTGATTGCGTCTCTGGAGTCCGTGTAAATGTAGGAACGCTCTGGGTCACACAAGGCCAGCGCAACCGCAATTTGCTCTGCTATACTCACGGTGGGCGCTCTGACTGAGGCCAAGGAGCGAAGCACTTCCTGTCCGTCTACAACCGACAACGGGGGCACTCTCATGTTCCCGTACTGCGCCGCATCGACAAAGACCGCGGAGTCACTGTCATCTCTAACTTTCTTCAAGATGGCTCGTGCACGGGCTTTACGTCTGCCTTCGTTGTGCTGTGGATGCACGTTTCGCGGGAAAGGCCTCACCAGGTAGGTCGCCCTCGTTTCTCGTGTCAGTGTTATGCGCCGGTCCTTCATTATCCTAGGAGCCATGCCAACCTCGTCGAGAATTCGCCTGCCAGCTTTGGTCGACGATAGCCTAACCACCTCGGCAGTGACCTGTGCCTCTATGATCTCGTCTATGCTATTGTGCATCCCGGGTTTATCTAGCCCGTCGGAGCTCGTGGCAATAGGCAAGCCTAGCACTTTCTTGATGCTCTTGCGCATGAGGGTATTTAATGTGGTCTTTTCCGTTTTTGTCCATACTAGAGCTGACGCCACGTAGTTAATATGACTCATGAGAAACGCTTTGTACATCCAAAGGAGGTTTTCACCTAATCCCTTCTTTCGGTTGGACGCCCTAGCAATTAACCGCAACATTTTCTCCGTCTTGGCTGTAACGTGGATAATTGTTCTGGCATTACAGCCCCTCGCGTCCATGAGCAGGCCAAGGATCTTAACTGAGTCAGCTCTAGGAATTTTCTGCCCATTATTCGCGTATAAGGTAGCTGGTTGAGGGGTGTCAGACCCCTAACCCCTTGCCTTGCGGGTCTGTAAAGTAACAGCTCCGATTTACTCGTAGACAGCTTGAGACCCGTATCCGCGAGGTAAGCCTCCGTCTCGACCAAGGCCGCTTGTAGGCCTTTCTCCATTTCAGCTAGGGAGCCCCCTGGGCACCAGATCGTGATGTCTGATAGACCTGTCTGATAGACCCTTCCTGACTATATTGAAGAGCAGTGGCGCTATGACTGATTTCTGAGGGGTACCCCTAGCCCCCAATCTGTACACGCTCGGCCGAATCTGCCCCACCTGAATAGTAGCAGTTCTATTCATGAGAAAGGTCCACAAAGGCCTGGAATTTGAACCCCAGGCCTATCCCGGCCGTGGCCTGCAGAATGTATCTATGTAAAACTATGTCGAACGCCTTAGTGAGATCCAGGGCGAGAATTCCTCTCACGTCCCAGGTGCCGCTATCAAAGATTTTCTTCCTTAGCATTAGCATAACCTCCTGCGTCGATAGGCCGGGCCGAAAGCCGACCATATTATGTGGGAAGAGGTAGGTCTCTGCGCTCTATGTACCTGGAAACCCTGTTCAAGATAGCGTGCTCAGGTACCTTGCCTATGCACGAGGTTAGTGATATTGGCCTCATGTTGTCCAAATGAAGGGGTTTTCCTGGTTTAGGGATGAGTGTCACTATAGCCGACCTCCATCCGTCAGGCACATGTCCTGTCTCCCATGCACTGTTGACCTCCTTAGTTAGTAGTTCCACTGCCTTATCGTCCAGTATTCGTAATAGCCTGTTAGAAACTTTATCCGGACCGGGAGCCGATCTGCTGTTTAAATTGTAGAGCACCGCCCTGATCTGCGATTCTCTGAAGGGCGCGTCCAGTTCTTCTACCGTCGCACACTCGATTTGCGGATAATCTTCTTCCTGCGTCGGCCCTAAAGGAAGGTATCTATCCGCGATCGCCTTCAAAAGTGACTCTTCAGTACCTCCCTCCTGTTCGTGCCGGTGTATGACTTTACTAAGTGTTTGCCATTGATTATGCTTTGTCTGTGCGTCACCCAGGAGGTGCTTGAGGAGGTTCCACTTCCCTCCTGAGCGCATGGACCCGTCTACTGCCGCGCAGACCTCGTCCCATTGTAGCCTATTGAGCTCCGCGCAATATCTCTCGATCTCTCTGTTGAGCTACGCAACCTTTTTTCTCAGCCTGCGATTTAACCTTTGTGTTTTCCACCTCATCAGAATTGACGATTTCGCCTTCAACAGGTGCGCTAGGTGTGGATCCATTCTTAGGACCTCCGCTTCCGTTTGTACTACCTTAGTAGCCCTCTCGACGTCCTCCGTTAGCGATTCGATGGCCTCGCCAAACGAGGAAAATGCGCTCGTTCGCTCCTTCCTCAGTTTCCTGAACTCCTCCCAGTCCGTGACTCGAAATACCCTTGCCGGTCGGGCGTCCACCCTTAAGGTTACCGCTACTATGAAGTGGTCACCGCCCAGGTTCTCCTGCTTATTGGCCCACGTTACGTTACCTACATTTTTTATACATGCCAAATCAGGTGTTCTGTCTCGCGCAACTGACGTGACCAGCCTAGTGGGGAACCCTGGGTCCATGATTACCGAAAACGCGAGATCATCCAGGATCCTCGCCAGGTTCCCTCCCTTTGCAGTCCGTCTGACGTAGCCCCATGCATTATGAGGGGCGTTAAAGTCCCCGGCAACTATCATAGGAGAGTGCTTGGCTATCGACGTCGCCTTCATAAGCAGGGAGTTAAACGTCTGTATCTGGTCCGACGGCGGGCTATAGACATTAAGCACAAAGACGCTCTGCTTAAGAAGCCCGTGCGGTATAACCTCCACGAAAAGGGCCTCCATATTACCCCGTTCAGATTGGATTGGATGTTCAATAAAGGCTAGATTTTTTTTGTCATCGTAGCTTGTCCTCTGCCCCCCTCGTTCCTGACCGACACAGTGTTGAAGACAGAGAGAATAGGGTCGTCACATAGTGTCCCCTGTAATAAAAAAATCTGCGTTTTTTCCACCTCATTCGCCAAAACTAGCGCAGTGCCATATTACCAGCTCTTTGTGATCGCCCGCCATGATGCTAAATTAACATGCCTTGCTGCACAGCCGGAGCAACCTCGGAGTGATTCACTACCTTGTTTTGCGCCCGGACCTTGGCTTTGGCCTTAATCCCGGCCTTTTTTTCTAGTACCGTCACTCTTTGGACCAAAATCTTTACGCTTTCCTGATTTTCTCTGCTTATCCTAAGTAGTTCCTCCAACATCTTTCTTTGCTGGACCTCTCCCTCAGACGTTTCCGAGTCGCTCTCGTCGTTAGGAAGGGGGGCCTTACGCATTGCTTTAGTGCGTCCTACGAAGGGTATATGTTCGACTACCTGTGGCGCCTGGTCGCTCGCCTCTATTTCAATGGGCTTTGGGTTTCCCTTGGCGGCTTTGAGTCGGCGTACCTCCTCTCTAAGCTCCTTAACTTCCTTTAGTAATGCGTCCACGTGCGATCTACTACCATGCTCTGGCGAAGCCGACCGCGTTACCTCCGTGGGTCTCTGTAGCTCCTTCTTCGTCTTCCCTTCGACACGATCCGCCCAGGTAGGCTCCTCCTGGATCCTCACGCTGGACACCGAGCGCCCTCTTGTTCTGGAGCGCTGCCTGATTGCACCGCGCTTCCGCGCAGCTGGCGCGCGAGAGCGGCTTCTTTCGGTGCTGCGCTCCTGCAGAGCTGGCGTGCGCGAGCGGCTCTTGCCGCCCGCCGTGATGACCTCGGTGCCCCGGTTCAGCTGCTCGGCGCGTCGACGCCGGTGCCGCCGTCTTCTTCCGACGATAGATGGAACTTGAAATTTGTCCCTACACTCCTTGGCCGCGGTGGGGTGCTGGCCACCGCACAACGTGCACTTAGGATCGCACTGGTGATCTTTCGCCGGCGATCGTTTGCCGCAGGTGCGACACCACTTGCTTCCCGGGTTGGGACACACGTCAGCCCGGTGTCCCAGTCCTCCGCAACCGTGGCAGACTTCTGTGTGGCGTCGGTAGAGTGTGGAGCGAAATATACTCGCGCCGCATGCCACGTAGTTGGGCACCCTCATTCCCTCGAAAAGTATTACCACCGCTGTAGTGTTCTTGATCCGCCTGGCCTCCAAAGCGCCCGGATTCCGATGATCAACAATTCTCGCTCTGAATTGAGCCTCGCTGACTTCAACGTCGACTCCTCTTATGACACCTCTACACGTATTCCGGGTGGGGCCAGGTACGCCGCCACCCCAAACGTGCCTTCACCGAGCCTGATTTGCTGCACTCGGGCGTACGCGTCCGCGTTTTTCTCGTGAGGAGTACACACGACAAAAATGTTCTGAATTCCATCGGGACACATCGTGTCCGCTTCGATTGCGGCCGGAGCTAAGGATGCCGCCATGGCCAAGGCTTGCTCAAAGCGTATTTTACTGACCTTGTTTACATTCAGGCCGTCGCGTGGTCTGACAATGATGCGAAAAGTGTCCCTCGGCAGTCGAGACAGCCTCGAAGCAGCGGTGACGCGTCGTATCGCGTCGCGTGCTGCGGCGGTGCGGCCGCCGTCCCTCCGCCTGCCATTTGTATTTCCACCGTCTTGAGCCGAAGAATATTCTTCCCTGCGCCTGCCGGGCAGGTGGCCGTACGCCACCTTCCATCCCGCATCGCACGCCTCTTCTTGAGTAATATCTTCTCCTTCCACAACGTCCCTCCTGGATACAAAGTCCCACATGCGCGGGAGTAGGCCTAAGCCTACCCTCGCCGTGTTTCAAACACTCGCAGAAGGGCGAAAAGTCCTCCTACCGACGAAAATCCGGTATCGGCAGATTCCTCTTGACTTGCCACGTCGATTAAGCCATAACTCGCGCGGTTTCGCTGGGAGAACCACTAGAGAACATTGATCAAAAGTGGAGCCGATGTCAAAGCGTCTGCACTACAGCTGCTGCTGCTGCTGCTGCTGCTGATGATGATGATGATGATGCACAGCGTAATAGACGTAGACAATGTATGAGTCTATCTATCTAGTGCGTGTCTTTTCATCTTGATTCGCCATGGTGGCCTCGCGGCTATGGCGTTGCGCTGCTAATCACGAGGTCGCGGGATCAAATCGCGGTCACAGCAGCCGCATTTCGATACGGGCAAAAATGCAGAAGCACCCGTGCATTAGGTGCGCTTTAAAGAATCCCAAGTGGTCTAAATGAATCCGGAGTCCCCACACAGCGTGTCTCATAATCAAATCGTGGTTTTGGCACATAAAATACCACAATTTAAAAAAAAGAACATACGCGCTTACGAAAGGTGGGCACAAACTTCTGAGTTTTAAAAAAAATCGCTTCAAGTATATAGCCAACAGTCACGTGATCGCTATGAACGCACCTTCAACCTGCATCAAGACTACATGTCCCGACACTGCTGCTTATAAAGTCTAAGAGAGGACGGTCCGCCAAATGAGCGAGAAGAAAAGAACACGACAGACCAACGCTATTTGGACTAAATGACGCAAACGAAGCTTGCTAGAGTTAGCGAGGTTACAGCAATAGCGGATGACACAAACACAGCTTCGTCACCTGTAGCTGTTAGCTGTTTGCGTCACGAGGTCGAAGGCGATGTATGATGCTTGTCGAAGGAGCTACGCTGGCGAGAGGTGTATGGGCACGGAGAAGTAAACGACACATAATTACATATATTTCTATACATCCATGTGTCACACACATAGCTATGGGAGATTGGTCAAGTGCTCCAAGTTATAGCTGTCTATTCGACGAGAAATGTTACGCACATACGTACGTCAAGCCCCTCCTCCCCCTCGCTCCTCCGAGGGGAAGGTCAAGGAACGGGCTAAGCTTAAACGAGGAGGCGGGAAGCTGGAGCACGTCTAGGAGCACAAACGGGTAGTGCGCTGAATGTAAAAGTAGTAAACCGAGGCAGCACAAAAGCAGGAAGCCCATGGGAAGACGAAGGAAACGAAAGCCTGCGCGCACCTACGTATACGTGCGGATGGGGAGGGAAGTGCCTAGGCACTTTGGTGACACCAGCCAGATCGCATCCATCTATCATTCCCCGCGAAGTTAAGCATTGCGGAGCGGCGAAGTAAATACACGCAGGCGGGTGCCTACTTACCGCACGGGTGATGGAGCGGTGGGTGGGAGAGAGATTTCACGATGGCCGTGCCGGGAAGGGGCGCCAAAGAGGAAGCGGCGAGAAAAAAGAGGCGATTTCGTCGCGTACGATGAAACTCCGCCATATACATCAGCAGCGCAAATGCGTCTCGGGTTACGGGCGCCACTCTTGCGCCAGCGCCGGCAGTGCTTCAAGGATTTCCGAATATTACAGCCACACGGTGTGATGACACTGGGCGTGAATCGCGCACAGACTATGCCGCGTTTAGTGAGACAAATATCTTAATGAACATGTTTCGAACCTTTCTAAAGATCACAAGCTGACAAAACCACGGTGTTCTATAGAACACTGTGTAGACCTGGTGATGACTTAGACCTCACTATTGTATCTCGGAGCCTCCTACCCTTAGTCAACTGGTGCTTGGACATAGAAACGCATGGGAGCGATCATATACCAACATATGTACAGATGAAGTGGTTTGTGCAATCAACTCCACCTGCTGTACGCTGCACTGATTGGTCCACATTCTCTACATCTGTCGAAGAGTACTGCGGAGACATCACTTCACCATCTGATATAGAAGACATTATTGTATCATCAATGCAGAAGACAACTAAGTTCATCAGTGCACCTACATCCAGAACGGCGATTGATATTGAATATGAACGACTCCGAGCGATCCGTCGTAGAGCGGAAAGGAAGGTTAGGCGAACTCAATCGTCATTAGACCTTGTCTTATGTCGACGAGCTCAACGAAAAATACGGCGTCACCTTCAAAAAATGGGAAAACAACGGTGGAGGACCTTCTGTTCGTCTCTGGATCCTCGAAAGCCACTTTCTAGGATCTGGCAGGTTGTACGAAGCCTTCGTGCCCCTCCTCAGCAAAAACATCCTTTCCGTGCTCTAGCACTTCACCAATGTCTGACGGAAGTGCAGGTTGCCGAAGACTTCTGTAAGAAAGTAACCCGTACCGATGTTTCAGCATGTCCAACATTGGATCGACCCGTGCTACCTCCTAAAGATGATCGTCTTGACCTTCCTTTCACGATGCCGGAATTGGAAGCTGCACTTGCTGCGTCTAGACGATCGTCTGCCCCTGGACCTGACGGTATTTCGTATACTGCTCTGTGCCACCTTGGGATGGAAGGTCGGAAAGTCCTGCTGTCATACTATAACGCCACGTGGTCATCCAGTACAGTCCCGAAGCAGTGGAAAACCAGCCGTTTGGTGGCCCTCCTAAAGCCAGGAAAATCGCCTTACGAAATGTCATCTTACCGGCCAGTAGCTTTAGCTAGCTGTGTCGGTAAGGTGATGGAACGGATGGTACTCACTAGACTAGAATGGTTCATGGAAAAGAATGAGCTTTATCCTGAAATGATGACCGGATTTAGACGTGGCCGGTCTGCAATAGATGGGGTCATTGATCTCGTGTCCACGATCGAACACGAAAAAAAGCGCCACCGACTTGTAGGAGCAGTTTTCTTAGACATAAAAGGGGCTTATGACAATGTACTGCACGAAGCCATTCTTGATGCCCTCAGTAATTTAGGCATCGGCGGCCGTCTCTACATGTGGATTGCAAATTACCTAGATGGTCGTACAGTCTTCATGTCCACGAATGCTGGTGAAACGACAAGACACGCTGTGGTCCGTGGAGTGCCTCAAGGAGGAGTTCTCAGCCCGACTCTTTTCAATGTTGCCCTTATTGGCCTTGCGGAAATAATTCCTGATACAGTACGCATCAGTACCTACGCAGACGACATATGCATATGGGCATCCGCAGTCACGCGACCACAAATACGTGCCAGATTGCAGCGAGCTGTTTCTTTAACGTCTCAGTACCTGAAGTGCCAAGGACTGCAACTGGCCCCAGACAAGTGCGCTGCGATAGCGTTCACACGGAAGCTTATGTGTTGGTATCCAATTATGATCAATGGAAATGCCATCCCATATGTCACCCACCACAAATACCTCGGCGTTGTCATTGAACGCGGTGTTTCATGGTCGAAACATGTGGCAATGTTAAAGAAAAAATTAACTGGGCTTGCTCAAGTTTTTCGCTTTCTGGCCGGTATGAAATGGGGTCCATCTGAGCGTTCGCTACTCCGGCTGTACCAGGCTCTCTACGTCGGATACATTCGGTATAGCCTGCCAGTTTTATCAAGTATGAGCCCGTCATGTTTGCGTACGCTGGAAAGTGCCCAGGCGCAGATGCTGAAAACATGTCTCGGTGTTCCACGTTGCACCTCAACCTATGGAACAATTGAGGAGGCTCGCGTCACCCCTTTACCTGTCTATCTACAATGCGAACCTCTTCGAGTATTCCTGCGATTGCTTTGCCGTCATGGACGTCATCCCTTATCGAAACTACCCGATACACGGCCGGACTCCACTTTTTCAAGAGCCGTTAAATGCCAAGCATCTGCCATACCAGCATACTTTGCCCCGGCTGACCTTCCACATATGCCCCCATGGGTAATGTCCAAATTACCGGTACGTCTATCTATTCCCGGAATTTCTAAAAAATCGCGAATACCTACCGTCGGCCTCAGACATTTCACACTTGAATATATGTCGAAAGAATATGACTCCTCGGTGAGCGTGTATACAGACGGCTCGGTCTCGTCGTATACGTCTGGTGCGGCTTTCGTCGTGCCTGCGCATCAGGTCATTCGACGGTTTCGTCTGCATAACAAGACGACTACAACATCTACGGAATTAGTGGCAATAAGAGAGGCCGTTCAATATATTGTGCGACAGCCTCCTCAAATATGGACAGTTTTCAGTGACGCAAAATCGGCTCTTCAACTACTTAGAGTGGCGTTGAAAGAAAGCGCTTATAGAGTGTTGGCTCTTCAAACTGCCGAGCTTTACACTGTAGCGCAAGAAAACGGCCACCACATCACATTTCAGTGGATCCCTAGTCACTGTGGTATACAGGGCAACGAACTGGCCGACGCCGAAGCGAAGAAAGCACTCGAAGAACGAGAGTCGCTGCTTTCAATTCCTTTTTCAAGAGCGGACGCCAACTGTCTCCTCTCCAGTGTCATCCGAAAATTGACAGCGAAGCACTGGGACAATCCGGATAATCGCCACAGACGACTCCAGAGATTGGACCCCACCATGAATTTTAGGCTACCACCAAAAATTCAACGAAGCTGTGCCAGTCTTCTGCACAGACTAAGGCTGGGGGTAGCGTTTACGCGCGGATACGTGCACCTCATGCGACGCACCGAGTCTCCACACTGTGAGGTGTGCAATGTGACTGAAACTATAGGTCATGTGCTTTGTGACTGCCCTAAGTTTGTGGAAGAGCGTGATAGGTTGGTCAAGGACCTTACGCGTCTCGACAGCGCACCGTTGTCGGAGGATGTTATTTTAGGCTCTTGGGCAGACGCTCAGGCTAGTTTCAAGGCCATCAAGGCATTACTGAACTTTTTAAAAATTACGGGCCTGGACTGCAGACTTTGAGCATGCCAAACTGCTTGCCATATGTGCTACATCTTCCTTCTATCGTCATCGTCACCCACCATGCACCTCTTTCTTCCCTCTTTCTTTCCCTCTTCCCCTTCCCCCAATGCCGAGTAGCTGGCTAGAGGAATATACCTCAGGCCGACCTCTCGGCATTTCGTGTCATTAAACTTCTTTCTCTCTCTCTCTGGTGATGACTTGCTAAAAAAAAACTGTAAAAGTAACGAGACCATGATCGAGGATCGCAAACCGCAAATCCACCATGTTGCGCATGCTCCAGAATACTGCACAATCATATCTAGCGTAATCAAAGCATGTGTGTCGCTCTGGATACTTGCAAGCTTTATCGGCACGCATAACAGATGACGCTATGACACATCGTACGGATCCGTATTTTGTAATTAGGTATTTTTCGAGGAGCTCGCGTTCCCAAATCGTAGTGTCGTTTCACACGCACACCCTTAAAATCGGGAGCACAGGAGTACTCCCAAAAATGAAAGGGTAAACTGCCACCTGCACGCCCGTGGGCAGGCAAGAGCGCCGCATGTACCTGAGGGATGCTGTACACCGCACATAAAACCACGCCGACCCATTGTTCTCACTCACTGCTATACCTACGTATGTACTACATATTCGTCTGTATTAACTTCTCTTTTGCACAGTCCGAGCATCCGTCTGTCGGCCCAACCGTCGTGGCAAGTCCAACAACGAAGCGCATATACGCTCGTCGAACACCCACATGTTGGACGAGTCATCACGAATTTGCAGCAGATGCCACCGAAAGTTATTTTCACCTGAGTGCACATATCCACGCTCCCATAATGCACGCCGAAAACATCTTAATTGAATGAAGGCTCCCGGATTTTACCAGACCGACTTTAAGACCAACGTCCACACAAGGCATGCACGGTTTCTACAAATTTTCACCTTGATTCTTTATTGTTTTTTTTTGTTCGCCTGTGACGATAATTTGAATGTCATTCGTAGTTTTTTTTTTTTTGAAAACTGTTCACTTTCAGGGTGTAATTACATGGCGCCGCAATAATATTCATAGTCACGTTTCCCACGCTGCGCAGCTGCCACTTAATTGCACGGAAAAGCAACCGACGCTGAGATGTACATTGCGGTCCATAAAGGAAAATGCCAGGAGCACAGAGCTAAAGAGAGGACATGTAAACATGGCTGATGACAATCAATGTTTCGTGATATAATGAGGTCCTAAAGTTTACAATTTGAGCTCAAGGTGATCGCCCGAACGAGACAAAACATGAGAGGACATGCTGTTACTGGAAGTGTTGCCAGAAGTGCTGACTTTTGGGCGTGTTTGGTCACCCATACTCAAGAAAGAATGGCACAAACGAACAGGGACGAGATATTTGAGTACGGATTACGAAAGACGCCCAACATCCAGTACTTCTAGATCACATCAATAGCTCCCTGGGTTCTTTCCCGTGTTTCAATTGTGCAATTTTGAGCATGGATTACGAAACAAGACGAAACGCCGGTACTTCTAAATCACATCATTAGCTCCTTGAGCTCTTTTTCATGTTTAAATTTTGCCATTTTGAGTATGGATTACGAAACGCGCCCATCAGTCAGTATTCCTAAATCACATCACAAGCTCCTTGAGCACTTTTACGTGTTTAAATTCTGCAATTTTGAGTATAGATTACGAGACATTACCAACAGCCAGTACTTCTAAATCACATCACCGGCTCCTTGGGCTCTTTCCCGTGTTTAAATTTTGCCATTTTGAGTATAGATTACGAAACACGCCCATCAGGCAGTATTTATAAATCACATCACTAGCTTCTTGGGTTCTTTCCCGTGTTTACATTTTGCCATTTTGAGCATGGATTACGAAACACGACCAGTACTTCTAGATCACATCACTAGCTCCTTGAGGACGTTCCCGTATTTCAATTGTGCAATTTGCAGTATAGATTACGAAAGACGCCTAACATCCAGTTCTTCTATATCACATCACTAGCTCCTTACGCTCTTTCCAGTGTTCAGATTTTGCCATTTTGAGTATGGATTACGAAACACGCCCAACAGGCAGTACTTCTGGTCACATCACTAGCTTCTAGGGCTCGTTGCCGTGCTTACATTTTCTGCGATCGCCTGTGTTTTACAGCGGAGCTGTTATATGCTAGGTTCTGCCGATATGTGTGCGTAGGAAGAAAGGATTGCGGCCACCCCACAGCTAAAAGAGCTAAAGAAGCAAAAGTGTATTGCCGGGTATGACCCAGCTGCGTTTAATAGCGAGAAGTGTCAACACGTACAGTTATAAAAACTATCGTAATAAAAAACGTAAAACCAGAACAGACACTGTTTACTATGGATTGTGATTCGATGTCACGGGCTCTATGGGCAAACCACGTAACCTTAGCTCAGTTCCCTGCCAGCGGCGCAATGGGTAGGCCGCGTGCGGTGAGGAATGTGGAAGAACAGCGCGCGTACGAAGAACACCTTCGTGAACAGAAGGGGGAATGTGCGCGACGACGGCGGGCGGCACGCCATATAGGGACGAAGATCGTGCCGCAAACGCCAAGCGTATGTGCCCTCGGTTTGATCACCCTTACCGACTCCACTCCCATCGTATAATTGTAGGTGATTTCAACATAGACGTGCCAGACGGAAAGTAGTTCGTGGCGTTTCTCTTGGAAAGGTTCGGCATTCACGGTTACACAAACATCAGTGTGTCTATGACGCGTCATCGGTCTTGTATTCCTCACATTGGCCAAGGGGCTTTTCACTGTCGCCACAGAGCCACTGGCCGTATATCATAGCGATCATGCAGCGATAGTCACCTTGGTAACCAAACGATAAATCCAAAAAAGCAAACATAAGAAGGCTAAAAATTAAAAAAAAATCATTGAGTATGCAATTTAATGAAACAACAAAAAATCTTAAAAGACGGAATTCATTGTGGTATGTGTCTTTTATTTTCAATCAACATATTTGTTACGAACATATTTACCGCCATATTGTCGTGGTTCAACGCGAGCATGACACAACCACACGTTGAGCAATACGGCAGAATATCCTGTTGAAAACCCACCAGAAGAAAGGCGTCTTCTTCATTTCTCCATTCCCCCAGTCGCATTACACGGAGTCCGTTAAAGCACGTATCCTCATCGTCGCCTACACGTCTACATAGAGCACGCGGCAATATATACAGATCCGCTGGTCATCTATTTTCACAGAGTGGAATGGCTCTGAATTTTTTTTTTTTTTCTATCGAGTCCCTGTTCGTTTGCGCCGTTTTTCATTAAATGATCCTAAAAGCCTACGCCGTAAACCTACACGTCAACCAATCTCTCGAACGTTAACCGTCAGCAACGTTACTAGAACCCACCACAGAGTTAGATTCTGGTTCACTGTAACGGAGTGTCAAGCGAACGCGGCCGTGGCGAGCCAGTATAGAAGACGTGGCGTCGACGCGCGTATATCTCTGCGCGCTCGCATGTTCAGATTCTGCAGCGTTCTCCCGGCACTGATCTCACGCGCATCCTACCAGTCACGAGGTCTCACCGGTTAGCGCCCGTTCGTTGCAAGCAGTGCAAAGTATTACGTGCCGGGCACGACCCCATTGGGCATAAAACCATGAAATTGCGGGAAGTACACACATACACAGAAAAATTACCGTGCACCAGGTGACCATGATTTCCATGCCGGATGTTGAAGGCCAGCCAGGTCATTCGAAATGGCACTACAGGCCGTGTTTCTTCCTCGTTGCAGCCTTGCATTCTATATCACCCATTTGCGTAAACAAAAACAATAAAAATCCCCGCGTACCTAATGCCGAGGCATGTTCACAATGTGGTTGGTTAAGGCGTCGCTTCGCCGTGCCTTGCCGTGGATTTCCCTCTGCTCTTTCTTGGAACCGAAGTGGCTGCCGACTGGTACGCCACCACCGCCATTCGGCAAACCTGCTTTTACTTTTGAATAAAGCCAGTCGACTCTCCGTTCTCAACCTGCCAAAACGTGTATTGGCTAAACCGAGCTCCCAACAAGTGGTGACCAAGGACATGTGCGGTTTTGTTTTCTCGAACACTATAGCCATGAACGACGCTGCTCATACTCCTGCTGACAGAAACGATGCCACGATTACGTCTTCTGTCATCGCCGCAGAGCTTCAGCTTCCCAGCTTTTTGCCCAAGAATCCCCGAGCTTGGTTTATGCAAGTAGAGGCCCGTTTTCAACTACGGCGCTTCCACAGATGGGTGTTTGCGATCGCCTACGTCAGCTTTGCCATCCTGGGAGTGGACTTCCTCAGTCATTTCAACCTAGATGTGAGTGCTCGCGATTGGCGCTTAAAGGATAACGTCAAATCCCTCGATGTATTTGGCCTGCAGTCTAACCTCACCTCATCTGGCATCCGTACGCTTCGGCCGGTCTCAGCGTACGGCGAGATACTTGCTAAGTACCCGCAACTCACGAAGCCCCGAAACGATGGGCCGCCCGTGAAACACAAGGTGACGCATCATATCACCACCGCCAGCCCACCTGTCGCCGCCTGGCCACGGAGGCTCGCTGGACGGAGGTAGGAAGTCACCCGCCCTGAGTTCGAGCACATGCTTCAGCTCGGCGTTATTCGTCCTTCCTCCAGCAAGCGGTCTTCACCTCTCCGTATGGTGCCAAAGAACGACAGTGCCGACTAGCGGCGGCCTTGTGGTGATCACCGAGCTTTGAATGCCGTCACTACTCCGGATCAATATCCCTTTCTCCACACACATGACTTCGGCGCCCGTCTCGCAGGAACCCAAATATACGGCAAGATCGATTTGATGAGCACGTAGCAGCAAACTCCTGTCGAACCCAGCGACACTCCGAAGACAGTAATCACTACTCAACATGGCCTTTCTGAGTTTGTCCGTATTCCTTACAGTTGGAAGAATGCGGCAAGAGCTTTTCAAAGGTTCATGGACGAGGTTATGCGCGGACTCCCGTTCATTTTCGTCAACCTTGACGACATTCTCGTTGCAAGTCTCAAAGACGAAGAGCACAAAGAGCACCTTCGCCTCCGACTGGATGAACACGGCCTGGTCCTAAAAACCCGGATATGCATTTTCGGAGTTCAAGTGCCGGGTTTTCTCGTCCATTTCATTTCACACCAAGGCATCAAGCCACTGGATTCACGGGTGCGAGTAATCGAGGACTCCCCTCTCCAACCTCCTTCTGAAAGTTGTGCGAGTTTCTGAGGCTCATAAATTTTCACAGGCGCTTCATACGATCCTGTGCGCAAGTTCTTCAGCCATTTACCGACCTGCAGCGTCACGACTTGGAAAAAAAAAACAGCTGCCTTCCACTGGTCCTCGGAGTACGAACACTCCTTCCACGAAGCCAAAACGCGGTTGGCGACTGCAGTGTTGCTGATTCATCCGTTGCCCGACGGGCCCACTCGCCGTATGGTAGACACGTCGACCGCGGCAGTGGGTGCAGTACTGCAGCAGCACGATGGCATAGACATGGAAGCAGCTGGGCTTTTGCTCAAAGCGCCCCAAACCTACAGAAGCTCGCTAGAGTACCTTCGGGAGGGAGATGCTGGTCATCTATTGCGCTGTCAAGCATTTTCGCTTTTCTTAAAGGCTGTAGCTTTCACATTCCGACCAACTACAAGCCGTTAACCTTCGTTTTCAACAACAGTTCCTCGTACTCGGAACGTGAGCTTCGGGAGGAAGGGGGCTTAAGATTCATCATTATTGTTGCTGTGGTTGTTGTTGTTCTTGTTGTTGTTGTTGTTGTTGTTGTCGTCGTCGTCGTCGTCGTCGTCGTCGTCGTCGTCGTCGTCGTTGTTGTTGTTGTTGTTGTTCCGTTATGGAAGACGCAAAGGATTAAAATCGAGAGTTGGGACCTATAACGCTAAAAACATTTAGAGGCTGGACTCGGAAGCTGGTCAACGCCATCTCGCGCTGACGTGAGAGGCATTCATCCGCGTGCCTTCGCAAGTACCTGAAGGGGAGAGCAACTGATGCACGGTGAGCACTTGGCTGTTATGACACCGCTTTGATTGGCGCGAACTGCACCGCATACCGGTGGCGCTGATCGCCGTAAAAGAGAAACGCTGCAGTGAGGCACGCAACAGCGGCCAGGCAGTGGCGCACTGCGTTGACAGACCTGGGCCAGCCCGTGGCCAGAGTCGGAGCCAACGCCAGGGCCACAGAAAGGGTCCGTGTGCGCGGGTACAGCGTAGCCCGCCGAGCGGCTGCATTTGGGACCAGTCAAGTGTGACACCGGAAAGCCGGCCGCCCGTGGTCCCTGCGGCTGTCTCGACGGTTACCGATGGTCCGCGAATATGGCGTCCTTCCCGCTCTCCGAAGTTCGGTGCACTACGGAGGGATTACCGAGCTCCGCCGGAACCATCTGACTGGCTTCGCTCCACCGTCCGCCACCCCGTAGCCTCGCCGGCAACTCGTGGATTTCGATCGCAAAGTTCCACACCATGCCCTTTCCCTCTAAAGAATATCGGGGCACCGATTGTCGCAATACGAAAGTCCTTATCCTTTGGATATACTGCATTGACGTCGGCAAACGAATACGTTGTCTGCGTCTGCGTTGATTGTTTACATTATAGATAGGTATAGGCGATAGCCACTGCCCTTTAAAACATTTGGGACTACCACTCTCACTACGCGTTCCCCCCCACTCTCTGGCACACTCGGGATATATACACTTCGCGTCCCTTGCAAGGAGGATACCGCTCCCGCCTCTTTGGTCGCACTCACTTTCGCCACTGCGTTCTATTTCTTCCCGTCACAACGCGACGAGGTACCGCGCGGCTGCCGGCCGTCAAAGTCCGGCGGCGCTGCGCGCAACTGCCGGGCGATAGCGAGCGGTCGCGGTGCCCGCGGGGTGTGCGCCTTCATGGACGGCGTGCTTCGTTGCGCCTCGATACGCGGCCACAGGTGGGCGGACGCGCGCCATCATCGGGTCGGGCTGCCGCGAGCACGCGGCCATCACTCGCCGAGACCACTGGGCGGGGATATATGGGCGCGCTCCGGTGTTGCGTGCAGGAGGTGCGCCACATACGATGCACGCAGCCGCGCGCCCCGCGAATTCGATCTTTCTTTTTTTTCTAAGGCTAATAAAGGCGCACACAAAATATCTGTCGATTAAAAAAGAAGAAGAAAGAGAGACCTTCAAACACGAAGGAGGTGCCATATGCAGGTTGTCCCACGTAACTTGAGCCAAACATTAAACAAATATGCAAATGCCACGTAGCTGGACAGAGCCGAGATAATGTTGTTTGCCACCGCTTGGAGATACTCAGATTATTTTTCATTCCACCTAATTAAATAATCAGTCTTAATTAATTATTCAGCTTCTCAAATACTATAATTAGATTAAAAGTGTCAATGAGAAAATCGTAGAGCGACACGAAAAACTCCCGATACAGCTTTGATTTGCTCAATACGTGCACGTGCTACGTACAAGTTTTTCCGAGCGTGCAAGAAGTCTGCCAATGGACGCAAAATTGCCGCGCGACTGGGCGCTCGAGGCACTTAGCGCGTATTGGCGGTCTTCTTTCACGATCGGAAAAACACTTTTAGGCAAGACGTATTCAGCAACAGAAAGCTGTATCGGGAGTTTTTCATGTCGCTCTACGATTTTCTCATTGACACTTTTCATCTAATTGTAATATTTGAAGCCGATTAAGTAATGAAGACTGATTATTTGCGGAATGAAAAATAATCTGAGTACCTCCAAGCGACGGCAAGCAACATCTTGGCTCTGTCCAGCTACGTGGCATTTGCATATTTGTTTAATGTTTGGCTCAAGTTACGTGGGACAACCTGTATAGTCAGTCCTGTTCCATGCCGTTCGTGGGAAACGTGGCAAACACTGACCGATCTTTTTCTGATTTTTCTTTGAGGGGAGTCGGCATGTACAAGGCAAGCGAAATGGAAGTCCATAAACTCTCAAGCACGCGTATTGGGGACGACGATGAAGTGTATATGGTGTCAACAAGCAAAAACAATAATAATAATAATTAATAAATAAACTAAAATAGAGTAGTTCCGTTCGAAGTACATTTCCATCGCAGATATGATAATAATGATTACGACGACGACGATGGTGTTTATTTCCTTCAAAACACGGCCCGAGTACTGTTCAATTGCTGGCTACGTTACTGTCTTTTTTTGTTGTTATTATTATCTTTTGCACCGTTTCACTTCGTTCCTCAGGAGACACTTTTGCATCTAGCAAAACCATGCACACGGTTTTTATAAATAATGCGGTGCGCCACATTTTCGCATTTTTCTTCCTGCTAAGGTTTTTCGCTGCCGCGGTCTTCGTTGCATAGAAAGCGATCTTCGCGCACGACTTGAGGAATACAAAGCCGAGTAATTTTTTCTTCTTTTTATTTTTTAATACGGGTGCTTGGTTGAAGAATGTTTATATTTGGAATGATAATTATTTGTGTCGCGCGACACGTCATGTCTAGGTTACCCAGATGCATATAAAAACACACTATATATACAAATGTCATCAAAAAGAAAAAAAGAAAACTTGGGTAAACAATCGCGAGCGTCTATAGCAATCGCGCAAGTCACTCGGGAGAGCGTTCTTTCCTACGGTGCGCAGATTGTCGGCCGAGGTGGCTCAGAGTGCTCGTTGATCGTACAGCTCTTCCGCAATGGATCGGTTACGCGTAAAGAACATTAGCCCTTCGTTTGTTCTGGCACTTGCATATATACAATAAATGGGGAAAATTGGTGAAGTTATCTGCCAACATTCTTACCCGCGGGAAACAAGTTCGAACTTCGCGTTCAAGGTGTCAACTTATTAGCTTCGTTGCTTGTTTGTTTGTTTGTTTGCTTGTTTGTATGTAAAGTACGTCTCGTGCCAATAAGCATTACTCTACACCTGAGTGCTGTAAAATGAGTTTTTGTAAGGTGTCTGAAAAGAGGTCCGTTCAGCTGGATTTATTGCCAAAGAATGCCGCTCATAGGGTCAGTCGGTTGTTGTCGAGCCTCAAACATCGCATGGACTCAATACGAAGATAGACATTTAGTCAATTAATCAATCGATTAATTAATTAATCATTTGGTTTGTAATGGTTAATTCGTCTAAGTTGAAAGCGCGTAAGACAAGCAATAGGAGAGAAGAAAAAGAAATGGGGAGGGAGCACAAATTGGACGACTTAAAAAAGTAAATAAATAAGAAAAATATAATAAGTGAAAAGAAACACACGAATAAGAAAGCTGGAAAAGAAATAATAATGCGTCGTTTAATAATTAGACCAGATTAACGCATAGTTAAATTTAGAGGAAAGGGAAGCTTCACTGAACACGGTATGTTCGGTAGATACGCTGCGCCAAGCGCACAAGCAAATACCCGCACGTTGTAGATATGTGCGTATATAATCGAAGATATTGCGATGTAAGCGCTATTGCGTGCATACATGAGAACCACTGAGAACGTACTGGGTCAACGCATGCGTCAGACGGATGTGCGAGATTCGCACAATTATTTTGTTTGCGTGCTCGCTTCCTTTCGCTCCCCCTGCGCAAGGGCTTTCCACGTCGTGCTGCACAGGCTTTCACTTCAGGGCTCTCGCTCACCCGCCGCTCACCCCGCAGGCTCGCGCCTGGCTATGCGGCCAGGCGGACACTGTCTTCTACGGTGTAGCAAATGAGTGCCAGCTCCTGCCAAATTAAGCACCTTTCGTGGACTCACGAATGTGCCCTAAACCCCGGAGAGGACAGGCAGTCAAAAGGAATCGTGTCGACTCACTGGGCCGACACGGGACATGACGCCCCGCAGTTTAATCTTCACACTTGCTCCCGTTTCGTACACAAAGTTCTTGGCGCACGCTCCCGGACTTTCCTGATCGTAGTTGCTTGGTGCTGATGCTGTCGTATCGAATAGCTCACGCTTAAAAAATAGGTATTGAATTACGTGCCCGACGGTGGGATAGAACCTATGAGTCCCAGCAAAGAAGCCCGATGTTCCAACCGTAAGGCTACAACCGCACGTGTACTTCGATCGTGCCGATGCCGACGAGCTCTTCGAGATGATCGCCGCCTTTGTCACACTGCGTACGGCACGAGGTGCACGTGAGCGCGCGCGGTATTTGCCTTTATGCCAAAGACGCGGCAATTAAACCCGCAAATTTACAGCATTTGATTAATCGCTTCACGAAAGTTTCGCTTCGCACTGATTCCACGATGCATGTGTGTATGCAGAGACGAGGAGGATGACATTCGAATATTGTGCTCTCAGTTTACGTACGTATGTATGTACGTATGTATGTATGTATGTATGTATGTATGTATGTATGTATGTATGTATGTATGTATGTATGTATGTATGTATGTATGTATGTATGTATGTATGTATGTATGTATGTATGTATGTATGTATGTATGTATGTATGTATGTATGTATGTATGCAGGCACGTACCCAGGATTTTTTTTCGGGGGGGGGGGCCCACTACCTCCATCATCATCATCACCACATCATCATCATCATCATCATGTTTTATGTTCACTGCAGGACGAAGGCATCTCCCTGCAATGCGATCTCCAATTACCCCTGTACTGCGCCAACCGATTCCAACTAGTGCCCGCGAATTTCCTAATTTCATCGCTCCGTCTGGTCTTTTGTCGTCCTCGATTGCCTTTTCCTTCTCTTGGTAACCATTCTGTAACCCTAATGGTCCAATGGTTATCTAACCGGCGCATTACATGACCTGGCCAGCTACATTTTTTCCTCTTGATGTCAATTAGAATATCGTCTATACCCGCTCGCTCTCCGATCCAAACCGTTCTTTCTCTCTCTTAACGTTATGCCTAGCAATCTTCGTTCGATCGCTCTTTGCGCGGTCCTTAACTTGCTCTCAAGTCTCTGCCCCATATGTCAGCACTGGCAAAATGCACTGATTGCACACCTTACTTTTCAATAATAATGGTAAGCTTCCAATCAGGAGCTGGCAATGTCTGCTGTATGCGATCCAACCTATTTTTATTCTTCTGTGAATTTCCTTCTCATGATCAGGGTTGCCTGTGATTAATGGACCTAGGTAAACGTGCTCCTTCGCAGTCTCTAGTGGCCGACTGGCGATCCTGATCTCTTGTTCCTTTGTTGTTGTTGTTGTTGTTGTTGTTGTAGCCTGTGACACGTGTGGCTCCTACCCACGATGGGGGATTGGCCAAGAAATGGGTGGATTATTCCAAAATAACATAGAGCATAAATGTCCTAATATTTATGCGAATAGCATTGAATAGGGTTGAATTACCGGCTAAAATAAAATCAGGAAGGTGCTGTTGAATGAGGAATTATTAATTTAAAAGTAAAAAAATAGAATTTAGCAGGGCATTCGTTTAGATTCTGTAAGGAATGTTTGGACAGCGAAGCATGCATCCCTGTGGCTGAATCCCAAAGTGGACGCCCCGAACAAAAGAATTGCAGGTTCTGTCAAGTCCAGGCCAATTCTTCGAAAAGGTATCTCCAACAACCTTTTTCTTAACGCAGCAAAGCGGCGGCAAGATAGAAGAAAGTGCTGTATCGTCTCCTCCTCCTCAGAAAAAGAACAAAGGGGAGAGGGAACCAAACCCGACCTGTATAAATAGAAATTTAGGGAGGGAATGCGGCAGCGTAATTTGGTGAGGCAGACCTCAAGCATCTTTGTGTAACAAGATTCGCTATGCCAGGGAAATGCCAGGTGTTTGTACTCTGGAGAAGCTGTCAAATGTGGGTTTCTGGGTTTCTGTGGGTTTCAAATGTGGTTTCTGTCAAATAGGAGTTTCTGTATCCTGTTCATTACTGTTTCAAAGTGAGGTATCGTGACTCCTCTTGGTACTGCATACAGGTCAGCTTAGAATTTTTCCGTTGCTTTTACTATGTCTTCGAGATTGCTGATGATATTCCCCTTTTCATCTTTTAGTGCATACATCATGGTTTGTCCTATGCCACGTTTATTTTTTACTGATTTCAGGCTGCGTTCATTTTTTACGGCTTCTTTAGTGTTTCTCATGTTATAGTTTCGAATATCAGTTATTTTCGCCTAATTGTTGATCAGTTTTGACAGTTCCGCGAATTGCGTAACGCTGTGCGGCCGCCAGTCCCATACAACCGCGCAGAGCGCAGGACTCTGCGATTCTAGACGTACTGCGCTCACCGCGAAAGGTTAGAAAAACACCCACATAAGCACAGCAGAGAAGTGGCTACGTGGGGCGGTTCGACCGATAACTGTAGAAGCGTCATTCAAAACAAGTAATTGTTCTCCACTTCCGCCGGCGTTTTCTCTACTTCCTTTTTCAATAAAAAGATGTTGATCCATAAATAGTCTCATAAACAACGCTTAACTTTTTTATTATTCGTTTTTGCTTGCAGTTTGGTTGTTGCCTTGGCTCTCTTCCTTAGTATATCGCTTAATTTCTCAACTCCTTGCGATTTTTGTTTCCAATTGCCAATTTTGCACGAAAAGTGCTATACAGTTAGGGAAAAACAGACGAGGTAACGGGCGACAGTCATCTTGCTCATGGGTTTAAGGGTTATTGCAGATTTTCATGGTGGACGCTCTTTCACATTATTTTATTTCCCACCTTATCTAACCCATATCACGTGTATATGGTTCCGGGCATCTGCCAGCGTCGCGGCGAGCCGTAACTCAAGAAAATAATGAAGCAAAGGGAAAAGTTAAACGCAACTGGCGTTTTCTCCGGTCGCAATTCGTTCCATGAGAGTACAGACCAGCTGAGTAACAGCCGCATCCCTCTCCTGGTCCCAGGATCAGCCTAAACAAAGAAGGTTGAACTAACAAAAGCAACAGCTATGTGCATGACGGTTGAATAGATGGTGACAACTGAACGCATCTCGAGTTAATCGCGCGGGTGCAGAATCTATGAGAAACCTGTCCTTCACATTACAAGAGGTGCCGATAACTTGCTTTAGGGCGTTACGCTCACTCACTCACTCACTCACTCACTCACTCACTCACTCACTCACTCACTCACTCACTCACTCACTCACTCACTCACTCACTCACTCACTCACTCTCTCGCTTGCTCTCAATCAATCAATCAATCAATCAATCAATCAATCAATCAATCAATCAATCAATCAAATTCGTTTCCAACTTGAATATCTACAAGACACTCAAGCTATGGCTATGGACAAAGGGCCTCGTGAGTTGGCTTAAAGTGCGTCCACTGACCACGGCGCCAAACAATCGGACTCACGTGAAGTACTCCTCGGCCGGCGTTGTGTAGTTGGCCCTGACGTCAACGGCGAGCGCCTTGTCCGGGTCGTCGGTGGCGTTTGTGGCGCGGCCGTCGACGCCGTCGTCCAGGGACGAAGAGCTCTCGTTGGCGGGCAGCCTCAGCAGTCGCTGCCCGTAGGCCAGCTCGAGGCAGTTCTCCGTGTTCCACGAGTTGTTGCAGTTGGTCCACGGCAGCTCAGTGGTGAACGACGCCACCAGGTAGTAGAGCGCCCAGGCGATGATCACGTTGTAGTAGAAGTCCACGTAGAAGGCAATCATCACCACCGTGTAACCCACGCCTGCACTCCGGAAACATGCGCCGGGAGAAATGTGCGCGACTTAGAACTCATTCCTGTGCGTGAACCGCATTACTTTCTTGGTGACACTGTCGAGATGATGTGCCAGTCGCGTGCTCCGCTTGAACGCCTCCGGATGTACGCACATTTTTGTATAACTGCCCGAGACAGAGGGCAATCGGTGCCAGACTCGCCCCTATCGTTACGGTCACGTTTTTCTTACTAAAAAGGTAAACACGGCGTGACGGACTTGGAACATGGCGCAACAAACGGTAACAGAGTGAGAAACGAACTTGGCTGGGTTTTTTCGCGCAATTTCGATGTTCCGGCTGTTACACCAGGCAACCGCAACCGAGAGGAACTTCGCGTCACTCTGCGATTATAAAATTATATTTTACCGCCGGAAACCCTATTCTTTCTCTTCCCGGATTGAACTGCGACCAAATAAAAAACCCCCGACCTGCGCATGAACAGATACTTCAAACAATGCAAAAGAGAAAGCCTGCACTTGTTCGCACCTTCGGCACGGACTGTGGAGTGCACCACCCGTCCGAGACGATAGCCGATCGCTACCAGCGGTGTAGGTACAGAATATTACCATCCAACTCCTATAAAGTTAAAGCCAGAGAAAACCCGGGGAATACAAAAAAAAATAATAATAATGCGAAGCTGGGACACAGAGAGGTTGCGCAACAGCGCTCCTTGAGAAGCCCGTCATAAGGATTACGCCCCTATTGTGAGACCGAGCTATCGATAGAAAGGGCAAGTGGGCTCGGCAAAGAAGAGAGGAGAAAGAAGAGCAAATAATGGACCCCAGAAGGCAAGTCACTCTTGGTCTATTATTCGTTGGATCGGCAAGAAGAAAGACGGCTGAGAGGGATTTTAAAGAGCAAAGAGCAATTCCTGGGTGAACGCGGAGAGTTCTTTCGGGGCGCAAAATCATTATCAACCAACAGCGGCAACAAGGAGGCCATCGAGAACGGAGCCATACACTCGAAGGTGTGGCAAGGGCGAAGATCTTGCGACGCTGCACCTTACGATGGCCGACGGATTATGGGCGGCAGAGGATCGCCGGAAATTCATTTTCTGCTGTCTCGGAGAAGCCCGCGTTAGTGACGCCTCGAGGATCCCTGTGTTTCCCCTGCTCCCGTCGCGGGAGGCACAAGCAGCCGTGGCGAACTGGCTCCTCCTGGCGCGCGGCAGCGCCATCTTGTTACGCTTTCACTTGAGCCATGCTTTGCGAGGGTGGATGCAACTATTTACAGGACTGCACAGGTGAAGCAACGGCGCGTCGCGACGGAGTTGCCTTAGGACTGGTTTCCTGGAAACGCCGGGTTCTAGGCATTGTCGTAGAAACACGGCAAACATGGCATTGTCGTAGACAATGAACAAAAAAAAGTACAGCTGTCAAGACTGCTGGCGTAAAAAAAAAAATTAACACTCGGCGAAGCGTTAGCAGCTCCCATTGCGAAAAATTGGAGCAACATTCAGAGCGTACCACAAAAAAAAAGAGAGAAAATAAATAAAATTAAATTATGGGTTTTTACGTGCCAAAACCATTTTCTGATTATGAGGCACGCCGTAGTGGAGGACTCCGGAATTTCGACCACCTGGGGTTCTTTAACGTGCACCTAAATCTAAGTACACGGGTGTTATCGCATTTCGCCCCCATCGAAATGCGGCCGCCGTGGCCGGGATTCGATCCCACGACCTCGTGCTCAGCAGCCCAACACCATAGCCACTGAGGAACCACGGCGGGTAAAGAGAAAACAAACTGCATCTAGAAAATATCGAGCGGTTATTTAGGGATACATTTCCCACATAGACGGGGAACCAAATGATTAAGCATCAAACACGGCATATGCATGGTAAATGACTCTCGGACGTTAGCGCTGAAATACGCATACCACAAAAGCATTTAATATACTGATCAACCAAAATTGTCGCCACACAATCACGCAAAAGAACCAAATAACAAAAGTGGCTTGTTTGTATTTGTTGTCTTTACTTCCTTCGTTTTTTTTTTTTTCGCAGGTGCTCTTCACCCCTGCATAACTAATTTCGCTTGAAACGTGCAGCAAATAGGTGGTGACGTCCTTTTTCAAAGAACAAACTGACAAATGTCATTCGAAGATCTGCGTTTCCAGGAAAAATAATACCAAGGAATTTCGCACGTGTCGCTTTAGAATACTAGCTTCGGTGGAGACAATAAAAGAAAAGATAGAGACGGCTTCGCTGGCAATCTACAACATCCCCCCATTCCAAGGATCCGTCCACACTTAAAGAGACGCCGTCGTCCCCGCGGGGCAGCAACTACAGAGTGCACGGCGTGAGACGTGCCTTTGAAGAGGGGCACCAGCCTTCCCCAGCAGGTGATGGCGCCCTTGCGGTGGTACTGGCCGAGAGCGAGCTCCATGAAGAAGAGGGGAATGCCGCCCACCGCCAGCATGATCAGGTACGGCACCAGGAACGCGCCTGCGAGCAGGAAGAGGGCGATGGAGGCACGCAAGAGGACAACGCTGTACGCCGGTGCTCTTTGGACCGCACTCACGGCCCTTCGAACGAACAGCGAATTCATTACTCGCGGCTACTTCCACACTTATGGGACATTTAATGCGCCATGTAATGATTTCATTAAACGCTGACGCATGCCGCAGATTGGCAGTGAGGGGAACAACGAGCACAGAGACCGAGGCTCCCTTCAGCACGCAAAACTTGGACGACAATGCTAGAAAATAGTGCCATCTCCACATAATAACAACAACGTATTGATTGGCGCGCGGATGTGCCGTGCACGTCCAGCGGACACATCGAAGAAACAGCAGTTTTTCCAACAGGAATGGAAACCGCAAGTGCCTACACTTCACAACAAGCGCTACAAAACGATTTGAAAAATGAAAGACCTACGTGTATTTTACCTCTATCTCCCTTTAAAAATCAGCAAGTACGAATTTCAGTATGGCTTTTAGCCGGGCTTGTCAGTGCGACGACATAATGCGGCAAACAGCTCGAAAAGTTGACGAAGACAAGAGAAACTAAAGACACGGTTGCTGTGTGACCGCTTCTCTCGTGTTATGATCCCGCTTTAGCGATATTTACCACAGAACTACAAAATATCTCGGTCAGTTTAGTATATTTACGCCTTGCTAATCTTGGTTCCACAGAAATATATTAACTGAATTGGCCGTGCTAGAACAAAACGAGTGCATAACTGAGCATTTGGAAGAGAAAATAGAAACATATGTTGATGTCTTTGTTGGCTTCGCGAAAGTCCATTCTATTCAATTAATTATAGTGTCATGGTTAATAAACCACGCTATTAAGACGTCGCTCGCTGACATGCGTCGCATTCTTCTTGTATGCAACAAATATATTGCGCACGGGAAACACAAGCTCTTAATGAAACTTGACTTGTGTGTGTGTGTATATATATATATATATATATATATATATATATATATATATATATACATATATATATATATATATATATATATATATATACACACACACACACACAAACGGGCTTAATAAACCCTGTAGTATGCTGACCGACAAAGTAGTGCGAGTAAGCGCGCCTCCCTGTTTTGAGTAATAATAAACAAATTCCCACATAACAGCTGCCCATATAGTAATGTCGGCTCATAGGTATCTCTAAAGCACACCGACCTATTAATGGAATAGCACATATTACATTCAGCGGTTTGATTGAATTACTTGACTTTCATTGATTTAGCATATCGGCACGTGCCACTGGGTGTTCGATGCCGTGGTCCAGATGCGGTGGTGGGGCGTTCTTGAAGGACAACCTGCTCCATCTCCCGCCACTCTGTCTCTCTCTCTCTCTCTCTCTCTCTCTCTCTCTCTCTCTCTCTCTATGTGGCAGCTGCGATAGAGGAGGCTGGCAGTCGCCTACCACGCTGGATGACAATACACACGACGAATCGACTTCGATGTATAGCCACCTACACTACCACTCCAGATGTACTCATTATAAGAAACAACAAACGTGACCTAAATATGCTCACTGCAACTAATATACAGCTTCAAGCGCATCACTCCTTTAATGGACCGAATGGCTTTCTAGACGCCTTCGCCTATTCGCTTACATTGACAATAACCGTCATTGGTTTCTGCACATTCTAAAAAAAGACATCAATAAGTTAGCTAGCCTTGTTGGTGGACATAGCAAATATTTAGCTTACCAGCTCTTTCATTTCCTTTTCCTTTATTTAGTATATCAATATTATCGCAGGTTTTCTCCTCCCATATAATCCCTTCAATGCTGCTCCTAGTATGCTGCTTGGCTAGTTAACTAAACGGCCAAGTTCCTCGGTTCCGCTGGTTTGTCGGGCGCATTTTAAGCGAAAGCTTCGACTCCAGCAATCTTAAAGCCTGGAGATACCATAGGAGAAAAAAAATGACAGTCACTTCAGCATTCTTACGTGATTTGAATGCGAAAGCATTATGACTTCTCTAATTAATTGGTTACGTCCATAATACGTGATGGCATACATTGTCCCGTGTGTTACACAACTACGAGTGACGCCGCTGTGGAAGATGGATCCGGGTCGATTTCGACCACCTTTGGTCCGTAGTCGTGGCCCTGAATGTAAGCACACGCGTTCCCCGCCCAACGGAATTGAACCCGAGACCTTGTGCTCAGCAGCGCAACGCCATAGCCACTAGCGTGGTGGGTCGTAAGCATGCAAGTTGGCGACGGCACAGGCACCGCCGTATTTCCGTCGATGGAGCACCGCACACTCGGCGTATACGGTGGCCGCGTGTGCCCACCAACGGCGTGAAGTTGTCTTTTCTTCCCCTTTCGTTTCATTTTACTTCATAAGGGATGTGACGATTATCTTCTTGCCCTTTCCCCAGTGCAGAGCAGAAGGCAATGAGCGAGCAATTGCCTAAGCTCCGCTTTCTGTCAATTCAATTCTCTCTCATAATGATTGTCGAAATCTTAGGCGGCATTTCATATAACAGTTCAATTTAAAAAAGAAAGGCATCTTATCTATGCTTTCCTTGGCTCGAGAGTATATTGGATATGTCATGTGCTTGTTATATATTACCAAAAAATCAAATGCAGGTGCTCGATACAAATCCACACCTCCTGTAAACTCAGGAACCATGCTCATTTTGTCTGTCGTAAATGCGCTAATAATGCGAATGGCAACACCCGGAAGCCCGCAGACGGCGTTTTTGTGAAGCTATGAAGCCACCGTCTCGACGACGCCAACGTCCCGAGACGGTGGCCGAGCACAAAGGCGCGTCCCGACAGCCGCGTCCATCACCTAATCTGCGGAGACCGCCTTGCCGAGTGTCGTTGGTTATATTCGATGAAGCTCTTGCGCCTCAAGATGCCGAAAAGGGATCGTGGCGGACACTGCCGCATCTGCTTTCACTGTGGCATACGTACCCGAATACAATACATATAAGTAAATACTTTCTTGCATTATTTTTAAGCGTGAACTGCTCTCAGCTTCCGCTGTCGGCAACCTTCAAGTGACCTTGAGCCGGAAGCCAGAGCCGTTATCCGGGCGCTCAAACGAGAACATCCGGACAAGTTGCGAGAACAAAACGAGAACCCCCCACCCTTTGTACAGGATCGTGTTGCATACGCTAGTATCGCCCAAACAAGTTTAAAAAATATTGCTTCCGAGTTTTTTCTAATGTTTGTTCACAATATAACTCAAGCTGTAACTTCTAGTACGCTGAACGTTTATTTGTCATTTCCAATAGCGACGTTCAAAAGGCAGATACAGGACGCCATACACTTCAATCCTGGGAAATGGAATTTGCTGCGGGTCTACTGCGCGCCCGACGCGTCTGATGCGCTGTGTTGCTTTCATGGAGGAAGGAAGCAATTAGCTGCGGCTCAGCTCAGCTAACCCTTGATATGCAAAGCTAATGCTTGGTTTAGCCCCGCTAAGTCTTGGTTTCACTTGGTTAACCTTTGATTTAGCTGTAATTAGAGGGGCTGTCCCAAAGGCATTCACAACTCCCATCGATAGTTATCAAGAGGACTGCTCGGCAGCCTCACCCGCCAACAAACGCGAGTGCCATTTTGCTCCCGAAAGGGACGTTGTGCATTCAAATTGGAAGTAAGCGTGTTTCGGCCCCCGGTGAGCCTTTGCAGGGCCGGAGTGTGCGCCGGGTTGAGGATGGATGGACTGCGCGCATCCTGTTGCGCCCTGCGCTTCCTCGCCGCTCATTTTTGCTGTAAGTACGTGTGCACTATGACAGGCATCGGACTCTCTGCCGCGGCTGTTAAGCGGCGCTCGGGCGGAGCATTGCCGGCAGCTTTTGCGATGCACGCCTACCGCACTCCCCTTGCTACGACCGTTTGTGCACATATTTGCTTCATTTTATAGCAGCAATAAAATGCCGACGATTCGTGTCCGCTTCCTTATCACCAGTGATTGTCAAATGAGGAGGCGGAAGTAACGTGATATAGGAAAATTAAGTCATTGCGAAAAAATGCGGAGCTGACAAACGTTGCGACAAATCGCGGTCATGAAATTTCATCGACGGGGATGGAGAGAACCATTCCACACACTTCAGTGGAGACACTGTTGCGGATCTGACAATGTCTGCCGAATGCACTCGAACCCATTTTTATTCTACTGTAAATTTCCCTCCTATGATCAGGGTCCCCTGTGCGTAATTGACCTAGGTAAACGTAATCTTTCACAGACTCTAGAGACTGACTGGCGATTATGAACTCTTGTTCCCTTGCCAGGCTGTTGATCATTATCTTTGTTTTCTGCATATTAATCTTCAACCCTACTCTTACACTCTCTCTGTTAAGGTTCTCGATCATTTGTTGTAACTCATCCGGAGTGTTGTTGAACAGGACAGTGTCATCTGCAAACCGAAGGTTGCTGAGATATTCGCCATTGATCATCACTCCTAAGCCTTCCCAGTTTAATAGCTTGAATACTTCTTCCAAGTATGCAGTGGATAACATTGGAGAGACTGTGTCTCCTTGTCCGACCCCTTTCCACTTTTCTTATCGAGAACCAAGGTAGCTGCGTAATCTTTGTAGATTTTTCCAAAGAGATTCATGTCGGATACAACTCAAGTCTGCAGTGAAACCCCGCCTGCGCCCTCGTAAACGCTAGCCACTGTTCCTCCGCGAGGCTGCAAATAGTTCGTACTTAAAGCTTTCCCTGTTACCTAAATAAGGCGGTAACCGCAAAAATAAAATTATAAGCGCGTAATTTTGTACGCTTTCATTCGTCTTATACAGTGGAACGGTGAAAGCCTAATTCTTTATTGAACTGAAACAAAACGCTTCCTTCGCTGCAACCATTTATTTCCAAGTTTCATTTGAGTTGGGGCTGAAGTTTCATGAGTAAAATCAGGTCAGCAGTGAAATGAACTGTACCGTGGACTTTTGAAGAGTGAAATGCTCAGACTCCATACACTTTGTCCATGTCTGCTGCACACCTCATCGCTTCCGCCGATAAAGTACGACGTCATTTTGAAATGGACACATGATGACGATTTTGTCTGCTTCTGTGATTGGCGGGCGGAGTAACAACCTCGCGCGGTCCGTGAGCCTTAGTTGCCAACAACTGTTTTGTAAGTTGCACTGAAATACGTGCAAGAGGAGTTAACTACACCGAAAGTTGTCATCCTTACGGACTCCCGTGCTGCCCTTAGCAGGTTACAACGCAGTGAGCATGATTGTCCACTTGTGCGCAGCATTACTGACTCTGCGAGCAAAGTTACATCACATGAGGTATGTGCACATGTCGTTGCTCAATGGATACCTTCACACGTAGGAATCGCCGGAATTGAAGAGGCTGATCGGCTCGCTTCAAGTTGCGCTCATAAGAACTGTGACTGCCCAGAAATTTTGTGCAAGCTTGATGACGCTCGTCTCCTGATACGTCGCCACCTACTTAAGCAGCATCCAGATCAGCGTGTCACAAATGGAGAGAGAGAGAGAGAGAAACTTTATTTTGGTTCCTTCAAGGATTTAGCGTCTCGAGGTCTCGGTCGTCTTGGGCGCCGGCGACTTGGAGCCTCTTCCAGCAAGGGTGGGCCCCTATTCCAGGGCTCCACTGAGCCTAGCTACCTCACTAGCGTGCTGCACTAAGGCCCTTTGGGCCGTGAGCTCGCAGCTGGTAAGCCGACTCTCCCATTGCTCCGCACTCGGGTTATTGTGTTGGTGGAATGATTTATTGTGTTTACATTCCCATGTGACATGGTATAGTGTGGGTGTGGCCCCGCACCATGGGCAGGTGTCTCTGTATTGTGTTGGGTACATTTTGTTTAGGATGTATAAATTTGGGAAGGAGTTTGTCTGCAATCTGCGCCAACTCGTTGCTTCCTCCTGCGTTAGAGCTTTGTGCGGTGGGGGATATTTGGCTCTCGTCCCTCTGTATAAGTTTAAGATTTCTGTGTATCCTCCCTCACAAGCGTGTGGGTGATACTCCGGGGCGCGCGACTGCTCTGCTCGGAACGTGGTCTCTCGAGCTAGGCTGTCTGCCCTTTCGTTACCCTCTATGCCTGCGTGGGCCGGAATCCAGATTAACTTGTGCGTAACGTTTCTCTCGGCGAAGTTGGCTCCGCCAAGAATTCTGAGGGCGGCTTTGCTAATCCTGCCCCTCGTGTAATTTCTGCACGCTTCCTTCGAGTCTGTTAAGATGTTTAGAGGCCTGCCTGTCCTATATCCTTCTACTGCCGCCAGCGCCACGGCAATTTCTTCGGCCTCCGCTGTGTCGACTGCCTTTGCCGTCGCACATGTGATCAGATTCCCGTCGCCGTCCACCACCACCGCCGTGGCCGCGCGTTTCCCTTCTCGCGGGTACGTGGCAGCATCCGTGTACACCGTGTTCTCTAGTAGCGCGAGTGTCTTTTCCACGTATTCGGCTCGCGCCTGCCTTCTGCTCTCGTGGAGGTTGGGGTCCATGTTCTTAGGTACTGGCCTAACACTTATTGTTTTTCTTAAGCAGTCGGGCATGTCTGCGTATCTATCTACGTGTCCACTCGTGTCCCGTCCCAGCCTAGTCAGGAGCGCTCTCCCTGCAGGGGTGCTTTTGAGTCTGGCTTTTTGCGTTTCAAGCAGGGCTTCCGCCAGTTCGCTGAAAGTGTTGTTGATGCCCAGTTGGAGCAGTTTTTCGTTTGAAGTGTTTTTTGGCAGATGGAGAGCCGTCTTGTATGCTTTCCTGATTATCGTGTCCGCCTGTTCCCTCTCTCCTTTGGTCATCGCGTGGTATGGTATCGAGTAGATGACTCGGCTGACGACCAGGCTGCCGACGAGTTTGAGTGTGTCTTCCTCTTTCATGCCGTATCTTTTTTGGGAGACCCTGTTGATCATCCGGCCCACCTGCTCCGTCACTTTGCTCAGCAGGCTGATGGTGTGGCTGCATTTTCTGCTGCCCTGTAGCCACATGCCCAGGATTTTGATCATATTCTTTTCCGGGATGTTTTGACCATCAAGCGTTACTTCCAGCGTTGCTTGGGTGGGGTGTCTACCTACTCTCAGTAATTCGGATTTTTCTGTGGAGCATACCAGTCCCCTTTCTCTGGTGTACTTTTCGACACAGTGCGCAGCCTCTTGTAGCTTCTCTTGTTTTTCTCCCAGTGAACCTTGCGTGACCCAAACCGTGACGTCGTCCGCGTACATCGCATGTTGGATGCCCTGAATCTCGCCGAGTCGTTTTGCCAGGCCGATCATCGCCACATTAAATAGCACGGGCGATATCACGGAGCCTTGGGGTGTGCCTTTACACGGTGTGGAGAAGGCGTCGCTCCTCAACTCCCCCAGCCCTACCGTTGCCGTTCTGTCGGTTAGGAAGTCCTTGACGTAGTCGTGTACTTTCCTTCCGCAGTTGGTGTTGTTGAGGCCCTCCATTATGGCCGCGTGGCTGACGTTGTCGAAGGCGCCTTTGATGTCGAGCGCCATCACAACGTTTTCACCCGCCTTGGGCATTGTGTCGAGCACCTCCTCTTTGAGTTGCAGGAGGACGTCCTGCGTCGATAGGTTGGCCCTGAAGCCATACATGCTGTCAGGGTACCACCTCCCGTTCTCCAGGTGCTGCTGGATCCTTCTGGTGACTATTCTCTCATACAGTTTTCCCAGGCACGACGTAAGCGAGATCGGCCTGAGATTTTCGATCTGTAGTTTCTTGCCCGGCTTGGGTATCATGACCACGATGGCGTGTTTCCATTCCGCCGGTACCTTCCCCTCTTGCCAGAGCATGTTGAGGTACGACGTCAGCTGATCGACTGCCTCGTCGCTTAGGTTTCTTATGAGCGAGTTTCGAATCTTGTCCGCTCCCGCCGCTGTATTCTTGGTGGCCGCTCTCACGGCCTCGGTGACCTCCGCTCTTGTGATGGGTCGGTCCATTTTCGGGTTGTCCTCACCGAGATAATCTCCTTTGTAACCTTCGATTTGGTCTTTCCCGTAGCATTTTTCTCGGACTTCTTTCAGGAGCTGCTCTTCGGAACCTTCGTACTGGTGGACCAGTCTTTGGATCGATTTGCCGCTTTCGGACTTGTTCTTGCTAGGGTCCATTAGGGCCTTGAGGATACGCCACGTTTTGGCCGTACTTAGGGTCCCGTTCAGCGAGTTGCTAAACTGTTGCCACCCCTGTCTGGCCAGCTGCGTCGCGTACTCCTCCGTCTGCCTAGTGATGTCCGCTATCTTCTTCTTTAGCTTCTTATTTAGCTTTTGTCTTTTCCATCTCTTGGTGAGCCCGCGTCTAGCCTCCCAGAGCCTGAGGAGCCGCTTGTCGACTTCCGGTGTTTGTTCGGTTCTATGCACTTCTTGCGTGTACATTTCCTGAATTTGCTTGAGTTGCTGGCTCCACTCTTCAACCGAGGTAATGTTACCCTTTAGCTGTCGACAGTGTGCTCTAAAGGCGTCCCAATCCGTCAGCCGAGCCGTACCAATTTTCCTCTTGACATTGTCTGCCACCGTGCTGACTCTTATTATGTGGTGGTCGCTGCCAAGGTTCTCGAGCAGGTTTTCCCACTCTGCCTGCTTGGCGCCCCTGATAAAGGTTAGGTCGGGACACGTGTCTGGACTGACGCTGTTTCCCTGTCTAGTCGGCTGGTTTTCATCGGTTAGCAGCTCGCACCCGGTGTTTTCTGCCGCCGTGCAGATGCCTCGTCCCTTCTTGTCTTCCTTTTTATAGCCCCAGCGTGGGCTTTTAGCGTTAAAGTCTCCCGCTATGATTAGGGTGTTTTGTCCCGCCAATTTTTTGGCCTCCGCGAAAAGTTTAATAAAGTTTCCTTTTGTCTGTTTAGGTGGGCTGTACAAGTTTACTATGTACGTACTTCTAGCCTTTCTTTTCCTTTTGGGAATCACCTCCGTGATCACGTGTTCTATCTGGGTGTCCTCGATTTCTTTATGCGCTATGGTTACTACTTTGTTACTGATGAGGGTCGCGGTGCGGCCACTCTCCTGGCACGTGTAGCCCCTGAGTGCGGGGGTATTATTGGTTTCCTGTAGCATGATTATATCTGGTGGATTTTCTCGCGTAGATATGAACTGTTGCAGGAGTCCTTGCTTGCGCTTGTACCCTCTGCAGTTCCACTGCCATACTTCTAGTTGGTTTTGTCCTGCCATGTTGCGTTGTTACTGCTGTGGCTTGTACCTTGGGTTTCTGATCCGAATCTCCTGTCATTGTATAGCCTATCCCTGGCGTCATTAGTGGTTTTCTGCGTGTTTTGATTTTTGACGTAGTTACGGAAGCTCTGGTCCTGCAGAGCTATCTTTTGTTGCGTTTGTTGCATCTGATTTTGCATCTGTTGCATTTGGTTTTGCACGCTAGTCATGAAATTCCTGATTTCATCATTGAAGCTTTTCTCCTCTGTGTTTTGCTGCACTGGTGCCACGGCCTGCGGTGGTGGCGTTGGCGTTCTGATCGGCGAGTACCCCGCTCGTCTGAGCGCTTGCATTTCTTTAATTAGGTCGTCTATCCTCTTCCTGAGTTGTCGCGTTTCTTCTCGGCTTAGCTCGAGTTCGCGTTTGAGACTTTTGTTTTCCTCACTTAGTTGCCTTTCGGCCGCTGTCTGCGTGTTGTTAGTGTGTGGTCCCGAGTGCGAAGCAAAAAGTGTTTTGGGAGGGCCGGTCCCCCAGCTCACCTTAACGCCGCCGCCGCTCTTCTTTTGCTGTTTTTGCTGCTGCTGGCCCGTGCCGCCCAGGGGTGGATAGGATCCGTCCCGGTTGGACCCTCGGCTCTGGCTTCGGCCCCGGTCGCGGCTCCAGCTCCGTGACCCGCTCCGGTAGGCTTTGAAGTTTTGCTGACCCTGGTCCTGGCCCTCGTCTCGGAACCACCTCGGTCTTCTTGCGCCGCCTCTGCTTCGGCTGCGGCTGCGCCTCTGCTGCTGATGTCCCTGGGGACCTCCTCGCAGCTCGCCTGCCGTCTTGAGTCGTTGCTTGCAGTCGTTGAGTCGTTGCCACGTTGCAGTCCCGCGTGCCTGCAACGTGGTCGCCCCCGCATATCAGGCATTTGGGTGTGCACTGGTGTTGTTCCGCTGGATTTTGGCAGCCACATTGCTTGCAGGCCTTGGCCTCCGGATTCGGGCAGACGTCCGACCGATGCCCCTGCTGGCAGCATTTGTAGCATACTTGTCCCGTCGGGCGGTATGGATAGCACCACATCTCTCCACCGTAGTAGAGTACTTGCTTCGGGATTATGGGGCCATCAAATGTGATGACTGCCGTGCTCGACCGTCCAAGCATCCTGGCTGCTAAGATCTTGACTCCTTGCGTTCGGACTCTAAGGTTCGCCTTGAGCTCTTCTGGCGAGGTCCCCGCGTCCACCCCGTGGATGACCCCCCGCAACGTGCCCTCCGGCGCCGCCACGTGTGCGTTGATGGCGTAGCTGCTGTTCCCGAACGTTAGCTGCGTGATGCGCCGTATACGTTGGGCCGCCTCTTCGTTGCCGGTGCTTACTATTATGATGTTGGAGCCATTGCGCAGCCTGATGATCAAGTCTTCCGCCTTGCATCCGGATCCGGTGGCCGCGACCACCGCTCGCGCAACCTGGTGTGTCTGCAAGCTCTTGACTGCGAGTCCACTCGGCCTGAGCACTATCTTTAAATCGTCCTTCGGGAGCGGAGGCAGTCTCCTCCGCGGCAGCCCCTCTCCTCCTCCTCGCTTCGGCGCAGCTGGCGCGCCGCCTGTGATCTTTTCGTCGCCTAAGGAATTTCTGTTCCCTAGCGCCGTTCCCGCCAAAACTTGGCTGCTCGATCCTTTGCCGTCTCGCTGGCACCTCTTCTGTCTCCTGGACATGGCGATCTCCCATTCCGGGTCCGCGTCGTTATTGCTTTCTGCCTGTGGTCTTCCTGTCGTTGGGGTGCTGCCTTTCGGGGCTTGGGTGCCTGCCGCGGGCCCGCTTCGATCTTGCACGAGGACGGGCTCGGTGGCGTCGTGAAAATCTTCATCCATGGTTTCCTGGGTTTCCGCCATGAAACCTGTCGGTCCTCTCGTCGATGATTACTCAAAGTTGGGGTTGGGTATTCGGGACTTCGCTCCGGGTCGTCTCTACCTCGGGCCGAGGCCGGGGAGCCCGCGGAGCCCCGCTCTCGTGCTAGGTCTCGTTAGGCCTACCGTCCGGCCGACCACGGAGGAAATTCAAGGTCCGATAAAATCCAAAATATTGGACCCACCGGTTTGAATTTGGGGTCCTCGTGGTCCTCTTCAGTACCGGCGTCGATCTCAGCCAAAATTTTGGTGGTCCAATAGGGTTTGACGGGTCAAAAAGTCCAAAAACTGCGGAGTGCATGTGACACGCATCCGCTCGCCTCGGCTTCCGTCACAAATGGAACGTTCCCGCCCCGTGTTCACGGCCGATGCTTGCCTCGTCGCACTAGAGCACAACTGCTCAAGCTGAGGGTTGGTTGCGTGAACGTGCACGAACGTTTATACAGACAAGGGCGTGTGGCAAGTCCATTGTGTGCGTCTTGTGGCTGCTACGAAAACACCCTATATTTGAGTGCCCCGCATTCAGTGCGCAGCGCATGTCGCTAGTGAGAAACTATCATCTCCTTGGCCTGCGGTGTGCGACACTCGAGGAATGTTTATACCCCAGTGGCTGTGCATCTAAACGTGATCAGGCCCATCGCGACCTACTAACCTTTCTAGAGTTAACTAACTTAGGTTCACGTTTGTAGCGTGAACATTCAACATTCTGTAGCAGCGTGACCTTCAGTGACCGGCCCTACTGTGTGTGATCTGTACTGTGTCCTAACGCTTCTTCCTTCGAAGATGGGAGGTGGCGGGTTCAAACACCTTGTAGTGTATATTGTGAACCGGTGATTACGTGCAGGTGATTACGTGAAACGGTGATTACGTGCAGCTTTACTTGGCGTCTCATCGTGGAGCGCACAATTAGCCGCATAGTGAACTAGCCATGGATGTGATTGATAATTGTGGAGGCTGTTCGACGCGGCGTCACTTTAATTCTGGCTGCAGAGTCGAAACTCGGCAGAACAACGTGCGTAGTGTACTGTGTTGTACTTTAGTCTTTAGATTTGTGCTGTTGCTCTTCCTTTCCTCTTTCCTCCCTTCCTTCCTATTTTCCATTTCTGTGTTGCTGTCACCTCCCTTCAGAAGAGTAGGCAGGCGTTGTGCCCCTTCCGGTGGAAGTTGCCAGCCTGCTCCTCGCTTCCCCTTTCCTGTTAACTGTGCATATGTGTTCAAAACAAATAATAATAATAATAATAATAATAATAATAATAATAATAATAATAATAATAATAATAATAATAATAATAGTTACGTTTCATTCATTACCTTGTCATCTTCATCTCTTTGTTCTAAGGCTGCATATTTATTTGCAAGTACTAGCCTGAATTAGTCTGCTTTTACCCTTACTGCGTCTACTAGCGGGTTAGCCTGCTTCTCCTTGACCAATTTTACTCTTTCTCCCTTCCTATTGAGGTGAATCCTAGGCCTCACTAACCTATGATCACTGCACTTTACCCTACCTAATTAATCTACATCCTGCACTATGTTAGGATCGGTAGAAAGTATGAAATCTATTTCATTTCTGGTTTCATCATTAGGGCTTCTCCAGGCCAACTTTCTGTTGCTAACCTTTCTCAAGCAGGTGGTCATTACTCGCAGCTCATTCCTTTCCGCGAATTCTGCCAACATCTCTCCTCTAGTGTTCCTAGAATCGATGCCGTAGTTGCCAATCGCTTGATCACCAGCCTGCTCTTTGCCCACTTTTACATTTAGGTCGCCATGACTAGAGTATACTGAGTTTGCACTTTTCTCATTGCTAATACCAATTAGCCTAAACCCTTTTAAGATATATTAATTGTGAACGTTAGACTAAAATTTTAACCAGACAGTCACGCGATTGACCCTAATGCAAGAGTTGTAGTCCGAGGAGTTCATGATCGGTTGCAGACGCGCAATCAGTTGTTGGCCACCTTCAGTGAGAAAACAGAGACTGAATTGACGAAGATCGCAACAGTCGCGCTTTTAGCAGACACCCATGTGAGTGACGTCTATTTATGACTCACCGGGAAGCACAAAGCGAGCGACATCAGGGCCTGATACGGGATCGTGCTTGCCCGGCAGTAAGGCTCTCGAGACAAGAGGTAGTATAACCGCGCTCGCCGTGCACGAATACATACGCTGCCAAAGGGCCGTGATTTGTGTAAGCACATGTACGCCATATCATTGAACACATACGCCTTTGTTGCTGTACAGAGGCTGTGTCCAGATGTTGCTGCACAGATGTTGTGTCATCTAATTTATGTAGCACAGTCCAAGCGGCTGGCATCGGCAGCAGTTGCAGGAAGCTGAAACAGCCGACCCCGCCCTCATGGGCGCCGCCATATTTCATCACGTGGTCACGCGCCCATTGCGTGCCTCGACTGGCATGGAGTCGTAGCAAGCTGCCAGTTCGGCGCTTGTCGCCGACAATGTATGCGTACATGGCACGAAAATTTGGACAAAGTGTCAGAAGACACGTAAATGTCGCATATCCACCCTTCCATGCTCATTACGCCTTGTCCAAATGATGCGAGCATTGCTGTATATAGGGTCATCATTTTAATGGGATTTTTCTAAATTGCGTGTTGCAGATAACATGCATATATATGATAGCTGCATTGGCGCTCCAGTTACTTTTGTGGCTCAATGCATTAAATGCAGTCGTCTTGTAAAAGAAGTAAGCGGAAAAGCATTGTATTTTGTGTACAGCGCATCATTTTGAATTGTTGAATTTGGAAAAATATTGGGTAGCATGTGATGTTGATACAATAACTCTGTGGAACAGTTTTGTTATACACATTTAGATGCGCTGCCTACTGCCGGTTGGTGGACAAGCGCAGTGTGCTTAGACCAATCAATTGAATGTTATCATTACCAAATGTATATCTTTTTTAAATAAAAATTGAATTGAAGAAAAGAAAGGGACACCTAAGTCAAAGATTAGGGTTGCCCACCATTTTTTTTAAGTTGCTGGGGCTCCCTCAGTCGATCATTCAGGCATCTGCCCGTTTGGCCTACAGATACGACTTTCCGCAGGTGAGGGGACTCCCGTAGACTAACCCTACAGCGCAGCGCACAAATCGCTTAGCGTACTTCGCGCACCCTTGTCTCTCAGTACTCACGATACGACGACGTTGTACCTCAATCTCGCACGCACAAGGGAGGAGAGCGGGGATGAACTGCGCCGTCTTCCGTCTCGCGAAAGACACCGGAGAGAGAGAGAGGCCGGGGGGGGGGGGGCGTTCTACTCCGGCGGGGGCTGCGTACGGTGCGGCCTCTAGAAAGCAATGTGCGATGGTGACAAAGTGCGCCGAGTGCTGGTAGCTTCGTGTGCGCTGTGTTCTCGCCGCTTAATTCGCGTTGAAGCGAGAGGCAATACGAAGGTCAATTGGCTCGCTGCTGCCGCGGTTTTGACAGCGTTTTGACAGCGAGTGTTCGCAGTCGTCGAGTGAAGTGTTTTTATGTTTGCTTGTGCACGCGTGACACTATGCTTGCTAATTTAGTTAGTTAGCGAATGTTAACAAGTTTATACGACCGACAAATCTGCTATTCTTACTTCATACAGTAGTCTACTAACTTGCTATCGCACTCGATGCTTCGCCTTTCGGGCAAAACTGCGACTTTTTTTTTTCTACGTGACCTCGCATAAATGTGTCATAAATGCGCTAGTTTTACCTATGTCGTGCCGCGAGCTTCAAACATCCACGTTTTGAAGTTTTGTAATAGTACGTAATATTCTTGGTCATTCGTTTATGTTATGACTGTTGACGAACCGTTCAGCTTCGAACATTCTCACGTAGCATATGTAAACCACTCATTAGTCGACCAAATCCCCGAAGAATGCACTCATATATTCATTGAGTTTCAGTGAATGGGGCCAGAAGTTAATCAAGACCAGAAAATAAATATCTACAAGCGCGAGCGACGAGTGTCGACTAAATTTGCGGTGCCAATCAGTCATCATATGTTTTTTCTTCTCGGAACTTTGCCTTTGATAAAAATAATCCCAAAATTTCTTAGCCACAGCAATAATTTGGTTTGAGTTAGGTGATGGTTTGGCATTTTATTCCGGGCTTGTGGCGCAAGGAAACAAGGACGAAGAAAGCACAGGAAGACAGTATATATCTATATATAGAGTTAAGCAGACTTGTCAGAACGCCATTAACGAGTGCTTCATCTTTCTTTTTTCGATACTTCTCGCTTGTGAACATAAAACACGGAGCCCTGATGAGTACAACGATCCACGTTAGAATGCCACAGTTGCCCGTACACTAAGAAGCAGCTGCACCTAAATGAGTACGCGTACAGCATATTTAGCAGATTTACGCCCATTTTGGAATCTGTGCGAAGCGAAGCTTTCGTAAAGCGCTCAATCACACGCTATTAATTTGCCCATTTCATTCGCGCGTGCTTGACGCAAAGGAAACTGGCGCGCGCTCGTCGTCCACCCGTGCTGCGCAGTGTGGCGGCACACGCGGCGCCTCAAAGAGCTGGTTGGCACGAGAGACGCGCGGCCTCACGGTTTGAGCATCGGGCTGCTGCGATGGGAGACCCAGGTTCGAGCCCACCGTCGGACAGGTAATTCGATTTCTATATGCTTTTCGGCAAGGCAGCAACCACGGTCCGGAAAGCGCGGGTGGCTTCGCAAAGGAATCTTCTCTTTCAGATGCGGTGTTCAACGTCCATAACTGGACCGTCGGTCACGAGGGACGCGGTAGTGCTGGAGCTCCGGATTCACATCGACCACATCTATCGTTTTTTGATGTCCACATGTATAGCTAAGCGCCGGAGCGTTGTTGCATTAGATCCGGGTAGGAACTTGACCGGGAATCGAACCACCACTGAAGATATATAAGCAGCGGTTCTTGACGCAACAAATGGCTATAGTCACGGTGCACAAGCGCCGTTTGTTTATAGTGCGCGAACTAGCCGGTTAAGAAGGGTCCCTATAAACAATAAAAACACCGCCCAAGCACTGTGTACGGATGGTTAATCAGAGAAGCTGAAACGCGCGGCCCCGGTGTTTATCACTGGGTTAATCCCGACGGTTCATTAAACGACGGCATGGCAGACTGCCGCGTCCTCCGTACGCAGTTGCTGCTTGCGCTCGGCTGCACGAGCCTTTTCTTGAGCCCGGGCTGCAGCATCGGCGCGGCGTAGACGAGCTCGTTCCCGGTTCTGCTCGCGGTGTTGCTGATCGAAAGTTGCCTGCTCCTCAGGAATACGTATGACGTGTGACCTGCCCATTTCGGAGCCGGAGAGAAACTGTAGCGCGCGCGCTCGGCTGCGACGAAGAGCAACGACGTCACCATTGGCAAAAGCCAATCGCGCGCGTCTCTATCTCTCTTTTAAGTTATTTTTTTCGCGCATGCGCACATGGTTTCGCCGGAGGAGTTTTCGGCGTACAGGCCACAGAGGTACGGACGTGCGGACGAATCGGCTACACCATATACAGCTTCGCTGTAAAAGTTGCAACGCTTGTAGTTGACAGTTCCATTTCTAACAGAGAACTGCGGTTACTGACACAACGAATGGCCTAGGCTAGCGCTCAGCCATTTCATCTCGCATGCTTGCCGCTGCAGTGCCTGCTCGTCAAGGCTTTGGTCGTTAGCTGCCATTAAGCCCTATGTCTCAACCGCGCAGGTAGTAGAAGGTGTCTGGAGTCTAGGTTAAGTACGCTTGCTCTAAAGGTGGGTGCGAGAGGGTGCGAAACATTCTGTCCATACTGAACACGTTTACCAATAGATCATCGAATTTTCACTATCAGAATTCAGGCATATCGTTTCCAATTCCCGCAATAGAGATACGAGGTCGCGTGGTTTGGAAACACAACCGTAAGATAACGATTCAGATTACTTTATATTAGCGATTTCTCAATCGACTCTTTAGGTTTGTTTGGTGACAATTTTTTTTCTATTTAGCTACCCACGACCCTTTCTCTTTCTTTTCTTTTTTTTTCCTGCGACGTGACAGAAACATTGACGATATTTAGCGATTTCGAAGGTACGAAAGTTGCTTTGTGATCGACATTCTAGAACGCGCTTCGATATTGAAAAAAAAAACTACAAGAACGTGGCCTAGGGTTTCTGTATAACGGCCCGTGGGTTACAGCTGTGTACATAATGAAGCAACGATTGTCTGAACTCACGGAGGCCATAACTTACGGTTAATTGCGACGAGGCAAACAAGCTTCCCATTGTGTTCACAGAATATACTCTCTTTCATCGTTTATGAAACTCATAAGAATATGTTTTAATGCTGCGGATGAGCACTGCAGTTTCACTAGTATGTTCGATTGATGGACGTTCGCAAGTAAAGCAGTAAATTAAATACCAAACCTTATTGTAATCAGTTTTGTAGAACGCAGCAGCTGAACAATAGGACAGATAAACTATAGAAAGGCGTAAGTTTCGGACGGGCTGGGCTTGTTCACGCGAATCTGAACGCACTGCCTCCGCTTCTCACGATTTTTGAACAAATCAGCATTGCCTGGACCTTTCAGGTGGATTAAAAGGCGGCAATATAGTACTGACCTGCATAAAAGTTACGTAATTGTCACTGCCGTGTTAGAAACATGACAAGGTCATGTCGCATAATGTTTTTCTCCTTACATGAGCGCTGAATGCTGGAAAATTTGCAGACATAACGTGGACAAAGTCCATATTTGAGAAAAAAATCAGGTGACCCGTGTTTTTGACCCGTGTAGATTTACAATCTCGAAATCTCAAGGGAATGTTTAAAAAATGAAAGTCCCCTACCCCTTTCTGGTAATTTCCCGGTTTATTCCTCACCACATGGACACTAGACGAACGTGACACATTTACATAGATGCGTTACGCCATGTCAGTTTATATTACAGCGTTCCAAAAACTCCTACACTACGTAAAATTCACGCGACAGTTGTAGCGACAATTTTATCGACAATGGAGCCAAATTTCGCAAAAATTCAGCGACTTCATTGTCTCAGTTTAGCGATGTACATTCGAAGAAAATGTTGGCAACTCTGCAAATAACGGTACACTTGTGAACCCTGTGATCCCATGCAGTTATTCAGCCGAGCGGGCGATGCAGGCTTCGGAACGAGGCGCGTCTGACCGGACTTGGGGCACGCAGCTTGGGTACGCGTCGCGAACAACAACGTCACGCCCGCAATCAAACACTCCAGTGCACAGCCCGCAAATTCTCGCTGAGTGAATCAGCGGGACACGACCGGACGCACGCACACTGTCTGCAGCACTCGCGTTGGAATCGGCATCGCCCGCGCCCACCCATCGCACCTTTTCCTCCTCTACATTGTGCCGCAAGCAAATCTATACCTGAATCCCCCTCGCCGCCGTGCCTCCGGCAACGCGTGCTTGCATTAGGACAAATGCTTTCGTTCAAGTTGATTGTTTCATTGCAGGTACATATATACAGAAGATATTATACAGATTATAGCAGATGGGCAAACTATATCTACCCATGGTTGGACATTCCGTTACCTGATTTACACAACCCGTTCCGCAAGTTCTGCGCGTCTTTCGACTAGTGCCAGGAAATGCCAGGTATGTCACTGAGGTCACTGTAGCTCTAAGCCCGGAAAAACAAAGCAAAAAAAAAACGAGACTGCTTCTTTTTTTCCTCCCGCCCCCCCCCCCCCCCTTTTTTTTCCTTTAGCGTTAGCTCCCGTTAGCGCCCGATAAGACGGACGCGATTAATGTGTGAACAGTTGGTTGGTTTCCCACAGACGCAATAAAAAGAAATGGGGGGTGGGGGACTCGCTTAACATGATTCGCTAATTCACTTAAGTCAAACTTTTGGAGCCACCACTAATGCTGGTATTCTGCTTGCTGCACGACAAGCAAATCATGCTTCTGTGGACACGAACATCTACGTCAGGGTCAACGATGACGTGGAATCCTGCATACTGACACCTTCGAACCAATAACCGAGAACATCCTAAAGAGAGAGAGAGAGATAGTTCAATAAAAGCTGAAGATGTCGGGGCTGCTATATGCAGGGCTCGTTACTTCCAGTGAGTTCTTTGAGTTGACATGAAAAGGTCAAGACAGCTGCAAGAAATGCCTCTAGAGGCCGATAATTAAAGTGCAAACACTGGCCAGCAGTCACAAAAACTAGCGGTGTTAACACATGATGCTGCTGATATCGCTCCGAACACTATGCACATTTTTTATTTTACACGATGGTAATGAATAAATTTTGAACAAGCTAGGTTAAATGTCCGATTTTTTAACAGTGCACAGGTTTGCGCATTGATGACACAATAAATTGATTAAGAGTGCACAAAGCGACGCTTCGTATCATGCAAATTTAACAAATGTGACTTCTTACGTCCACCATTCTTGTTTTCATGCCGTTGCATTTATTGTTTTGTGTATTTGGTATTTGGGTGCACCCGAAGTAGTATATCTTTAGTTTTGTCGATTAATTATGCCAAGGTGAACTTCTGATTTGACGAACCGTCGTTCACGGTCCCCTCGAGATCGCGTTAAAGGGAGTCGACTGCGCAATCGCGAAATCAGGGGCAGGGATCGCTTATAATCGAAAGCAGCCTAAATTAGTGTTATTACTGCAATTGGTACTTGAAGATGGAACATTCGACACATTGTCGCTGGAAGGAGATAAGTCAGGGCATATTTACTTCGAACGGCATACGCATTTTCATGACTAGCTCTGACACGCGCCAGTAAGTTTCGTAGGGATGCAGACAATAGGCATCCTCCTCTCCGCTCACGACTTCCGACTGCACTCGTGCGTTAGCCTGACGTGAGATTAGAACGCGACACGTGTGCCACTATTACAGCATCGGACATTTACGTCCAGCGTTTGCGGCGTTCTTGCTGCACGCCATCGGACAACCGTGTCAAGAGGAAATAACAGGTGGAATCGATCGCCGTGTACACGCGATAAACCGTGAGGCAGGACGTAAACACGTCGCAGACAACTGATGACAACTGTCGTAATTGCTTTTGGAAACTTTTTTCTCTTTTCGGATTATCCCCGACTGGTCGAAGCACTGCTTTCAGCCAGTGCATGTTCGTGTACACAATGTCGTGGCCAGTCCTCGGCCATCACCCACATAGAATTGACAGAATACATGGCGATGTGTACATTGTGAAACTTCCTTTCCCGCAGCATTACCGCATCGACAGTGAGCACACGTGGACTTCAGTAAAACGGGCACTTCATTTTTGCGCTCTGTTCATCTCGTTAGCTCTCCTGTAAGCGTGAGCTCACGTATTCTACCTCCTCACATCCCATAATTATCTTTGTCTTGTCTTTTAGTGAATGTTATCTATAACACTGGCCTATTCATGACGTCTCTAAGTTTTCGTTCGTCACCTTTGGTGTGATATGCATGTGGTAAGGCACTGCATATCCCTTTGCCAAACACAGTATTTCTATTCTTTTTTTCGCAGAATCAAAATTGCGATGACAGACTACAGGCGCGCTTGCAAAGAGCGACGCGAACGTTATACGAGACAGAGAGGTATAACAGTATCGGCAGTGAATGTGACACCAACTTAAAAGTAAGAAACTTTATAACAATATAAGCAACAGAAAATAAAACACTTAAGAATAACGGAGCCACCCAAAGTTAAGTAAATAGCAGCCACCCGACAGACATGGGCCATTTGAACAATAGCCAGAAGTCCGAATAAAACGTAGTAAAGAGCTGGTCGTAACACCGCATAGCTGCTGATGAGTGAGCATAAGCTGCACATGTTACGCTCATCGTGAAGCTATACACGAGTACTGCTCGAGGTGACTGGCAATAAGTTCGGCGCTCAGCAGCTATTCTTCTCCGGACCATCGGCCGATTCGTCCCTCCGCTAGGCGTTGTGTATCCGCCGATCTCGTACGCCTGTCACCGTGTTGACAGCCGACAACAGACACAGCTGCAACACCCAGCTCCCCCGGCAGCTCCAAAGCTGCGCCTTCGCCGAAAACATGTAGCGAACTTCGCTAGATGTTTGCGAACGTTTGCGAAGCGCGCGGAGCCTTCGACATCGTGCTATCATTCGAGGTGACATTTTCTGCTAGCTAAACTCCAATCAACGCACACGTGCACGACAGCAGAGAAACGCTCGATAGGTTTTATGTCTGTTTACGCGAATGAGGCTCTTAACGAGGGGCTGACGTGTCTGACGCGCTGCTCGAGATGAAAACGCACACATACGAAACGACACGCACACACAAAGCACACTGCACTCGCACAAAATACGCAGTAAGACAGAACCAAATCTATACATCCCAGTGTCTCGCTCGAGCAAATCTCTCGCAGGAAAGTTAAGACATGCGGCGGTGCTCGTGGGTCCAAGAAATGGGCCCACGAGCCGTGTACTCGCTCGAGAGGAGCCAGTGGCAAAAGAGCACTGAGGTAAAACATGCGAACGCATTCGTTCGTGACTTACGCACAGCCATGTGGTTCGACGAGCATGCGAGTGATCCTTTACCATACAGGTATTTGCGCTGCTAAGGTTATGTGCAGTAAACACAAAAACCAGAAGTACGAGGACGATGTACGCGTACCAAGTATTATTTTGTCTCCGCATCAATCTCGTTCGTTTCTGTTATCCTACGTTTTAGTAACTTTGCCAGCGCGAATGCCTGTGAACTTTTCGCATGTCAACTACCGTCAATAGGGAAGGCAGGAAGGAAAACTTTATTTGGTCTTGCAAGTAGTGGCAATTAACCACTAAGCGGGCCGCTCCCACGTCGGGACCGGAAGGCCAAGCCTCACGGCCACGTCGTGAGGCACGTCGTGAGGCTTGACGAAGTTGCGAAGAATTTGGCAACAAGGTGTGGTTCCGAAACGTCCCACGCGTGCAGCTTTCGAGTTGAGGCGGAGAGAGAGAGCACAAAACTTTGATTTTCTGAAACGGTAATCCGAGTCGGACCCGGATCACCCTAGGTGGGAGGATTCCTTTTTCCAAGAACTCTCTGGCTTGGGCTGCCTCCTTGGCCCGGGCGACGAGACTGCGTTGGTCGTCCAGGTCATCAGAGGAAAGCTTGGCCTCGCACGTTTCAACTGTCGTATAGATCTACGGTGAGTTGGAGCGCTCCTCTTGTGCTTCTATGGGGCGGCCTTCTCTGGAGTCGTCTTGAGGAGCTTTTGAGGTAGGGACTGCGGATGTGTCACGCAGTGGGCAATCCTGGACCATGTGTTGCAGAGTGTCTGGAACGTCGCAATGGGGGCATGTGTACGAGTACTAGCTGCGAAGGATACAGTCTGTGCATGATTATTCCGTGTACGTAGCTGTTGGTCTGTAGGCGGCGCAGGATGACTTCTTCCTCCTTGCTCAGATTCTTGTGTGGTGAAGCGTACATTCTTCTGCTGAGTCGGTGGTGTTACAGAAGCTCCGAGTGCTTTAGGGCGATGTCATCAATGTTGGTGGCCGGCCTATTGTGGGATGGGAGGAAAGTCCGGCTGGAATGCTAGCGGGCCGTGGCGTGTGCCGCCTCATTTCCTGCCTTGCCCTGATGGCCTGGAACCCAGTTGATGTAGGTGTCGGGGTGCGGGGCGCGTGCGATGTGATTTCTAAGTATTTTGAGTGCGGTTTCTGATATGCGTCCTTTTTGATAGTTGCGAGCTGCTGCTTGGGAGTCTGTTAGGATTACTGCTACTTCAGGGCAAGTTGTTATTGCCAGAGCAATTGCCGTTTCTACTGCAGTCTAGGGGGCTCTTGCTCGGATGGTGACAGTTGCAACTTCGTTGCCTTGGTGATCCGTGACGCTTAGGGCAAAGGCGTTGCGTTTAATATATCGGGAAGCATCGGTGTACCTCGTATCAGGGTCTCTCCCGTATTTCTTGCTGCGTGCGCTGACTCTGCTTTGCCGACTCTCCTTATGCTAAGTTGGATGCATATTGCGCGGTATACTTGCAACGCTGATACAGTCCCGGACTGCAGGTGGGATTCTTGCTTTCTGGTCTGTGTCTGCAATGAAGCTTTCACTGTAACTGAGGTAGCGCAATAGTTCACGTCCGGTGGGCGTGAGCTTGAGTCGCTCTAGTTGGCTGATCTTATGAGCCTCGACAAGCTCTTCCCACGTATTGTGGAAGAAATAATTTTATGCGCACGAAGTTTTCAGCGAAGAGCGAGCTGCGTTCGAGGCATGAAACAAACGATGCCGCAGAAATACTTCTGGCGCACATGATGTTCGCGACGTGAAGAGAGAATAGCGCCACGTAGTCCTCGTGCACGAAGACGATTGCCGTGGGCGTGACACCAACGGCTGTTAGCCTTTTTTTCTTTCTGCATATGGCCGCCATCACGCCATGGCATTCCAGACGCTGCACCTCGCGCGCTCCCACCGCATGTGCCACCCTGAAATGGTTCGTCAAGTCGCTCTCGCGATGCTTTGTGCGTCGATGGCGCCCATAGAAAGCCGGCAGCACCACGGCGGCCGCCCTCCTGGTTTCTACTCCGGTGGCGCTTTGCCGTCAGTGATTGAGCGACAAGCTTCTCTCCCGCCTACGCGAGAGCTTAAAGTAGGTTCCTCTGTAAGCTCGGTAACGTGAACTATGCAAGATCACCCCGATCCACGTGCCCACCTCGTCTCCTGTCCCGCGTCCGAGTGACACTTGGCCTGGCTAAAATCCTATCGCTCCCACAGCTCCCCGTTATCTTAGCACGCGATGTGACGGTGCCAAGTCCGCCGGCGGGAGATGATGCCACACGTAGTGCTCGTGCACGATACGTCGACGGCGTCGCAATGCCCCGAAACGCGATAGACGAGGTATCGCGAAAAGCTGCGCGCCAGCTGTACTGCTCGGACATGCTTGTGATGTTTCGGAGAAAAAGACTCGAGGGACAGGAAGAGGAAGTAGAGGAGGGCCAAGAGGCACGCTTGTAAATAAATGAGTGCACTTTAACTCGTATTTTATATTTGGCGCAGCCAGTCACGTGGCTCGAAATAACGCTCGTAAGAGCGGATGGGCAGGCGACCGTGAATACCATCTAGCCTGATGGCGAAGACCCAGTGCTCCTTCAGGTATCAGCGACATGGTCGGAACTGCTTCCGCATCATGGGCGCTATGACGTCAAACTATTCCAATTCTGCTATCAGTCGTCCGCGACCTGTCTGTCACGCGACATCACGAAAACCGCAATGCCTCCCCATCTGATATGATGCGCACACACTGATTATGCATGATTTGACAGAAAAAAGAAAAACAGTTATTTCTGATTCGACCCCTTCTCGCCATTAGCCCTCGGCTATTGGTAAAAAGTTTTCGGGCTGTGCCCACTTCACCTGCCTTTCACGCGACGTCACAAAACCGCACAAACTCGCCGCGTCAAAGTGACGTGTACGCGATAAAGATGCATTAATATGCCGAACAAAACTGAATTTTTTTCGGAATAGCCGCAGGCTGCCCCGTTCCGAAAGGAATAAAAGATTGCTGCCGCCGATCACTGAGACGCTGGCTACTCGCACCTGCGGGAGAGCATGGGTGTATTTGCATATAATAAAACTTCTTGTGTGACCGTGTAACGTTTTCAAGCACTTTCGGCACGTTTACTACCTCATTCCGCCAACTCTTCTTTGCTGGGGGTCAGTTTTAGCGTCATTCTTAAGTTTCCGTTGCATTCCACCGCGATTTTCGACCAGCCACCACAAGCTAAGTAAGGGAAAGCCGACCAATCGCAGGCGCCGGCACCACCCTCTTCATCCGGTTGTCGATTTTCAGTGCACTGGCTCTGCCTCAGTGAATCCCTCTCCACTTGAGCGTTCTCCTCGCTTCTTGCCAGCCAATTAGATACGACAAGCCGCTCAGTGTAGGCAATGTTATTCGTTGTTCAAGCAAACAAAAGTGACTTCCTATGAACGAGGAGAGCGTTTGATTGGTCTGTTTAGGCAACACTGCGGGTGACCGCCCGGTGCTTGCGTCGGTGGTTACGCAAATTTGACGTCAGGAAATTGGAATAGAAACATATTGGAATAGTTTTACGTTATAGGGCCCCAGAATATACTTTTTCTCTCACGTTTTCTCTCCCGACACCCGTTTAAGCGCCGAATTCCCCGTAGTGGGTATGCGCGCCACTTATGGGAAGTAAGCAAGAAGAGTCAACTGAGCGAAGAGATCGGGAAAGGCATGCGGTACTAATCGATACTTCTACATCCGAAATTGAGAAAATGTATTCGGGAGATTCACGTTCCAAGAGGAAGATTGAGTGCGCGGCTAACATTTAATTGCAAAGGCTGACGCAGCGACAAATCATATACAGCACAAGCTGCATGCCGCGACGTGTTCTTGAAGCAGCGTGCAACTCACCGAAATCCCAGAAACTATACATCCATGAAATAAAGCCCGATCGTTTCGATGCGCGGTCCACTACAGCCAAATTGTGGCTAATATTTTATGAATACGTATGTACAAAGAAGCAGTGGATGTCTTCGGATGACAAGTTGTGTTACATGCGCCGTTTTTTATCGGGTAACGTCGGGAAATGGTATGACTTTCTAATTACAAGCCGGTGCAGTCACCAACGGCACAAATGGAAGGATAGGTTTCCGCTTTTAAGTGAAATCCGATTGACCGTTGGGACGATGCACTAGACACGGAAGGGACGCTTTTGGATTACTTTTTTTGTAGAAGAGACGATTGGTCTACGTTGCCGACCCTGGCCTCCCGCACTGTGCAGTCCTGCCATTGATGATTCACGGCACGACTAAGGACTCGCGAAGAAGTGTGCGCATACACTCTCCAACTTCCACAGATGACTTGTTTACTTGCCTAGGTATGTCCCCTGTGATCGCCTAATTGAAGACCCATAAAAAAAGCCCAATATCCCATCACTAAGTACTGAAGTACATGGCGAAAAGCGAGAATATCTGAATATTGAGTTCGACCATTGCGATGAAACGAGAAATGTGTGCCTCTTGAAATCAAACCTTTTATATGTTACGACATAAATGGAAAAAGCGTGGACTCACTAGTAGACACTAAAGCGTCAATAAGCGGGGTAACCTTGTTCAAATAGTAACCTTGTTCAAGCGAGCGATTTCGATGAAGGGAAATGCTACAGCTAGTGTTCAAAGCTACGACGGAAAAACTAGAACGTTGCAACACAGGGCGTATATATAAGTTGGATTTTGCGGGCATCGCCTGATAGTGGATGCCCTTGGCATGCAAAGCGTTGACGCCTCGTTTATTTTTTTCTGGAACTGATGCAAAGCGAACGAATATGAACATTTCCATGGAGAGACGTGTTATCGTTTGACGGATAATTAAAAACGCCTATTATGATAATGATAATGATGAAGCGCTGATCAAAAAAAAAAAACTTGGCAGACATTTTAGCTCTATCGTTTAGTAATAGTTCGGTAATATCGCTTGGTTGATAATCCCTGTAACACGCTTTTGTTCTATATATTCGTGCATCTTGTGGCCGGCTGCATCAAACACGTTTTTCACTGCTTATCTCGTGCTGCTGAGCACTAGGTCGCGGGTTCGATGCCAGGCCACGGCGACTTCATTTCGATGGGGACGAAATGCAAGCACGCTCGTGTACTTCGACTTATGCGTGCCCTAAAGAACCCCAGGATGGCAGAGTTAATGCGCAGCCGTCCGCTATATACGGCGTTTCTCATCATCCTTACAGTTGTGTCCCATTGAGGGAGGGGAGGGGAGGGGGGGGAGGCACGGTAATAAACCGCGTGAGTCAGTCAGTTTCTCCGTGAACCGCCTCAAAACAAGCAACGCGTACACCGATACGACCGCAGCGGCATCATCCACGCGGACGCACATTTTACATGTGCGTAGCGTTCTAAACCCCCACATTTGATCGTGCGCAATTTCATGCGCGACTATTTTCAATTAGCGAAGATAAATGTGCATATTAATGATTCCACTTCTGCCTTCTTTCTTTATCTCTCTCTGTCTCTCTGTAAAGCAGATATTTTATTTATCTATGCCGATGCTTTTCCCGAGAGCCGTGTCCATACTGCGTTCATGCTGTGAAGGGTATAGGACGAATGTGGAGAGCTAAGGATCCGGGAAGGACATCACGGATGCCGGGATATGCTCTTTTGACGCCAAGACTTGGTTGCAGCAGGGACGGAGAACTAAGTCCGTGAAGCATTTCGCGGTTTTGGTAGCCACATGGCTTCAAAAAAAAATCAATATACAGGTCTAAAAGAACCCTATAAAACATCAGTTCAACTGCGCTTGTCCTGCTGTGTGTGTTAGTCTATTGCTGTCTTCGTCTTCTTCGCGCTGCTTCCAGTTCGCCCAAATCAAGTTATTGCATGTCAGTTCAACTTTTCACATCCGTCACAGGGATTGCTACGGGCACTTGTCTTCTCCGCAGCTGATAAATGGCCCGTATGAGTGCCGCATGCGGCATAAATACGGTGAACAAGCGCGGAGTCTGGCAGTTGTGCCCCACTCCGCTCAGGCTCGTTAGCGTATTGCCTCCGTTTCAGCGCCTCTGTCGGGACAAGACAGGCGACGATGAGGCATTGCAACGAGTTATGCGCGTGCGTGCAACGCTCAGGACCCGCGGTATTTCTTTCACCCTGCAGCCTTTCTTTGGCAGTTGTGCCGCCGATTGTCCTCGGTTCGCGACAAAACCAACTGACTTCAACGAAGTTCTGCGAAGTGCCACTAGAATACTCACACCTGAAATAAAAATCGATTTGCGCGGCGCATGTGCATACGCTGTGCAGCGCAACACAAGAGTAAGATTAGGCGCTTATTGACTAGGTCGCGCATCGATATTCAATCACGGTTTATTTTTTTACCACTCACCCCAAAGCGCTAGAGGCAGCAAGTAAGCGGGACCGCTATCTATTTGTTCTTTGTAACGCTTATACTGTCACTGTTTAAGATGCTTCGTATACCTGCCTACGAGAGTTATGGTGCGAGAAATAGCATTTGCACAGTTGTAAGTAATATAAATCCGTGCTGTTATTCCATTTATAAATTGCCATATATTTTATTTTCTCGGTACCCAACTGCGCGCAGCTGACTAACGAAAGTGTGCTGGCAATTTCTATTATAGTTTATCCGGCTCGGCCTTAATTTAGTCCTCGCAAGCTGCGGGCGTTCCAGGTTTGAGCTCGATGCATGAGATAGACTTTGAGAGAACACTCATATGGGAGAAGTGAGCGATAACACTTACCCCCGCCGTAGGCGTAGCAGAGGTAGGGGAAGCGCCACACATTGGACAGGTCCACGGCAAATCCAATCACGGACAGGAGGAAATCGGCCTTCTTGCCCCATACTTCTCTGTCGCCGGACTTCCGGCCCAAACTGTCCGTCGCATCCTTGGCGTCGGAGCGGGGAGTCAAGCAGACTTCCGTCACGGCCTGAGAACCGGAGTTGTTGGCCGATGACGAATGCTGCTCGTGCCGATCAGAAGAAGCCGCGTTGCAGCCACCTTCGTTGACCAACGACGCCTTTGGCTCGCCCGCCAGAGGCGAATTTTCGTCTGTTTCCGCCATGCGAAATGAGGCAGCGTGTCTGTTCTAGCGAGGACTCGAGAGCACGTAGTTCGCAATGGGCCAAGAGGCGCGCATTCAGCTGCACGCACCTGTTGCTTAAGCTTGAAACCTCTCACCGCAAAAGCGAAAGATGTTGGTTTGCGCGAGGTCCTAATACTTTCCCCGAGTTGATTTGTCAGTTGCCGCCTTTTATCCACTATTTTTCTTGCTCCTTGCTATTCGTTGAAATCGCCTGCTCGACGATCCCCAGCAGACGACGCGGCCGCACCGCTGAGCAGACGACGCGAGTGCGCTCCCTGCTTCGCATCGAAGCACCGCTCGCAGGGCACGTGATTCGGGTCGCCCAATAGCATCGTGCGGGTGTCGTCATCTTTGACCAATAGGCAAGCGAAGCTCCTGAAAGAGAAGAGAAAAACCGAGGGAAAGAAAGTTCTGCCGCCTCGAAGCTTTTTGCTGAACTCCCGGGTGCCTTTGCCGGGCTTGAAAAAGTAGCGCCGGCATAGCGCCGGAGACCAATAAAGCAGTGCAGTGCGCACGGTTTGCGCCCTTGCAGAAACCGCGGGGCGCGACGCGTCCCGGCAGTTGATGGATTTTTGCGGGGAAAAGTGGTGTGTGCAGTTTGAAGAGAGAGCGCGGCCAGTCGGGCGCTGAGAGAGCCGCCGCGCCGCCGCCTTTTATTTTTCTTTCTTTGCTTGATCGGACACCTGTTGATGCCGACCATCTTTTTCCTCCGCGACAACGGGAGAAAGAGGCCAAAGCTGGTCCCGGCCGTCGCTGTGCAACAGGTATATATATAAGCCCTATAAGGTCGGCGCTACTACGTGACAGTGCTTAATTGTCCCGTCTCAAAACCCATCAAATGCGATAGGGGACTGCTGCAGGACGCCGCCGCATGTCGGCGAGCGCAAATGCTTCTGCCACCTGTTCCGGTGATTAGTTTCTTTATACATGTATATTTACCGGGCTCGTCAAGAGATCGTAATCTTGACTCGCACATGTATTCCAATTTACTTCGTCAGTCATGCTTCGGCAGAGACATATACTTCTTTGGATGCCTCTAATTTCTTTGAATGTAACGCATTGTTGACCGACAGAGTGATCCGCGCTTTCGCGAAAGTGTACACGCGTTAATCAGCATTCTAATTGTAACGTTTTTTTTCTTTTATATTTATGGGTAAGTTACATTTCGTTAAACTGCGTTTGTTATCTGATCGCTGTTTGTTTCTCTGTGCATTCTTTCTATCCGCATATATAGGGTGGGCGTGGTTTGCGCAGGATGAGGCAAGTGAAAAAAGCTCAGGGAGAGGTTTTCGCCCTGAAGTGGACTTCATTCGTATTGCACCGCTGATTATCGTTAACTCTGATAATTATTGCCAAAAAAAAGTCGTAGATGGTTGCCGATTTGGAATGTTAAGGTTGCGTCCTCTGTCGCCAGCAGAGGTCACTTGTCGACCGCGATGATTAAAAAACAAGAACTAAAGAAAGTGAAAGTGAACTTCGCACACAGTTGCTATAATCTTCAGACACACGAATGTAGTCGCGAATAACGTCTGGGTACCTTTGGGACGTAGAATCTATGAGCTTAAAGCTCAGTATTTGACAAATTTGAGCACTGAGTGATGGAGACGGAAAAGAAGCAGAAATAGACCAGGTCAGTGCATGCAGCTACAGGCAAACGGAGCAACGGAATGACACGTAAGCAAGAATGGATTGATTGATTGATTGATTGATTGATTGATTGATTGATTGATTGATTGATTGATTGATTGATTGATTGATTGATTGATTGATTGATTGATTGATTGATTGTGCGCGCGCGCGCGCGTACACGAAGTGACACAGCACCACGACACAAGAGATGTGCATCAGGAAAAGTGCATTCCCGTCTGCTTTGAGCCGTTTAATATTCAGCAATATAAGTGGCCCAATTAAACTAAGCCAATAAAATTTTGTTTGTGGTGTCTCCTCTTTGTGTTCCGTTATAATCGCGCTGGTAAGATGAATCAAGGTTCCCGTGTTCAGTCCATCGAGCATAACTCGATGTTCTACCTGTAGATCATCGATACTAAACGACCACTGAAATCTCAGTGCACAGGCGCCTTTGCACTCTGCCTCCACTGTGCGGCCAGATATCGATCCTGCGACCTTGTGCTCAGCAAGAGAACTCACTGAGCCCCCGCGACGAGTGCTGCACCGCAAAACAGAGACCGCGTTTTCCGCGGGGCACTCGAGGATAGATAGCACTGCTATAAAAAGCCAGATCAACCAGATGACAGAAGCAGGCGAATTTTCGTCGGCCCCTTTCTCAAGTTCTCGCTTCTCGACGTTCTCCACGCTTTTGAATAATTCCTAGATCATTGTTTATGTAAGGCTATGATGATCTACACCCGTCGTGGTTGCTCAGTGGCTATGGTGCTGGGCTGCTGAGCACGAGGTCGCGGGATTGAATCCCGGCCGCGGCGGCCGCATTTCGATGGGGGCGAAATGCGGAAACACCCGTGTACTTAATTTAGGTGCACGTTAAAGAACCTCAGGTGGTCGAAATTTCCGGAGTCCTCCACTACGGTGTGCCTCATAATCAGAAAGTGGTTTTGGCACGTTAAACCCCATAATTTAATTTTTTATGATGATCTAATCTTCAGTTGATCAGCACTTGCCCAACATCGCGTTACTATTTCGTTAGTGTCTGATACATTTATTTAGTTATTCATTATTTAAAATTATCTAAGTGTCAAATATGCATTACAAGGGAGAGTGGGTTATTAACACTTATACAAATTCAAAATCGGCATACCGGCAAGGGGGCAGATTCGTATATACTCACGTCCTTGCACGGGCTCTCCGCATGCGCCCCTGATGTTAACATCCCTGAGACGCTATAGGTAAACCTTCAGGCGCGGTATAGTTCCTGACTGCGTTCACAGAATGTGAGCAACAAACAAACGAACGCGTTGTGGCGTCGACAAATGGCCGTCGCTTCGGCGGTGCATCGCACCGGACGGCGTAGCTAGGAGGTCTCCAAAAGTGGTCAGCTGGGGGCTCCGGGTGGCCCGATATGACGTGGTACGTTTTGGTACTCGCTTACCGCCTCTACATGCCTCTAAACCATCCATGGTTTGTTCCACAGGCGGTAAGGAGGTATAATGCTATGAAAGCGTGCCGCACATTTAGTTCTTCCGTTGTCCCCATTTCAACGGATGCGTTGTTTGATACTTTCTCGCGCCGACATTCTTACCAACATCTGCTACGTACAGAGCCTACGCCCATCCCTGGCACACATTTGAATAACCAAGGAAGATCTCAGGAAAATGCTGTGCGCCGCTCCGATCACGCATGTGTCGACTTCTCCGCCGTTTAAAGCGGACTCCTTCCCGTCTTTCCTCGCGTCCTCTCTCTTTGCCCCCATTCTTCAATACTTTTCATCCAGAAACGTTCCATTGGTCGCTCTCCCACCAGTTTACCTCATCAACATTTCAACTATCACCCTCGTTTAGCTCGACATAGGAGGAGGAGATACTAAGGACATATTTAATGCATTCCGACGACCCCCCCTCCCCCTCCCACCCCCAAAAAAGGAGAAAAAAGTGGCATGTGTCTTTTTGCGTGGTGTGTATATCGCGCTGCTTAAATGTGTTCTTTAGCTTGATACAGACTAATTACCTGTCCTGGGAGTTTATTTGGAAGTGACATATATCGTAACTCAATAAAGCAAATGCGGGGCTGGTAGCCATGGGTTATTGAATTGGCATGAGCACGGTACGCGCCACATACACGTTGTCTTTTCTTTCACTTTAATTTTCCATAATTTTACTAGCAATATATATTCATACAGTTGAATTCAACAAACTGTTCGTTTCCTCTGTGATTTTCTTTGCGTCATTGTTTCTGAGTTTCAATTATTTGCTACTAAAAACTGGGCATCTCGATTACCCATGTTATCTCGCACTTTCCACTTTCAGTATTTGTTTTGGTTACGAATTAAGCAGGTCACTACCCCGTAGTAAAAAGAAAATAAATTTTCTTAAGATTCGTACGAGTCCCTCCTTCGCAAGTTTCTTTGCATACTCGCAGCAAGAGTTCATTTCAATGGAAAGGTTAAATTGGTTTGAAAATTGCAACAATCGCCCTTCGGGCACCTAAATGTGTCGCGACTTATGCCTCATTTTTACTAATCGCGATACGGGATCCCGCGACCAATTCAGCCATGGCTGCAAGCCAGCACCAGTGGTGGGAGGGACATGTCGCGGCTTCGGGCCGCTTCTCCAACGAGATCAAGAGGGTTTAGAATCCGCACTTCTGTGCAGCGCGCCGAGGTGCTCAGTGAGAAAGAATCGATGCAACGCGGGTGACATTTCCGGTCAGCAGGCCCCCCGGTCGCACGGCTGCGCGTCCCTCGCCGTTGCGCGCTCTGCATTGCCAACGCGAGGCCAACGTCGACGCGTCGGGCCCGCGAGCGGCAAGGCGTGATGGATGGCCTCCGAGAGACAGTCACCTTACCGCCTCTCGCGTAGCGCGGCGGCAGTGGGCCTCCTTGGCCGAGTTTGTCAACCTTTGTTTCCGCCCCGGCGAATCGCTTCGTTTTATCGGGCGAAGAAATTGCGCTCGACGCGGCATGCGCCGGGCCCACGAGCAGTTTATACATGCACAAAAATAGCAGTCATTGAGCAAGACAAAAAAAAAATATCATCTGCAGGACTGTAAAATAAAAGTTACTCAATCAATCAATCAATCGGCCCATACACTCTGTGAAAAAGGACAAGCAGCAAAGCTGTGGTGTGTTTTACCTCAATCGACGCATCTATTATTATTATTATTATTATTATTATTATTATTATTATTATTATTATTATTATTATTATTATTATTATTATTATTATTATTATTATTATTATTATTATTATTATTATTATTATTATTATTATTATTATTATTATTAAAAACTGTGCTTGGGCAGCGCGTCACGCCCGTAGGGACTATGCTAAACGTGTTGGTGTGTTGCATATACTCTTGATAGTACGAGAAATACAGAAATAACATTGGCTACAAATACGCCACTGAAATAACCTCTACATTTGCCGATGCTTGAGAGTTTTGACGAGTATGTTTTGAGAGATGAGCTCTATATTGGAAGGCAAAGGTTTTTGCCAGCGCGAATATGATCACGGACATGTTACGTTGCATAGGGAGAGGGAAAGGGTCCGAAAAAATCCAGAGGAAAGCAGACAAAGAAAGAATAGTGAAAAGAAAGTAGGACAGTAAGGCTAATACTCATACATCGTAAAGAATACAGCACGAAAAATACGCGGACGACAGAAGAACAGACAACATTGTCATCTGTGTATTTTTCTCGCTGTATGTCTTACACCACGAATGCGTACCAAGTAGTCCAAGTTTCCATCTTGGTTGGTAATCATGATTACAGGTGAGGCGATGGCTCATTTGAAGGCGAGTAGCTACCTACATGCTAATCTGAATTTGGAAAGGGACAGAAACACCTTAGGAAGACGAGGAGGGCAGGAAAATGGGGGAGGGGAAGCAAGAAAGGTGATCATTCTCAGGCGAGACAAAGGTGATGGTGTCGACGCAGAGAGGCCAGCGCCTGATGCCCATTGAGCTAATGTCGTGCAGCTGCCTTGAAGGAGAAGGCTACAGTATGCTTGCTAGCGCTATAGTGGTTCTTGGGAAGCAGAGTTCCCTTAACTCTTTACTGAAATAAATGGTACTTTCGTCTCTGGAATTCGCACATCCCCCAACAAAATGTGTTTCACGGCTTCTTTATCCCAATTGGGGTTGAGTTTTCGAGTCATAATATGCCACGAGCCTTCCGCGGAGCGTGACGAGCCACGCCCTATTCGGCGCTTAAAACAATATTCCTCGTCGCGGTGCACGCGCAGGCCATTCAAGCAATGCATGTTCCACAGTATCTAACCTACCACAGTTATAGCAGTAACGACCGCTGGTTCGGCCAATGCAGCACAGCTAACTATTCCTCAATGTATGTTCAGTCGAATCAGAGGGTATAGCTTCTTTGATGAGGAAGTAAGCAGCTGTGGAGATTTTGGTTTTACTCCGAGATCATCCGAACTCGGGAAGCTATCCTGGTGAAGCGGCAGAATTTAGTGGCGATCCCTTTCTTTGTGGGCGTATTTTGTTGCGGTATTCGAAGTGTCGGATTTATTAAAAAGTATTCTTCTAATATTTATGTAGTGAATATGGGTATAGATTTATCCACTTTTTCAATTCCTGAAATGCCGCAATAGTCAAGTATCTAGCGGAAAGTTGTGGAATGTCCAGATATGTTGGCCCTGCGGTGAAGATATTGCTACACGCATGTGGTATTTGATTGTTTGAACGAGGCGCGTGGGCGCCAGCACTTGAGAAAAGAGGAGGAAGAACGAACTGGGCTCGCGCTGTGAATCTAACCGGTCAGCGCTGCAACCGCTGTTGTAAATATAACCTGTAAATAGCTGCTCGTCTTGCTGACTCGTTCTTCGTGTAACAATATATAGGACATGTCCAGGGTGCAGCTTTTTACAGCGCTTATGCTTATCATAGATATCTACTAGGGCTGCATCCGAATACGCGAATAAAATTTCTTAATAGTTGCCTGAGAACAACCAGAAAGGCCTCTTATTAACCACATATATTATCGCTGTCATGACGTCACTCGCTCAAAATGAAACGAAAATCGCTGACCTGCACCGAGAACTGAGACCGCACTAAGGCACGGATGAGATGTACAGTCAACTGTGAAAATGTGGGTAAAGTCTCAGTACATTTTGTGATTATATTCCACAGCAGGTTAGTGAGTCACTAACTGCGGGTTTTTTTTTTCTTCTTTTTTTTCTGATTCCAGAGAAGTGTGGTAAACATTTGTAGGTGCGGCAGTGTCCGGGGAGAAATATTTCGTGCCACATTCTGCGACACCGGAGTAGCAATCGAGTTAAAAAATCATGAGCTATTTCACTTTGTGAAGGTGGTTGGCCAGCGAAGCACACGACAAGGAGCTGTCACGTAATTCTGAACGATGGTACAAACTCATTTATTTTCTTGATGGGTGGTCATCGTTACGAAAGGTACGCATACTCATTTATTCTCTCGATCGGTGGTCATTATTTCACTCGTAACTGCAATCACATTCTTCAATAATGTCAAATTGATGCCCGTACGCCGCTGAGTGGTCGGTTGGGCCGTATCGGTGTGGCATCGCAAGAGATATGTCTGCAACACGGAGCGCGTAAACCGCTCCCTTTTAGGTACCGACACGTCCACATTGAAATCATCTACAACGACAGCAAGGGTAGTGTCATCACAGCTAATTAACGCAAAGTGAGTAGCCATGGACTTTTCGGGACTAGTGGGTGGTCGGTTGGGCTGGATCGGTGTGGCATCGCAAGAGATATGTCGGCAACACGGAGCGCGCAAACCGCTCCCTTTTAGGTACCGACACGTCCACATTGAAATCACCGACAACGATAACAGGGGTAGAGTCATCGCAGATAGTTCACGCAAAGTGAGTAGCCATGAACCTTACAGGACTACGAGTAACTGCAGTTTTTTGCTTGTTTATGGGGGTGTGAGCCATTTCTCACGGGGGTATGAGCCATTGATGATGACAATTTTCGACATGCTGTTCTGCGTGTTGTATGCGTGATTACAAAGAATTGAAGTACTGTAAGCTTCACTTTGCTCAGTGCGTGTAGCGTCTGCCGTACGGGGCTACGAGCCATTGCATTTTTTGCTTGCTTATGGCAGTAGGAATGCTTAAGGGGGTATGAGCCATTGATCGTGATAGTTTTTGTTCACGGAGAACAAAAATGGACGCAACCCTAGCCACATACAGCTTTGCTGTAAATGTCTTCCAGCGGCGGCCTGTCCAAAGCCAGACAATGTACGATTTCTCTCAATATGCATTGAACATGACTTAAAAATAATCCGCCTCCATTCCATCCAGTGAAAGTTGATGTACAGACACGCTGTTGCCGATGTGAGACACACACAACTGACGTTAGACAAGTATATACCACCACTACAAGCGACGTACGCCACGCGCCTGCGCGCGTGTGCGGAAGTTCAGCACACGTGTGCAGCTTGGGCTACACAGTTGCATTCGGTAGCGGCAGCAGTGCGACGCCCCTTGGATGGACAGCGCTCGACAAGTCTCTCCTGTTTTGCAGGTTGGTGCTTTATTTCGCTGCTCTAATTTGCTTAAGTACTGCTGCTGCTGCCAAATTGCAAAAGTGTTTTTTCGTTGTCCTTTTCTTTTGTTTCTTAGCTAGACATGGCTAATGATAGTGATGAATGCCCTGAATGTTCTGAACTGCTTCCGGAAACGGGACAGTTTGTCACTTGTAAACGGTGCGAATTAAGCTATCATTTCGGCAGGTGTTCCGGCATGGCAGCGAGAACTTATAAAAGGAAGAAAGCGGATGGCACTCTGCCTCAATGGGAATGCAAAACATGCTCGCAAGCTACTCTGCGCCTTGGCGTCACTTCTGTCCATAATCCAGCCCCCAATGAGCAGGATATAGCAAGAGAGATGTCAGTCATTAACAAAAAACTGAATGGATTGCTGCCTCTGACAGAAAAATTCGAGTCTTTTCTGGAACTGAAAAACGCAGTCATAGGTGTACAAAAGTCAGTGCAACATATGTCAGATAAATATGACGAAGTTCTGAAAAAGCTGTCAGCTCACGATAGTGAAATCACAGGAATTAAAAATGGCATAGAGCATGTAGAGAATTCAGCGGCACGACGCGAAGTTGCAGAATTAAAATATCAAATAAATGATTTAGAACAATATAGAAGAAGGCTTAATCTAGAAATCCATGGAGTCGCCTATGAAGCGAAAGAGGATATTCAGTCTAAGGTAAACAATATCGCTGGGCACCTTGGTTTGGTCCCGCTGACTGATGATGTGGAAGCTATTGACCGCTTGTCCATCAAAGGTGATCGAACGCCACCGATCATGGTGCGATTTCTCTCGCGTAAAACAAGGGCAAAGTGGCAAGACAGGGATAAGCAATTAAGAGACACTAAATCAGATGTGCGTTTCTATGATAACTCGAAACCTCGCATTAAGCATTTGCTCTGGCTGGCACGTACCACCGCTAAGGAGAGGGGCCACGAATTCAGGTGGCAGAGAGACGGAAATATTATGGTTCGTTAGAGTAAGCGGGAAAGCAGCAGTGCATATAAGAAATGAACCTGACCTTGCAAAAATTAAGCGCAGAGCACCCTCATCGGATAGCTTTTTCCCTGCAACAAATGAAAACACAGGCCGAAACTAGGTTTTCTAGCAATGCACGAGAATCGTCCTTATGTTTCTAATGCAAATAAATATGGACAAAGAACGTAACCCGCATACCTATGTATACCACAGTGTTGAAAAATTTAGAAAAACTCTAGCGTATGCTTTTCGTGAACAGATCAAGAAATTCTCGATATTCTGTCTGAATATAAGAAGTTTAATTAACAAAGCTGATGATATTAGTGTTTATCTCAGCAACTTAGACTACAAATTTGATGTTCTGTAGTTTACAGAGACGTAGTTCACGGATTGTCACGACGCTGTATCAGTAGATGGCTATTCCAACGTATCACTTTGCAGAAAAAATCGTAAAGGAGGAGGTATAACTTTACTTTCGTAATGGTATAGGATATACTTATCTTGAAGAGTTCTCTACAGTACACGTTGACTATGAAGTTTTGGTTATTAAATCAAATATTATAATTGTAGTTTTAACTTACAGGCCTCCCTCCGGAAAGATCAGCAACGTCTTATCGTATATAGGGGATACACTCCAGTGCATTGTTAACACTAACAACTCGCTTGTTGTACTCGGTGATTTTAACATTCACATGAAATCAGGTAGTGTGGCGTCTAGAAACTTATCTGATATTTTGTCAAGTTATAATTGTGAGAATGTAATTACGGCACCGACAAGAATAAATGAAAATAGTGAAACTAGTATTGGTTTGTGTTTCACGGATTTTCTATGCTCTGATGGTATTTCTGGGGTACTAGCCTCTGATCTCAGTGACCATCTTCCGTTTTTTGTTATCCTACCTATTCATAAACATGCATTAAGTAACTCAACACAGCATTCTTGTTACACAAAATATAATGAGAGAACATTGAGCCATTTTCACGAATTAGCCCTTCAGTTGGACTGATCTGAAGTATATAAGGAAACAAACCCCAGCCTTTGTTACGATATATTCACTAAAGAAAATTTAGCGATATATGAAATTGCTTTCCCACTGACTCGTCGTACGAATCACAAAAGCTCGAGAAAGCCCTCGATAAATCTGGAACTATACAAAGGAATTGTTCACAAAAACAAGCTTTTTGCCAAGTTTTTACAAAGTAGAGATTTAAACCTACTTCATACTTTCAATATAACGAGAAATAAACTAAGTTCTGACTTGAAGAAAGCTAAGCAAGAATTATATACCAAGATGTTTTTTGAGAGACATACCCCGGAACAAATATGGAAAGTTTTCAATAAATTGCGTTCGAAAGCCAATCCATCGATACCAAACAAGATCAAGATCGACGGAACGGTTTGTAGCGGTGCTTCTTTGTCAAATAAATTGAATGATTGCTTTCAAACTGTAAATACTAATATCAATCTCACCTCTACCGGTCCAGACCCTACTCCCTACTGCTTAATTGTTCGGTAAATTCACTCTATCTCGAGCCGACGACGCCTAATGAGATACAGAAGTACGTGTCACAACTAAAGAACAATTCTTCTACTGGAACTGACGATATTAAAGCGGAAGCAGTGAAAACTATAACTAATGTAGTTGCACCCGTCCTGGTGCACATATGTAACCTAATGTTAGAAAAAAGGGATATTTCCGCAGCAGTTAAAAACGGCAAGGGTGTGTGTCATTCACAAAGGCGGGAGTCATGATGATCTTAATAATTACCACCCAATCTCGGTTCTATCTGGTGTTTTTTTTTCAACATTGCAGAAAATGTTATCAAGAATCGATTAACATCTTACCGCACTAAAACATCAGCAATAATAATTGATCAGTATGGTTTCCAGAAAGGAAAATGCACTGAAATGGTACTCATAAAAATAAAAGACAAAATTATTAGTAATATTGAAAATAAATTTACTGCACTTGGGCTATTCCTAGACTTCAGAAAAGCGTTCGATTCTATTAAACATGAAATATTCTTACGTAAATTACCGTTTTACGGAATAAGAGGTATTGCTCTGGAGCTTAATAATAGTTATTTATCGTCAAGAATACAGTGCACAGTTGTAAACGGTGTTCCATCTGCTTTTGGCACAATATGTACAGGTGTCCCACAGGGCTCCATTTCAGGGCCCTTACTTTTCCTGCTTTATATTAATGATAATATAAATGTACCTAGTTCAGCTGATATAGTTCTGTATGCAGATGACACTAACATGACACTAACACTATGGCAATGGCAAACAAATATTTGTGTGAACTATCATTATGTATAAATGCCAATGAGCTTAAGCTAAATGTGAAAAAAAATGTATAACGTTTAAACCTAAAAATAAAATTCTGACCTTCGAGCTTGTCCTCAATTTCAGATGAGAAAACATCGGACGTGTGAGGTCTACCCGTTTTCTTGGTGTGGTATTCAGTGAGCAGTTAACCTGGACTGAGCATATTAATTGCTTGCGTTCCAAAATATCACGCTCAGTCAGACTAATCAATAAATTAAGGCTTCTCCTACCAACGTGGCTAAAAAAATAACTATATATTACTCTTATCCAGTAACTTCTCCATTGCTGCTTTTTTGTATGGGGTAAAACAACATCGACAAACCTAAACTTCTTATTTATCTTACAAAAAAGCAATTAGAGCAATCATTAATGTTCCCTGCACTTCGAGTACACGGGAATACTGGCGACCACTGGGCCCTTTCTTAACATCTATAAGTTAATAACACTTCGAGAGAGAGATAAAACTTTATTGTGTCCTTGATGGGGTTAAGGGGTGGCGGGGGTCGGGAGACTAACCCCCAATCCCCCCCTTCCTCAGACGGCGGCCAGTTCTTGCTTTCTGGCGGCGTCTTCGGCCATCCGGACGGCCCAGAGCTGCTCCTCTGGGTCTAAGCTGAGCAGCAATGTCTCCCACTGCTCGGCCGTACTAATGATGCGTGTGTTAGTGCGTGAGGTGTTGGTGGGTGAGGCTTTGGGGCATTGCCAAATAATATGATTGAGGTCGGCGCGGGCTTTGCACGCTTTGCAGAGTGGTGAGTATGCGTCGAGGTACATGCGGTTGTAAAGCACGGGGTTTGGAAAAGTTCGTGTTTGAAGGAGTCGCCAAGTGGTGGATTGAGACTTAGTCAGTGATTTGTGTGCTGGGGGGTAACGTAACCGCTCTCTGCGGTAGTGCAGTAGAATTTCTCCGAACGTGACCATTCGGTCCCGCGCGTGACCGCGATGCAAAACAGAGGGCTGGTCGGGATCGGAAGACGCAGGAGAAGGATGATGCGCCCGGTGTGCGAGAGCTCGGGCGGCATCGTGTGCGGCTTCGTTTCCAGCCAGACCCGAGTGACCAGGGGCCCAGATGATCTGCACGCGGCGTCGCCTTGAGGGAGGAGTCCCAGAGAGAATCCTCTGCGCTTGGGGTGCTATTAGTCCTCTTGCGTAGTTACGAATGGCCGTTTTTGAGTCGCTGATGATGCAGTGTGCATTGGTAGCCGCGTAGGCCAAAGCGATGGCCGTTTCTTCTCCTACTTCGGGTTGCGTGGCGAATATTGATGCGGCCGCGGAGAGGTGGTACTGCGAACCCGCGACTGCGACGACCGCCATGGCGTTTTGGTTGGGGTAGTCTGCTGCGTCTACGTAGGTTACGTCAGCGGCTTGGTCGTAGCGCTTTTGTAGTTGTTTAGCCCTTTCTGCACGTCGCTCCGGATTGTGTTCAGGGTGCATATTGCGAGGTATGGGCGGGATAACTAGCTGATCACGAATGTTTGGAGGGATGGGTACTTTTGGTCCGAATTGCGTGGTGTAGGTTATGCCTAGGGTGCCTAGAATGTGCCTGCCCGTGGTGGAATGGGCAAGTCGTTCGTATTGGCTAATACGTTGCGCTTCAATAAGCTCGTCTATGGTGTTATGAATGCCTAGGGCGTCCAGTTTCTCGTTAGAGGTGGTGATGGGAAGATGTAGGGCTTGTTTATAGGCCCTCTTGATCATGGTATTGAGTTTGGACTTCTCAGTTGCATTGAGGCTAAGGTACGGGGCGACATAGGTGATCCTGCTCAAGGCGTAGGCGGTTACCAGGCGTATAAGGTTGCTTTCCTTCATGCCGTGATGTCGATTTCCGATGCGTGCAATGAGGCGAGTGGTTTGGTGTACATGATTATCTAATTGCTTGAGTATGTCCGTGTTTCTGCCGTTTTGTTGGATGCGTAAGCCAAGGATACGAATGCTAGGTACTGTAGGTATGCGTTGCTGGTGCACGCGGAGTTCAATCTCGGGTGGATGAGGGTCTGGACGTCGACCTCCCCAATTAGGCTTGTACAGAAGGAGCTCCGATTTCTGTGGGGAACACGCCAGGCCGCGCGGTTCTACGTATGCAACGACCTCGTTGATAGCTTGCTGCAGCGTGTCTTGGATGTCTCCGTCGCTGCCCCCGGTGACCCACAGGGTGATATCGTCTGCGTATAGGCTATGCTTGAGGTTGGGGATGCTAGCTAATGCAGGCGGTAGTCCGAGCAAGGCCACGTTAAACAGAAAAGGGGATAGAACCGATCCTTGCGGCGTGCCTTTACTGCCTAAGTGAATAATTGGCGACTGCAACCCTCCGATGGTAATGGTGGCTGTGCGACCTGTAAGAAAATTCTTTACGTAGTTATAGGTTCGATGTCCAACCTGGAGTTTTGCCAGTTGGTTCAGTATGGCCTCATGCATGACGTTATCGAAGGCCTTGGTTAGGTCTAGCCCCAAGATGGCTCTGGTGTCCAGCCTGGAGGTTTTGTCGCCATCGATAATTTGGTGCTTGAGCTGAATCATGATATCTTGAGCAGAAAGTTTCGGGCGGAAGCCAATCATGGTATTGGGGAAGAGGTCGTTGTCGTTCATATGTCTGTGTAAGCGTGTGAGGATGACGTGCTCGAGGACTTTTCCGACACATGAAGTCAGGGAGATAGGGCGGAGGTTTTCGAGTAGGAGGCGTTTCCCGGGTTTGGGAATCATAATAATTTTGGCTTCTTTCCATTGTGAGGGGAGGTTTCCAGTTTCCCAGTATGCGTTAAAATAAGCTGTGAGGGCTAGTATAGAGTCCTCATCTAGGTTGCGAAGCATTTTATTAGTAATGCCATCAGGTCCTGGGGCTGAGTTAGGGCGGAGTGTGAGGATGGCTTCACGTACTTCTGCTGCTTCTATGGGCACATCCAGGTGGTCGTTATCGGTGCCTGTGTATGCTGGAGCGGGTGTGGTAGGTTGAGGTCCTATGTATCGGTCTATCAATTCTTGAAGAACTTGTGCGTCCGTGCCCGAATGGGTGTGTATAATTTTTTGCAAGTTGTGCTGTTGTGTGTTCTTGCTGTTAGCCGGATCGAGGAGGCAACGGAGGATATTCCAAGTTTTGGGCAGGTTTGGTTGCCGCTCCATGCTGTCGCATGTGCTGTGCCAATTTTGACGAGTAAGTTGTTGTGCGTAGTCTTCGATTTGAAGGGTGAGAGTACTAATACGCTTCCTGAGCGTTCGGTTGAGCTTGTTGCGTTTGTATCTGCGTTGTAGACTGGCGAGGGCTTCCCACATATGCAGTAACTTGCTATCTGCCTCCTGCAGATTGGCTTCCTCAGGCACCAATTTAGTAGCTTTGCTCGCGTCTTGCAGCAAGGATGCGACCCAATCTTCGAAAGGGGGTTGGGTACCCGAGAAAGAGGTGAGGGCTCTGGCCTGCCGGAAAGCGTCCCAGTTCGTTATGTGGAGTTGACGACCCTTAGGCTTTCGCGGGCCCACTCGAACTGTTGTTTGGATTAAATAGTGGTTGCTGCCCAAGTTGTCTTGTGTGTTGATCCAGTCTGCTTGTGGAATTCGTTTTGCGAATGTCAAGTCCGGAGTAGTATCTCTGCTAACACTGTTTCCCATACGAGTGGGAGAAGTTGGATCCGTGACAAGAGTAAGACCTAGATTCTGTCCGTCAAGCCATAGTTGTCTTCCCTTTCGGCGGTCCATTGAGTATCCCCATGCCACCGCAGGGGCATTAAGGTCCCCTACGATGAGCAGGGGGGCTCCCCTAGCTACTTGATCTGCTTTGGTGAAAAGTCGTAGAAACCTATGTTGTTCTCTGGGGCTGCTGTACACATTGAGGATGAAGAGGCTCTGTTGCTTGCGCCTTGCAGACGGGATGATCTCCAGAAAAATGTGGGCTGCTGTATCAATGCCTGTGTGATGCTGTATAACCGGAATGTTTCGCTTAACTAGTGTGGTTACTTGGGGCCTGCGGTTATCATTGCAAACTGCGGTGTATGCCGCGTATCCCGACAGCTTAGCCGCTTCTCCGGTCTCTTGTAATGCGATAACATCGGGGGAAGTATGTGGTGCGAGAGAGGTAATGTATTGCTCTAAGTGTGCTCGCTTTCGCCGGAAGCCCCGGCAGTTCCACTGCCAAATGCAGTAGGTAACACGTTCTGGATTACTCGCAGCCATCTTTGTCGGGACGCGAGTACGGCTTCTTTAGGGGACCTGCTCTGGGACGGAGTAGGGTGTTTTCCAATTCTGTCAAACGGGTATTGTGATTTTGAGCCAAAGTTGCGACCATGTCTTGAAGCACTTTGCGCGTGTCGTCCATGTTTTCCTGTCGCTGTTGTTCTCTTGCCGCAAAGGCTTGCTCAATTCTGGGCAGTAGTAGCGTTTCTAGTTTCGCCGTAAGGAGGTTGTCCATTGCGCGTTCCAGAGCTTTTGCAATGGAGGCGTCGAGCAATGTGGCAAGCTTACAATCTAATGCTTCGTTGAGGTTGCGTTCTATCCGCTGTTGCAGCTCGGTGAGGGCCTCACAGTTGACATTTCCTTCTGAAGTGTATGCTGGTGTTGCTACTTTTGAGATTGGTTCGAGAGCTTTGCGTTTGTGCGAGGTTGGTTGTTGGGTGGTTTGCGGGCAATCTATTGCAGGGACAGGAAGGATGTCTGCATTTGATGGTAAATGCTTGGGTTGTGTGTCTGCAAGTTGGGATTTGAGATTAGCGTTTTCTGTCTTGAGTTCTTGTATCTCAGCACGTAAGGATCGGAGTTCCTGCATGAAGCTGTGCATTGTAGCGTCACTAACTGTGTTCACTGGGGTTGCTATAGGTTGTGTGGTGTGACCTGTGTGGGAGACAATGCTGGCCCAGCTTACCTTGGGGGGTGCGTCTTGCACTTTGACTGTGGTCGTTTTAAGGCTTGTGTTTCCTTGCTGCTGCGGCGGTGTTGAATCCGGTCCGCTCCAAGAGTGACTGCGTCCTTGTGACTGACTGCGACCTCGGGAGCGGCTGCGTCCACGAGACCGACTGCGTCCTCGTGAATTGCTGCGTTCGGGAGCCTGCGGTTGTAGTGTTGACTTCGGTGTTGGCAGAGCTGAGTCTCCATTTGCAGAAGTCGATGGCCCCATCTCCTGGTCAGCTCCTTGTTGTCCCAGTCGTAGGCGTTCCCATCGTCGTTGGAGTAGGAGGTGTGGTGTCTGGAAGCGGCGATGGCAGGACTTATCACCAGTCGGGTGGTCTTTGCCGCAGAGCGCGCAGCAAGGGTGACAGGGGTGATCATCCGGTGGATTTACTGTGTCACAGCTCTTGCATTTCTTCTGGGTTGGAGTGGGGCATACATCGGCCCTGTGGCCGACGGTCCCGCAGATGTCGCAGACCTCGATGCGCTTCTTATGTAGATAGCATTTGTATTCTGCTCCGCGGTAGTAGACATGGTACGGTACTTGCTTTCCGTCGAATACGATGAGCACTGAATTAGTCTTGCCCATGCGTCGGGCCTGCAGAATCGTAGGGTTCTTCTTGTAAATGAGACTGTTGGTAATGTCTTCTTCCGTGTCATATGAAGGGATGTTATGTATGACTCCTTTGGCTGTGTCCTCCGGCGGTGTGACGTATGCTGTGGCAGCGTAGCGGACTGCTCCGATGGGGAGACTGCGGATGCGACAGTATTTTTCGGCGTTAGACATCATTGGCGTGCTAACTACAATGACATTATTATCCGTGCATGAGCGGTAAATGTCGTCCTCTGCTTCTTTGGTTGTAATGCCCGTGATCTGTAGTATTGAGTCGCGTATCTGGGCGTCTCCTAGTTTGGACACGTTGAAACCGTCTCTTGGGCGTATGACGATCTTGATATCATTCTTCGGAAGTCGAGGTTGCCGTGGTGCGCGTCGGCGTAGTGCGGGCTGCTCGGTACTCTCGGTGCGTGCGCTTGCTGTTGCACGGAGGGATCCGTGTATGAGTTGGGATGATGCCTGCGTAGTCTGTCGTTGCTTACGGTGGCTGACAAGCCACCCTGCTTCAACGGAAACTTCTTCGGGGGCTATTTTCGTGCCTTCAACCTCTACTACCTCCATGACGAGGGGAGGGGCTGCACTTACTTGATATCACGAGGGTGCGAGTCGTTGGGCGAAGTCCTCGGGAGCCGGGACTGCGACAGCGACGCCGCGCACCTTCGTAGCTGCGGCGCACCTGTCTCTCGGCCAGACGGAGCAGCTGAAGGTCTTGTTAGGGTTAGCAATCTTGTGGTCGTAGAAACCCTTGTCCTGGGTCCCTGGCGTCGGGACTGGTCTTGATCGGTAGCGGACCACTTCCGGAAGCTGGTTCCGACGTTAGTTTGGGTCCAGCGGTGATTGTTTGGCCACAAGAGTTTGAAATATACGGAGCCCATACCTAACACTTCGACAGGCAACAGAGGCTTATTGCTTGATCCACAGCAAACCTAACCTTAGCTTTTATTCAGTTGCACGGCCTGATGCTGTTTATGAACTCCGATATGTCTCTCGAAGAACTCCTTAGGTTAGAACTATGGGCTTCAGACTTTTGAACATACCATATTATAACTTTCTTGAATGACAACAAAGATATAGAAACGCTAATACACGAGTTCCCAAGTAAAATACTTCACAAAAAAAAGCGTTATGGATCTATTACTTAGGTCATAGCACACAACTTCTACCTACTGTAGTCTTAACGTGGCAGATTATTTATATCGCTAGATAACGGCGGTTTACTTGTTTATTGATTTTCGTGTGCTCTCTTTCTTGTTTCTTTTCACAGCTTTAATTTCAAAAATTGCTATGTCGAAACATTTATATACTGTACAGAATTGTGGATGTTCCTTTTTTGTGCGATTTTCATGTTACCTTAGAAGAAAGCTTGTAGTCTCAATTGCGTGTTTGTCACCACCAGGAGGGTAGGTCTCGTCGGGCATACACAGCCTTTAGCCTCCCTCCTGATGTGGCGATGTATGTTTGGATGCTGTATATGAAACTGAAAAAGAGAATAAACATGAAACTTGAAAAACTTGAAAAATCATCCCCATTCTTCCAGGCCCTCCACCAAGTGCGAGTGCCTTATTGAAATAATTGAATTTTTCAAAGTAAGTAGCATCAGAAAATTCGTAAACTACGACTTGCACACAAGCTGTAGACATGGTAGCTTCGGAATGCAATCCCAATATACGAGAAAACTAAATTCTGTTACGCGGTAACTCAAAGAGAAATCCCTTTTCAAGCTGCCGTTTGAGGCCTGTTCGAGTGGCCGCGGCCGCTATAGGTGGCGGTGCTGTTTTTGGGTGGGCACGAGCCCACAGAAACATCCCGACCAACAGCTTCGCTGTAAATGCGCGAAGTCGCACGAAGGACGTGCCGGAGATGAATCCGAAGAGTCTCGTGCGCAGATAGCACGTCTAGAGACAGGCACTGAACTTCTGCTACATGCCCATAGAGTACGGGTACGTAGCATGTAGAATGCTAAATACATAGAGCAGCATTCCGCCAGCGTAAGTCTTATGGAGGAGCCCCATTGACTGGGAATCGCTGCTCTACCGCGATCCAACTAACGCTGAAGAAATTTTCTCTTTGTTCACTCGAGGTGATGAAGAGGATAACGAGCAGTGAACAGCGCTAAACAACAGGAGAGGGACACAGACAACAGCGCTGTGCCTCTCCGTGTCCTGTTGTTAAGCGCTGTTTACTGCTCGTAATCATGAACCAGCCAACCCAAATGCGTACTCTTTTGCAGTGATTAAGAGGCCCGTGTCTCGCTCGTGCAGCGCGTTTGATGCTGAACTGCTTTTGCATTTTGTGCGACGAACAAATATGTTTTCACAACGATCGTTTCAGAATATCTTCAGTTTGAAACCCAGAAGAATAGTACACGTAAGGCTTTGCCAACTGTTCAGAACGGCGCGTACATGATGGAAAACCTAACTACGCAAAACAGGGCCCTACTGAAGTTGGTTAAAACATGGGCGCATGAGCACGATTTCTGCTATGCATGGCACCGAAGTGGCAAAGTTTTCGTTCGAAAAGAAGAGGGCGATCGCGCGCACTTGATAAAATGCCCCAGTGACCTTGCCAAACTAGTTTCCTGAATTCCTGGTGACTGTATTTGTATACGTCGACCATGTCTTGTGCTGATTGGGTGTGCCCTTCTGACTTGTCTAACTACTTCGGGCCTGCACACAGAAATGGCGTTAAATGCGTCCATTTGAATTGTCAGTCTGCTTGCAATAAACATGATGAGCTCGACGCATTTCTTGGCAGTCTAAGCGTCTCTTTCGACTTTATCATGCTATCAGAAACGTGGTACCACCAAAACTCGGCAATTTGGCACCCTCCGAACTACAGATGCTTCACGCAATCAAGGACGATTACACGTGGCGGTGGAGTTAGCATTCTGGTTCGAAACGAGTTGGTAGCGCAGCGTATAGAAGATTTCTGTACTGTGACCAAAGATTATGAGGTCCTTTCAGTTATATGCTCAAACTTATTGGTTAGTGTATGGTATAGGCCGCCTGATGGTAACACTGAGCGTTTTTTTCTCTTCCTTGAAAACTTCCTTACTTATATCTCTAATAATCACTATGAAGTTATTTGGGGTGGCGACTTTAATACTGACCTACTTGCATTAACCCCTTTGTGTCGTGACTTTAAGCTCTTGCTACATTCCTACGGTTTTTCAAATGTTATCTCGGTGCCGACAAGAGTGACCGGCCACACAGCCACCTGTATTGATTTATTTATTACTAATTTTCCTGAGTGCAATACCAAAGCTGGTGTCTGTTCTTCTGTTCTGAGTGATCACATGCCAATTGTTTTCAGTGTAAACCGTAAAATTAAAAGACGTTCCCCATGCAAATTTTCCACTCGGCTAATTACACTCTTGCGAATGCAGAAGTTTCGTGATGAACTGCGACATATTGACTGGAGTTCGATTTTTCAGTCAAAATGTGCTAACTTCGCGTATGAAACTTTCTTGGGCATTTTTTGTGTGCTTTATGATCAGCATTTTCCTACTTGTACTAGAACAAAGCGCTCCTCCAAGATAAGAAAACCGTGGATCACGGCAGAATTATTCCAAGAAATAAAAGAAAAGAATAGTCTATATAACAAGTTCATCGTGTCCCGTGACATGGCAGATCTAGCCACGTTTAAGAGATACCGTAATAAACTTAATAAGCAGCTGCGGCTTGCTAAGATTCGCTATAATAACGAGTATTTCGAATCCTGTTCGAGCGATAGTAGGAAAATATGGAAGAAGGTCAATTCGCTACTCGGTCGTTCACCTGATTCCCTACTCCCTGTTATTATTAAGAAAGACGGGGTTGATGTTAGCCCCGAAATGTTACCTGATGTTTTTAATGATTATTTCACAAACATTAGCACGTTGCCCACAAATAGCAGTGCCTGCCGTTATATTAAAGCCGCGCCTTATGACACCGTTTTTCTCCGGCCAACTGATGAAGGTGAACTTATCAGTATTTTTCACAATTTAAAAGACAGTAGCACATATGATATAGATAACTTGCAGATGAAACCTGTTAAATATGTTATCGATGTAACTGCCCCAGTGCTAACGCATATTTATAACCTTTCACTCGCTAGTGGTGTCTTCCCACGTAAAATGCAAGCTGCAAAAGTGTTAGCTATATTCAAGAAAGGTGATAAATCAGCTATGTCCAACTACAGACCAATCTCTATACTCCCGATCTTTTCGAAAGCTTTAGAAAAAAATAATTTTTATCCGGGTATCTAAATTTCTTGAAACTAAAAACCTTCTCACTGACTCGCAATATGCCTTTCGCAAACACAGATCGACTCAGCTTGCGCTTCTTCATCAGAAAGAATACATCTTACAAAATTTTGAGGACCACCAGCTTACTTTAGGGGTATTTGTTGACTTTAGTAAGGCATTCGACTCCATCAGTCATGAACTATTACTAAATAAACTTACCTACTATGGTATCCGCGGTGTCGCCTTAAAATTATTTCGGTCATACTTGCAGCATAGATGCCAATATGGGTTCATTAACAACAAATCGTCCAAAATTTCTTCTGTTACGGCAGGTGTTCCCCAGGGCAGTATCCTTGGGCCTCTTCTGTTTAATCTTTACGCCAATGATCTCGTTAATATTGATCCCGATGCCAAATTCATAATCTATGCCGATGACACTACTGTCCTGTTTTCGTCCAATGATGCCTCGGAGCTAGTGTCAGTGGCTAACTCTTGCTTGGAAAAAATGTATTTCTGGTCTCTGGAAAATGGTCTCAAGATCAACGCTGAAAAAACAAAGGCGGTTTTATTTCAACCGAAGAATAAGAATATCTGTCTTTATAGGGACGTGGTGTTAGGGTCTTCTAAAATTGAACTCGTCCCTTCTGTGAAAACACTCGGGGTCTTTTTTGATGAAAATATGAGCTGGAGCGATCATATTGATTTTCTTGCAGTCAAACTCTCGCAAATTACTGGACGCGTTTTCGCTATTCGCTACATGCCTCGGAAGATTAAAATGTTAATTTATAATGTTTTATTTGCGAGCCACCTTCATTATTGCTGCCTTATCTGGGGCACCACATCTGTTACAAATATTAACCGTTTGCTTGTAATACAAAAGAAAATTGTTCGCGTAATTAGTAATATGCCTTTTGACTCCCCATCTGAGCCCCTATTTAAAAAACTTCGGCTACTTAAAGCCAGTGATATGTTTAACTACCGCCTTGCTCTTGGATACCTAAATGAAACCAAACAGAACTTAAGCCTTGTTTCATATCTGGCTAGATTAAAACACAACATCCCATGTTATAACACCAGGTCCCCGGAATACTGGCATGTGCCGCATGTGCGTTCAACCTATGGTAACCAAATGACTTGTTACACTCTCCCCACTCTGCTGAATAATCTCAGATCTGCGTCCATCGATGTACGAAATTGTTCTGGCAGAGACCTGTATAATTTCTATTGCCCCAAGAATTAATTGGGTTTAACCATGTACCTAATGTTTTTCTTAAGAGTTTTGTGTATCTATATATCTATATTGTTTGTTTTTCCTGAGCTGTTTCATGTGTGAAGCAAATTGTTTAAGTGAGATCTATGTACTGTATGCCATTACTCTTTCCTTTCTCCATTTTCGTTGTTCCTCTTTTCCTTTCATTTTCTTCTTTTTTTTCTCGCTCCTTGCTGTCTGCTGCCTTTTGGACCTTCTGGTTATTAGGACCAGTCAAGTTGCTTCTGTAGCAACTTTTTTCCTAATGCCTTGGCACTTTGTACCACTTGTTTCTATGAATAAAGGTTATTATTATTATTATTATTATTATTATTATTATTATTATTATTATTATTATTATTATTATTATTATTATTATTATTATTATTATTATTATTATTATTATTATTACAACGATACGAGATCAGTGCGGTTTCAGGAAAGGATGCCGTGAGAGGAGTGTAGAACTAAGGACTTGCCAAGAGGTTCCAGCGTTAATTACTATCAGCTCGGGCGACGTGCAAATTTTGTCCCGAAGGACTTTCTTTTACATTCGTCGTTATTCACAAAGCTGTTAAGGCTAGAAGATTGCGAACTCCACTTTGTCGCCTCGAAACAGTTTAAAAAATACAAATACATGCGGAGCAAGCGAATGTGCAGCGACATGCGCAGCCTGGACGCTTTCGACTCCGCTGTAAACGACTTGCAGTTACTACAGGTGCGCTGTTTCACTCAACTAGCCGCGCACAGCCTCTATTTAGAGCTGTTAGCTCCCAAAGCATGTACCAACGAGCTCACCTAGTCGCGTAAATGAGCACCTTGTGCTGCCTGTCCGTCCAGCAATAAACGCGAACGAACGATTGGGAGCCGATATTTGCGTAACATTCCAGAAGGGCGCATGCTCCGCCCAGTCTTGCGGATGGACTTCCGTATAACCTCCGAAATTAATATGTAATAATAATAATAATAATAATAATAATAATAATAATAATAATAATAATAATAATAATAATAATAATAATAATAATAATAAAAAGAAATGGCTGTCACAGCTTATCATTATGCACTGGTCCTGCGGCCACTGAAGTGGCATCTACTTAACCTCCTCCCAGCGCTGTACGCCGGTTCGCTCAGTTTCTCCTGGCAGGAACCCTCCGTGTCAGGCCTCAAGGTGGGGAATAGCGGGGAAAAAACGAACACGCACTCCCGAAGCCAAAGGAGAAACACTGCACGCGCAGAAGAGACGCGTCCCCACTGCTAGCTAAGCGACACGTACTTGGGCGGAGCTTACGCAGAGCGCGCCACTCTGCAAAGATCGCAAACGCGAACGAATAAGCTGTGGAGACCAGTTAAAGAGGGGTACATGTATATACGGAACACATGGAATGAAAGGAATATTGCATTTTTAACGGAAAAGGATTTCGAGATTGGATTGCTCGTTTGCACGAATCACGATCCAGCATGCAAATTATTTTCTCGCAGTTCCCGCCCTTGTGAATCGAAGACAAGTGAGGTAAAATCTAACACCACATCACGACTGTCGTACGCCGTCAAAATCACCGCCCAATACCGTAAATGAGCAAACAGCACTGAAAGCTTCGCTTACGTCGATTCCCACAGTGCGTGGGATCTGCATTTTTTTGTCTCTTAATGACAACTAGGGGCCGTATTCTAAAACGATCTACTTCGGCGATACTATCGCCTCGGCGACAGTTCGCTGTCAGCTAGGCGCGCGCTGATTGAGCGAGATCCGATGACGTAGCTCACCTGATTTTGCTAAAACAACCAATCAATGTCAATTGCGCTGATTGGTTGTTTTAGCAAAATCAGGTGAGCTACGTCATCGGATCTCGCTCAATCAGCGCGCGCCTCACGGCGAATTGTCGTCGAGGTGGATCGTTTCAGTATACGGCCCTACAATATCAGCCATCCGCGTTTGCTCTCCGATACACGCCACTCTCTTCCTGTCTAGTTACGTTACGCTTCACACTTATCGTAAGAACACTTATCGTAAGTATAAGTACAAGTAAGTTCACCTATGTTTTCCTTGGTGTCATTGCTTGTCGCCTTCTCATGACATGCCTCATTGCGTTGTCCTTAACTCGTTCTCGAGCTTCTTCGTTAACCTCCAAGTTTTTGCACCCACGTGTTAGCACCGGTATAGAATGCAACGACTGTACAAGGAATGCAACGACTGTGTTTTCAAGGATAGCAGCAAATTGCCGGTCATAATTTGGTAGCGCCTGCCGCATGCACTCCAGCCTATTTCTCTTTTTTTTTGTAAATTATCTTGTCATGATCACTGCGTGAAGTGATATGAAAAACAACCCTTGGACTTTTCACATTAGCAACTGCATCACAATATTTCACGTCTACGCCTTTTCCACAAGTGGTTCTACAATTTCCCGGGCCTACTTGAAGCAGTACTTCTTCCACTACATCGAACTTCGCGTTGTCCATTTAATTCTCCCGTAATAGTTCTGCGGAAACCCGCAAGGTGGAGAGAAGTAAGTAATAAAAAGAAAATCAGACATCCACGTACCCGTTCGTAGCAATTGCTACAAAGGAAACCCATACGGGTTCCACGAAAGAAAAGCCTCGCAGTTGAAGAAAAATTCGTCCTGGTCCGGGACTCGAACCCGGGACCACTGCCTTTCCGGGGCAGCCGCTCTACCATCTGAGCTAACCAGGCAGCTAGAAGATGGCAGGGCGAAGTCGAATTTGTTAGAGTTACTGTACATAGAGTAACTCTAGAATTCGTCAACGACTCGAAGCAAAGGCAAGAGTTTGACGTAATAGATCTGCGGAAACCCGCAAGGTGTAGAGAAGTAATAAAGAAAAAAATCAGACATCCTCACGTTCGTAGAAATTGCTTCAATGGAAACCCAAAGGTGGTCCCGGGTTCAAGTCGCGGACCAGGACGAATTTTTCTTCAACTGCGAGAATTTTCTTTCGTGGAACCTGTGTGGGCTTCCTTTGTAGCAATTGCTACGAACGGGTGGATTTCTGATTTTCTCTTTATTATCTATTTAATTCTTTAAGCATACAACGATTACATGGCTCGACTAACGCTTTGAACCAATTATGTTTTTCCAGTTACTCTCTTGATGAGTCGAATAAATTGCCTAATTCAATAGTGAATGGACGTAACATTTCTCGTTTCCACGACGCATTGTCTCTATGCAATCAACCATCACACTACCAGATGTTGTTCCTTTTACTCACCATATTTATGTTGCATGATACTGCTGTGTAGTGGCCCTAATTGTGTTGTGCCGATTACATGTCACTTTTTTGTTGTTAATTCTTATGTTCATGCTAGTTGTTTTTGGCCTAACGATACTTTTTCTTTGTATGATTACTCCCCTTCCTCCACCCTCTTATGTAATGCTCTACTAAGGGCCCTTAAGGGTAAATAAATGATAAAATGATGAATGATGACGATGAACCACGCGTCTAAAAGACGAAGCAGATACAGCAGAAAGGTGGAAAGAACGAGCTCGGTGGCGTCAGCAACAACCCCGTTTCGGAGGCACGCTAAGACAATTAATGCATCCATCGTTTGCGCAATGCAGGCAAAGCAAAAAGCAATTATTCCGATTGGGTGCTGTCGGTACGCTTGGAGGGAGCAGTCTGAACCGCACGCTCGCGTGTTTCCCTCACCGATAGTCCGCCACGATGCGCGGCCGAGGCTCACCATGCGCCATCGGGGCTTGTGTGTGCTGGGGACTCTGTTGCACTCCGATGCTTTCAACGCTGTTCGGTCTGGAAAATGCATTACTACCATGAGGCGATTTGTCCAGGCACGGAAAGCTCATTGGCGAGAAATTGTAGCAGTGTGAAAGGCATGGTACAACAGCTTCATTCAGTCCGACACCGGCGAATACGCACACACCACGAGACGACGGCAAGAAACCGAGCATGCTCTTACATGTCTTATTGGAGTACACTGGATGCCGTTACGCGACTGCTTCTCCAGGGGCAAAAAATTCAGTCGACACTGATGTGGGACGCTGGAAAAGCGAAACAACGCGGCAGTGCACTCTGCGAGCCGCCCGCCGATATCGACGCTTGTAACGAGAAACGCGCACCACTGTACAGTATGGCGAGATACGCTCGCAGCCGCCAGTTCACAGACCGCGGCGCCATTTGCAAGCTGCCAGAGGTTTATGCATGCACGACGACTGCCCTGGAATTTGTAAGCAACACGCTGTATTTTAGTTTCTATCTATGTTTTGTGTGTTTTAAGTTTTCGGAATATGCTGTTTGATCGCGAAAGAACCATCTCCTTTTCGGTGGCATCGCGGTCCGTGAAGTTCTGAACGCGAGTGCACGTTTTCTTTGGGGTCAAAGAGCCGCACTGTCGCTTGGGAGGGGACGACCGCTCGGAAGAGACAACGGTGCGTGGAGCTGCAAGCAGCAGGGGACGTATCGGCTGCGTGGCCAGCCGTTTCCGCGGCAGCAAAGGCACTGCGAGCGACGTTTCGCCAGCAAATTGAGCGTGCTCCGATCGAACCGCACTCTCTCCGCGCCGGTCCGCGGAGAAAGCGCGTTCAGCATTGCGCAGGCAGATCGAAAGAAATACAAAGCCTCGCCGAGCCACATGTTCGTGGCGGACTCCTGTTTGCCAGCGCGAACTAAATCTGCGCCGTTCACCTGCGCAACGATGTGTCGCTGCGCATTCTTTTTCTTTTCGAGGGAGGGGGGCACCGCAGTAGGCCACCTCGTAGGCCAGTCCCGCGAGAGCGAGCAAGCTGGGAAATTCGGGCCCAGGCAGTGACAACGCGCGTTGTTCTTATAAAGGTCTGGTCATTTTGAGCTGACAAGCGCAGAGCATACAATTCGCGATAACGATCGTGTTTGCAAATAATTACATCGCTACGCGCCGCGGAAAGATCTGGAATTTCAAAACGAACGCCGTTTTCCCTTCTCCTCGCGGCCGCCGCGCTCCAAGCCAGACGGTGACGTAGTCGTGCCCCTGTGCCTACATAGGGTCTGTTCGATTCGCCTGCACCACTGTGAACCAGTTCACGACGGTTCACGAGAAGTTCAGAAACTGTGCAGCTCAATTCCGGAGGTGCAGGCCCAGCGAAACACTCGAAACGAATGCAAAGGTGCACACGCGGTGTAGGCGTTATGCTATGTCAGACTAATGTGCACGGAGTGCGTAAGTTTGAGAGGTCCTGAACTGCAGGTATGATCGGTTTTTGGGGCGTAAATACACACCACAGTTGCGTAGACACATCAGACGTGCGTAAGCGGAGTTTTAACGGTGCTCGCGCCCGTGTGCTGCGTCGTCTGCTGCGCCACTGCTTCGCACCTGTATGCCTGCACCAAGTCGGCACCGACAGTAGAGCGGGTGCAGCAAAATCATGAACCAGCCTTGCACCTTTCCTGCACCTTTTGAAACGAACGTCGCGGTTCTGCGGGCGCCATTGCTGCACCGCTGAAACCAATGGCAGGGTGCAGCACCTCGCGAACTGGTTCAAGTAGTGCAGGCGAATCGAACGTACCCATAGTCGTGTCCGCAGTGTGACGTCGCCGTGGTGACACGTGACTTCGAGAATTACTCAAGCCAACATCTGTAATTTGTGTAATATGTTGCTAGAATAGACTAATTAAAGGATAGAGAAATAATAATAGCAATAATAATAATAATACTTTATTGCACAAAGTTACAAAGAAAACAGCGTACAAATCAGGCCTGCCAAAGCCACATAGGGCTTGAGCGGCAATGCCTGGCAGGCAGCAGAAACCACTAGGAATTGTAAATGACATACTTTTCACATTTTAAGATTGTCCATAGGAGGAGAAAAAGATGAAAGAAGGAAAGAAAGAAAGAGCTCTAACGAAAGTAAAGGAAAGAAGGAAAAAGAAAAGTGAGTGCTTCCCTGCGGCGACTAATTGTCAATTTGCCTGAGTGTATTTTTTAACTTGCATTCAGTTTGAGCGCGCAAGGCACTTTCAGATAAATTATTAAAATATACAGGAACATAGTAGTCTCTTGTTCTCTTGCCATATCTTGCAAAGCGGCTGGTTACGAGGTAAGGATCTTCAGGCTGCAGAAAACGTGTGGGAACGTACATGACTTTGAAGTTACTTTCCCAGAAGTGTCTTGTCACAACAGTTTCCAATAGTAGGTGATTAAAATCCGGCATAAATAAGGTTTTGAAAACGTCACTTTTGTCATTAAGATTTAAGTCATATGCAGTGTTTTTTTTTAAGCTAAGACGAAGAATAAAGTTAGTCTGCTAACGAATTGCGCAATGACCATATAATGTTATGCCGTACCTTAATACACTATAGCACAAAGCATGTACAATAACTTTTCCAACAGAGAGGAGCATATAATGTCTCGAACTGTACAACACACATTATATTGCACGAAGTCGTTTGCAGACACAATCTAAATGGGAGTTCCAGGAAAGATCACTGTCGAAGTACAAACCGAGGTATCTGACAGAAGTCGCGTAATTTAAATGTTTACACAGACATGGAGAACACTGAATTGAGTAGCACGAACGGATAATCGATGTTTAGTTTTTTCAGAGGACTGCGAAAACAAAAAAGTTTTGTCTTAGATGCATTAATATTGAATAAATTAGCAGAGGGCCAGTCCATAGGCTTCATCGCTACTGCTTGTAAGGAAGTAATAACATGCATGTAGTTGGTCGACTGAGCTATAATGACACTCTCATCTGCGTACTGATACAATCCAACATGGGCCATACCAACATGGTCACAAACACACAAACCGAATGTCTGTATGTTTCGCACCGCCGCAAGAGAGATGTACAGGGTGGTCCTTTATGAAAGGTAACACGCGGCCGCGTGGCCCGTGCTCTGTGGAGGCTGCTTAGAGCGCTAGCAAGTGGCAGCAAGAAGTTAGCAAGTGGCAGCAAGACGTTACAAGAAGTCTGCTTGTGGCGTCATCTGTTGGCGGCCAGAATAACCAGGCATGGCCGATAGGCAAGCACCTGCTAGAACTAGCTGGACCCCCCCGCTCTTCACTGGTGCGGAAGGACGGGGCCCGCAGCGCAACGCCTGCTGCTAGCAAACCGCGTTGGATACGCAATCGCATTGGAAACGTGGAAGCGCCAACATACGCCCGGTAGTTATTAGGTACTCCTGGCGTACCTATATTAGTGCGTAAGCACTCTAGGGCTTCTTTCCACGGGCCTTTGTCCGTCCGTCCGTCCATTTTTCTGCCTGCAGCGCGTGACACGATGCACTGCACGCATAGGTATGCATGTATATGAGAATGCCTTTTAACTACGTATCAATAATAAGATTTATGATCTATATATATTGAGTGCTGAGAGGTATTGGGGGCGAGGACTTACGGAGTCGCCATCTGTCGGAAGCGCTTCCCTTGCGTAGAATGATGGATCATGCGGCGCGCTCCTCGTAGGTTTCGCTTACGGCGCTCAATAAAAACACCACGCGGCAGCCCTCCTGCACATTTTTGTAAGTACTCTCAAAACGAGGGAAGTTTTTGACTGTCGATATATTGACACGTGCACTTGCCTATCTTTATCGGGCGACCACGTTTCGCCGCCTAACAAATGTTATAGCAGAGCGCGGGACGCACCTGCATGTATTCGAAGTTTCTGGAATGTTATCGATGCTTCTATATATATATATCCGCTGTCTGTTGTCGCCGAACCTTGTGTTATCTGATTTCATCGCGTGACGCGAATGGTGTAGAACTTTGTGGAAGACACGCGGGTCCCAACGATTAGCCTGGAACATTCGACGACTGCTGTATAATAGCCGGCGCGCTTGACCCGCTGATCAGATTTTGACGATCGCCGACCGTGTTCGCCGTTGTCATCGTTCTTTAAGTGTAGCCTGTTTTTGTGGGCACAGGTTCGCCCAATAAAAGTTAGTTTCGTCTTTCACAGTATTACGCTATCTCTACCAAATACGTACACATACAGTGAACGCCACTGCGCGTGGTCGCCACGATGGAGTCTCCCGAACCGACTTCTTGCGTGAAAGGTAGGCAAACACTAAACTGTGTGAAATATTTTCCTATAGTGGTCTGTCTGTACAACCAAAGAGCATAACAGAATGAAGCCTCAATGCAGCGATCGCACGGGTTCGCAGCGACCGACTGCGCGTCTGCATGCATGCCGCGCCCAATGTTTTGTTTTCGCTGTGAGCGCATTTTCGCGCCGTGCCGTGAGGTTTAGGCAGCATCATATGAGCATATGACAGTACACTAGTAACCACTGTTGCGTGGACGCTATCAGAACTGTTCAAAAATAATTTCGCTATAGAACTTCGACGCCTACGGCGACTGTGATATGTGCCGTCGCGATGATTCAATATTTTCTTTTTGCCTTCTAAATTCTTGGACATTTCAATATTATTTCTCAAGTTACGTCACATTGTATATTTATCGGCCTTCTGAGCGTGCGATTTTCTTCTGCTTCTTTTTCGTAATTCAGTGCATTAATTCATACAAACATGACCACGTACCATGCCTTTTTTTTAATGTGTGTTACCGCTCCCTTTCCGTTCCAGTGAACTTGCCAATATCTAGCATCAACAGGTTCATAGACCAAACCGTCATGACATTAGCCGGGCAGCGGGCGCGGGCGAGCGTCTCAGTGCGCGTTTTCTGCTACTCACCGGACAACGCGCCGTCCCGGCGCCGTAGCAGAAATCTTCGTCGCGTCTGTGCTTGCTGCATACCCGAGTTGTTGCCGATAGCTGTCTGCCGCCTCTGTTTCGCGAGCCAAACTTCACGCAGCTTCTTGCCCTGCGGCTACGTGTGAATAAGGATGACACCGGGCTCCGTTGCGTAAGTCCGGCACAGCGGCACCAAGCAGTAGCCTACGATGCTGCACGCCTCCAAAGGCAGCCACTACTTATTACAGTACTTTCAAATGTTGTCAAGCAGACGCCCAAGGCGGTAAAGACTCACCACTTGATCAGAATCGCAGCGCAAATGGGACGAAGCGAGCTGAAAACTTTCGTTTTCAGCTCGCTTCGGGGCTTCTGAAGCAGCCGACGCGGCGGCTGAGTCCACGTGATCCCTCATGCCACGTCACGCCGACGGTGGCGCCAGCTTTTCCAGTGGTGGCGTTCACCCCGAATAAGTGTAAGTAAGGTTAATAAAGACTGATAAGACTAGTTACGACAAAATTATTTAAGTATAACACCGATTAATTGAAGGTAATTAGGAATAGTGAGGCTAATTAAAATCAATTGATGTTACATTATTAAAATATTCAAAAGTTGCTAAGGTTAAATCAACGGAGCCTAATCAAGAATTAAGGGTACTCTGAGATTACTTACACCTAATTAAGTAACCTTAATTATTAATTACAGATATAAACGTCTTCGTCATAGCTTAACTAAGGATAATTAATTAAGTATTTGGGCAAACTTCGTCATTATAAAAATAACTAAGCCTGAATAATAAATAACAAAATAAATGCGTTTATTTACCTTAGCTAAAATTTTATTTGCGTGCACTTCTCTCCTAAACCGCTCCGAATCAGGTGAGTTTTATTCATGCTTGGGGGGAGTGGGTAGCCAGGGCTCCGGACTGCAAAAAATACGCAGAAACTCTACTGGTGTTGTCAAAGTGTGCGTAAGCCTACCCCCAAATTTAAGTTGGCCCGCCCCAAATTTCAGCTTGACCCACTACCAAATTCGAGTTGGCCCACGCTCAAATTTCAATTTGGCCCACCTCCAAATTTCAAGTTGGTCCACCCCCCAAATTCTAAGCTGGTCCACCAAGAAATTCAAATTGGCCCACCCCCAAATTTATGTTGGCCTACACCCAAATTTCAAGTTGGTCCAGTCCCGAATTTCAAGCTGGCACACCAAGAAATCTAAATTGGCCCACCCCAAAATTTCAAGTTGGCCCACACCCAAATTTTAAGTTCGCGCATCACGAAATTTAAATTGGCCCACTCCCAAATTTATGTTGGCCTAACCCAAATTTCAACCTGGCCCACCCCTGCTATAGGCTTCCCCGTGCATTTTCTGTGGACCTATGTATCTCTATGGTTATTCTCTCTAATAATTTTTTTTGCAATTGTTCTTCATCGCTTATAATTCTACGAATCATCTACATTCACACTATTATAATGATTAAATGTCGTAACTGCGCACATTACGCATTTTTGGGCAGATACAAGGCATTACACTTTTCGCGTGGCGGACAGATCTTGCTGCGGTACTCGCCAACGAATGTCCCCACTAAGTCAGTGGCCACGCTTTGAAGAATGCCGCCTCCTCCTCGCGCGCTCTGGCCAAGGCCGACGCTGCGTGGCTATTGGTCTAATGGCATCACGTGGCCCCTCGCACCGGCTTCGTTTGTTTACAGTCGTGCTTCAACGCCATGAGCGCATGTTAGCGCCGTTGCTATTCTGTGTTGTTTCGTTAGCGAAAGCCCTGAACTAAGTTTTCTGTCAATTGCGCCGTCACTTCACGGCATTTTCGATCACCATAACCTGCTGCGCCTTCGTATGCCAAAATATTTTCAGAAAATACAAGAAGCTCTTCTCGGTACCGTCCGATAAGCGCTGCGGGTTAAGTGTGACATGGATTCATCGAATTGGGAGGGAGAACTTAAGACCAACATTCTCCACACGCCTATGCGAGGTAGTTGCGAGTCTCTCATAGTACAGTCCTACGCAACGTGTACTTTGCTTATATAAGCAGTACGTGGTCGTATTTGGTGCACTTAATCGTATCGTACGCGAACAGGCTTCGCGGGCATGCGGGGCTGCGTGCGAAAACGTGATTACGAAACCTCTAGGATTCAGCGTATTCCTTTTGACAAAATTTGAGGCTCGAGTGCGAATACTCATCTTAGGAAAGAAACTCTCTGCATTTTGTGGTTAATAACTAGCCTTGCTTATAGCGAATAGCTTTGTTTGCCTCTTTCGTTCGTGTTCGTCGTTGGTGGTCGCCCAGTGGATTTGCGATACAAAGGAAAAGTGTTCGTGCTCTCCCGAAACCGCGTTCGTCGCTGAACGACATCATCGGTCTTTGAGACGTACGTGTTATATAGGTTAAGATGCGGCGGTGGAGCACACGCAAAGACAACGTGCGGCCCCTCGGTCGTTCACTGGCTGGTCTAGCCGTCGTTCACTTGTTCGTTTAGTCATTCGCTTACTCGTTTGTTCAACTATTAGCTCGTTCGAGCACTATATCTCTGAGACACACGTAATGAGACAACAAATGATGCCTGAATATGAAAGACTGCATCATTTCACTTACGGCTATTTCGGCCGCGTCATAGCGCGGTCATCACTTCACTAAAGTCATATATCGCAAATGTTATTTCGGAGCAAGCGCAACCGTCCTCAATGCATGTACCTTAGTGCAACTCGGATCGCGACAAGTACGTCATTTTGTGAACGGACGAGCTAACACACGATGAAATGTTATTCGTGATGAGTCAATAACCTGAAAAAAAAATCTCAGTGCCCTTCCACTCTGCGAAGAAGGATGACCAGCGAAGCTGAGTGTGTGGGCTCCTTAATGGCGAACTGCACATCCGCCGCGGGTCGGCCCGTCATTGCACTATAGCTTCTGAATCGGCCCGCGTATGAGGAGTGCTTAACGCCTGCTTCACCACCGCCACGAGTCGGGCCGGTATTGCACTATTTTCGGTATCGGCCCACGTATGTGGAGTTTTTTGCTTAAAACACGAAAATTTCCTTCGACGGCAGAGGTATACAGCTTCGCTATAATAACGCATTTGTTTGAGCCTGAATGGAGCGCTGTTACCGCATTCCCGCTTCGCGAACGAATACCAAAAAAAAAAAAAACTGATTTCATTTTCCGTATACGCAGAATCCCGTCTCGGCGATCGGCCGCGCGTATTTCTGTCGACTTTGAGGCACGAGAAAGATAATAGCACCAGCGCCCACATCTGAGCCTTTGCGCGCGCTTAGAAGACTAGCAAGCACGCACGTTGGCGGCACTGTAGCTTGCTATACTCTTTCGAATCTTCAGAGCAGCGATCGTTCGTGCCTTCTGTCGTCCTTTGTACGTCTTAGCAGATACGCTCCGCGAATTCACATTGTAAGGGCTGCGCGGATTATTTAGGCTACTGAAGGCTTGCTGGAGGTCAGGATGTTGGCATTCGATCGTAAATGTGTTATATAGAACCTTTCGCAATAAGGTCTTGCGACACGCGCTTGACAAATGTTGCGTACCTAATTGTAGCGCACGCGATACATTCGGAGTCGTCATGGCACAGCGTTAGCGCTCGTTCAGATACATTAAAAAATAGTTATCAAAACAGGAAAGAAAAGCTGCCGTCACGGAATTCGTGTAACCGCCCATATAAAATTATATGATGTACACGAAGTTACTCGGAGCTAGAAACCCAACGCTAACGCTTAGCGCATAGCCTTGCTATGTGTTGTTACGGTTGGCATGTACCACCCCGAAAAAAAAGGATGCTCGAAAGACCCTGCTCAACCGAAACGGATGATGAATTCCTAATTTGCTATGGTTGTCTCGTGGGGATGCCGGTCTGGCAGGCGCCCCGCAGTAATGACAGGCTCCCTTGTGGGTGCGGCTAAGGGGAGAACACTTTCCGCGAACCAACGCCGCCTACGATCCTCGACGCACGTGTAGCCGCCAGAGAAGCACGTGTGAACGTCACCTGGGAGAAGAGCAACGCCGCCTACGATCCCCGAAGCACTTGCAGGCGCCAGAGAAGCACGTGCAAACGTCACCCGGGATAAGGGCAACGCCGCCTACGATCCTCGACGCACGTGTAGCCGCCAGAGAAGCACGTGTGAACATCACCTGGGAGAAGGGCAACGCCGCCTAGGATACCGGACGCACTTGTGGGCGCCAGAGAAGCACGTGTGAACGTAACCTGGGAGAAGGGCAACGCCGCCTACGATCCCCAACGCACGTGTAGCTGCCAGCGGAGAGAAGCACGTGCGAACGTCACCTGGGACAGGGATCAGTAGCCCATCCACAACCAGACTCAGTGCCTGTCACGTGACACTGACGTGAGCAAGATCCCGCCTACGAATTTAGAGGGCCTATTTAAACGGCTCCGCAATTTACTTTTTCGCTTCATTCGCCTCATCTTTCACCAAGCATTGAATAAACCGTGCAAGTTTCGCACTAGAAATCGTCTCGTCCTTGCCTGGTCGCCATGGTCTACCAGACGCCTGCTGCCAACGGACAACGCCACGCCAAAGAATAGTAACGCCGGTCGAGCTTCGAGAAACAGGCGTCGCAAAAACTGGTGGCAGCGGTGGGATATACTACCCTGGACAACGCAACTGGTGGCAGCGGTGGGACACGCTACCCTGGAGAGCGCAACAACTGGGGGCAGCGGTGGGATACGCTACCCTGGAGAGCGCAACAGTGTGCATTCGCTCTGCGAAAGGTCGTCTGCTGCGCTCGAGCGGTGTAAACGGCGCCATGGTCGAGGAGGAAGCGTGAAAGAGGGGAGAAACGAGGAGCGAAGGCGGAGAGTGTCGCTACTTTACGAGGTTTAAGGAGTTTTAACATGCTTCCCCTTGCTGCATGTTGTTGGCGCTCTAAGCAGCCTCCGCATAAAGTCCCTCAATAATTTTAAAGTACGCAAAGGCTTTCATTTAGCCGACGACCCCAGCGGTAGGCTGATCGGTGACGTGTTACCTTGCTTCGCCCCTTTGCCGCCATGAAAGTTCCTGCGCGCAGGGCCAAGAGGGCGCGTTTCGCCTGCTGTGCACATTGTTTCGCCTGTTGTAAGCACATTGCTGCGATAATTTCGTTCCGGGAGGGCCGAAATGCCTTGTTGCTGTGCGCTTGGGTGCCGAAACCGGACGGAAGATGGCAAGAAGTTATTTTAAATCCCGCGCGGCAACCAGAACCTAACCAGAAGTATAGTTGCACAGAATCGGAGGACGGAAGGACTTTGAACAGTCGGTAAGGAGGAGGAGGAGACATAAGGTGAGGAAAGACAGGGAGGTTAGCCAGTGTAAGTACCGGCTGGCTACCCTGTGCTGGGGAAAGGGGTAAAGGGAATAAAAAGAGGAAAAAATGGAAACCAGTAAATTCACACAGTAACGCGAAACTACGCGCTACAACATTCAAAGGTGGTCGCACAATTCGCATGTCCTTAAAAACTTCAGCAAAGCCCTTAAGGCCTCGACTGCCGAAACCCGTCTGGACCAGTGTCCAAGAGCTTTTTCCTCTGTAAAGGGGCGATTGTCCAGTTTTTCGAGCGCGGTCACGAGCACTTTTCTTGGCACTTTGTAACGGGGACAGTCGCAAAGGAGGTGCTCAATCGTTTCCTCGCAGCCGCAGGTGTCACAAGTAGGGCTGTCGGCCATTCCAATGCGGAATGAATAGGAGTTCGTGAATGCCACGTCAAGCCACAGGCGGCACAGAAGTCTTGCTTCCGCTCGTAGTAACCCTGGTGGTAGGCGGAGTTGTAGATGTGGATCCAATCTGTGGAGGCGGGCGTTCGTGAATTCACTAATGTTCCACAGATTCTGCGTATGCTCGCGGGCGAGGGAGCGAAGACTTGTGGCTGCATCTGTCCTTGACAGCGGTAGGGGTACAATCTGGGCCCCATCATGGGCCGACCGGGCAGCGTCATACGCACTGTCATTTCCCGAAATTCCGCAGTGACCCGGTATCCACTGGTATATGATGTTGTGTCCCTTGTCGATTGCGTAATAGTGGAGTAGTCGGATGTCTGCGACTAATTGCGCATTTGATCCGTGGTTGAAAGGGGACAGCAGACACTGGAGAGCTGCCTTTGAATCACAAACGATGGACCATGGATGTGGTGATTTGGGACCTATAAACTCCATATCAGTAAGGATAGCTGCGAGTTCTGCAGCCGGCGATGACGTAATGTGAGATGTCTTGAAGTTGAGGGTGACACACTCTGCGGGAATCACCACTGCTCCAGCTGAACTTTTAGAGGAGACAGAACCATCCGTGTAAACGTGGATGCGTCCTCTGTGGTTGTCATGTAGCATTGAAAGCACTGTTTGTTTGAGGGCGAAAGTTGACATCTCCGTTTTCTTTTTGATACCGGGAATAACAAGAAGAGCCTGGAGTGGATGGAGGCACCACAGCGGTTGAGATGGTCGTGCTGCAGGCGTGAAGTTTGACGGTAAAGTTCCGTGGTTGGCGGCAATAATCTTGCTAAACGCTGAACGAGGTCGAGCGACAGGAAGGGAGGCGAGATGATGCGATCGAAGTCGGGCGAAGTGCCTGATATGCATCCTTAAAGTGTCGACTTGAAGATACGTATTGATGGGGCGGTCATGCGCGATGGCTATTGTTGCTGTGGTGGATGCACATCTGAAAAGACCAAGGCAAATTCGCAGAGCTTGAGCTTGTACAAACTGGAGGGCACGGAGGTTGGTCTTACCGGTCCCACCCAGTACACAGGTAAGCTATAGCGCAGGAGACCGAGGAACAGTGCGTTATAGAGTTGGAGCATCGCACTCGCAGACGCACCCCATGACTTTCCCGCAAGGAATCTGAGCACGTGGGTGATCATGACTAATTTCCTTTTTAGGTAGGAGATATGAGGACTCCAGGAAAGGTATCGATCTATTATCACTCCTAGAAAGCGGTGCGTCTTCTCATCGGTAATCGGTTGGTCTTACCGGTCCCACCCAGTACAGGTAAGCTATAGCGCAGGAGACCGAGGAACAGTGCGTTATAGAGTTGGAGCATCGCACTCGCAGACGCACCCCAATGACTTTCCCGCAAGGAATCTGAGCACGTGGGTGATCATGACTAATTTCCTTTTTAGGTAGGAGATATGAGGACTCCAGGAAAGGTCTCGATTTATTATCACTCCTAGAAAGCGGTGCGTCTTCTCATCGGTAATCGGTTGGTCTTACCGGTCCCACCCAGTACAGGTAAGCTATAGCGCAGGAGACCGAGGAACAGTGCGTTATAGAGTTGGAGCATCGCACTCGCAGACGCACCCCATGACTTTCCCGCAAGGAATCTGAGCACGTGGGTGATCATGACTAATTTCCTTTTTAGGTAGGAGATATGAGTACTCCAGGAAAGGTATCGATCTATTATCACTCCTAGAAAGCGGTGCGTCTTCTCGTCGGTAATCGGTTGGTCTTACCGGTCCCACCCAGTACAGGTAAGCTATAGCGCAGGAGACCGAGGAACAGTGTGTTATAGAGTTGGAGCATCGCACTCGCAGACGCACCTCATGCCTTTCCCGCAAGGAATCTGAGCACGTGGGTGATCATGACTAATTTCCTTTTTAGGTAGGAGATATGAGGACTCCAGGAAAGGTCTCGATCTATTATCACTCCTAGAAAGCGGTGCGTCTTCTCATCGGTAATTGCACGACCATGCGAGGCAAGTAACATACAGCGATACAAAGGTGCGATAGAAAGTATACACGTGCGTGTGTCGAGCTGTGGCAGTATTTCACTCGCGCGCATGTATGTTGATGGCCGAAGTTTGTGGAGATTATTTATTTTAGTTCGTTATGAGCTCGCTGAATAGCTCGGTATGACCTAGGATGCGAAGGAACGAAATGCCTTGTTGCTGTGCGGGTGGGTGCCGAGATCAGACGGAGGAAGGCAAGAAGTTATTTTGCATCCCACGCGGCAAACAAAACCTAACCAGAAGATAAATGTTGTCGCAAAGAATCGGACGGAAAGACTGAACCGTCGGTAACTGCCCGACTATGAGAAGAAAGTAACGTAGAGCGATACGAAGGTGCGTGGTTCTTTTTGCGTCCACTTGCATTTCCCCTTACCTCATCATGTCTACATTTCAGTTAAAAAAACACAGCTGACTTCACGTACTTATCCGAATCGTATTTCACGCTCACTGGGTCAACCTGGTCAACCTTGTCTTCTTTAGCGCCGATACGGTTGCTCCCTTTTTTTCTGAAAGTGGTTACAAGATAGCCAGATACCAGATATGCCAAATATGTGTGAAGTCAGCAAATACTTGCAGTTCTAGTTTACCGTCAGCGTAATAGCGGGGTTGAGGGTTTTAGTATGGCGTGATAGCGTAAGTGTACGTGCGGGACGCTATACCATTAGGCTTTGAATTTCGCATATATAGTGCACATAATTCTATATATGCGTGTGTCCGAAAAGTGCGAGATTCAGCACAATGGAAGCCATGAGCGCGTTATATTTGTACTTTCCATGTCCGGTGATTTGTAGCGAATAGTACAAGCTGTCTACCACAGCCTCCGAAATTCTCCGATCTCAGACGCCATATGCCACCGTCGCGCCTATCTCGAAAGGTGGCGCTGGCAGGTCGAAGGTTAGAGATGCTAAAATGTTACATCTGCCCTGCAGTCGATTTAGGAATCACTGACCTCTTTGAAGCCCTTGTTAGCCAGCGTGGTGGCGCTGACTAACACTCTCAGGGTTCTACTAGGAAACATAAATACGTAAGAAAGTGGATGGGGAAACACGCCGCGGTATAGCTCAATTGGTAGAGCATCGCACGCGAAATGCGAAGCTTGTGGGTTCGGTCCCCACCTGCGGCAAGTTGTTTTTTCATCCACTTTCATTTCCAATAATTTATCGTTTGTTTATATCATTTATTAAGCACAAGTAATTCCCCCTATGTTGTCCTCGGTGTCAGTGTTTGTTGGCTTCTTATGATACCCTTTTAGTAGGTTTCTCTTGTTAGGCTTGGACGCGAATTGGAAACGAGAAGCGATCTCGAAAACTCAAGGTTATCCATAATACTCGAAGCGGCCTGACACTAACACTTGCCACGAAGTGAATTCGACGAAAACAACGCCAAATTCAGTTCGAAGCGGGCGGCCGGGACCACCGCCATTTTAAGTAAACCTCGTAAACCACGCAGACGGTAACGTTGAGCACGAGTGTGCGTGTGCTAAACTGTCCGAGTCGTTGAGCGTTCTGTGCATGCGCACTTCGATACCGCTATTACGCTAAACATGCTTAACGAAAACTGTCTATTACCTTCAAAATAACCAAGGTGATGCATTGGCAGCGGTCAAGGAGGAAAGAGACTGGTCGGGCAGGGAAATGAAAACTCACCGGCCAAGCGATAACCGCTTGCGTCTGATTACACTGCACCAATCCCATTCTAATAGTGGCGGTGATAAAATACGTTCAGAGGACGCATGCGCTGGTAACGGACCGATTCTACTACGCAGTGACCGCATAGAACCGACATAGCGTGGGCGAAAAACTTTATCACCAATCAGCGTGCACTCGGCTAGCGTGCACGAGTGGTGATGACACGTTTGTATTTTTATAGCGATTTTGTGTCGTCATCCGTATGTCGAGCGCCCGTCCTACGTTCTATACTTAAGCACGTGAACACGTTAAACAAATGTTAGCACGTTTACGTTCCACAACTCCAATATAGGGCAGCATGTTCAGGTAAGGTCAATCCCATGGGGTGTCCCTACAATCTTAAATTTCAAGAAGAATTTTAATAGGACTTTATATTTCGCTGGACCTTCAGAAAGTGGCAAAGTATTCGCAGAAAGAATCCAGAGGAATTTGTTGATACGAAGAACATGAAGGAGGTTACCCAGAAAAGGCCCATTTTTAATGTTTCTGTCAAAAACCAGTTTGTCACTTTCCTTTTTGTTTGTTTTTGGCTAGAAAGATAGCTTGAATTTCTTTCATCTCCCATACAATGCGTAAGTATGAAGACAGTCCGTGCGCGTATTTTACTTTCCCGCTCTTTCAAAGTGCATTTTCTACTTTGCATCATTCGCGTAGAAACAAACGCGCGCGCTAGAAACTCGACCACGATGTACAAGCGATTTTTCTAACTCGTGACAATAAGAATCAGGACTATGCACCAAATGTAACGCATTTCCACCTTTTCCCAACACATGCCCCGATTCTGACCCTCGAGACTTGCCTTGCTCCGGCAACCAAAGCCGGGCCGCCGCAGAAAACGGGAGAAAGGGGCAGTCCGTGATTAGCGAATACTCAACCGCTACGGGGGGGAATAGGGGGCGACGGCGGAAAGGGTTCGAGCTCTCGCGACTCGATCCAGTGCGGCGATGCGCGTCCCTGCGGCTACACTGCGCAAGCGCAGCTATTCTGCCGCGCGAGCATTGGGGCACTCGCCTCGGCACGTGGGTTCTCGCGCTAGAACGCTTCGAGATGTCGCAATCGGCTACTGCGCCAGCAGGGCCGAGCTAAACGACCTTATTCTAAGGCCTTTTCTAAGGCGTGCGTGCCTTAGTCTAAGGCACGCATGCGACTGTATTGCTTATCCCGAGTTCGCGCTGTTTTATTGTACATTAAGGCGTCTAAACTTGACTTTCGCGTTACACCTGGAAAATGGAGCATCACCGCCATCCCAGAATTCTGTACCCTTGATTTCTTGCAGGGGAAAAAAAAAGCAACGTGCCAAGCGTGGTTGCACGCACACAACTATACGGCTGAGCATGCAATTTTTTTTTAATGAGGCCAGCAGACCATAATGTTCAAGTGGTATGTCTTTATCAAACCTTCACGCACTATAATTCAGTTTATCACACATTTAAGTATAAAAAAGCTGACAATAAGAAACTGTACAAATGGTTACACAACTTGCAGAGTACAATCCTCCAGTCTGTTCTTATAAAGCACTAACGTACACAGCAAACTGTGCACACTTATCAAATGTACAAGAAAGAAAAAAGGCCCACGAATTTTCTTGAGCCAAAGAACCCATGCTTTTTCTACAAATAGCGGTATAAAAGCCTGCACACATAAAACATGTCTACAAGTACAAAAATAATGCACGAACAAGAAAGCAAGACAAAGCAGGATGACAATCTTTGGAACACCTTTCTAATGAAAGTAATTATCCTACTGGCTGCCATCTGTCACTTCAAATTTCATGAGAAATATAGGTATAATACCTTTTTGCACAAGCTAGGTGCACACCTTGGCAGGGCTCCTAAATACAGCGAAAAGCAGATGCACATCTAGCACACGATCAATCTCACTTCACGCACCAGCCACTGGAAAGAAGAGAATGCATCCAGGCCACTCAGCCCAGCTGCAATAATTGTGGTCATCTCTGCCTAATAAGAGCTAGCTCCTCCGTCAACTCTGCTCAACATCATGGCTCCCCTGCTGTGGCACACGTTAACAGCCTCGCAAGCGCACACCATTTGACACAAGCAATTAACTACTATAAATAACGCTACCATGTAAAAAAAAATTACATCAATCCTCTACACAGTTTTCGTGCCTTTAAATTACTGGTATATGTGTCTTGAAGAGCCACTGGTCATCCAGACATATCCTAAAGGCATATTATTGGTTACATTAATTTATTTCTTGTTATCCAAGTTATAGTTAAACTGCCCTAAACAGCTTTTTTTTTTTCTAAGATTAGCAACAGTGCACTCTTTCTACAAATGTCCAGATTCCAGAAACATGATCTTGGCTTGTAGCGTGAAGTGAACATGGACATAGAAAGGAGCAGACAGGACGAGCGCTCGTCCTGTCTGCTCCTTTCTGTGTCCGTGTTCACTTCGCGCTACAAGCCAAGATCATGTTACCGTACCAACTCGCCCAACTGTCTATCCTTTTGCAGATTCCAGAAAATGAACCAAACCGTGAAGCTCACTTTATATGTTCATCTACCCGAAAAGCTGCTCAACCATGTCCAAAGCATGGTTATTTTTGACACAAGTGAAATCTGAGTGCATGTTTAAAGCTTGTTCATGTCTTCTAGTATAACTGTAGAAGTTGCACTGAGATCATGTCCTATCCAGTCTTAGCTGCTATGCCAAGTTTGACAAAAGTGGCCACCATAAATCAAGCCGAACAGCTTGTAGAACAATCAAAGTGTAGGAAGCACAGATAAGAAATAAAGAACTGCATTTGCTAATACTAATGGTGAAAATAGGTGTGCAATTTTTTACAAACAACTGTACAGTTGAAGCCATGTCATAATAGCGTCACCAGCAAAACTTCAGAATTGTGAATATTCCGAAGTTTGCTTCAGACAAAATGAAAAAGAATACTGTTAACTTGAGCACTCAGAAACAGAATTTACATGTGTGGTAAGGACAAGTATGTGGTTTGCATTAGTAAATTGTATTGAAATGGCTGATGGAAACAGGGATCATACTCCACTAAGCAAAACTATCAGACCAGCAATTGCGCAATAAAGGTGATTTTCTTCCCTGTTTATGAATTTAACTTGAAACTAAGAATTGTCAGAACTGGGCATTGTAAACTTTCCAGCGCACTTGATCAATTTCAGCTTGTGCGTCTGAAATGCAAATAGCTCTATTTTGCACGAGTCTATGATCCATATACTTTTGCCTACAGGTGCACAGTTATCACAGGCTGTCTAACATTGCCAAGTCCAAGTAGCCTGATATTGGTTGGACTAATGAACTGACATCAGCAGGCATAGATGGCCAATTGGTTCCAATGAACACAACAAGCAAACACTTGGAACTGTGAAAATACCTGTGGTCCATGATGAATGTCATACAGCTCACCTGGTATCATTGGTACAACTATATCCTGCGTTTATGCAGGCAAAACCCACTTGTACACCAAAGCTTACCCCGATTACAGGCTCGGCAATCCTCCCAGGCATTTGTTACGACTTGGCATGCAGTAAGGTGCCTTGCAAGATAACCATTTTCCAATGTAAATACAGTTGACATGGGGACATATAAGTCCATCCCGATCATGTTCAATGCTTATCAGGCATAAGGCATAATAGGTGTGAGGCTGCTGAGGATTCGTAATCCTGTGCAGCAATTTGAGGATACACCTAATTTTTCATGTCGCCATTAGACCTGGCACATTTAGTTTTACGAAGCAGGAGAAAATCATTAGGACATAAGCTCAAAGGTTGGCTTTATGACCGATTTAACTATACTCAAAAGTGAAACATTAATTGCAACAAGAAATGGTCAATTATTTGTCAGTAATGTCACACCTATTAGAGAATCTTAGATAGAAGGCCCCAATGCTTGTGTCCCCTTAAAGGGCAACTCCGGTGATTTTTTTATGTCCACTGATCTCAGAATTTTATTGAATTTTAAAGATTGGTTGCAATTGGATGACTTTCTACTGGCCACCTTGTGTTTGTGACATCAGAGACAACACTGCCACTATAGCTGAAATCGTCGCTTTAATCGCCACTGTCTAGTTCGGAAATTCTGTAAAAGCTCCCTGTGTAGCCAGAAAACATCAAGAGTTTTGCTTCTTTGGCATTAGCGTCACATGTACTGTGCGTTTAGCATGCATTCTGCATGTTTATATTATGGTAGTGTAGGATATGACATCAGTGACTCATTGTGACATCCCGCAAAGCACCTACCCGTTTCGGTCTCAGTATCTCATTTATTGCCTATTTAAGATTACTGATGAATTTCTAAGCAAATTGAACCGCCCTGCTGATGACAGGACTGTCAATGCCATTTGAAGATGACAATATCCTAATATCATTAAAAATGCCAGAGTTGCCCTTTAATATAAAATTTTCTATTATAAAAGAGCTTCAATGATTACAAAAAAAAAATTGTTTCGTAGTCCCTTAGGTGACTAGATCACAAGTTGCACCAAACCTTATACATAAGAAAATGAAATGAAAGAAAACACCCCACCACAATAGCCATCTAGGCAGCATAAACATGAATTGAAACACTTTAACTGCAGTAAAAAAATATATGTATATACGGAAAGGAACGAGAACAATGGCACATGGACTGTGCACTCTCGAGGTATGAGGTAAATACTTTTCCTAAAAGATAGTTGTAGAAATCAGTCAAAACGCACATAAGGCAGGACAATTACTCCTGTTCCCACTAAGAGGCTTGATTAAGAGCCCATCAAACTTCACACTAAGTACCATATATTTCTGCATCTCTGTTCTTTCCTTTATAAGATGCTTCAATTTCCCTCTTTGTACACGAAAACAAGCTGTGAGGTGAACGTCAAGAAGCTAAGCACAGCTTCTACTCATGCACTTTCAAAAATTCTTTAGAACTACAATAATGCCACTATCTGTACTGCCTGAACTGTTTTCAACTCTCACAAAAAAACTGCTTGGAAAAAGCAGCAAATTTTATGATGGCAGCAGTAATGCTGGCAGGTAACCACAACTTCCTGGACATGCAGCTTTTTTTTTTTTTGACATACAGATACAGAAAAAAGAAAGGTTACTGTGTGTGTGGGTTGTGCAGACATGCTAGATCTGTGTAGAATGGCTCTTAATCTTCTCGGAGACTTGAATGCTGGCTGTAACTGCTTACTAAGGCAGCCAGAGCACTCAAACTACTGCTACAGTCAAGGCATTTGCCATTTGATAAGCACTCTTGTTTGAACAACACACTCACGTAGTCCCACAACACTCTCTGTAGCAAAACACAGTTATAAAAATGAACTCAGGCTCTGCCACAAACAATATAATAGTACAGAAAGGACATTGGAAGCACTACCTGCATACCAGGCACCTTGCTATTACCAACTCTTCCTGAAGGGCTGATAGTGAAAGTTGATGCTTTGGAGGAGCTGGTAACACTGCCATAGCATCCCAACAACACACAATAAGAAATGCTCGCCTTTTTTTTCTTTTTTTTTTTTGAAGGGGAAGGGGTGCTGTAAAAAATGTGCACCTGTCTTCATAAGGGACACCCTGATGAGTTGGCAGCATTCAAAAAGAAAATAATGGTTCTGTTGACTATGCATATGGTGAGAGATGTATACACAAAAATTTCCACACATGACTAGACCATAACATAACAGCCCTGTGACAATGGGCCTCAAAAGAGTGTCAACACAAGCAAAAGTACATCTGAATGTGACCACTTCAGTTCAAGACAGCACAGCAGAACACTCCTCTGATACTTGTTTAACTATAAGCTTCGCCAGTCAAAGTGTACTGGGTTGAAGATATAACTGAGCTTTTCAGTTTTATCCTAAATGCATGGTGAAGTGCCTGCCAGTAAAATGTTTGCCAATTCTGAGAAACGCCAAAGAAACACTGGTTTGGCACCATTTAAAGCATTATTCCAATATATCACCTCCCAGAATGTAATCCAATGCAATTTCAATGCAGCAAAGCGAAAAATGATTGTTACATCTCATTCTAAAAAGGGGAGCATGGAAATGGCTACATTTCTTTATGGCGATGACATGTGCGGTATCGCTTGTTTTATTAATGAATGCCAGCAGCAGCCACAGTTTTCTGAACACACCTCATTTAGATTACGCACTGGAAATAGTGCACCAAGGGGAACATGTGCTATTACAAAGCCTAATTATGCATGCACCAGCTTCAATTTGAAGGTTTCAATCCATTGAAAACAAGTTACAAGAACGATTATGACTCTTTATAGCAAAATTTTTACATTCACTAAACGTTCTTCCATAAAAACTAACAGAAAATGGGAATTCACTACTGTTACATTATCATCTGCATTTCTCTATTAGTTAACTGTGCCTGTGATCAACGAACTTACTCTTGTGAGTCAACGAAATCAAAAATATAATGTCCACATTGTTGCTTGCATCTGAAATCTTCCTCAAGAGCTACGTAATCTTCCAAAATCTGATCTGGTTCACAGGAGCGTTTATGATTTCCCAGATATTTTTCAAAATGGACCCATGGTGCATGTACGCACAGCTGCTAAATGTCATGTTCAATTAATCTGTCCTGCTACTGTGGCAAAGGGCTTAAGAAGCCACGAGTTAGCGTTCGCACAGTGGTGAGCTGACAATCTTGTGCCGCTGATGACAAACTATATAAAATACCACATTAACTTCGGAATGTGATCAATGAAGCCCCTGAACTGTTCTTTGCCAACTACAGCACGACACACACTTTATGATAAACCGGAGATTTATCAAGCTACACTAAAAAACAGCGGTGTAGCCGACAGCTGATCTTTTCACCTCTACGACATTGTAGACATGATAGTAAACGAAAGAACTTAACCAGGGAATCATTTCTCGGATGTCTTTACAAATAATTTTCATGCTTCCGTATGTATGAAAAAATTTTGAAACAAAAACAGTTGTTGGAACTAAGGAGCTACTAAATAGAACTGTTTCACAAGCTCCCTAACCATAGTGATAGCTGTGTTAGGTGCTTACAGTTTAATATGGCCAAGAAATCAACAGTTTGCGACTATTCCCTTCTTTCTGCGATCAAAACATTCCTCTTGCACTGCTGCATGGACACAGGTATTTTTACGTTTGTTTACACATGTGTATTTAAGCAAAAAAAGTTAATCTTAAGCTCATCTTCAATGGACTGCTGCCAATGTTGTGCAGCGTGTAAAGCAATAAAAACACCATCATGCACTGAAATAAGCAGTGCACTACCATGAAGGTGCTTCTCATGGTGGCCTTGAGCAGCTTTTCATCTTCTCCTTTTTGACATTTTCACAACAAAGTGCCTCACCAAAATTCACAGGTCTTTGAATAATGAATAAACAAAGAAAGCAATGACCAATAGTAAACAAAGTAAACACTGCAAGACTAGAAAACTATCAATAACTATTTTTCCTCAAAATAAAGATAGAGTCGCGACGTTAGGAAAAAGAGAAGAAAAAATGAAAAAATGGGGTTTCAGCAGTTGCATAAGATATAGAACTGCCTTTTACAGACTTGCATTGAATAAGTTCACTGATTTTACAACAATAACCAAACAAATCAGCCTTACCGACACTTGAATATATCATAGATCGCAAGTAATGTCAATGACATCAGCATCACACCAGCATTGCAGTAGCGACATTCAAGGTATAGCAGTACATGTGACACCAACATTTATAATTTTTTAAGCAGCAGAATTATCAATAATAATAAGGATGGTCTCATAAATAGATGAAGCATGTGACAATGATGCAGGCTGCATGCCTATGCAAGCAATGCATAACACAAACAAAAATAAAGTCTGAGGGCAGAAAAGCAGCATTTCTGACCGACATGCACACACACACACGAGTTGTAAACTTCATGCCAGTGAGGCAAACATACACAAAATGCAAGTTAAAAATTATGTGGTATGAATTACATGAAACAACAGCTGCTCTTATGTCCTACCCACAAGGGCAGTGAATACTGGACGTGAGCCGCACCAGCTATGTATCATGCAGCCACTCTCTCATGGTCAGGAAAAATTAAATGGAACAAAATACTTTGAAAAGAACAACAATGAAAGCTCCCTGCCAACGAAACAGCAAAATAGGTAGAGTCCCTTTGCACTTTCAAGTTGTAACTGCAATTGGGCATTAAATGAATATAGATCACATTCTACAATGCTTACGAAATAAAATTGGGCATACATGTCCTTACAGCACTGGCACTAATCCTGAGAATAAAATAAACAGCCAAAATGCTTTCTTTGGCGTTTTTATCAAAACGGACAATTTGAGCGATTCTGAGAACAACATTAAAAATTGCCACACACATTCTCAACATTGGTCTTGGAGAGAACTTACTGGGCTATCCGTCAGAATCGACACCACGATACAAAAGAGCTCAAGAAATGCTGTGACACCGAACTCTGAACATGGCAGCAGTTTGCACGTCTCTTTGCCAAAACACTGACATGCAAATGTAAACTTGTACTGGAGAAGCAGCAAACAAGAGCACAGTTTAACACCACTAAAAATTGGACCAAGTGTCCACTGTCAATGTGTGTGTGCAATCCTTTGGCAGAAGTACTACAACGGCTGTGATCCTTTCCAGTCTCTCAGGTCTCAAAGTGTTTGTAGATGGACGTCACATAAGCCATGATTGACTGCCAGTCCGGGCGCTCCAGGCAGATAAGTTCATTGACATTCTGGAAGAACATTAAGCACCCTCGAGTTGGCACAGTGCAGTGTGCACGATAGCAATGAATGCACTTTCAAAAATTTAATAGGGAAATGGAGTGACCAGTTCTGCTTACAGAGTTGAAACACATTGTAATGAAGTTGCATTCTACGCAAGAATACCTTCGTTATATCCAGTATTCGTTACAAGCACATATTTGTTGCATGTTGATTTATAAGCAAGAGACATTTCAGACTTACTTTGTTATATCTGATAATTTGTGATGTCTGTGTTCGTTATACCAAGGGCTGCCTATATAACAAGTGGGGCTAAGTTCGCTTTCCCCAAGTCACTTCTAAGTACTTCGGTTGCCTGTTACAACCTTCTGAGTCTGTCGGTTTGAATGTTATGGTATCTTAATCCAGAAAGCAGTACAGTCGATCCCGGATATATCGAACTTGAATCGGATTGCAAAATAGTTTGACATATTCATAATTTGAAATATAAAATACATCATCTGAACCTTATCCAAGATTTCCACGTCTCTGACAGTTTTTGAGACTGAAAAGTGAGAACTTACTGATTTGCTACTCCAAGGGCGTGTCAAATGAACAAAATTTGACCTATTCTTTGCCGACTAATGCTGCACGTTGCGTTGTGGAATGGAATGGTCTTTACCACTAACCCTGAAAATCCCTGCCACACAAATGCGCGACTGCAGTGTGGCTCGCGCATGTCAATGTGCTTACAGCGCATTTTTAATGTGATTAGCACTCTTTTCCTACTTCAGGCGTTTTCAGCCCGCCCGCCCGCCGTGCCAAAGCACTCCCAAATACCATGCCAAAACACTCCCAAGAGAAAAATGGACTGCAAGACTGCAGGAAGTGGACGCTGTACTTTTCTTGAAGCAAGAAATCACAAAGCAGCAAGCAATACCAAAAAACATGCTATCCATTTACACAAAAAATAAGAGGGCTATTGAAGGCAATTTAGAGGCAGAAGTTGCCAGCGAAAGAAAGAGGTTGCGGCCCGCAAAGTATCGCAACCTCGAGAAACACTTCTCATTTGGATTAAGGAAACGTATGTGCAGGACATACCACTGAGCAGCCCCTCATACTGGAGAAGGCATTGGATTTCACTCTGCAGCTGGGCTACAATGACTTCACTGCTTCAGATGGATGGCTGCACCATTTTCGCGAGTGTTACAACCTTGTTTTACATGCTATGTTGGGAGAAATGAAGGCCATGAACATAGAAACGTGTGAAGTTTGGGGCTCTGTGGTGCTTCAAGGCTACATACGTAAGTATTCTCCGCAGGGCACATTTATTGCAGATGAAACTGCCTTATTTTTCAAATTGCTGCCCACCAAAACCATTACGTATAAAGCCGACAAGTGCATGGGAGGGGAAAAAAGTAAAGAAAGAATAACTGTGATGGTTGCAGTGAATATGATTGGGACTGAAAAGTTGCCACCGTTCGTGACTGGCAAATCAAGAAGTTTTCATTGCTTCAAGAACATCCGGTCCCTCCCAGCGGACTACGCAGCCAACAGAAAGGCCTGGATGGCGAGGGAATTGTTCGCACGGTGGCTAATGAAGATCGACAAGAAGTTCGAAAACTGTGGCTGCAAAGTCCTGCTTCTTGTAGAAAACTGTTTGGCTCATAAGGTCAAGGTTGAGACAAAGGCCATTGGGCTGGTCTTCCTTCCAGCAAACACAGTAACGGCGCTGCAGCCCATGGACCAGGGTATCGTCAAAATTTTTAAATCCTTTTATCGGCCCCACATGTTGGAACAAGTTATTTTATGCAACAACTACCGAGTGATGCTCCTAAGTGCGCTACACATGGTTGTGTGTGCTTGGGAGCAAATGACAGCGGTTACGAAAGCAAATTGCAATCGCCACTGCAGCTTCAGCATGGAAGCAACGCAAGCTAACGAGTCATCTGCACTCAAACATGGCATCACCGCCCATGGCAGAAGTTTTGGAAGGCGTCTGCTTTGCGGACTGCATTGATGTGGACATCAAGTGCAGTAGTATGTGGTGCACTCACAGATGAAGACAATTTCTCAGGTAAGAAGCTCAGAACCTGTCAGTGCCAGTGACGAAGAGGAGGACGAAGCACCAGTGCAGCCCTCTGCTGTGGAAGTCATGGTCAAATAGAATGCTACCTGTCTCTTCTTCAGTTACGAAGAAGGCAAAGAAGAGGCCTTCCACCAGATTCGCTTGTTAGAGCAAAATGTGCTATCTGTCACCTTCAAGAAAAAAAGGCAAACCGCAATCACCAAATTAAAAAAAAAATTGTTGACATGCCCTACTGCTTCCCAATCGCAGTTTTCTGTTGTTCTTCTTCACATTCGTTAGTTCGAACTTTCGTTAATTCGAATTGAGGTGGCTTCCCCTTGCGGTTTGAATTAACAAGCTTTTACTGCATGCACTGATGGTCATGATGCCATCGTGGTCGTTGAATCATCATCGTTTCAGCTTTGTCGTTCAACCCTCATCATGCCATCTTCGTCATGCAGTTGCCATGCATTCGTTGTAATACCATCGGCGTGATGCAGTCGTGGTCATTGAATCGTCGTCACTCCAGCTTTGTCATCCGACTCTCCTCATGCCGCCAACATGCTGCCATCATGCCACCATCATACCATCTTCGTCAAACAGTTTTCATGATACAGTCTTCAATCCCATCGTCATCATACACTAATCATCATCCTACTGTCTTTCCATGTGTCATTATGTCGTTGTCATACAGTTGTCGTCATGCTGTCGTAGTCCTTACATCAGTCTATCCATTGTCAGATCTGACTCTTGTCATGCCACCACCATCACACCACTGTCATCACATGGGCGTCGTCATACCACTGTTGTCATGCCTCATCGCTATCATACTGTGATTTTACCATTGTCATCCCTTCAGAAACTTCTTCACATGGCCATCATGCTGTCATCATATGGCCTTCATTTCACTGACGTCATCTTGTTTCGTTATGCTGTCATAATGTTACTGTAGTCGTTGAATCGTGATTATGCCATCATCGTCACTGCGTAGTCAGACAGTCATGTCATGCATCTGTTGTCATACCATTAGGCTTATACCATCGTCGTCATTCTAGCTTCATGATCCGGTTGTCACTGTCGTTATCATGCCGTCGTCATCATACTGTCATCGTTTTACCATCGTCATCATTTCAGAATCGTCATCCTGTCAGTGTCATGCAGTGGTCATTCCTTCTTCATCATTCCAGTGTCACTGTATCGTTGTTATATAGTCATCATCATGGCGTCATGCTCATGGGTGATTTTGGCAAGCGAGTGCCATTGTACAGTGGGCCGTTAACTAGAGACAATGCATGTCGCATATAGCCGAAGCAATGGAAGCCTCAGAATGAGTACAGATTTTAAATAAACGGGAATTCTGCCATATGGTGTGTTGCTACATTGTTTGATTGCTAATCACATTACAGTAAAACCTCGTTAAACCGTACCCGCTTAAACAGTAGTTTCATTTTAAAAGTAGTAAAGTCAAATCCCAGACTCAGCAGCCATTGAACATAATGTGTTTTGTATCCACATAAACCATACCAGCTTTTTGTGTACGCATTGGTTAAAACGTAGTGTTTCAACTTTTCATCGCACAAGCACGGCGGTGCATCATCTTCATCGAGCAGCCCGGCAGAACAACAAGCCTTAGAGATCAGAAAAATGGCCTTCAAGCGCCCTGTGCGTTTGCGTGTGAAGCCACATCAACATCAACATATTTCAACACCATGCCAGAGAGCGTTATGGCATCATGCAAGTGAGGACTCACGTCATGCTGAAGCTCGGATAAAAAAGACGCCGGGTGCTCAGCATAGAAGAAAAATTAAACATCGTCCATGCTATCGAATGTGACACGAAGAAGTTGGCGCTGGCACGCGACAGGGATCTGCTGTTGATTACGGTGCGTGGCATTTGGAATGCGAAAAAGTTGCTCGGCAGCGCTGCTGCGACCGTGAAGACATGTCGGCTACGAGGTTCGACTTTTTGCCATCGCTACCTCTGTTGTTGCCGAAGTGTCGACTAGCAACAGTGATGAGGACGACACAGAAAGCGACAGCGCGGGCGATTCAGACCTGACAGTGGCATAAGCTGTGCGTTACGTCAGCCTCACGAATGCAATTATCGCAACGAGAACAGGGGCACGATAACTCTATTCCAAACGAAAATTATTCCAAACTCCGGCACCTGGCAATGAAAACGGCGCCCCCACTTCTGCAGCACTACTGCGTGCGTACACGGAGAATACAGTCGCGGACTGATTTTCCGGACTCCAAAAATTCGGACATGCTTGATTATTCAGTCTGCTTCGCGGCACCGCCATTCTCCGCATAGACCATAATGTATAACAACTGCCGAAAGTTCGGACACCTTGCAACCTCTCGTCCGATTTTTCGGACACTCCTTGAGCCAACTCAATCGAGAGCACCATGCACTGACTGACTGGTACATGGTTCGACTAGCTGAGTGACATTTTTGTTTTGAACGGAACCTCCTTGCTGCCCCACGAAGTGGCACTGCTGGAAATTCCCGTTTATCATCATCGTTTCTGCCTGGTTCGATAGAGTTGCTACAGCAGTTCTGGTCTCAGCTTAGTAAGCCACGTCAAGACAATCCAGCAGCTGATTTGTTTGTTTCTTCGTGCACAACGCTGCGAGTAGCTACGTTTCTCGTTTGTGCGACTGGTGTCGGCGTGACGGCGTGGTGGCGTTTGCTTTGTGTGCTGTGTCGAGGCTGCGGTTATCGCATCAAGTGTCTAATGGCGCCGGCAGTGCCTGCACAGACTGCGCTGGGGCATGCCGGCAGGCAGGTACCGGGAGGGCTAGGATTTGTCACCTTCCGATGTGCTCCCTACTGACGCCGAAAATGTTCTGCGGGGACCTGCACAATGGTTGCATTGCGATTTCGGACACCGTCTCATTTGACAGTTTTACAGGTGCTGACATGCTGTACTGATATGCACAGAACTCGATGACAGCGAGCTCGTTCGTCAGGTTTCTGCTGCACCGCCGGACAATGACTCCGAGTCGGAAGATGACGCACCATGTGCTACACTACCGTCGCATGCGGAGCTAGTACAAGCAGTGACTGTGCTTTTGGCCGCCTATAGTGACCGTACGACCCGCTCCGAGATTCAGGCTTATTTGATTGCGCGTAAACAGAACAGCGTGTGGCGGCGCATTCACGATTTCTTCAATCCTGCTGCCGAGCCCGAATAAGCGCGTGGAAATAAAGGATTTCTTTCTTTTTTTTTCTTTCTTAATCTGCTTTTTCGGACACCTGTTTATTCAGACATTTCCGCAGTCTCCGTGAGGTCCGAATAAACGGTCAACAACTGTACGTAATGCCAATGGGGAATCTGCCATGCGAGCGTTTGCCGAGAAGAGGCGGCTGGCTGAAAAGCTTGCACGCAGCTTCAGTAAGTTTGAGGCCGCTGTCGTCGTGCTAGGCCGCAGCAGTATCAAAACGAAAATAACACTTTTGTCATGCGAACTGAATAAATACTGAATGTTTTTTTCCCCTTACATTGCACTCTCTCTGGGTTCCGTTTTCGACAGGTAAGTGAGCGATCTCATGCTATTTCGGTAAAACGGTACTACCGTTTCGTACGTACTTTTCCCGAGCTCTGGCCAACTACAGTTTAACGAGGTTTCACTGTACCATCGACAATTATCGTGAGATGGGTTCTGCCGGAATCTTTTTATTCAGGGAAGGAAATGGAACTAGCCAAACTAGCCTGCATAGATACGTGCCATGCTGCAATCAGCGTGCTGCAATCAAATCACAGGTGGAATGTGCCCAGCCGCATGTCCGTAGCAATACCAACAATACGTTGTTTAAACGGCTGATCATCACACCAGACTGTTGTGTTGAGCTTCGGAACCAACTTTCTGCTAGAACAAGTTGTCTTCACTCCTCAATCATCCTAAAAGATTCACCAAAGATTATGATACTCCCTAATGCAAAATTTGAGCACAGCTCTATATGTGCTTAGATTTCACAAGATATTGGGTGGTGCGGACAATCTGTCTCGTGCGGCATATTGAAAATGGAGTGAAGTGTGGGGTGACTGCCACGCTAATCTGGAGATCGCGAGAGGCCGTACGTGGGTGATGTGTGGGCGCGATTCACAGCAGGCGCCCCAGACGGACCTCCCAGACAATGGGTGCTGCACCTGCACTATCTTGTAGTCATCGTCACCACACTATGCATTTCATGTCACACTTTTGCCATACCCTCCTCCTTTGCTTTCCACCTCACGGTTTCTCTGCATCCTCCTACTCCTCCTCCATTTTCCTCCTCTCGTCTGTCATCCCCTCCTATGCATCACATTTGCCGTAGGAACGGGCGTCTAAAAGCTGCAGTCTAAAATGTCTCTGCATCTCTTCTTACATGCTGCTCAGCCCTCCGGTGCCTCGCAGCCATTAAACCTCTTCATTTTTGGCCCTTGCTCACCGGCCCTTGCGTCGGTGACTGCTGACAATACACACACGCAGTTTAGAAAATGGCTTTCAGCTGGCAGGACATCCGAGTTTGTTCTCACTCACGTGTAACCATGCGAGCATGAATGAAACAAGTTCAGTGCGGACCCGCAAATTCCACAGCGATGAGTCTTGCACGTCATTGCTACAATGGTCTTCCTGCGACATGTCAATGTGGTGTGTTGTGGTTTTGTTAAATAATTCTGAATGTAAAGATCCATACAGGTTGGGATTGTATACATTTTGGCTGCTCATGGAGTCTTAAAATGCCATTTGCGGAAAGCCTTCGTCTACAAAAAGATGAACCTGGCGGCACAGCACCTCCAGTTCAGCATCCCATGTCCGGTGCCAGTCAGTGAAAAGATCAAGTGTCACCCGCTTTTTCTTGGGGAGCCTGTATCGGACAGGAAGGCCTTTTGCACTCTAGAAGCAGAGTGGCTGTTGCTAATAACAAAAGGCTGCAGCCTGCACGAGCCACCCATTTGGCAGCGGGCAACACTGAGACACCTACCCTGGTTATTTTTCCTCCACGGCATGTACCGTCCTTCAGATTCAATCTCTTGCTTGACAGCATCTGCCAAACAGTGTAGTTTCAAATTTGTCAACAATAAATATTTCTGACAAAGCAAGCAGTGATTGTGTCTCTATTAGGAGAAGCGCACTTGTAGAGGCGCATCACATCGCTGTGTTCAAAATATCAGATGTGGCAGTGAACGGGATTTTGAAGTACACATAGTACATTGGTATACTTTTGCTTGGGATTTTCAAGGGGATTTTACAACTGTTCAATATAGACAATAATTTGATTTATACGAACTTGATATATCTGGGACCAACTGTAATTTGATGCATGTTTAGCATCATGAGCTCTCTCACATGGTGAAATTGTCAGTCGTCTAAGGCAGGAGCACCAATGTATACCCATAACTCATCATAAATGTGAAGCGCAACCGTAAGTATTATTATTAATTTGCTATCGATGCTTAGCACAAGGTAGCACTGTAATCAATAATTACGGCTGGTTCTGACTGTTTATGTGACTGAGCAGATTTAAATTCAATTATGCCCCAATATGTATATGAAGGTAGTACAGACGCCAACCGATAAATCGGACATTGATAATCTGGACATGCATGGTAATTTGGACAGCTTCGCGGCACCGCCAATGGCCGCATAGCCTTAATGTGTAAAGACAACCAATATTTCGAACAGCCGCTAGCTCTACATTCGATTATTCGAACTCTGTCTGTGGCTGTAGCATACGCTGACTCTGCAGCCATTATCTACTCTGGCAACCTTGATGAGACGTCCAGTATGGCTTCAGATATACGAGACAGCAAGTATGGCCTCAGAGGTTATAAACTAGGTGGTAATCACTGAGGCTTCGCATTAGTCACAGCACTGTGCTACAGAGATTTAACTGCAAATGCCAATCTTGCGGCTTTGCCTGAATTGTGAGGTCGTATCAACATCGCAATCATTACATCCATTCCGGCACCACCGAGCATGGCCCGCTCTTGTTTGTTGAATTTGCCTTCTGGACAGCATTCCACCATTCAGTGTTTGCTTGTTTGTTTAGTATGCATTCCGGACAGCGCTCTGCTGGCTCCAAGAAGTCTTTCTTGTGAAGTTATCGACAGTCCACGTCAAATGGCGCCAACGGTGGCCTCGCAGTCCGACTCTGAATGAGTCTGAAGTCCCAGTCCGAATGAGCCAGACTCTGCAACTGAAGAGCCTGAACTTCCGCATACCCCAACAAGCCCAAATGCGGACATCATTGATGACCTGGTAGGCTGCAGTGTGCCCATTCCTGCTGCCATTACATATGTAGACTCTGCAGGCGACGGCAATGCGGTGTCGATCATCATCGTCATCGATGATGATCGGTGATGATGATGATCATCATGATCAATCATGATCATGAACTGCCCAATTGTTTCGTCATCGTTCAGTTCAGCTGAACTGAACGATGATGAAACAATTGGGTAGTTCTCCCACCGTCAGACAGCAACTCTAACTTCGAGGATGATGATATGCCGTGTGCTCCAGAGCCTTCACATGCAGATCTGACTCAAACCTTTGCAGTCCTTACATCGGCGCACAGAGACAACAAAAAACTGGCATAAATACAGGTGGACTTGGTTGCACCTAAGCGGAAGTGCGTGCAGAAATGAATCGACCACTTCTTTCTTGCACAGGGGCCTTAAAACGTAAATAATATCTGTATTTGGATTCATTTGTTTCTTTGGACATTCGATAGTTGGGACTTATTTGTGTTCCCCATTGAGTCCGGATTATTGGTTGTCGACTGTATTGCAAAAACCAGAGTTTTAATAGAACAAGTCAGGTTTTCATATAACTTCTTCAAATTAAGCAATGCACTTCTTTTGAGACACTTTTGGACAAGCTGTCTAAAAGTGTCCATAGCTAGTCATGTGTAGAGGGGAATAGATGCATTACGAGCAACAAAAACAGCGCTAAAGAACAGGACGAGCAGAGGGACACAGACAACAGCGCTGGCTAACAACCAAAGTGTCTTTATTCTTTCAGTCAGCATATACCGTATAATGCGGAATATAAGTCGAGGCGGAATATAGATCAACCCCCTTACATTGAAGCAAAGAAGTCAACATAAAAATTATAAGCCACAAAACTTCGTTCTATTTAGTGGTGCTGCCAGACTCGTCACCTGCTCATTCGTTTGAGCTGTCAGAACTCTCATCCGAAGACGACTGCTTTTCACTGGCTGTGTCCCACAACATGTCATCCTCGGTGCCGTCTGAGGAGTTGCAAATGCAACACTTCTTGAATGCCCGCACCACCATATCGTCGAGCAGCGAGCGCCAAGCCTTCAACACCCATGCGGCCGCAGTGGCCACAGTGGTGAGAGGCGGCCTGCGCAGCCGGCCGGTTGGGGTCGTTGGGTTGTCGCCGGCCATCCACTGATTATATTGTTGACGGACACGGTCTTTAAAGGGCTTGTTGAGCACGACGTCCAGTGGCTGAAGTGTTGACGTCATGCCTCCCGGAATGACGGCGAGTTCCGTACTCCCGTCACGGAGTGCCTGCTTCACACCTACGGTCAAGTGCCCGCGAAAGGCATCGAAGATGAGCATGCTCGGACACCGCAGGAGTGCGCCGGGTCGCCGATTCCAGACGGTCTTAATTCAATTGAGCATGAGGGCCTCGTCCATATAGCCCTTTTCATTCACGCGAACGACAACATCCCGCGGAAATGCCTCTTTCGGCAGCGTCTTCCTCTTGAATATTATGTATGGGGGCAGCTTTCTGCCATCTGCAGTACACACAAGCATCAGCGTGAAGCGCGAATGCACGTTCCCCGTAGAAAGAAGCTTGACTTCTTTTGCACCGCGTTCGCACACTGTGGTGGGCGACGGCATGTCGAACCACACCGGCGTTTCGTCAGCGTTGCCGATCTGCCTCAACATGTAGCCATGCTGCTGCCGGAAACGCATAACATAGCGTTGGAATTCGACCAGCTTGTCCTCGTATGCCTCTGGCAGCTTCTGGCAGATTGATGTGCGCCGTCGAAGTGCGAATCCCTTGTGTCGCATGAAGCGACGAACCCAGTAAATGGAGCTCTTGAATTGTTCCTTGGGCAGTCCGGATTCTCGGGTGATCTCAATAGCTTTGATGCAGATGAGTTCTGCTGTCACTGGCAAAGATCTGGCACGATGCTCACGGACGAAATCCGCCACCCTGTCTTCGAGCACCGGGTGCACCGCGCGGCGCCCGCGATTTGGGGTTGGGCTGCGTCGGTCACCAAGGAGGCGATAACGATGCGGATGCCAAAAGGTCTGCTCTCCTACATGTTGCCAAACAACTATTCATGTTGTGCCAAGGGCCGGTATATAAGTCAAGGGGTGACCTTTTAGTAATATTTTTGGGGAAAAACCTCGACCTATATTCCGCACTATACGGTATACTCCACCACTATCTCAAACCACAGAATCAACAGAATTGGGCATGCGCAGGGGGGGAAAATTGCAATTAATGCGATAGAAAGGCAATCTCCTTCGGAAGGAGAGAAATATAGGGAAGGCTTAGGCATTCTTCGCTGCTAACATGAATGTGGAAAGCTTCGACCTTAAGACGTGCACGGTCATCGCGGTATTTTGACAGGTAGGTCACATCTTTCAAAGACGGCTTGCAGCCACATTCATTGCAATGCAGTGATAACTGACTATCTTTAGCTCGTTTTTGAACTTTAAGTGCTCGTGCATGCGGTCACTGATGCATTGCCCTGTTTGGCCGATATAAAAATGCTTGCATGAAAGGGGAATCTTATACACCACACAGTTACAACAGTTGCCAATAAATCTCTGTCTGTGCTGCTTTTTACAACTTTTTTTGTTGTTCTCGGTCACCCGATTGACTTGATGGCACAGGCTACCTAACTTATTTCAGGCAGTGAACAGAAACCTAACGCCTGCCCTGCCGACAACCTTTTTGAGATTATGCACAACGTGGTGCACATATGGGATAACCGCAACCATCTGCCGTGAGCGATTCTCAGATTGAGCAGCTGCCAATTGCTTTCTTTTAAGGTTTGTTGCGAGGCTTTCAGCGATGCTGGTTAAAAGCGGTACCGGGAAACCTGCGAGCTTCAGCCTGGCTACTTGCTCTTCGAAGCTTGCATCCACTTGGTGGTGTTAGATATGGAGCTGTTTCCTGCGATTACTTCGAGTTCCCCAGACCACATCGGATTGCAGCACAGCTAATTGAGGAATGCCGAAGCAGGAAAGCACATTCCAGAGGAGCGGCCGAGCAAACAAGTTTAAGGCAACAAGTTCACGTGCCAACAAGTTCGTGCGCCGCCGGGATTAGCAGGTGGGCCTCCGACAATGGAGCATGAGCAGCCCTCCCCTTCTCCTCGTTCGAAGTGCATTGCCAGTCTGCGAGGCAAGACCACAGAGAGCCGCCAGGTGGGACACCGCGACACAGGCGCCTACCATTGGCTGAAAGTGGCGTCATCGGAGCGGACTCTCCCATTGGTCAAACATGATGTGACTTACAGTGCTCGAAGGGTTTATAAGAAGCCTTCCAGAGAGACCTGAGATTCTGGGACATTCCCTGATTCCCTGATTCACCTCTCTCGAACGTCTTGCCGCGGGCCGCAGCGTCCGAGTTGCTGCCGGCCCGTAATGACTGTACGAATGTTCATTGACGTCTCACCTCCTTGTACATAATGTAGAATAAATCCTCCCAAGTCTGGGGTTTTCATCCCGGAGCCCGTCCTTCAACCCCTACATCTGGTTGGCAGCGGTAGGATCGCCTCCGAATGCATCAGCTGGTGGCAGCGCTACGTATCAACCTTCGTCGAGACAGATCCTAAGGAACCGGGAAGAGCGAAGAAGAGAGAGCCTTCGTCGAAAGAGGTCCGAAGAAACTGGGAGTAGCGAAGAAGGAGCGAGCCTTCGACCCAGGGAGTCCGGGAGGAACCGGGAACAGCGGACGAATGAACCGGATGGCAGGGTGCTGTAACCGTAAGTGAGCGCGTGGTTTTTTTTCCTTATGATTCGCCAGACTCAAAGGTTGTGTGTTCAATTTTGATAGTTCTGGGAATCGGGAGTTTGATGCATTGTGTGTTTGCACAAATTAATTAAGGAAAACAGTTCTAACCACCTGTCGGGGCAGCTGCCATGGATCTTAGAAGGTTGACGAGGTTAGACTTGTTGTTGGTGTGCGACGATTTGGGAGTTGAGGCGGACGAACGGATGGAAACGCCAGCTATCATAAAGGCGATTAACGATAGTGGCAATGATGAGAAAAGCATTGAGCTTGCTTGGGAGGTGATACAGGAGCCACGGCAGCGTGAGCGTCGTGTACGTTTGCGACAGCGTCGTGAACTTAGGAGTAAGCGTCAGCATGAAGAACGCGAGAATGAACGGAAGCATGAGCTTCAAGAACTTACTCTTAGGTGTGAGCTTCACGATCGTGAGAATCAACGTAAGCTTGAGCGTGAGCAAAAGTATGAGAGAGAGAAGGCAGCACTGATCAAAGAGATACAGTATTGTGATCAGTTATTGGCACAGAGACAACGGCTGTCTGAGAATTCTGTACGTAGTACAGAGCGAAAGAGTGAGGCAGCATCGAGCGGATTTTCGCCAGAAGCCGACGAGGAGAGTAGTGCCTGTGAGATTAGCTGCAGATTCATAAGTGAAGGGAAAAGGCTAGCTGCTAACGATGCCTTAGTGGCAACAGAGGCCGTTAAAGGCCGCAAGGAGAGCGACGAGGTGCTGTGCCAACAGATGACTGTGGAGACAGCTAGGCCAGCTGCGAACAAATTGGCACAGTTACCGCGTGTGTGCGTCGCATCTCATGGTATCGAGGTCGTTAGCGAGGTACAGAATACTACGGACTTGACAGACGCGAGCACCCATGTCGAGTCAGATCTGCGTGCAGAAGAGAAGTGCCAGCTGGACGGTGCAGTTGAGAGTAGTTCTCGGGATGGCGAGCTCCGTAGCTCACGAGAGAACAACTGCATTGTTCAGGGATTGGTGCGGCTCTCCGCCAGTCTAGATAGCCTAGAGAGGGATGATTCAGTTGTTAATCATTCGGACTGTGCGCGTGAGACAGCGATTGATACCGACGGGCTGTGTGCCGATGCACAGCGTGCGCTGGGCAATGTAGTAGAGGGCAGTTCGCAAGAGTGCGAGTTGTCTTACTCGAGTAAAGCCTGCTGCACTGTGCCAGAGTCGGTTGAGCTGTCCGCCAGTCGAGGCAGAGAGAATGTTGATTTAAATGAAAATCAATTAGACTGTGCGGGTAAGAGACCGATCCGGGCCGACGAAATGTGTACCGGCCAGCACGAGGCACGAGAAGGCGACATGAAAGTGAGTGCGAAGAGAAAGCGCCGTAAAAAGAAGCGCAGTAAAGACCGGAAGACGGTAATTAATGTAGCGCCGCCAAAGATGGCAAGAACCCCAAATGGGCAGGGCGCGAGGAGAAGAAAGGTGCGGTCGTCATTGACGATGTTGACGCATCGAAAACGTTCGAGCCACCGGTCAAAGGGGGACCGCGAAGCATGTTCTGCACGGACGCGGACAAAGGGCACGAGGCAGTTAAGCTCCTCGTCGTTCCGTAGTTCTTTTCACAGCTCAGCGTGCAGTTCGAAGAAACGCAAGGTGGCAGGACGAGACCAGGTGGGGAGTAGCGACGCGGTCAATCGAGTTTGTGTTGAAAGCGGGGCGCGAGGACGCAAATTGGCAGGAGACCGTAACGTCTTGGGGGAGCTGATAGTTAGTCAGCCCTTTTGTTGTCTCTCGGCAGCCAGAGTAGCTTTCAAGCCGCGACCACCGCGAGGACGGCTCAGAGTATGAGTCAGACATAAGCGTTTGGAAAGGGAGGCGAAGAGCCCTTCCGTAGAAATGGAGTGTCTTGTTTTTTTTTTTTGAGCATCGGAAAGTTTTCGCGATTTGAGACTAGGATTTCTTTCAATATGTAAACGTATGAGCTTTGTTTGTGTTTTCGTTTGAGAAGCTCCGTGATCTGAAAGATGAGGTTTATGTAAACATGTAGTCTCGCGAGATGCTCATTAATAAGTAGATAGGTTTTTTTTGTGTGTGTGTGAGTAACCTGAGGGTCAAGGTCACTGTTGAGAGGCCTATCGTAACGCGCGTGTGTTTTATTTAAACTTCTTTCTTTTTAAGTGTTTTTGAATTTTCTAAGGTTAAGCGCGTAGATTTTCAGTAAGTGCATGATTTGCACGGAGAAGCGTTCTTAGTTCCATTAGCGCGTGTCCTGTGTGGACGGAAGGAAGCAGACTTTATGACTGGGTTGCTAGTGTGTGTAGAGGGCAGCCGTATTCTGACTTCTCTGATAAGTATGCGTGGAACGAGTTATTAAAAGACGCATTATTTTAAGGGTTCTGCGGAGTGTGTAAGTCCCGCGATTTTAATTGTTCGTTTAAGTCACGTGTCCTTGAGGGACTAAAGGAAGAAACGTGAGTAAGCGTAATGAAGAGTTTGCCTACGACGCAAGTACGCGTTCTGTTTAGTGACCACAAGGCTAGTGCGCTTGTGATTACGTACTTGTGAGGTTGACCAGATTGTTCAGTGGCACCATTACGTGCGATAAGTACGCCACTGCGATAGATTGGAAACATGCTGTTCGTGTAGTTAGGCCACTTAAGTTATGTTCGGCTGTTTTCATTTGTTGTTTGCATCGTCAGCGACCCTTTTGTTTTGCAACAACAATAGTACTCTGGTCTTGTCGGCAATCGAGGAGAAATGGATAGCTGTTTGGAGGGGTGGTTGGAACTGTTTTGTCAAAATTGGGGAACTAAAAGATCAGGGTTGATTTTGACTCAGTAATAGCCTGGCGAGTCAGGGGTGAAGAGCCTGCGCTTACGCGTGGTGCAGTGCTGTGTTGTTCGGTTTGTTTGACGTATGTTCTCCAGGGCCCAGGATCCCGAGGGTTGTCAAACGAGGCTTGACCCCAGTACCCTGCAGCTTCTTTCAGCGTTCCTCATGGCCAGCGAATTGAGTTCACCGGCCATTCAGAACAACTGGGGCGAGGACGAGCTGTTAGATATGGAGCTGTTTCCTGCGATTACTTCGAGTTCCCCAGACCACATCGGATTGCAGCACAGCTAATTGAGGAATGCCGAAGCAGGAAAGCACATTCCAGAGGAGCGGCCGAGCAAACAAGTTTAAGGCAACAAGTTCACGTGCCAACAAGTTCGTGCGCCGCCGGGATTAGCAGGTGGGCCTCCGACAATGGAGCATGAGCAGCCCTCCCCTTCTCCTCGTTCGAAGTGCATTGCCAGTCTGCGAGGCAAGACCACAGAGAGCCGCCAGGTGGGACACCGCGACACAGGCGCCTACCATTGGCTGAAAGAGGCGTCATCGGAGCGGACTCTCCCATTGGTCAAACATGACGTGACTTACAGTGCTCGAAGGGTTTATAAGAAGCCTTCCAGAGAGACCTGAGATTCTGGGACATTCCCCGATTCCCTGATTCACCTCTCTCGAACTTCTTGCCGCGGGCCGCAGCGTCCGAGTTGCTGCCGGCCCGTAATGACTGTACGAATGTTCATTGACGTCTCACCTCCTTGTACATAATGTAGAATAAATACTCCCAAGTTTTGCTTTCATCCCGAAGTCCGTCCTTCAACCCCTACAGTGGTCACAAGACCTGATGGGGGCCGCCTTCATGCAAGATCTTGCAATACCGCGCTTGACTATCTTTGAGTGCGCAAAGGAAAAGGGGAGAAGGCTTTTATGAGACCAATTGCTCCGTAATCCTGAAACAACCAGCCCAAATGCGTACTCTTCTGCAGAATAGATGCATGTTCGCCCAGATTATCTGGACACCAAGGATGGCACAAAAGCTCAGCACTCACCAAAGTGCTTGGAATCCCAGCTGATTCTGCTGCTTCAAATGCAATGCTGAAGTTTCTTCTCTGAAAAGAAGGAAAATAAGAGAGGATGAAAAGCGCAATGATGCCTGAAAAAATGCTTGCAGTAAGTAAGGCTAACGAAGTAAGGCTAACAACAATGCCCAAGTGATAGTGCTAACAAGCAAGCCTCCCTTCAATTTGCCATCCCAACAGCCAAAGGCTGTACAAGGTATCCTGTACACCAATGCTCATTGGGCAAAATCAGTGCCTCAGGCATTCTTGTGAAGTTTAGGACCACAAATTGAAGAGGCCCTCAGTGACTACTAGGATTGGGTACCCTTAGGGACTACTGGGGGCTGATAAAAAAAAAATGTATGCTAAACCTTTTAATTATTTAATCAATCATACTTCCGAATTCATGAATGTGCGAGCTAAATGAAATGAAAACTGGTTATTTATGGACATAAACTTTGAATACAAAAGAAACCGTGCTATACTAAATCAACAGTTGCCTTTCATATATCATCAGCTATACTTACAGTTAGAGGACATATCAACACTGTAAAAAAAAAGCTTGCGTTGTTTTCAGACTTATCTTCTCCCCAAACTAGATTCGTCATTCCTCTTGTGTGCTTTTCCTTTCTGTAGTGCTGTGTGCCCGGTCACGAGTGACACGTGCATTATCAGCATGACATTGCATACTGTACTGTACTGCATACATACTGTAGCGCTATGCATTGCATTGCATAGTGCTACAGAGCTTTCAAGAAAAAAACTATGTAAATGAGACAGATGACGACTATACTTTGAGGGTAGCATACACCCCAAAGGGTGCAAACTTTTTTTTAGAATGAAGCGTATCAAGCTCGCCCAGATGCTGTCATAAGTCTAGGTTCAGAGGCAAAGAAGCTTGTTAACATTCTCTGGCAGATCCCATCGCAAGACACACAAGTGCTCTAGTCCAGGTAGGTGACGTATCTGAATCTAACTGCTGAATGGGCCTGTTCCAGGAACTTGTCTTAATAAAGTTGTTTGTAGCAAGTAGTACTCCTCTGGCATGTGGTGCCTTGCGCTACTATAAGAGGTCAGCACATGTGCTATCACATTTTCTTTTTGTCTGCATATTTTGCAATCTTTCCCTGCCCAATCTTTGAACACCATTGAAACACCTTTGCAGAAACAGAATTTATATTTTGCAAGTCATGACACAACATTCGTAAAATCATACAACAAAACCAAATTATTAAATTTTATGGAAAATTTAGGAGAGTTGGCAGGCAATTTATACCCCATGCCATGTGGGTAACTGCGACTATGGATCTTCCAGACTGCGTAACACTTGCGCGACACACAGCAGTACTACCTTGTAGGCACTGGCCATTCTAGCCTGTCCTTGCTCATCTGGCAGTGTCTGCTGCTGTCGAAAGCTGTGGCCACTGATGCTCACCTTGTCCTTGCTATCAAGCTGGTCGTAGGGGACCTTATCCCCCAGGTAAGTGTGCAGGAGAGCGCAGAAGGCCAGTCCATCATTCCAGCTGCTACTGAAGTTGGTGATGTCTATGCCCTGGTGGAAAGGAAAGGAAGCACAAGTTGACAGGACTTTGGAATTAAAGCTGCACGATGGATTACAGTTGGGGTTCCTAAAATGAGTTCCATGCCTGTAACTTTTGCTTTTCGTGAGCACCCAAATCAAGTTGATCAATCCTGTCATATGTCCATCAAGGGGCTGTTCACAAAGAAGGCAGGGCTGGCGGGACACATTGATTCTTCAGCAATACAGTGAAATTTGTTAATTTGGCAGCCATTGTTCTAAAAAATTCAGATAATTTATACAGAAGGAATGGTCCCATTAATCATATAGAGAGGTATGGTGAAAGATGTGCATTCATTTGACACCAATTTGGTGAGCATTGGCTGATTTGGCATTGGGGTGAACAGTGCGAATGCCACATACAGTTGTTTTGGTAATGAAAAGAGCGTAGGAGATGCACAGATGCACTAATATTGCGGTCTACAACATTGCAACTTTAAATAGACAGTGTATGAAAGAACAAAAGAAGTGGCCGCCAGCTCACCTTGTAGCCCATGGTCTTGTTTTGGCACCACTTGAGCAAGGCATTGCGCTTTGATCCTCCACCCTTGACCAGTGATGCAAGCGGATCCTTCTTTTCAAATGACAAGTCACTGCAAGTGTGCAAGCTATAGTTTTACAATATGATGAGTAATCGATGGTTTGGACACAATTCATCTCGTCATGTAAAAACCAGGATGCAGGTTTAATACAGGTTCCATACAGTAGTAATTTTCCCAAAAGCACTTCATTCAAACCTATTTTCAGTCCCCACAGAATTGGAATCAATGAAATTCACTTGTACTGTCATTGTAACTATTCACTTCTTTCCTATTATATAAATTTGCATGGAAAAATATTTAAACTGGACAGGTATCTAGTGGGCGACAATAGGAACACAGAAAGTTGCGTTGAAACAGACAGATCCAGAGTAGCTCTACTTCTGTAGCGCCATAAATTTTTTTCCTACGCTTACAGTGCTAAGCAGTTATGAAATACCTTATTTATTTGAATCTAGGCCCATAGTTTTTTTCAAATAATCATATTCCAAACTCTAGGGTCGGCTTAGATTCGAGGATATTAAAAATGGCTGTGGCTTAGCTAAGGTTAAGCCCAGGATGCGAAGCATACTAGCCTTTATTTTGGTTGTTGAACCACTGTTTAGCCTGGTGAACTGCTGTTGCTTGGCTATATTTGGTTCAGCTAGACGAAGAAACAACTCATGCAGGCGAGCGCAGGAGCTGAGACCCGGCTATGTAGCATAGGGCCGCAAGCGAACGCACAAGTTGAGCCTCCGCATTTGCAGCTGTTATGACGTCATATGGTAGCTACGCGGCCGCGCACGGCGCAGCAAGGAAGAGCGTGGTTGTGCGGCTAGTATGCTTCGCATAAAAATGGCCAGGCTTAGCTTGGTTAAGCCAAGAATGCGTTGCATATTGCGCGAGTTGGGTGTGTCGTGACGTCACGTCACGTGGCTGTGCTAAAGGTCAATGGTGACTGCCCGGCCGCGCCCAAGGGCTGAACTGAGTGATTGCATTATGCAACGCATAAAAATAGAAGCAACTTAATAACAAACATAGCAAACTTAAAAGAGAATAGACCCACATATGAGACGCGCAGCAATGAACAACGGCTCATACCCTCAATGGTAGCTACGTGGCTGCGCTCGGCGCAGCAAGGAAGAGCGTGGTTGTGCGGCTAGTATGCTTCGCATAAAAACGCGCCAGTTTTTCATTGAAACTGCTAAATATGGTGCATAGCTAGCGCTATCTAGAAAAGTCAGTATCACAGCCGCTCCTAGCCATGCCAGTAGCCAACCGTGCACAAGCGAGGTCGCCATTTTGACCTGTGTCGTGTCGGCCGTATCAGTGTGCGGCGTGGTGTTATCGCGATGGCACCAAGCAGGAGGTGCCACTACAGCACCACTTTCAAGCGAAAAGTTGTGATAGCCGCAGAGACATCGTTGAACCTTCGGCGTCGACGAGAAAAACGTTCGTCATTGGAGGGGACAACGACAGCAGCTTTTTATGTGTGCCGCAACGAGGATGGCATTTAGCGGACCAAAGAAAGGCCGTCACCACGAAGTGGAGACAGTTTTGGCCGACTTTGTTCGGACGCAGAGAGCAGCTGCCCTTCCAGTGACAACAGAAGTGCTCCAAGCGAAAGCTAGGGAACGTTCGAGGGAGCGAGGCCTAACGCCAGAGGATTTCAAAGCCAGCCGAGGCTGGCTTCAGAAATTCATGAAGCACTTTGGGTTCAGCCTCCGACATCGCACTTCAATCACCTAGAAGCTGCCAAGCGATTTCAAAGAAAAGCTGATAGCTTTTCAGCGCTACGTGCTGTGAAAGAGAGAAGCGGCAAGCTACAACCTTGGGCAAATCAGCGTTGCCGATTTGCCCAGATGGCTGTGTATTTGATATGCCAGTGGCGTACACCGTGAATGAAAAGGGTGCCAAGGAGGTGAAGGTGCGCTCTGCGGGCTACGAGAAGCAGCGCACAACTGTGGTGCTGTACACAGCCCAGACGTCTGTGTATTTGATATGCCAGCGGCGTACACCGTGAATGAAAAGGGTGCCAAGGAGGTGAAGGTGCGCTTTGTGGGCTACAAGAAGCAGCGCACAACTTTGGTGCTGTACACAGCCCAGACGGCTGTGTATTTGATATGCCAGTGGCGTACACCGTGAATGAAAAGGGTGCCAAGGAGGTAAAGGTGCGCTCTGCGGGCTACGACAAGCAGCGCACAACTGTGGTGCTGTGCTGCACAGCTGATGGGCATAAACACCCTCCTTATATAATATTTAAAAGGAAGACACTGCCTGCTCGACAAACTGTCCCAAGAAGCGTCATTGTACGGGCAAATGAGAACGAGTTGATGACGGGTGCGATGGTGGAAGAGTGGGTTAAGATTGTGTGGCGACAGCGTTCAGGAGCCTTTTTGACAAAGAACTCGCTCCTTGTCGTCGACTCTTATGGTAGATACACACGACGGACTAAATCCGTCTTTTCCACAACAGACGGCGCATCACATGACTGTGTCACGGATTCATGCCGTCCGCACGTCGTCCGCAACCGCCATGGACAGAAAATGCTGAACTATTTTTTGCATCCGTATTATAGGGGGCGAATGCTGCAGATTTAGCCTAGCGTGCTTTACAGTCTGGCAACAAGCGCGGCTTTGGGATCTTTCTGAAACAGCTTCATAGCTGTTGACACCATTCGTGCCTGTTTACACACACAACTTGCACAAGAGTGACTGCAATGAACTTGAGAGACAAGGCAACTTTCTTCTTCTTGCATCTTGTGAAGCAGTTCCCAACGTTGTGGGACATGACTTTCACCGATTACGTGGACACGTGAGCAAAAGAGACGATTTGGTAGCAACTGAAGAAACTGCTCTCTCGTCACTCGAAACAGCCTCTGGTATTCCTCAATGTCACTGACCAACAGCTCTCGGTACAAGCGGTTTTGCATACCAAGATGCTTGTTGGCAATATAGACCTTTTGCCAAGAAGACCGCTTTCGATGAAACAAGTACTCGTCACCATCCAATTCGGATAAAACAGCCACTGTGGCCAACTGTGGCTTTTTTTTTTTTGATCTCCATCTTCATTCAGAGTGAAAAATACGTACAACAAAAGTTTTTATTACACCGATGGCGCCATCTAGAGCGAGTAGAAATAAGCAAACATTTGTAAGTTACAGCCCCTGAGATCCGCCCGGGCCAGCGCAACATCTTCAAGGCCATGTTCAGCCAATACAGCCACTCTACGCCTACAGGCCGAGAATCTGAGTATGGCTTTCGGAAACAGTGCCCACTCATAACGAATACTTTGCTTTCGAAGCTTCTGGACACAAATATAAACCAAATACAAGCCTCAGTTTGAATGTTACGGGCCACATAGTGGGCGACGACAACTTGACAAGTTCGAGGCGGACGGCAGTCGCTTCGGGCGGTGCCGCCATCTTTATTTTTCCGGCGCAGTCGTCTGCTCACTCTGTCCGTTGTGTGGATGCACTTCGCAGCCAGATGTGCGGCAGGATAAGCGTCTGCAGAACAGATTTTGGCTGAGCCATTCGTTGTGTGTATCCACCATTACCATGGGCACTTGACCGACAACGTGAAGGCTGTGCTCTCCCAAGCGAACACGGACCTCGCTGTCATACAAGCGGCATGATGGGCCAGTTGCAGCCATTTGATGTCTGCATCAACAAACCTTTCAAGGATCGTCTGCGGAAATATTACACTGACTGGATGACTGATGAAGACCACATGCTAACGGCAACGGGCCGCATCAACATGCATCGCTGTCGCAGCCGTCATGCTGGGTAGCTGCAGCGTGGGACGACATCCAAGGTACTTTGACCGTGCACGCCTTTAAAAAGTGCAGCATATCTAATGCGCTTGACGGTACCGAAGATAGTGCACTGTTTGAAGGTGACAGTGACAAGGAACACAGCGACAAGTCTAGCAGCGACGACGACGCTGAATGAGCTCTGCACGTTTAGATTCATTAAATGCTGTTTGCATTTTGTGAACGCTGCCCTCGCTTTTTTTGTTCGGCCTACATTTGAGGTTATATATATATATATATATATATATATATATATATATATATATATATATATATATATATATATATATATATTTACATATATATTTACATATATATATTGTTGTTGTTGTTGACTTCGGACTTTAGGGGGGGTAGGCTTAGAATCGGGGTCGGCCAAGATTCATGTAAATACGGTAGAGGTATTGGTTATCCCCGTAACAGCACTATAATTTCACAGCTGCTTGTAATGTCATGATTCCTTGCAACAGCAAAGCTACTTGCAATGTCACGGTTCATTATGACACTGCAGCTGCTTATAACATCATGCTCAAAAACTTGGAAAAAAAAAAAAAGAGGACAGCTTAGGATGAATCTGCTTGCTTCCAGGGGCACAAAGTGACAACAGCACACATTGCCACTCAGGTGAAGACCAGTCTTAAATAAATATTTGACTACAGTTAAATCTCAATATAATGAAATTCTAGACATAATGAAGTATTTAGCTTGTCATAACTTCTCATCTATAGAAAACCATGTATTTAGAACCTCAATATAATGAAGTGTATTTGCATGAGATTTCAATATAACGAAATTTCACTGCTACCGCAAAGGAATGCAGAGCCAATAAATGGAAACTTCCGCAGTCGCAGATGGTCAAATGATTGAATTACAAGCGGCTGTTTGCCTAACGCACCTCTCAAATCGCTGGGTGCACAACAAGAGGGACTGTCAAAGTGGAGCTGCATAATGTTCAAGTCCAAGTGCGAAAAGATCCTATTGCGCCCCACACACTGTGTGCTTTAGGTGTGAGTGAAAGTGTGCGAGGGTAAGACAAGAAAGATGGCCACTTCACAGGTGCCGCCTTCTTGCGCGAGCAAAGGGAAAGAGGGGGAGGGGAGTGAACTTGCGGGGTAACGCGATCAACCACGCACGAGGGGTTGGGCAGGCGCAGAGTAGGGGACATGTTGGCGCGCATCTTGGTTTTTGTCGCGTATTTTGGCCGTGGCTGCGCATGGCTGTAAGCACGGCTGAGCATATACACAACCGCGCACCATGCTTTAGAGGTAAAGTGCCGCGGGTGCAAAGAGAGGCCGTGATGGGACGGCGTGGCACCATGCAAGCTGTCTTCCCGCATGTTGAGCATTGAAGGTTGCATAATCTCGAGTTTCCGTGACCCATTGGAGCAAGAGGTAGACGAATAATTCGCTCTCCGTTACCGGCACTTTTCATGATAGCATCGTCCCAGTGTAGGCGATGATATCAGCCGCGAGGATGGAGTTCACGCGAAAGTGTGGCTGGCTTCGCCTAATTTGTACTGCCGATGTTAAGATATTGTCAAAGTGGCATGAAACCGTACCATTCATCACCGACTGCCAAATTCATCAAATTGAATTGCTTTCTCATTCAAATTTGCTTTCTTCGATTGCCCGATAATGTGGAAAATTCTGCGGCCACTTTCCATATAAGAAAAATTTATTGGTGACTGCACTTATCTGCATAAAAGGTCGAATTTCAATACAACAAAATTTTGATATAACGAAGCAAATTGCCGATTTTACCAACTTTGTTATATCGAAGTTTAACTGTATTTGCTGCATCATGTGAAGGGGTACATTGCAATGCAAGAGGCTTAGCACAGTCCGCAGCTCGATGCCACTGAGTACATGACTTTATTGGACTACTTAGTTCTATTTTGGAAGCAATTTTAACAAGTTTCGTATTCTCGTGTGCACCTAAGACAAATGATTTTCCGTCAAAGAGGCTCTCCTTTCTTGCTGATTAATACTGTTTTTCATTTATCTTGGCTATAAAATACAGCCAATGACCAATTTTTCAGACATGCTTGGTAATTCGGATGCCATCACAGCACCATCACATGCCTGCCTGATAACTTGGACGCCATCATGGCACCGCCATGTACAGTGTTCACGGAATGAAATAGGACACAGAGCATTTAGTAGAACCCTACATATGTGCAAAGTACACGAAAGCACCATGTCATGTCGCTAGGAATTTGGTCATCAAAGGTGACGAGGACTCCGATGCAGGTGTGCGCGCCAGAATTGCGTCTATGTGACACGAACTGCAGCCGGTGGAAACGAAAGTATGCGAATTACTTAGCCCTAAATTGACGCGTTTCATTCCGTGAGCACTGTACCTCATAGAATCAATGTACTAAAAGGATGTCTGAAATTTCTGACACTGAAACTTTTTACCTCCCGATTTTTTAAGCGAAGCTTGTATTGTCTCACAAGTGGCATTATCGTGAACAAGAAAAAAAAAAAAGTGGCTCTCAGAGCAGAGCAGCTGCGAGAAAGGGCAGTTCGGCGAGTTGACAGCTGCGTCGGCGCCGGAGTGCGATTCATTAGCAAGGATTCTAGCTGCATAGGCATGCACTCACGCCACACGCGCAACCAATCCGAGCCATTTTGCTTCCGTCAGGGAGGGAAAGCAGGAAAGGTTTCGCACAGCTGCCGCTGGCTTCGTTTCCGTTCAGTTCAGTCTCGAAAAACAGATGGGACGCCCACGCATTGTGCGTTCCTCCAAAGAAAGAACACACAGCGTTCAAAGAGCGGCAGTGAGAATTAGCTCGTGAAAGGGCTCGCCGTCGGCACATCAATCCAGCTGTTAGAACCGCCCGAGCCAGGCAATCCAACAGCAATGAAAACATCCCAAGCTGAGGGAGCAGGAGGCAAAAGCAATCCGGCACCATTACCTGTGAGTTACTTAACCGAGATAAAGGTCAGATGCACGCAGGGCAAGCTTTGCTTACCACCATTTTCCGGTAGGGGAAGGGTTGGTCATTTTTGTACCTTTTGTCCTGACCACAGGGCTGAACCATCCTTAATTGAAGCCACCATCATCATCATTTTCGTTATCTTGCAGCCATGAACCAGTGCTCTCGCATGTCGATGCAGTGGCAGCTGTCGCTGTTTTGTGCTGTCGTTAAACCTAGATGCTTTTGACATTCACTATCAAGCTTCCTACTGTTTGGTGCTGTTTCATTTTTTTCATTTAAAGGCTTCTATGTGATGTTATTGGCAATGGCACCGACTATGCTTTCGTTATCCTTACCGATGGCATTGAAGTACAGAAAACACGGCAGGAATCTAAAGCTTTGCTTAATGCCGGTTCCCAAAAGCCTGCTTCGCCGCAATACAGAATAGAAGGTCAAGCATACGCAAATAATTGCAGTGAAGCGTACCAAGATTTCGAAGGGGCCCCTGTTACAGGACATGTGTTATTAATTAAATGTATTATAAACAAATTATATATGCTCTTGCCTATCATCTCCTGTCACAGTACAATATGAGCACCAAGATGTCTAATAAGTGTACTGGCCAGCCTTTGAAGCAATTTCGGACATGGCTGCGGCGATTTGAGCCCTTGAAGACAAAAGGCTGTTTCACATGGTGCGATTTTCAGTCAGCAACACAGTGAATTCCGTCGCTCAGCGACCGCCGCGACATCGTGGGCTCTCCGCGACTGGATTCTAACAAGTTGGTCGCGCCGTCACTCAGTCGCAGCGATCGGAGCGATGTGGGAGGGGCAGTGTGCGTTTCACCGAGCGTTGGTAGCTCTGTGGAGCAATGTCGCGCGCCAGTTCTAGCTATGTTTAGGGCGTACCCACCAGCGTTTGCGGTTCAGGAGCTTCATACATTTTTTTTCTTTCGCTTAAGCAATTCGTTTGAAAGGAGAAGCTGCACGCTATCCAGATCGGGAGAAGGACACCACTTCAAAATAAGGCACGTACCCACTTGATTGCCGCCGTCGTCAAGCTCTTAATCCCTACAAATCGTGCCAGCTGCTTATATACATGCACACTCAACCAGAGTTTGTTCTGCAAAAGCAAATAATCATCCAGGGAAAAAAGTTGCGGCTTCCATAGTAACAACGAAACTAGAGTGTACTACACGGAACCAGCCCACCGACGCCGCGCAAGCCGCACGCTCATACTTGCGTTGTTGAGCAGCGCCTCAATCACCGTATCTGCAAGCTGTCGTAAAGTCTCAACCCTTTTAAATGTTACAAATGGTGTACCTATTCTATTATCGAATAAAAATAGGAAAATTCGAATATTTGACTAGTTTCCATGTTGTTTTTATTTAACTATGCAGGCATGGATACTTTGTGAGCAAAAGGCAACCTTGCGCATCGCTGCGACGGATATCACGCTGCCGCAAACGCATGTGAAAGCTGTGAGCGAAAATCGCTCTGCGACGTGCGCGGCAGAACGATTTTTTTCGCCCCAATCGTGCCATGTGAAACAGCCTAAAGGCATGCATTCATTTTTTTTTTTCAGAATGCCCAATTTTTTGGACATTTTCGCGGTCCCTAGGGAGTTGTTGTGCCATTACCACCAGCCCGGATTCCGAATCTGCAAGATGCAGAATTTATCCTGCGAGCGCCCAAATTCTCCCTTGACAAGTCAAGATGCTGAGCCGTCAGGCAGCGGTGTCCTGCGGAGAAGCATCGGCGGGCAACATGTTCAAACGTGTCACCAAGTGCCAGACAGCCCGGCGCCGCACCTCCTTTTGACTGGAGGTCACCGCGCGCGCGAACTTTCAACCGGGTGGCCAGTGTGGTCGCTGGTTGGACCCCTCGGACGACCGTCAAGTGCTGGCTTTGTATTGGGCCGTTTGAGTGACAATGGTTCTCGGGGATTAAAATGCCGCGAGGCAGCCGCCTCGAAAACCGAATCCGCCGACCCACCGGGAGCAGTGCCGCTCTCGAATGGAGAGAGATGTGTCACGCGTTTTCGCCGGACGTTGCCGTGCGGGAACAGTCGCGTTTGCTGTGAGCTCTCAGCCCCAGTACCGATCCGATCCCGTCCTGTATAATGACCTGTATATAGTGTATAAAATCCCTTTTGTTATTCTCACCGACGCCTGACTCGGAGTCTTCGCTACCAACACTCTGTCACGAAACGGGTGACGAGCGCTACGGGACCACCTCAAAGTCGTCATAGTGGTGCAGCGGTGCAAAATCGTAACAGTGGATGGCAGCTACGGGATTGACCGGCATCAGCTACCTCGGCGCGGTGAGTGCCTTGAAGTTTACCTCAAACACCAGACTTTCTCTGACACAGGTTATAGTAGCTTAGGGAAGGGTTTGGTGTTGCACTGTGTTAACCTTGTGTGTTTCAAGCCTAGTGAGAGTGTTTTGAAAACCAGGGGATGCTGAGGGGGTAAACAGGGCAGTGTGTGAAATACTTGCATATGTCTTACTAGTAGCATTATAGTAGCGTACGGCAGGTATATTCAAAAAGGGTAAACAGCAGGAGGACAGTGTGAACGATGGAGAAGTGCAAGGTCAAGGAATTTCTCCAAATTTGTGAGGAGTTGGGCATTGAGTTGGGCTCAACCAAAAGAAAGAATGCGATCCTTGAGGTCATGAGGACTGGGGACGTAACGGCTGAGGAAGCCGAAGAGGCCTGGGCGGATATCAATGAACGTCGCGAGGAGGAAAAGGAGGAAAGGAGAGAGAGCATGAGCTTAAAATGAAAGAGTTGGAGACCCGAAATAACTCGCCGGCGCCTAGTCTCACTTCTAACGTTCCAAGAATACGCGATCAACTTCCACCCTTTGTCGTCGGAGAGGATATGGCCAAATACCTCGTGAAATTTGAGCACGTGTGCGAACGGAATAGCATTGAGCGATCCCTCTGGGCACAGAATCTGTTCCAGGGGAGGCATCAGACGTAATAACCTGCTTATCGAAAGAGGCGTTTGAGAGCTACAGTGATGTGAAGGAAGCGCTACTGCGGAAGTACAAATTGTGGCCCGAAGCTTTCCGGCAGAGGTTCCGATATGCAAAAAAGGGCAGGGAGTCGAACGTTGACTTCGCGTTTCGTCTAAAAGCCGACCTGGTGGAATGGCGACGACCGCGACAAAATCGTCGAATGCATCGCGTTGGAGCAGTTCTACCGTTGCATTGATGAGGATGTCAGGCTCTGGCTGCAAGATAGGCTAAAGGAGGTTAAGCTAAACAAGGCAGCAGAGTTAGCGGAAGAGTATTACACCAGCCGCAGCTTGCACAGCAAGGCAGTGCGCATAGAAAAAGCAGATAGGAGAGATGGGTTTTCCGGGGAGCCCAAAAAATGGAAGCCATTAACTTGCCACAATTGCAAAAAGCAAGGGCACATCGCTGCGAACTGCCCAGAGAAAATTGCTTTTGCAACAAAACAGCGAAACGATACGACGCATTCTTTTGAAGGACGGAAACCGTTAACCTGCTACAATTGCAAAAAGCAAGGGCACATCGCTGCGAACTGCCCAGAGAAAATTGCTTTTGCAACAATACAGGAAACTCACAAAACCATACGACTATTGGAGCCGTATATGCAGGAAATTAGGGTAAACGGTAAGAAGTGCCGAGCACTTCGGGACTCTGCAGCAACTATGGACGTTGTTCACCCGTCTTGCGTCTCCTCAGGCGATTTTACGGGAGAGTGCGTTAGGATAGGGCAAGTGGCCGAGGAGGAGAGTGTCTGTTTACCGATCGCAACGGTTATCATTGAAGGAGAGTTTGGGAAACTTAACACAGAAGCCGCTGTGTCTGCCGCCCTCCCGGAGCACTTTTCCTACCTCTTCTCAAATAGCTCGGAGCAGCTGCTGAGGGATCAGGGCAAATCATTCTTTGCCGACGTGGCGTACATGGCCCTCACGCGATCCAAAGCGCGCCCGCTGTCGAGGGAACTTGACTTTGCGTCGGTGAGCGAACAGCGGTGCGGCACACGGACCGATCAAGGTAACTTAAGTGGCGAGCAGGCACGGGAGAGGCAGAGCTCGGAGGCTGGCCTGGGCAAGCGAGTCCTGGAAGTGAGTGGGAGTGACACGTGCAGTGCTAGCCGCGATTTGGACACGACGCCGCAGTCAGGCGACGCGGGCTCCACACTCGCTCCGGTTTCCGCCAGCCGGCAGGGGCAGGCTGCAGTTGAAAGAGAAACTCTGATTCGCGAGCAACAGGAAGACTGTTCAATAGCAGATCTGAGGAAGAGCGTCAAACGGGGAGTGAAAAAAAAGAGGGTTTCATTTTGCAAGGAATCTGGCTTATGGTGCCGCCGCCACACGGATAAGCAGGGTCGCAAATATAAGCAGCTTGTGATTCCGCGAAAATATCACCGGGAAAAATGAATGACCTCACTTGCTTCCTCAGTAGTATGTTTTCGGTCCAAATGATTTCAAGGGGACCATTCTATTTGTCATTATTATTGCTGATTATTAATTGTTCCTGATATTTTTGTGTGTTGTTAATTTGAAAACTTGATTGTTGTGTTTATATAGGAGGTTGTGGCCAAGTACTGCACCAGGGTGGCCAATCCTGCTCTGGTGAGGGAGTGCGTTACCGGTTCTGGTCACCGGGATCAGGCCACACTCCAGGCCTGTTTGTGCAATTTTATCAACCCGCGGATTTTTTTTTTTTTAATCCGGTGGAAAATTGCCGGCACCGGGATTCGAACCACGGACCTCTTTGCACACGAGGCGGGTGTTCTACCTCTACACCACCGCTGCACTCTACGCCGGTGTCGTAACAGAGTCCAAAAAATCAGACGTTGACTGTACATCATTACAATAATGCAAATGCTGTAGCCAGTCTTGCTCCAAGGCCACATGGTTTATATGCAGCTTCACAATGGCCATGCAATGCCTTGCAGAATGCATACTTTGACAGCATGCTGCAATGAAGTCACACCTCAAGGAGAAATTTTCTAATAACTCACATCCCAACTTTACTGTTACTTATTTTTGTGTGTGTGTGTGTGGGTTATACACACAAAAATACAGTATTTACAGTGCATAAACCAAGACATCCTCAGTCATCTCTGTGCGATGCTACCTTCCCAAATCCTAACCAAAAATGGCCAATTTGTTTTTACTGCTGAATCTTTATGAAAAGTAATGTAAACAATATTTCAAGTAGTTATTTATACAACTTTCCACCATTTCTTTCAGAAGTGAAGCTTTACAGCAGCATAAAAAATATGTATCATTGACTAGAAATGGTAAATTGCAACAAAATTAAAAATGTTGCAGATGAGCAGAGTTCATCCTTGGCCATTTATTCCAGAAACATGCGCGCAAACACAGCTCGTTCATGTCACAAAAGGGGTTAAAGAGGCCTTTCAGCATTGTTTCTTAAAAACTGGGAACACGTTGGAATGGGTGCTATTCCTTTCAAAAAATGCATTTCCGGACAAATTTTTGGGAAGGACATAAGATCAAAATAGCATGCTTACTTTCCCCATTCCTCCTCAGCTCTGGCTATTGTTCCTTTTTTACTAGAGTGAAACCTCGTTAAATCATAGTAGGCCGGAGCTCGGAAAAAGTATGTACTAAACGGTAGTACTGTTTAACCGAAATAGCATGAGATCGACCACTTACCTGTCAAAAATGGAACTAAGAGACAGTACGATGAAAGAGGGAAAAAACATTTAGTATTTCTTCAGTTCGCACTACAAAAGTGTTATTTTCGTTTGATACTGCTGCAGCCTAGCAGCGACGGCAGTGGCCTGAAACTTACTGAGACTGCGAGGCAGCTTTTCAGCCAGCCCCCTCTTCTCGGCAAACACTCGCATGGCAGATTCCTCGTTGGCGTTACGTATGCTCCGTGCATGCGAGCGGTAGCACTGTGGAAGTCGCGGGGCACCTTTTTCATTGCAGGGTGCTGTTCTCCTCGCAACGACTGCATTCCCGAGGCTGACGTAACGCGCAGCTTCTTTCACTGTCGGGCCTGAATTGCCCATGCTTTCACTTTCCGTGTCGTCCTCATCACAGTTGCGAGCCGACACTTTGGCAACAACAGAGGCTACGATAGCGAAAAATCGAACCTCGTAGCCGACACCTCTTCACGGTTGCAGCAGCGCTGCTGAGCAACTTCTTCGCATTCCAAATGCCACACACCGTAGTTAACGGTAGATCCCTGTCGCGTGCCAGCTCTGACTTCTTCGTGTCACGTTCGATAGCATGAATGATGTCCAATTTTTCTTCTATGCTGAGCATCTTTGTTATCCGAGCTTCGGCATGACGCGAGTCCTCACTTGCGCGTTGGCGCAACGCTCTCTGGCATGCCACCGAAATTATGTTGATGTTGATGTGGCTTCACATGCAAACGCACAGGGTGATTGGAGGCCATTGTTCCGATCTCTGAGGCATGTTGTTCTGCCAGGTCGCCCGATGGAGACGACGCACCACTATGCTTGCATGACGAAAAGTGGAAACACTATGTGCTAACCGATACGTACGCAATAAGATGGTACGGTTTAGGCGGATACAAAACACATTATGTTCAATGGCCACTGAGTCAGGGATTTGACTTTACTACTTTTAAAATGAAACTACTATTTAAGTGGGTAAGGTTTAACGAGGTTTTACTGTATTACTTCTTTGTTTTGTGCTTTTATTGTAACCCTTCAAGGCTGTTGTTTGAAAAAGGTGCCAGAGTGTGACAAAGGAGGTGACAGGTCGGGTGGGACAGGTTAAGCACCACAGCTTCCCCATCTGCTAGAAGACTGAAGCGTTGTGCACGCTTGCAGTAGCTTTTGCTTCAAGGTAAGTCATGGTCATGAAGAATCGCCCAATGGCTGGTGTCTGTGGGCCCTCCCTAGTTCTATAAAGGCATAGATGGAGCGTAATAGTACGATGCTGCAAGAGAGACACAGCCATCTTTAATGCAAGATTGTGTGCTCGCTGCTTATGCAACATAACATTTGTTCTGCTTGTTTACAGCAGCATTATCTACAGATTGAAAACATTTTCTTATGGTGTTCAAAAAGTGTTGCAGTGCCCCTTTTAGTCCCTAAGCAAGGCTTGCAGAGAAGTGACTGGCAAGCGTACCTGCAGCTGTTTCTACGAATGGGCTCCAGCTTGTGGGCTAGGATGGAGACTGGGTGCGTCTTGTCAGGCTCTGTGCGCGTTGGCACGTCAGCAGTGCTGTCCCCAGCAGAGTCAGAGCGCTGGCTAGCCTGTTGCGGTGAAGGGCGTGGTGCGAGGCGTACTTTCTCAGGAACCTTGAACGGGCTCTGCAAGTAAGCATGCATGCTTAGGGAGACACAAACATAACAATATTTTACACAATTTCCTAGAAACACTACCTCGATCAAACAATTCTAGCTTATTTTTAACAGCTGTGGTACTATGCAAAATAATTTTGGCTGACAAAAGATCAGCAAAGCTTTGAAGAAAGTAAATGCCTCTCACAGTCATTAAGTGAAAATCCACATGGGCCATAAGGGATATAAATATATAAAAATTAAAATTACGAACTTTTCCAAGAAAACTCATTAAGGAGAAGATCTATATTGGGTCATCTCCAATTAGCCAATTCAAATACATGTAAAATGCAGAAATGCTTTTATGAGAAAACTGCTGGACCACCTGAATGAAATTTGTGGAACTTCAGAAAAAAAGTTATATTCTTAGGACTTAGAATATTCATTTAGGGCCTGGAAGTTCTTACAAGAAATTGCAAAAAATTGGTAGGTTTAAAAAACAATTTAAGCATGAAGTTTACAAATCCGTAAATCTGCACCAAGAACAAAGACAGCGGAACTCCGTTGATACATTCCTCGTTCTTGCATTTTCCCTGCCATTGCATTGCATTTTCATGATCCCTACCTAAATCTCATTGACTCCCATGTATTATGTTCACCTTTGATAAGTCGCCATTGCGTAATGTTCCTTGATCTGATGTTGCGTTTAATTGCAGCAGTTGCATAAATTTAGCAGTGCAGAAAGAAATTTGCTCTTTCACGTTGCTATGCTATAAATCACGTTGCATCAAGCTACCAAAGTTTGCAATAAGCAACCTAGCTTTGCGGGGATCAAGGTGCCTTCCCGCATCTCGTCTCCCAGCTCGCGCATTGTGCTTACCTCGATCTCTGGGAACCGGCGCAGTAACGGCAACATGGCAGACACGGCTAGCACGCCGGAGCTAATTTCCCGCACAAACCATGTTTCTCTCTCCCTGGCTCGAATCACCACGCGAGCAAGTGTCACCGGGACGCGCTCTGATTGGCCTCCCGAGTGGTGGCCCCCGGGCACCCTCTCCACCTGAGCTCTCTTCCGCTGAATGTCTTATTGTTGCAGCAGATACTCACAGGCCCGCAACGAGTTTGTTACATGGGACCTTTGTTCCCGCGACTTCTTGTTCTTGGGCTTGGTGGACCGCTTACTGGTTAACCCTAGCACAGCAGGCGAACGTACTCAACCGGTCTTGCATTGAGCCTTTGCGCATAAGTGCCGTGCCTGTTGCACTGTGCTGTATCTTGGGTGAATAAACCCGCATTTGTTAGCGATCTGACTCTGGAGCCTTCTCTACGCCATGTTAGAGAGTCAACGAACCCTGCCAAAGTGCCTTTGTGCCCTGCGGAGTGGAGGAGCGTCGTGCCTTTTCCTGACTGTCGCTAGTAAGGTGAGCCTTGTGCAAACCCATCTCCACAGCTTGTACAAGCATATCTGGAGAAAAGATGCACAGAGACGTTGGTGTAGACTTGGCGAAGCCTCTGAAGAAGTGTGCACCAATTAAGACCTACCAGGAACTGAGTACAAGGCTGCGTTTATTTTGGGGACGGCAAGGGTGCATAATCACCAGCTCTCCCTTGCCAACTTTGCCGCAATAGAGCCGTGTTATGTGGTGATGCATACGCAAAATATTGCAATGAGGCATATTAGGAGTGGAAAGGGGCCCTTGTCACAGGACATCTATGCATCCCTTAATAATGCTTGCACCATTTCGTTTTTGGTCACAGTATGTGCACCTAGACGTCTCACAACTGTGCTGGCAGCCGTTCAGAGCTGTTTCCGATGTTGCTGTGGCAATTTGCGGCTTTCCTCACCGTTATGTTTTCCGAGTTGTTATGACGTTTCTTCGCAGTCTCTTGAAAAACGTAGCCATCGAGTTCTACTGTACTGTTCTGTTTTCTGCATCAGTTAGAGCTTCTAAAGCAGACAAACTGGATATATGAATTTATATCTTACGTGATTTTGTACAGTGTTTACAAGGGCTTTGCAAAAGTCCTTACTCGCCTATTAGTGGTGAATTTAAGAGCAATGTATAATGTATCAATGTTGTCTACTTTAGATTACTGTTATACGCATTTTACAGAATTGCAACATCATATTTCATTGCAGAGCAACAGATTTGTAAACTTCATAGTTTCATTTTCTGAAAATTTGCAATTTTCAACAGTTTATTAAAAACTGCAGGCCTAAATCAAAATTTTACTCTCAACAGTCACTAAATTATCACTTTGTTCTTTCAAAGGCAACAAACCTCATCAATTTTGGTGCAGTTATTGCTGAGAAAACCTATTTCCCTGTTTCCATGTATTTAGATAGGAGCCCCCGAGCTAACGCTTCCCCTTATGCACCTGAATTAATGTAAACAATGATATTCTATGCTGTTGCATCTGCAAGATTGCAAGGACATGTTCAGGAGTACATTGGTAGTAAAGAATACAGTGAATTTTTTCCCCAGTAAGAGTGGAAGGTTGAGCAACCGCTAGTGCCAGAAAATATGTTTTTGATGTGATTACTGTAAGATCGTGTGAATATTCAATATTTCAAAATATTATGCTATGTGATATTCACTTCAACTTGAATTTTAGAATTCTAAGTATTCAAAGTTTTCCGAGCATTTGAAATGAACAAATATAAAATTAAAAATGTGCATAATGGACAGTTGCAGTTTTGGTGAGTTAGTTTCATTGCCATAAAATGCAGAACGATGACATGTTTTGACAAGTTTTGGCTCATAGACAAAAATGAGAATTTGTTTAGTCAGACTGATTTTTGCACCTGCTTGATTATTCTAATATCAGTCTAACCAGTGTATGAAGGTGACTGAAGTTCCAACCACTGAAAGTTGCCTGGATCGATTTTAAATGCGTAAGCATTTCTATCCCTACTCAACAAGGAAACCCGTCCATTCATAGTATTGCTTTCAGCATAGGGCCCTCAGCAGTGAGCATATTCACCTTCATGCTGCCTCACGCCTCAACGTAAACTAAGCGGCGAGAACACAGTGCACAGGATGCTATCAGCACTCGGCGCAATGTGTCCTCATCACAGATCGTTTTCAAGATAGGGCCCACACGTCTCACTTCAACACGAACTAAGCGGCAAGAATACAGGCCCACGCAACTGCGCCATACGCAGCCACTGTCAGAGTATGGTTGACCACAGTTGTTAATGGTTTGACACAGATGAATAAGGTGCTAAAGAGAGATAACGGGCTTATAATGAGTGGAACATCATCAGCTGCAAGAGTTTGTTTCTGTCATTAATTCATCTTGTACAGTCGAACCCTACAATATAGAACCCATTTACATCGAATTATCCTGCATATCGAACAATTTCTGAACACACTATATTTACAATGAGTATATATAGCAAAAATTACACTTACATCGAACAAAGATAGCAGCGACTCCCGATATATAGAATGTCAAGCAGTGCAAGTGTGCCCCCAGAAGTTGGCTTTCCCTCGTGGCGGTGGGGAAACCCGGCAGCACGGGCTCCATCCACCCGCTCTGCCTACCGTGACGGCGCCGTGTCGTGCAAACCGTCTACACCCCCCTGCAAAAAATGATCCTGGCCCGCCCGCAGTGCTTGCTCAGAAAGCCAATCAGAGGCTCTTAAGCCCTCGTCGTGCAAGATAGTGGAAGTGTGAGTGGTCTCACTGCTTTTTTGGTTCATTGTGTTAGCGCCTCGCGGGCCTTCTCCTGCAGTGGTGCCGTGATGGCTAGCGCGAAGTGACAAAATTTGCTTTTCGCCGTGAAGCTCGAAATCCTGAATCAATTCGAACGCGGTGAGAAGTCGGATGTCACCGCCAGCGTGCGAGATTCCGAGAAGCACTTTCAGCACAACCTTGAAGGAAGAATAAGGCGAAGATTAGGGCTAAGGCAGACAAACTCGTGACCCAATGCCCATAAAGCCAGATGCATACGCACGGTGACGTCTAGGCGGCTGTATGCAAGTGGGTCAGCTGAAATTTCTTCAGACATGCTGGCTACTCTCATGATTCTGATGAGTGCGACGAAGCCGTTGCTGCTGTCGCCAAAGTTTGGAGCGAGCTGTCAGAATTTACGAAAGCCGTTGATGAATCAACGGGAAATGAGTTTGTGAACGGCCATGAGTTTGTGGGTGATGGTGTCGTGACCACGGGAGAGCCCGAAAATGAAGACTACCTTGCCGACATCGTACCGAGCACAAGTCATGGTGAGCACAATGAGGAAAGCAACGACGATCCTTTGCCGACGTCATCCGAGGTGATTGGTGCACTCACACTAGTCTGGCGCTTCTGCGTGAATGTGGAAGGTTGCGGCTTCAGCTACTCCGACTCTTTAGACAATGTGTAGAAGCGTGTGTGTCACAGGCAGCGAAATTGCCCAAGCAGAAGAAAATACAGGGCTATTTCATGCAAAGCTAAGCTAGTTTAATCAATAAAGTGCTTTAATAAATGGTATGTGCTTTTATGACGCCCAATTCTTTAGCAGGCTTATATCGAATTATGCCCTATACAGAAATGATGGGCGTTTTTTTGCGAGTTCAATAAAACCTGTTTCCACTGTACCACCATGCACAGCAGTTGCTTTCGCCGCAGCACTGCCATATATACTGGTTGAATTAAGTTTTATAACATTAACAATGACATCAGGCTGTGTGGAGATGAGTAAGTCGCACAGTGCTTACGAATACTAAGACAACTCGTAGAGGAGTTTCTCCATGAAGTTTGCACTATTGAGTTCGTCGACTATACTCTTGCTTTTGCTGGCCAGATGATACAGATGCTGCGAATAGATCATGTCGACTTAGGACAAATCTTAAACACACATAACTTTGTTCACCGACATCCAGCAAAGCAGTGCTGGTGAGGCCTGGTGAGGCCTGGTGAAGGACTGGTGAGGTAGGCATAGCGGGGGGCTGCAAACCACTGCCGGAAGTTTGACACTCATGGGTGATTAGTCCCGAGATCATGCACATGAGCACAATGTGCTCATGTGCATAAGAAGCAGACAGCGTGCCTAGCAATTCTGTCTGCGCGCTTACTGAATGGAATGAGTAGACGGAAAGCATCGAGCTGAAGCAGTATTCTTGGAAGATCAATTTCGGAGATACTATCACTTCTGTTAACGATTTAGTGTGACTCGGCATTATCTGTGTGCGATGAACGCTGTCAGCAAGATACTTAAATACATCCGGTGACGAGTCATGTGAAATCTTGTGAAAGTGATAGTATAGTGACAACTGAAGACACCCAGCCCTTTACGATAGGATACATGGCTACATCAACAAGTGATAACCTGAACAGTCTTAATAGGCAATTCTTAACAGAATTCTTTGACCGCATAGCACAAGGCCAGATAAATGAAGTTCACATCAACGACCGCAAGAACGTACTTATGGTTGATGCAACAAATGCAACCATACTAGAGAATTTGAAGATAGTTCCGACACTTGGTAGCATTCCGGTACATCCTTCCCAAGTGTATGGAAAAGATACCTCAATTGGCATGATCTCTGAAATGGAGTCTCAAATCAGGGATGAGAATATCACCAAACTTGTGACCTCAACAGTTCGAATATTGAATGTTGATCGCTTCGAACAGTCACGTTGCATTAGGCTAGTCTTTGACTCAGCTTCTTTACCAACATTTGTAAAAATGGGTTATGTGAGGCATTCTGTGCGGCCATACGTGCCAAAGCCTCTACAATGTCCCAGATGCCAGCAGATCGGTCATGTGAGTGCAGTCTGCAAGAACATCATGACATGTCAACGATGTGGTGGGAGTTACCAAATGGAAGACTATCAAGCGGATGCAACAAAGTGTCCCAACTGTGCTGGATCACATGACGCGACCTCGAAGTTGTGTCCAAAAATTGTACATGAAACAAGGATACTCAAGAAGATGACGAGAGATAATTCTTCCCGCAGAGAGGCAGCTGCATCAGTGCGCCGGTGGCGACGCCGCTCCCGGCAAAAGCACAAGCACGCCAGCAGTACAACCAAACCACATGAACTGGAGCCTCAACAAGCGCCCTGCATCTTGTCCGCACAAACGTTAACAGAACTGGGAAATGTATGGAAAGAATGAGTGATCGCTGCTGGTATATCAAAGGTGGCTAGAACACCCGCAATGACTGGCCCTGCGAAAAGTTCTGCAGAGATTGTCTGGCCTTCCCTTCCATAAATAGGTTCTCGGAAGGATGGCGCAGACGAAGGTATTACAAAGCCTCCTGCTGATAAGCTTGATGGGGCCAAGGTCCAAAGCATGCTTCGACAACTGATAAATATGATGTGTGATGTGCTTTCTAGTCTGCGCATGCTATCAGCGTTGGCTGCATTACAAATTATGGATACCCTAGAGCCAATTTTCGCGGCTCTAGGGTAGTATCTCAATATGGCACTATGAGCAAGAACTTGTTCTTCTGAAGAGTGCATGCGTCGATCTGTTGTTATGCAGTGGAATGCCTGTAGTCTGTATGGGCACCTTTCAGATTTTCGACAATTCATATTCAAGCATCAGTTCCCTTTTGTTGTTGTTTGCAAGTCCAACATTCCATCTCCCTTCCAACTATCAGGATATTTACAACTTTGGCCATGGAAAGACATTTCCAGAAGCAAAGTTCTGTTGAGCATACATTGTGACATTGTATACGCGCAACATATGGTCACGGAACATGCTTCTAGTGAACATATCTGTGTGATGGTAAGACATAAGCAGCGCATAATTTCTATCACTGGAGGCTACATACCGCTGAAAGAGAGATTTTATCGCCTGCACCTGAGTTTTGTCGTCCAAATGTGCCCTGGACCACATATAATCATCGGAGGCTTTAACGTCCACCACCCATTATGGGGCTATTTTACTATGAATAGATGGGGTGAAGAATTGGCAAACTGCATACATAATGAAGGTTTGGCAACCATTAATGATGGTTGCCCTACATTTCTCCGAGGTGTGAAAAATAGCAGCTCCTTAGACCTTGCATTCATGTCCAGAAGCCTTCTACCTTCAACAACCTGCTCTGCAGATCTAGAGACACATGGTAGCGACCACATGTCTACATATGTACAACTGCAATGATTCCTTCCAGCTCCTCCACCTTGTATTCGTTATACTAACTGGAAAGATTATCAGGCATTGGTGGACAACGCTTGCTGGAAGATTATCAGGCATTGGTGGACAACACTTGATCAGACCAATTTTCACTGCCTGATCTAGAATGTATTATTACCACAGCTCCTCATGAGACCACAAAATTCATACACATATCGGTACCTAGAAGCTCCATCGACATCGAATATGAAAAACTATGAGCTGTGCATCACCGCACCAAGAGGAAATACGAGAGAATGGAATCTACCTCAGACCATACTATCTGTCGCCGAGCTCAATGACATGTCTGTCGGTACCTTTACAAACTGGGCACCAAGCGTTGGAAAGGATTTTGTACTTCCCTTGATCCTCACAAACCACTCTGTAAAATATGGCAGGTAATGCACAGCTTACATTTCACCCCGCAAGAAAAGTACCCATTTCGGGCTCTGGCAGTGGTAGAATGTAGAAGCCAGGTGGAGGTTGCAGAAGACTACCGCAAAATGATTGTGGCTATAGCTTCTTGTCCATATTCAATAACCTACCCACAAGCCCCACCATCCACATACAACCGTCTTGACATCATATCCACAATTCAAGAACTAGGCGCTACACTGGCTTCATCTTGAAGATCATCAGCGACTGGACCAGATGGCATAACATATGCTGCTCTGCCTTCTCTGGGGAAAGGCGCACGGCATTGTTCTCCTCTCCCTTTTCAATGCATCGTGGAGCTTAGGCACTGTGCCAGAGAAATGTAAAACCAGTTGTATTGTAGTGCATCTGAAGCCTGGCAAGACACCTCATGCGATACCTTCCTAGAGACCTACTGCCCTGGCAAGCCACATGGGCAAGATCATGGAGAGAATGGTGCTGACGAGGCTAGAGTGGTTTCCTGAAAAGTAAAACCTTTACCCACACATGATCATGTGTTTTCGCAAAGGAAGATCCTCCACTGACAGCGTGATTGACTTGGTATCAACTGTCAAACAACTGGATAAGAAGTATCGACACTTCTCAGGAGCAATCTTTTTGGACGTAAAAGGTGCATATGACAAAGTGTTGCATGACGGCATTCTTGACAAACTTGAGGCACTAGGAATTAGAGGTAGGATGTTTCACTGGTTAATGAACTACCATACAGGCCGGACCATAATTATGACGACGACAAATGGGGAGACTAGTCGTCATCCAATCAGCCATGGTATTCCTCAAGGAAGCGTACTCAGACCTACACTATTCAATATAACCCTTATTGGACTCGCCGATATAGTGCCAGAGACTACCATCATGAGCCTATACACGGACTATATCTGCTTATGGGCTTCTGATGTTTCGCGACCACAACTTCGTACAAGACTGCAACGTGCAGTGTCGGTCACCTCAAAGTATTCGCCACAGCGAGGTCTACATTTGGCACCTGCTAAGTGCGCGGCCCTTGCATTTACTCGCAAGGCAATGCACCACTACCAATTTACGATTATTGTCACAGCCATAACGTACGTAACGCACCACAGATTTCTAGGAGTGATGACTGACTGAAACTTGTCCTGGTCTAAGCAAGTGTCGGTGCTCAAGTCCAAATTAAGCAGCTTCATACACATGCTTAAATATATAGCAGGCATGAAGTGGGGCCCGTCAGAGAGATCATTGCTCCAGCCATATAAATCACTTTTAGTAGGCTACCTACAATAAAGTTTACCGATTATTACAAACATTCGCCCCTCCTGCCTACATACACTGCTGAGCTTACAAGCCCAGGCACTGAGAACATGTCATTGTCTGCCACGCTGCACTTCGACAAAGGGCATGACTGCGGAAGCATGTGTACCTGCTATAGACGCTCATCTCTCATGCAAACCTTTAAGGGTATATCTGCGACTATTGACTCGCCATGAACGTTACCCTCTATGGGCCATTCACACTCTACAGCACTTTTTCGGAATCTTTCGTGTCATGAGAGCGTCCTTCCCCCAGTCTTTACTACGGCAAAAGCAGCATCAAGACCTGTGGTGAATCTATCCATTCCCAGAGTCAGGAAAAAATTACATATACCCTCATGTGGACTTGACTCTTTCAGGGTCGATATTTTCGCCATATGGGACTGCCCAGGGTCGGCTGTTTTTATTGCAGATTCCAATTCTTTGTTTGCATGCCCTACTGCACAACACAGGTTTATTGCGATGAAGCTGACTTTAAAAATCATGCCGCTAAGCTGACTTCTAGAAACTAGCTGCCATTGTGCAAACCTATTAGACCCTTAACCGATTTTTCTTGTTAAGATATTGGGTGAGCATTAAATTTCAACTTTGTTTACGAGCTTTAACGCCATTTCTACATTAGTTTTCTACTTTAGATACATAGAAAGTGGGCACCTTATTGATTCAGGGGCATGCTAGAATCAGCAAATACTGGATGAATCAGTGGTACATAGTGGTGTTTTTCTTAGATCTTGTTTAATTCTACCTGCTGGATAATTTAGTCAATTTTATTGGTTCGTCAGGGTCGAATGAATGGAAGTCTACTGTATCTGCACTTGGCGATGATGCACATCGTGACGATGCGCACTGCGTTAGGCGAATATGAAACACACTCACGGTTCTGACCGATTTTTATGCATTGGTGGTGTAAAAAGCAAATTGATATTGCCTTTCAAACTCATTATCACGGTCTGCCCAATAGTTTAGACATTTGGCCGACCCTGGCCATGTACCTAAAAAATCAATCTGCAACTTTATTTAGTTTTCGCACATAATCTGAAGAGCCAAAGTGCCATGCATGTGTATGCATTCGGTGCGGACCTTTGCACAGTTGAGATGCGGCCAGAGCAGCATGCTTTATCGCCTAGGCAACCCCTGTGCTCCTCCTCTGTTCCTTGTTCACTCGCTCGGTTCCTGTCTACCCCTCCTACTTCACGTCGCCCTCGTACATCTCCACTTGGCAGGCGCATCTTGTTAAACAGTGTGCTTGCTGCCTCACTTGTCTGCGGGATTTTCTGCCAGCCGCACGCGTTATAACCGGTATTTTGTCTCATGCAAGTGCACTACAAGTAGTATGCTTATACATTAGAGAGTTGTAGCGTGTTCCGTATTCAGGTAAATGCAAGCAGACTGTATTTTTCACCGGATGAGCGGAGGTGCAAACGTGAATGGACTGCGCAATGCTGCAGCCACCCAGTGGTTCAGAGCTCAATAAGAAAAACACAGAGCTAACATTGCAGTAATGAAGTGTAATCTGCTTTGCTGCTGGTGTAAATTTTTGGCAGTGGCATAATTGTGTCGCTGCCCAAAAATCTACCCCAGAAGCAAAGTAAAATACACTTGGTTACTGCAATATTACCTGTGTTTGTCTGGTTGGGCTCTGCATCACCGGGTGGCTGCAGCATGCAGGCTGTTCCCATTTTCACCTCTGCTCATTCACTAAAATGCACAGTCCACTTGTGTTTGCCATTGGTGTAATTGCCTATGCGGATGCCTGCAGCCTTGTCAAGCTGCCGAAATGACTGCTGTTTCCACACACCCCTTCACATCATTACACCGCACTTAAGCGAAAATAAACATGATTGTCGTCATTTACCTGAATACCGGACACACTAAAACTCTCTATTGAGTTCTATGGAAAGATAAAGGGAGCCAGAAAAGGCCAAATTATAACTGGTCCTGCAATATAAGCAGTTACGTTAAACATGGTCTGAGCTGTGTTGGAGTTCTGCAAGTTGCATCCATTAATAGCATTTAGAGAAATTTGATATATGAATTTACACCTTACATGAATTTGTTACAATGTTTGCAAAGGTTTGCAAAATTCCTATTCACAAACTAGTGGTATATGTCAAAGCTGTGTGCAATACATATCTTTTTCCCACTTTATATGCATTATTAGGTGCCATTTACACAATTTTGATATGGTTTTTCATTGCCGAGTTGCAGTAGTAAACTCTATAATTTCGTTTTTTTAAGACCTGGCCATTTCTAAATCATTAAAAAAAATTATATATCCAGTGCCACATGGGTTCCTCAAGCACAGCAACCCGACACTTAGTGCGATGCGTTACAAATGTGCACAGGCAGCAAGGGAACAATTCTCAGCATTCACACACACTGGTGCACTGCACATCTCGGAGGCCACGCACGGGCTACTTAGCAATGCCGCTAGATGGAGCGAGAGGAGACTAGCTGCAGTAACATACATAACATGTTACTCTGTGTTCACACAAACTGGTGCACCACACATTTTGGAGGCCACACACAACTTCACTATGTGACCCCTAGATGGTGCTGCATGTCCAGAGGCAAGTGCGCAAGAGGTGCCTGGCAGCAGTACATGTTTCACATGACAGGTAGCGGTGCCAATACAGCGTCTCTACATTGCTTCAATGCTAATCGAATCAACATCAACATGCATCATGAGATGAGTTCTGCATGTGCACAATTAAGCTCCGAGGTGTTTTATGTTCTACGTTCAGGGCTTCCTTCTTTTGTGGGATTCTATGTCCACTAAGTGGCTTGGTATAATATAGCAGTATGGAGCGCCACTAAAAAATATGGGAATGTTATAGTTCAGGCAGCTCGGTGTTGCATGAATTTGTAATTTTTTTTTGCATGACATACTGAGTATTTACCATGAAACCAGCGTTCTGAGTCTGAAAGTACAGCCCTGGCTTAGCGATACTTAAAAAAAGATGGGCATGATAGGTTGTCAAAATTGACACTATCCTGTTAGCTGTTGAAGTAATCTTGCAACCTAACCAGTCTCTTCAAATGCTACGATGAAACGGGATAATGACTGCTGCAGTTGATGCAGACTATGATAGAATGCTGTCCGCACACACCTGCATGGAGCTCCGGTAGTGTTTTGTGATATACCCGAGAATGCATTGCTTGAAGTACTAATAACTGGGACAGCTAATTTTATGCTAATTTCTGGTATGAACAGTCACCACACAATATTATTTCAGGTAGGTAAGGTTGCTTGCACCTAACTTTCACAGAACTGCCTCTCCAGGCAGCAATGAATGATGTGCAGCAAATTTGCCACTGCACGTAAGTTTGTTGGGCCCATCCAGCAAACTAAATTATTAGGTTTAATGTCCTGAATCTGCACTTGGGGGCTTTAAGTGCGCACTTAAATCTATATAAGTACACGAGTATTTTGCATTTCCCCCCCATTAAAATTTAGCCACCATGGCCAGGTATCGAACCCATGCCCTCGTGCTCGGCAGCTGAATGCCATAGCTACTGATCCACTGCTGCGGACCCAGCCAGCTAGTACCAATGTGATTATAACCCACAAAGCATGCCACAAACATGGTAAACATTGTGGTACGGTGAGTGCTTTGTGCACTCTCAAGGTTACAGCAACGAGTGAATTTGTAAAAACATTCCCGGTCACATAACGTAGCAATTCCTCACCTTAGCCAAGATGTCGCCAGCATTTCCCAGAAGCAGTGCATTTGCTGCTGCAACTGCTGACCTTGAATCAGAGGCCAGACTGTTGAGACTGCTGGTGGAGGAACTCCTGCTACTTGGACCTACAATGTGCCGGAGGAAACGAGCACAACAGAAGGGCGTTAGGGATCAAACTACTACTTTGCACATCAGCTAAGGTAAGGTTGTGAGAGGAATATCACAATATATCATCCAGTAACAGACACAGCTTTAGTAAGGCCTCACAACAGCATCATATTGTTACGTATAGAAAGACACAGACGAAAGAGGCTATTTACAGGCTGTTTACACTGGAACCAGACAGCCAGGACGACACTCGCCCGCACCAAGGCACAGACCAACTTCGTCGTTCTCGTGGTGGCTCATCTCTTGAGTATCTTCCTATATTATCGTAATAATATCATTCCACTTGTTCAGTTCACCAATCTTTTTTGTGTTGGCTATGCCATACACTCTCGAAGCCCCCCCAGCAATGGGCTCGCATGTTGGAACTCGCATTGAGCATGACAGTACATGATTACGACTAGTGCCACACAGACTGTACAGCTTTGACAATAAAACAGATGAGAAGAGCGCTGACTTCCAACTTTTTTTTTTTTGCACGCATGCATTGCATGCATGTGCTGTCTCTACCACTTAACCTGAAAACACCTCAGGAAGCTTTTAGCCTCTCCTGTGCGGGGTGCTGGAGATTGCTTGTTGGTGTACTTGAATGTGCTAGCTAATATATTCCTTCCAAAGCCTCCACTGCTTGCACCTTTAAAAGCCTGCATTTCTTAACAGCAGACACGGCTCTTTGCAACAAAAAAATCGCGAAAAAATTGATTTCTTGAAAATGAAATTTTCAATATCTACAGCTAATATTCCTTTAATTCACGAAGTTTTGAATCTCACGGAAGAGTATTTCATATGAAATATCAATTCATAACATCACTGTGAGCTTATTTCCGCGAATAAACAGCCCTTTTCTCATCGCGGCGTGTAGCTTTTTTTCTATGTGCGCGATCGCAGCCCTCTTGCTCTCGTTGAAAAAAGGAGCCTTCCTTCTTCAATTTCCCGCCAAAAGTGACTCCATCGGCACGCCAGTGACATTGAAATCCGGGGAGAAAAAAAGTCGGAACGCGCAATTCAATTCGTTGGCTGGCGCACGTGACCAAAAACGCGTGCTGTGGTTGGCTGCGCGAGGTTCCCATCATCTGCTCCACTCCGCAGGCGATGCGATGGCACGTCTCATTGTTCTCAGTCGTAGGTTTGTGACAAGTGCCCAACTAAGTTCGATCCACTGGGGAAGTTCACCACGAGGCACAAGTTCAGCAAAAAGAAGAAGCGATCAGCTTATAACTTTCTGAAGCGCTCCATTGCTTCAGAAAGAATCGAGAATAGTTCACCGCCAACTGCAAATGATGCCGAAGCCACGGACAATGCTGAAGTAGGCCTAGCCAGCTCACAAATGAGCGAAATCGTAGTGGACAGCAGCCGCGTTCAGCGTGACACTGCAATGTTGCAGCGTGCGGATTTGTTGCAGAGGGAGATGAATGCTCAAAAAAACTTCAAGTTCTTGCGTCAACGCCAGCAACAAAGTGGATGTTGGATTTGCTCACTCGTGCCGACGGCGTTGCAGTTGCACCAGTCGACACCGAGGCAGGCTTCCCTATCATCAGTAGGACTCCGTGAATGCACTGATGTCATTTGTCAAGTGGAAGGTGTGCAAGGTAGCGTCGCAGTAGGGAAAAGCGAACGGTAATATGGCCTCCCCATAAAGATTGTTATCACATATCGGCGCTGCTGCGCCGATATCGCATCAGCATGGAGCTCAACCTGCGTGAACGACAACTTTGCCGCGTGCGCGATGCAAGCCACCGGGAATCGGCGAACGACGCTAGACAAAGTTTTTGCCACATTTGAGTGGCTGTGGTCAGAGTGACTACATTCCTGGTGGCTTTTAGCCACTTTCACTGCAAAATATTGCAAAATGATTTCTGCACTTTTGATTAAAAGTGAATGCATTCCTTTTTTCTCGTTTTCTCAAAACACTGGCTTGACTTCATGCCGATTTGCGGAAGCGATAGCTCTGCCTTCAAGGCAGGTAGAGCCATAATTTTTGTTGTGGCTTGTAGCTGAGTGCGCAAAGTACACTCAGCCTGGAGTGTACAGGCCTGGAGTGTGAGCTTGGAGTGTGGCCCGATCCCGGTGACCAGAACCGGTAATGCACTCCCTCACCAGAGCGGGATTGGCCACCCTGGTGCGGTACTTGGCCACAACCTCCTATGACCGGGGTTGTTGGAGAAGTATGGGAGAGGCCTTTGCCCTACAGTGGGCGTAACCAGGCTGATGATGATGATGATGTGCAAAGTACACAATGGTAGGAACAGATTTTGGAATTTATGCTTTAAAATTTTTCAATTTTCAATACTGCTTTAGATCAGACAGTAGGGTACCTACAATAGGAACAGTGAAGACTGAATTGCTATAGAATTACTAATATTTAATTTATCAAAAAATATTCTTACCATTCTGTTCCATATGTTTTCTAGTACCTAGGCATGTGCCAATATGAAATTTTGTAGAGCGTTTTTTTTTCTACTGTTTCTGCAAATGATGAACAACTAATTTCATTTATCTTCAGAACTAAATGGCCAATTGGAAAGTTAATTACATATTTGAAATCAGCACAAGAATCTTAGCAAGAATGGAAAGTTTCATGAATATTGATGGAAAACATCATGAACATTATTTTAATAGTAGTGTCCCCCCTTAAAGTTAAGCTGCAACAGATCCGTCTTTAGTGTTTGTGTTAAGTCTCACACTTGCTGTACACTGTAGCAAGCATATGTTTTCGAGGTGATTGTACCATTTTCAAGGGTCTGCTTACCTTTTGCTTGCTTCGTGGCATTCTCAATGGACTCAATCAAGCTGCGAACCGAGTGTTGGGCACTGTTGCTGCTGCTGCTGCCAGCGCGCAGGTCACTCCATTTAGACAGCGGCCGGCTGCTTCCGGTACTGCTACTACGAGGTGGCGTGCTCAGTGGTGCACCCTCCTGGCTTCCACCACCATCAACGAGGCCATCCCCTGATAAAGAGTGGGCCTTGGGCGACAGCTCCTGCTTGCTCTGAGGATAGAAAGAACCAACAGTTTGAAGAGTGACCATACCATTTATCAGCCACGTCCTGGACACAGGCAACCACACAAAGCCAACAATGAAGTCAGAGAAAGCATAGGAGGAATCAAATCGCTGTTTTTTTTTTTATTCACTGAACTGCATAATTATTCACAGATGAAAATAAGCAGTTCAATAAAGCAAATCATTGTCCATAACAAAATTCTACAGTTAAATAAAAATCTGCTGATATCCACAGTGCTTATCCCTGGCTTTACTGTCTTATGACCTATGATCGATTCTACAGTTCAAGGAAAGAGGTTCACATCCCCTATGCTTTCCTTGACTTCGTTATTTGTTACTAGAAATTGAGGCCCTCGGTTTCTCTGATTCTTCTTGCTCATGAACACAGGCATCAATGTTTCACACACAAGTGCAACATGCAACCATGCAGCAGATATCAGTTGCTGGCAAGATAACTGTATCAAGCATTACTAAACTAAATATGTGGTCTTTGACATAGCACATTTTCAATTAATCTGTTTTTACTCCCCTCTGACCTTAGTATATATACAGTGTAGTCCACTTATAATGATATCGAGAAAGACGAAAAATACGATCGTTATGACCGATGATCGCTACATCTGGACTGCAGTTATCAAAAAAAAAAATTTATTTTAAAAACACGGAACATACCTTTGCAGCTCCGAACTCGAATTCGCTACTTGCTCTAAAGAATAGATGATGTAGACAATAGGCCGTGAAAAACAAACTTTATTTCTAGCGCCAATGACCGTGTCAAGGGCTAGGCGCGCCGAAATAGTCCGAAATCTGCACTTGCTTTTGCGGCAGCTTCAGCTTCACAACAGCGGTGTGCATGGATTCCAGCTGCTGCGTGAACACTGGTGGCAATCCTTTAGCATGCATAAAATCGATTAAGGAGTCGATCGACGACAGTGCACTTTGCGTGGACATCGTGGTCGGGGTCAAGGAGCCACTGTCGATCTCGTTGTCAGTGTCGCTGATGTTGTCGCCACCGTCACACAACTTTGCCGTCTGTCGAGACAGCATATCTTCGGCGATCGCCTCGTCGGTGACCTCATCACAGAACGAGGCAGCACAGTTGCAGTCAAAAACTTCTCCTTCGACACACCACCTGTGTCACCAGTAGGAACGAGCTCCCAGAGCTTGGTTATGTCAGCGACTTCCACCGGGTCGGTCTCAGCGGGTTGGGGAAGTTCGTCCTTACGCACAAAGCCCGCCTTCTTGATACAATTGGTGATGAACCACTGGTAAAGCGCCTCTTCAACATCGGCGTAAAAAGGGTCTCTAACCTTTTTCCGCTGATTGGCATGGCCGCTGATAGCTCCTGCCTTCACAATCGCAGTGCTCCCGGTTTTCAAGATGGTTGATATCGTTAACTGGACGAGCTCATACTTCTTCACGAGGGCGCTCACCTTGAAGCTGCATCGAGAGTCCTGCAAGATATCCATATTCGTGTCAAGCGACACAGCTTTGCGCTTTGTTGGCGCCATCTTCGAACTGGGTTGAATCGTTGGTTGCACGCTGCTTCGGTGACGTCAGCCTGCTATCGCGAGAGAGACGCGGTACGGGCACCACCGCGCCGGTTTGCTTGTCGCTTTTTTTTTCTTTCTCTCTCTTTCGGAGCGACTGTGGCTGACGCGCATGAAGCAGCTAGCGCCATCTTGTGGCGCGCTGCGCCTACTCAGCTATTCTCCGCTGCGCGGGCGGGGCGAGATGCGCTGCGCGGTAATGGCGGCAGATACGAACTTACGGGGGTAAACATCGCCTCGTCTCGACAGCGTTCGTTTTAGGGAACTAAGCAATGCAAATGTTACGATTATATGGCACGGAAAACGCCGTCCAGACTGCGAAATTTTGATCGTTATATCCAATATGCGGCGAATAACCTATCGTTATAAATGTTGTTTTTCCCCATAGACCTAATGCATAAAATGACACTCTCATGTCGACCCATCGTTATAATAACCGATATGTCGTTATATGTGGTATCGTTATAAGTGGACTGCAGTGTATTTGCAGATGCAGTGGTCGCCACAGAGGCAACAGTAGACCGATTTCACCGCATGCAGAGGGCATGACTTCATTTGGGCCTAGTTGGTACATACTTTAGTTCAGAGGGCATGAACAGCGACCCTGACAGTGCCATGATGAAAGTACTCCTCTACCCTTTCCCGCCGTACTTGGGTTCAAGGCAACACTAAGGAGAATGCCGAGAACAATTACAATGTTGTGTTCCTCAGTGAATTACAGAGGCAACTTGCATCTCCTCAACCTCAAACCTATTGTGGAATATTTTTATTCTCACCTCGCTGCCTTCTGACCCGGCGCGCTAAACAACTTTGTCATGGTATAAACACAGCGCACCTCTTAACACAGTTGCACTTTAGCCCACTAAGGACTACACTATTACCGGCATGCTATGCAGCAGCGGTGGCATTCTGTCAATTTTTTATCAAAACGGCAAAAAATTAAAAAAGCTTCATTATCAAAAATATCCTGTTCACAATACTTCAGTCTGAAAACAAAAAACAGAGCTCATAATTTTTTCATATGACCTTCGTTAAAGTGATTAAATTGATTAAATTGATGAGAAATTAGGTCACACCAATGAGTAAGGTTGGTCTTATTAGATTTCTTCAATCGGGCAGAAGCCATTGATGCCCCTTTAAGTGAAACCAGAAGAATTGATTTTCCACAAATCTTTCCTGAAAGTAAGACAAAGGAAACTTGCATGAAATCACCAAAATAAGTAAACGAAAATGGACCTCACATTTGAAAAAGGCACAATGTTCTCCATCCCTGTAATCAACCTGAAGAGAGGGTTAACAGTATTTCTAAATAAATAAATATAATTACATAAAAGAAACATCGTTATAACAAAGTTGAAGGAAGAGTCAGAATTTCTTGATTACTGTTATACTTTTTAAGCCTTTTTGTGTTTATTCCCCCCCTCCCCCCCAACTATATACATCAGTCAATTTTTACTGTAGTGCATCGTACTAAAGGCTTCAAGTTATTCAAGTTAGTTCTAAAGGCTCAAGTTAAAGGATTCAAGTACTAAAGGCATCAAGTTATTTGCGGTCATGTATTCAATAAATTAATTTTAAAAAATCATATCCATTATTTCGTTAAATCCTATTCTGTTATACAGTTGAACCCACTTACAGCTATCGCAGATCTAACCATCTACCAGTTATAACGACCATATTTCAGCGCATTTACAATTTTCCGTTACAACGGACCCATGTACAACAGACTTTCGGATATAATGAACCATATTTCAGCCTTAGCTTCTTCAACCTATTTTATTATTGCAATGAAGTTCACTTTGAGTGGACTGCACTACAATAAATTATTGGCTACAGCAGATGAAATTAGCAGCAATTTTTGTCAATATCGGGCGTATAAAACAGACTTGCAAGGGTCAGCCGATGATCACGGCTCAATATCTTGCGCATGAGGAAGGAAGGAAGGAAAGCGGAGCGGAAGTGTACCCTCTTTTGCGTGCAAGACGCAAGCTTAAGCCTTGAAAGGTTTTTGCCGTATATGTACGGAGACAGTTTTCTGTCCCGCAAGGTCTTTGCCATACGGGTACAGTTTCAACCCTCCGTTTGAAATTTCACGCCATAATGACAATGTGTATTCACTGCGAGGTGCTGCCATCTCTTAGGACTTATAAGAAGCGTTTGAAATTTGTGCTACCTTCTTGCAGAGATAAAAAGAACTGATTTCTAGTTTCAGTGGCAACGTCCCTTTCGCAGTTTCAGTTCCGCCGCGTGATCGCAACGGAGGCGCACAAAATGTGATTTTTCTCTTTGTCGGCACTCTCTTGCAGGGGCGGCGGAGTTTGATTTCTATCTTGATTGGCGCTGCTCTTAGCTTATCACTGCCGCTCGGGAGATATACTCGCTCTGAGCGACAACGCGCATTTGCGGTTTCGGTTCCGCCGCGTGATTGCAACAGAGGTGCACGAAATGTGATTTTTCTCTTTGTTGGCACTCTCTTGCAGGGGCGGCGGAAGTTGATTTCTATCTTGTTAGGTGGTGCTCTTGGCTTGTTTATCACCACTGTTCACGAAGTATTCTCACTCTCTGCAGCAGCGCGATTACGCGAGAGGGTGCCTCAGACCTCTGCCCAAGGCAGCCGCACGCCGAGAAGATGTCATGTGTGTGCCAACACAACTCGTCGATCCAAGAGGAGAACAGACACGCGTTGTAAGTGTCCAGACTGCAATAAGGCGCTGTGCGTAGACCTGTCTTCCAAGGAGTCCCACACTCTAAAATACTATTGAGCATTTTGCAGTTCTGAGTGGTGCCAACACCAAAATACTGTTCCTAATTTTTGTTTACTATTTATTCCTGACTTTATACACTTTGTACATTCAAGATCCGCAACAAAGTAATTTGACCACCTGGAAAAGTTTTTTTCAAAATAATTCGACCCTCAAAGGGTTAACGGCACGGCTGCGTGGGTACCGTATCTTGAAAGTGATCTGCAATGTGGACAAAGTGCGCGCCTGCGCGGGCCTCATCTTCAAAGCGATCTGCGATGTGGACAAAGTGTGCTCAGTGCCGATAGCTTCATATGTGCTGTGCTTTCAACGTTTATTTCACCTTAAAGCGAGAGATAGCATGAAGGTCAATTCACTCGCTGCTGCTGCTGCGCTTATCTTGCTTAATTTGCTATTGCAAACAATGCTTCGCCTTTCAGGCAAAACTGCAACTTTTTTGTTCTTTACTTTGGAAGTTCGTCAGTCACTCTTTACAATAAAGCTGTTAGACATCGCAATGAAAGTTTCGGAAGTGAGACGCCTCGGATATTATGGAAATCAGATAAAACAGACATTTTCTGTTGGATTATCACGGTTCGTTGCAACGAGAGTCGACTATAAAACAAACATTTTTTAAATCGCCGTAGTCTTACGAAAACACTTCAAGCCTGGTCAAGGCAAAGAGAGGGCATGCGAAGTACCCAAGTAGGGAAGTGTGACTAAACTGGGTACATGGCAGTGCGCAACCCACTCCAGTCCAATTGTGACAATGACACAGCCTTCGAGATGAACAAGCGACCACCACAAACAGATTTCGGAAGCCATGAAGAAGGTCATTCGCTATCATGGCACGCCTCCAGGAGGTGTAAAACCTAAACAGGATGGTGCAAGGCTTGCACTGTCATGTGTACTAGTGTGATATTGGATGCCATGACTCCAATGACCATGACAGCAGCACTCTTGTCGTGCAATTTTTCGTGCAACACTACGTTCATTGCGCCTTTTTCAATTATTTAGAACGACCATCTATGTCCTTCTGCCATGAGAACAACGGCTGCTGAAGCTTTTCAGTCGGTGGTATTCCAACGGCCTGAGTTGGTGAGAACACTGCCGCCATGCAATGTTGAAAAGGACTGGCGGTTAACTACGCCATTATCAGGAGCTTACACTTCAGCGGCGCTTCATTCACACATTGCAGATAGCTAATAATGGTCGGTGGTGACATTCTACCTTTCGAAGATCACACTTTATTCACCCAAAGCGACATGGATAGCGTAATTTTACAGCTCTTGTATGGCTGACGCACAGTCGTAGCGCCACGACCATGGTATTTGAGACTTTCACAAAATGGCGTAGCCGCAGTATTTTCCGAAGTATTTTCCGCTTCGCTTTCTTGTGAAGAATACCATTATGTCCAGTTGGTATTAGAACATATCACAAGCTCTCTAATAAACGATGGCGCAGGGCTCGCAGTTTCGAAATGACAGTTGATCAGAACTGGGTGCCATTTTGAAAGAGTTATACTACGCCGCATTTCGTTCCTTAGATTGATGTTTCTAACAAAAACTTCAGGCTAGGTGTGGGAACACACCAGGAACCAAAATGACAAAGAAAATCTGGTTTTCAGACCAAAATGCTTGCGAATTGTACGGTATTTATTCAAATCTAGGCCAATAGTTTTTTTTCAGATAATAATATACCAAATTCCAGGGTCAGCTTAAATTCGAAGATTTTAAGAAACACGCCAGTTTCTAATTGAAATTGATAAATATGGTGCACAGCTAGCTCCATCTACAAAAGTCAGTATCGCAGCAGCTACTAGCCACACCAGTAGCCAACTGAAGTACACAAGCGACGTCTCCATTTTGACCCGTGTAATATTGGCATGCGGCGTGGCGTTATCATAATGACCACAAACAGGCGATTCCACCAAGTTGCCACTTTCAAGCGAAAAATTGTGCTAGCCACATAGGCATCGTCAAACTTTTAAGCCAAGCGGGACTTCGGCATCAATGAGAAATATGTCCATCGTTGGAGGGAGCAACGGGAGGCGCTTTTTTCGTACGTTGGCCAGGAGAAGACTGATAAGGAACACAGCAACATATAATGAGCTTGCCATGTTCATACATAATAAATGCTGTTTTCATTTTAGTGAACGCTGTCCTTGCGCTTAGTGTTCGACCTACATGTGAGGGTTTTTTCTTCTTCTCCGCCCCCCCTCGGTGCCAGTCCAGACTTGTGTAAATATGGTAACTGCCAATGCCAGCTTCAGTACGGTTAATTTTCGGGGGTTTTTAAGGGCGAGTCCGTATATAAGAAACTATTCATATAATGACCCCCTTTGAGTAACTATCGAGTTTGTTTTAAGCGGGTTCAACTGTAATGACATTTGACTGTAGAATGGTCTTGAGAATATAATTAGAAGGACAAATATTTAAAAACATTTTTGTCTAGTACCTTATTCAGACGTGCAAATTTAGTGACACATTTAGTGAGTGCACTTCACTGTTAGTGTCATTCGCAGGCTGTCCCACGGCAAAGTTTAGTAACATTTGCTATGGAATGCGCTTGCCCAGCAAGCATGTTCGACGAACCCGCTTCACTTCCCTGAAGTGTGTAGCCTCAACAGCAGCACTTCAAGAATAAATAAATGCTCACAACAGAGTCAGCACTAATTCTAAGACAACTTTTTCGTGATTTCGAACGTTATGACGGCCTTCGCAACAGCAGTGAAGCCAAAACAAGCTTGAAACGTTCATTTACCGTGGATGCAACTAGTTTCACCCTGTGGATTTTGGATATGTTCTTTGCTTGCATAGGCTCAAAACAAATAGACATGTTAATGGGATTACAGTATTTCTATTTTTGATTGAGATGGTTCTTGTAAAAAAAGCATTCTTTAGGTAGCAAAGCAGTAACCGTTGCTAAAACTCAAAATGCCGAGAATCATGTTAACGCCTGTGGCTTCGTAGATTGTCATTGTGATCAGTCCCGAATGACACTTCGTCTTCAAGCCCCATGCCAGTAAAGTGTCACTAGATTTGCTCATCTGACTGGGGTTCTTAGACCCAACTCCCTCTTAACAAGATTTAAGTGACCGAGTATTCACTATATTTGAATTGGGAATTGGGAGTTGGGCTTAAGGTGAAGCTTCTACTTGGAGAGCCGGCTGGACCTCGAAATGTTAGTCAGCAGAAACTTCATTGCGTCGAGAGGTGCACACCTTGAGCTTGGCCAACTGGGCCTCCAAAGCCTCGAGCTTCTCCTGCAGCTGCTGGTTGTCACACTGGAGCCGCTCTACCTCCTGCTGGGCCTCTGTTTTGAAGTCGTTGGCCACTCGTACAGTGGTCAGCAGGTCAGCCTCAAAGCGCTTCCACTCCTCTTTCTGCAAAACGAGACAAGAAGGAGGGCCTAACTATAATTGAAATTCAATAATGCAGCGTTTTGGACATGTTGGAATGACATGATGACACTTATAGACGCGGTGCTGTGTGTACCACATCTTTCTGTGTCCTCGTCCTTTCGTGCACTATAAGCCTCATTCCAACTATAATGCAATATGCACCTCTCTCACCACTGTATGCCAATTAGGCCTCACAAGCTAGGCCACGAAATGACACCATTTTAAAATCTAATCATTTTTTTCCACGTAGCATACTGCTGCAAACATGGTGGCATCCTGCCTTGTTGAAAAGCTCCCTTGTGAAATTTCGATGTGATTCATTGGCAGTGTGAGAGACATCATCTAAGTGAAATTTATACGACTACATTAAAACCTGTTAAACCATACCCACTTAAACAGTAGTTTCATTGTAAAAGTAGTTAAGTCAAATCCCCGACTCGGCGGCCATTGAACATAATGTGTTTTATATCTGCATAAACGGTACCAGCTTATTGCGTACGTATCAGTCAGCACGTAGTGTTTCCACTTTTCCTCGTGCAAACATGGCGGTACGTCGTCTCCATTGGGCGACCTGGCAGAACAACATGCCTCATGGATCGGAACAATGGCCTCCAAGCGCCCTGTGCGTTCACGCATGCCACATCAACATCAACATCATTTCGGCACCGTGCCTGATAGCGTTGTTACATCGTGCAAACGACTCGTGTCATGCCGAAGCTCGGATAAAAAAGACGCTGGATGCTCAGCATAGAAGAAAAATTAGACATTGTTCATGCTATCGAATGCGAGACAAAGAAGTCGGCGCTGGCCCGCGGCAGAGATCTGCTGTTGACAACGTTGTGTGGCATTTGGAATGCGAAGTTGCTCGGCAGCGCTGCTGCAACTGCAAAGAGATGTCGGCTACGAGGTTCGACGTTTCGCCATCATTACCTCTGTTGTTGCCAAAGTGTCGGCTAGCAACAGTGACGAGGACGACATAGAAAGCGACAGCACGGGCAATTCAGGCCTGACAGTGACAGAAGCTGTGCGTTACGTCAGCCTCATGAATGCAATTGCCGCGATGAGAACAGCAGCCCGCAATGAAAAAGGCGCCCCACGACTTCTGCAGCGCTACCGCGCGCGTGCACGAAGAATACGTAACACCAACGAGGAATCTGCCATGCGAGTGTTTGCCAAAAAGAGGGGGGCTGGCTGTAAAGCTGCCTCGCAGCTTCAGTAAGTTTCAGGCCGCTGTCGTCGCTGCCAGGCCACTGCGGCATCAAACGAAAATAACACTTTTGTCGCGTGAAGTGAATAAATACTGCATGTTTTTTTCCCCTGTCATCACTCTCTCCGAGTTCCGTTTATGACAGGTAAGTGGTCGATCTCATGCTATTTCGGTTAAACAGTACTACCGTTTAGTACGTACTTTTTTCAAGTTCCGCCAACTACAGTTTAACGAGGTTTCACTGTATAGGCGCTGAGTTAGGCCCTATCACAATAGAATGAAATGCAGACAGGAAGACATAAAGAACGGCACCTCTTTCACCTGATTACATTAAAATGAGACTATGATCAAGTCGTAGCCAGGTGCTAAGTTCACTCTGGCCCCAAAATCAAGCCTTTGTGAATTTATCATTCAAACATCATACACAATGGCAAATGCAGAAAGACAAGTTAGCTTTCGAGTTCACTTTTGCGAGTTCTTGTTCCATTCTAGCATGCCTGCCCATGCACCTTGTCATATGTATTCACTAGGGGTGTGCAAATATTCAAAAAGTTCGAATACAGGGTGTCTACCCAGTTGACATTTCCAAATTCTCTGAGTTCTCCAGGTTTCCCCCGAGTGCCTTTGCAAAATTTTCTGAATAACATAGAACTCAGTACTATGTCAAGACGGGCTGACGCCATGTCGCCCAATGCTGTCACTCTCTAGTAAGCATGTTAAAAAATATGTGACACTCACGCGGATGCCGATGCTGCTGGGGCTGCACCCATTGAAACGGGTTCCCCAGCGCATGGCTGCTGCGGATGATGATGATAGGTGTAAGCCTCAGGGATTCGGTACTGAAACTTCCATGGAACTTCGTAATAACGGAGCATCTTGGTAATTCCAAGATTAAATTACGTATGTTATTCTGAAATATTCAGTAATCTATCATTTGTACTACAGAAAGTTTTTTACATTGAAAATATAGGCACCTTCACGGGGATATAAAAAAAATTGTAAATCTGAAAAGTTCATTAATGTGGTGTTTGTAGTAACGAGATTTTACTGTAATATATTTTTAATATTATTATTCGATTAAAAAAGATGTTCGAAAGTGTTTGAATATTCCATTGGATGCAAATATTCAAATCAAATCGAATATATTGCTGGCTGTGTGGGAGCAAACACAGTTGTTAGCATTTGTTTCTATCAAATCTAAAAATACTGGGGCGATTTCATGCTGAATTTTCTGACGAATTCATGCTGCTAGCGAAATTTCGCCTGTAAAGCACACTTAGCCACTAAACAACTAAATTTTGCGAAAAAGCCAGCCTCTAGTAGGAAGGGGCACAAGTTTGTGAAGAACGAGGGCGAGCTTTTTTTTGAGATAGCAATTATATTAACACTCCGGGTGCATTTTTGCCATTGCCATCGTCGTGATGTTCCGTATAATAGTCCAAGGGTGATAACACTGTCCCCACACACCATATGCTGTCTGTGTGAGTGAAAGCATGCGAAGGGAGCCAACGAACCAGGCTCATTTGGCACATGGGTGAGAGAAAGGCAGAGAGCAAACGCGCCTCTTAGGTCGCATGAAATGCAGTAGAGCTAGGGGTGGGAAGGGGGAAGCAAGGTTAGGCTCCGGCAGCAACTGCATATTTCGCAACCAGGAGCAAGGGGAACTGACGATCGCGGCTCAATTTCGTGTGCGAAACGGAGGAAGGTGGGGAGGCAGTGCGGGAAGGGGCGGGGAGGGGCGGTTTCTACTTCACCAGAAATGTGTACTTTGCACGGTGGCGTTATGCTGCCGTATCTTGAAAACGATCTGCAGGCGGCTTTTACCTTTGTGCAAGCTGTTTTTCTGCCACTGTTTACGTTGAAGTGATACACAGCACGAAGGTCATTTTAGCCGCTGCTGCTGCTGCTGCTGCCACACTTGCTCATGCCAGTGTTTTGATAGCGTATGTCTGCGGTCATAGAGTGTGATGGGTTCATGTTTGCCTGTGCACGCTGACACTACACTTGTTAATTCAAGCGAATGTTTCCAAGTTTATACGGCCAATAAAACTGCTATTCTTACTTTGTACACCGACCTACTAATTTGCTACCGCCATCAATGCTTCGCCTTTCGGGTGAAGCTTTGACTTTCTTTCTACTTTTCTTCTTCTCTTCTTTTTTTTTTCTTTTTTTGCTTATTGTTTGACTGCAAGTGCGATGAGCAATGACTGGCACGGGGTCAAATGCTTCCAAGGTTACAGCCATTTGATGCGGTATAATAAGGCACAGGCTGGCGAGGGCAGCTAGTGGGACTTACTAAATTTTCCAATTTCACGTGAGCCAAATACATAATGTTTGATATAACAGCTTAGTAGTCTAGTTTTTTAAACTGACAATGTAATTGCAATGTTCAAACATAACAAATTAACCCAACTTGCTAATAAATGCATATGCATATCATTATTCGATATTAAAAGCTAAGTATTCGTATTCGATTCGTATTCAAAGATGTTTATATTTGCACACCCCTAGTATTCACCTTTAGAAAGCAAGAAACTAACTAGGACATAGTTTCCCGTCATCTACCAAAGGTGAAAAGTGGTATTCTTTGTACGATAGCAATTTGTTCCCATTATAAAAGGGTAGTGCAAAGACCTGCCTCAAGCAGGTGCTGCGAGTGCAGATCATCGAGGTCCCGACGTGCAGCTCCCAGCAGGGCCGAGTTGTCAGCCAGGCTGTTGCTCATCTCAGCAAGGGAGGCGCGTAGTTGCCGCTTCTCCTCTAGCAGTCGCTGACAACGGGCTTCTGCCTCCTCACTCAATTGTGCCTTCTCTGCTTCCAGTTGCTCCACACGTTGCTCCAGTGCAGAAACCTGAGTTCAGGACAAGAAACAAGGAAATGTTGAGGAGGAGATCCACTGTGGCCATAGAACCTTGTGAACATACTGGGCAAATCACCTTGGAGCTCTGCGAGTGTGTCACACAAGGGCAATGCTAGTGTGCAAACACACTAATGTGGCAAAGCGTGCAGTGCTGAGATGATAACAGTTGAAGGGGGCATGACATCAAATTTTCGATCATAATCTGTATTGCGTGAGATAATCTTTGTGCATCCAAGAACACATTGAAAAAATTTTAGCACATGTGAGCCGGCACGTAATATGCAATTGAATTTTTTATATTACACTCGAACAGCTTCATATAGGCCGATAGCTTCATATGTGCTGTGCTTTCAACGTTTATTTCACCTTGAGGCGAGAGATACCACGAAGGTCAATTCACTTGCTGCTGCTGCTGAGCTTATTTGCTTAATTTGCTATCACAATCGATGCTTCGCCTTTCAGGCGAAACTGCAACTTTCTTGTTTTTTACTTTGGACGTTCGTCACTCACTTTTTGCAATAATGTTGTTAGACATCGCAACAAAAGTTTCGAAAGTGAGGCGTCTGAGATATTAAGAACTTCGGATAAAACGGGACATTTCTTGTTGGATTATCAGGGTCCGCTGTAACGAGAGTCGACTGTATTTAGTCACAGGCATGGAGTAGGAATAACAGGAGCTGAAACTATGGGTAGGTGTCAGGGCGAGCGCAAGCCGTGATAATGTCACGCAGCTTCAGACGTGCTATCGCGAGTTGGCAAACGTTGGTGTGGCGCCCCTTACGGTGCCGCCAGAAGAAACTACTTTTGTTGTCACTCGCGCTGGGAGTGGAGCGCGCATGGCCAATGTCTCCGATGGCGCCCGGTGTCCTCTGCTTCTGGCCACTTGTGTTGGGTTGTCAGATGCCACCACAAAAAGGTTTTGCGTCAGCGCGGTTTGCCCTCAAGGAATAAAAGACCTGTAGGCCATTTTAGTGTAAATATTTCTTTCAAGATTTATATTTACAATCACATGCTTTTTATGCAGTTATAAGAGCAAGAAACTAGTGCATTTTAAAGATCAAACGATCCGCAATTGAGGCCAGGCACATATAGAATGCGCAGACAATCAGCAACCTTGCACGTATAGAAAACTGCACTTCATGCTTTTCAATTTTTTTTCTTATTGATGTAATGAAAAATGAGAATTTCTACTTTATTATCATGCGCCATAAAAAAGTGCCAATCAGAGTATACGATACCTAGCTATTGTGCGGAGAAACAAAATTTCATTATTTTTATGCAGCATGTTTGGGTTAACGTTTGCAGATAGAACAGCAGAGTAGAGCAGAGTCTGCCACTCACTTCGAGCATTCAGAATAATCCCATGGTAGCTTCTGCAGTTCTGCCACTGCTCCTCTTCGATGTAAGTGTTCACTGTGTATCTGTTCACCGATTATTGAAAACGGAGTGTCAATGCCTCGTCCCAAACTGTAACAGCAAATACAAGCCCTGTGTGGAAAACGCTAAAACTTTCAACGCTCCAAATGACCTTGAATGCCTGCAAGAATGGGCCAGAGCTATAGAAAGCGAGGATATAGAACTGACAAGCGTAAATACTACGCTGATCTTGAAGGCGCAGTCATCCTTGGCCAGCCGAGAAAGTCAATGTTGCTCCTGCGGTACTAGTTGGTCCCTGTTTCATGACGATTCAGCCAGCCTAGCGAGAGCACATTGTACAGTGAAACCTCGTTAAACCGTAGTTGGCCGGAGCTTGGAAAAAGTATGTACTAAACAGCAGTAATGCTTAACCAAAATAGCCTGAGGTCACCCACTTACCTGTCAAAAACGGAACTCAGAGAGAGTGCAATGAAAGGGGAAGAAACATGCAGTATTTATTCACTTCGCGTGACAAAAGTATTTTCGTTTGATGCCGCGGCAGCCTAGCAGCGACGACAGTGGCCTCAAGCTTGCTGAAGCTGTGAGCCAGCTTTTCAGCCAGCCCCTTCTTCTTGAGAAACAGTTGCATGGCAGATTCCTCGTTGGCGTTACGTACTCTCCATGCACGCGCGTGGTAGCGCTGCAGAAGTTGTGGGGCACAATTTTCATTGGGGGTTGCTGTTCTCGTCGCGACCATTGCATTCATGAGGCAAACGTAACACGCAGCTTCTGACACTGTAGGGCCTGAATCGCCCGTGCTGTCGCTTTCCGTGTCGTCCTCGTCACTGTTGCTAGCTGACACTTCACCAACAACAGAGGTAATTTCATTTCATTTCATTTTATGCGAAGCATATTACGAGAGCTCAACCCAGCTCCTCAGGCGCGGCGGTGTCGCCTTGAAACCACGTGACACCGTGACGTCACGACAGAGGAGAAGTGGCTTTGGCTCAACTCTTGCAAGACGGGCTGGGTGGGAATCGAACCAGGGTCTCCGGAGTGTGGGACGGAGACGCTACCACTGAGCCACGAGTATGATGCTTCAAAGCGCTACAAAAGCACCTCTAGTGAATGCGGTGTTGCCTTAGAAACGAGCTGTTTCTAAGGCGTGCGTCTCTTGCTCAGGCGCACATTTCGTTGCCGCGCCGAACGCTGCTTTACTCGACGCTGACTGCGTCCAATGCGGGGCGCGTAGTCGCTGCCCTGTAGCCCATTGTCTTACACCCCTTGGCGGGTCGACGGGAACGCTGTCGCGTTCCACTCTTGAAGGCGAAGCAGTAATGCATGAGTTGTTTCTTCGTCTAGCCGAACCAAATATAGCCAAGCAACAGCAGTTCACCAGGCTAAACAGTGGTTCAACAACTAAAATAAAGGCTAGTATGCTTTGCATCCTGGGCTTAACCTTACCTAAGCCACAGCCATTTTTTTATTTCCTTAAAGGCCCCCTGCAGGGGGTTTTACATAATGGGTGGGTTTAACGTGAGAAAGTAAAACATTCTTTTTCTTTTCATGATGACAGGTGGGATGTTACTTTTTCTAGGAAGGTTGATGGACAGGTGATGGCTACAATTTCATGGGGAAGGTCGTTCCAGTCGCTTGCTGTTCGGAGGAAGAATGACTGGGAAAATGTAGTCGTACGGGCACGTTGGCGTGAGACTTTCAGCGGATGACCAATTCGGCGAGAAGTGCGTGATGGCGGTGCGCTGATGTATGGCTGCTGTCTGAGCTGGCGAAAAGTCGAACCTCGTAGCCGACATCTCCTCGCGGTCGCAGCAGCACTGCCGAGCAACTATGCATTCCAAATGCCACACAATGTTGTCAACAGCAGATCCCTGTCACATCCCAGTGCCGACTTCTTCGCGTCACGTTTGATAGCATGAACGATGTCTAATTTTTCTTCTATGCTGAGCACCCGGTGTCTTTTTTTTATCTGAGCTTCGGCACGACGCGAGTCCTTGGTTGCATGACGCCACAACACGGTCTGGAACGACGCCGAAATGATGTTGATGTGGCTTCACGCGCAAACGCACAGGGCGCTAGGAGGCCGTTGTTCTGATCTCTGAGGCATGTTGTTCAGCCAGGTCGGCCGATGGAGACGACGCACCGCCATGTTTGCACGATGAAAAGTGCTAACCGATACGTACGCAATAAGCTGGTACGGTTTATGCGGATACAAAACACATTATGTTCAATGGCTGCTGAGTCGGCAATTTGACTTAACTACTTTTAAAACGAAACTACTGTTTAAGTGGGTACGGTTTAACGACGCTTTACTGTCATATCGTTTAGCAACAGGCATTGTGTTCAGCTAGTGTACTCAAGCTATAGCTACCTAAGAAATAAATGTACAGACAAATCTCGTTACTATTGTAGTAACGAGATTTGACTGTACATGTATTTCTGTATTCCTGTACCCCACGTTAACGAATTTCTCAAATTTACGAATATTTTAAATATCCCCGCCAGACTGCCCATACTTCAATGTAAAAATATTTCAGAACTATGAATTTCAATACAGCGCACATTTCAGAATAACACACATAGTTTATTTTCCTCTTTATAACCGAGGAACATCAGTATTACGAATTCGGCTAAAAGTAACAGTGTCGCAACTCTCGCGTGAAACAGAAACCGCAAGTGCACTAGCTATCATCATCATGTGATGGTACTATCATCACCACCACCTCGAGTGCCAACTGCTTCCCACAAACTTCACCAAGAACTTCACGGCAAAGGTTTGGCGATGTTCGCATGAGATCCAACGATGAATGCAGCTTGTGATGGCACCAAAAAGAATCGAAAGCAGTTTTCACTGTAGAAAAAATTGGACGTATTGCAGAAAATCGACGAGTGCAGACAGCGTGCAGTTGCCCCATCAACCGTAGCGACCATTTTGAAAGACCGAGAAATGATTGTCAAGCTTCCCCGGGAATCACAACTAGCTCCTATGAGGATACGGCCATCACTGGGAAACTTTCAAAATGTGGACCAAGCTGTTCTCACGTGGTTCAATGATGCCAGACTGCAGAACGTTCCCGTGTCTGGCCCAATGCTCCAAGAAAAAGCCCACGAATTTGCCGTTGCACTTGAAACAACTGTGTTCGACGCCATTGCGGGTTGGCTTTTTCGTTTCTGACAAAGGAACGGAATAACTTGGCAGGTACTCTCGGGCGAGGAAAAGGCTGCTAACATATAAGGCGTGGATTTCTGGTGCAATGATAATTTTCTAGAGGCAGCTGAATCATACTCTCAAGACAATATTTTCAACGCGGATGAGACCGCATTTTCTTTATCAGCTCCTGCCAAACCGGAGGATGCACTTCAAAGAGCAGCAGTGCAAAAGAGGGAAGAAGTCACATCTTTGCCTGACAGTCCTGCTCTGCTGCAATGCAACAGGCATGAAGAAAATTAAAACACTCATTATCGGTAAGTATGCAAAGCCTCGCTGCATGAAAAGCGTCATGTTGTTACTGTACGACTACTGCGCCAACAAACGAGCCTGGATGACCAGAGAACTCTTTTCTGAGCGGCTCACCAAGCTCGACGACCAAATTTGGAGGGACGACCGAAGAATTCTGCTGGTTATCGACAACTGTTCTACTCACATTGTGAATGTTCACTTGACACATGTTCACTTGGAAGTTTCTGCCATCATACAACACGTTCTTGCTGCAACCCCTGACCAGGGCATTACAAAAAGTGTGGAAGCAGAATTTCGCAAGCGTCTTGTGTAGCAGTTGATTATCAACTTCTGCCTAAAGCAGCCGACCTCAACAGATATTCGTCAGGCAGTGGAAATGCTCACAGGAACTTGGTGGAACCTGAAGACGTCCACCATTAGCAACTGCAGATGAAAAGCAGGACTTGTCAAAGCGCCAGTGCAGCTTAAAAATGACTTGGAGGTGACCAACAACTCAGGAGACCTGTGGACCGTGGTTGCGGAACTGCTGCCCGCCGTCTCTTCCTTCAATGACTACGTGGAAAGCGACAGCGCAGCACTAACGGCGGCGGACCTGACAACCGAAGAGTTTGTTAGCTGCGCTCGTGACGTCTCCAGTGACGATGACGACCCGAAAGAAGACGACTGTGGGTCACCGAACACAGATGATGAGATCGTGTCGAGCATTGATGTTTTAGTGCACATGAACAAAGTCCGCACTTTCATTGCTCAGTGCAATGACGTACCTGATGAGGTATTGCACAAAGTGGAAGATGTAGGTGCATTCCCAATCAGTCGTGCATGCTGCATGCGCCTGAAGAAAATCTTTGATTTCTTCAAATAAAGCAGCTTTGAAATTAGTGAAACATTTTTATTCGAGAGTATGCTTGTCTGCAAATGCGTCTACTGCCAAAGTACGTCATTTTCATTCCTAGGTTTGTCCACTGGCTTATAACTGCAAGTTTTTCATAACAACAATCTTCCAAAATAGCAAGCGATTTTCGGCGGTCTCACGCGATTCATTATATCGAGATTTGATTGTATCTTGAATCTAATGCATCCTCTGCATCGCTTCGATAGCTTTGACAAACCAACACATGACCATACGTTCAGTGTCTGCTATTCGGTTAGGGGCGCTGTCACGATGTCCGCCACCGTGCTCCTGCACGACATTATGGCGACGTGGGAAGGAGCTGAGTTGCACCTCTTAAATTATTTTTTCTCCGTGGTAAAAGGTTAAGGGGGGATATGGGGATCAAAGCTAACTTTTTTATTTACCATCCAATTTTGATTAAATTTTGCACAGATGTTAATAATATCACATAAACAAAACTGTGAAAATATGGTAAAAATATGGCTGCAATATCTGAAGTACTTTTTTGTTTACAAAATTGTTTTGCTTACATTTTTGCAAAATGCCTGCACACCTGTATATTGGTGCTAGGAGTTCAAACAAACATTGATAGCACTCCTATATGTATCCTCCACACAGTGACATTTCTGTAATTTTTTTAGCCTAACGGAATTTTTTTATATTTTCATTCTTTTGCAGCTACTTCAGTTGCATAAAAATCTCGACTGTGAAAACAAAAGATTACAAATTATTGAAGCAACTATTTTGAAAACAAAACATGTCACTGTGTGCAGTGGTGCACAATGAGTGTAACAAAACAAACGGTGTAAAAATATTCATAACGGTGGCTGACATATTGGCTTTGCAAGTTGACCTTGGTGGTACAAAAAAGTTTTGAGAAAAAGATGTTTGAAGTTTTGGGCCATGTTTATTCGACTAGAAACCACCGGCCTTGTAGGTACAGGTGTCAGGTTGATCTCTTGGCTTCTTGGATCTTTTATGCTTGCTTTAATGTGCTTTTTGTGCCCTCTTCTTGCGCAAGGCATTTTTCTCAGCTGCTCGACTCGCTTGAGTCCGTCGCCACCAAGCATGCTCCTCCAGCCGTAAACCTTATCTTCCGTTCGGTTGCCGGCACAGAACGAAGTGACGCGCAGACAGTGGCGGCGGTCATATTCAACACCTCCGACAAGATGAATTGTGACTCAAGATGCGACTGCATGGTGCGACCGTTGCTGATGCACGGTTCGTCTTCACGGCCGCAGACGCACGCGCTTGGACCGCACTTTCGTCGTTCATCTCGGTGACGGCGGTGGCACAATCGGGGTACGTCGCGGAGCATTTACAGGGCGTTGCAGGCCCGGAAGCATCGGAAAAGGCGGTTATTAGTTCGGTATCATCACCACTGGAACTCAAGGCTGCAACAGCCTGCGAATTGCCCGGCAATGCGTCGACAGTCTAAGCTTGCGCGCGGACGCAACTCTGCTAGGACTACTTATCCATCGGATGTTCGGCGGCTTGCGCTCGAGGCTGCCGAAGCGGCGCTTGGTCACGTATTTCGTCGTCCACGTCCGCCAAGTCATGCTGGAAACCGCAAAATGAAATAGAAAACTCAAATCCGATTAAGGCGATGAAGCGGCGGCGTACCTCGAATATCCAACACGTTAACAAAGGGGCAGCAGCCAGCGCGCGAAGAAACGGGAGAAGCAGACGCCGCAGCAGCTCGCTTCCAGACCCGGGCGGCTCATAGAACGCACGTGACGGAGCAAGCCAATCGGCGGCCGCGACAAGCAGCTCCGCGACCTTCAGACTTTTTGCTTTTTTATGCTTGCTCTTCTCTCTATCAGGAAATGAAAGAGAGGAGTCAAAACGCGAAGAGGCGCGCTTTTCAACGGTACCAGCATGGCCGCGCAGCGTACTGCCGTTCCGGAGCTAGGGACGCTCGAAAACCGCGACTTTTCCACCGATTTTCACGAAATTTTCGCTGTATTGCCTTATGTATATATTTATTTATGGTACTTAGCAGTCGTTTTCAGCGGAAATACTTGGAAAACTTATAGAAAAGGGGTCAAAGATTCGAAATCTGCAACTTTCTAAAAAGTGATTTTTGGGTCGTTTTTCCGGAGTTGATCCCCGCGTCCCCCCTTAATACTAAAATCATGCCTTTGACAAGTTGTCATTTATGCGCACAAAGCACAACAATGCTTCCAATAACATGAAAAAGTTCCCAATGTCATCACCAGGGGGACGATACACAGCAGTGAAGACACACCTGTGAGATGCCAGACTCAACCCTTCATTGTCTATTGTCAGTGCAGAGTAAATTGGGAGCATGCTACGTGAAATGCGCTCAGATACAAACTGTAATACACGACCACCACACCTATCAGAACAATTCAAAAAGAAAGTTATAGTGCAGCTGCGTGGGATCAAATAGGTCATAATGTGGCTGCAAGAAAATCCCACAGATAAATGAGGCAGTGAGCATGTTTCTCAACAAAGAACATCAGCAGCACAGGCGAAAGCAAGACAGGCAATGCAGAGAAGAAAGAAATGTGGAAATGAATGTGCAAGAAACAGAAAAGAAACAGGGCAGTTACCATGGTGGTAGTGCACTCTCATAAACAAACATTTTGGCAGAAACTATAAAAGATTGTCAGTCACCGATAGCTTCCCAGTTATTCTGTTGTGTTTCTCACATGATGTAAAGCTTGCTTGGTACCTGTGCTGCTCACGCGGGGGAGGACCACACACCAGCTTCGTCTTAGCTCCTTTATCTGAAGGTTCATAGGAAGTAGCAACTACAGACAAGATATGAAACCCGGCAGTGGCTTCATGGATGACATTTCCGAATGTTTATCATCAGAATGTTGAACTTGCTTGGTGCTTGTGCTGCTCACGCAGAGGAGGACCACACACCAGCTTCGTCTTAGCTCCTTTATCTGAAGGTTCATTGGAAGTAGCAACTACAGACAAGATATGAAACCCGGCAGTGGCTTCATGGATGACATTTCCGAATGTTTATCATCAGAATGTTGAACTTGCTTTCCCTATTGTGCACCCCTCTTTCTATGTCATCATCCCTCATCACACCTTTATGCCCTCGTTCCCCCTTCCCCTGTGCAGAGTAGCAGGCTAAAGCAAGCTAGCTCAGGGCAGACTCTGACTTCTTTCAAATAAATTCTGTCCCTCTCTCATGTGTTCCTTGGACCATGAAGTACCTCCTGCTGCTAAGCACATAAAATCACTGCCTTGAGCTGACCAATCACATGCATTCTCCTCGCCTCCTCCTCCCCACCTGTGCTTATTTCTCTGCCTCTTCCTTTCTCTCGTTAAGTGCTGCATGTTAGATTGACTGCAAACCAAAAAAATTCGGGGAAGTAGCTGAGAGCTACCACTTTCAAATCATAGGTCAGTGAGCAGGCCCACCTGAGCATGGGTGGCCTGTGTCTCCTCCTGCACCTCTGCCAGCAGCTGTGAGAGACGGGCAGCCTCCCGCTGAGCCACAGCCAGCTGCTCCTGCAAGGCTTCCTCCCGCTTCCGCTCCTCTTCCTCTTCCTGCTGCTGCCTGGCACGATGACTTAGCTGGCTGCTGTCCACCACACAACAGACAGCGGAGGCCTTTGCTGCACCACTGCCAGAGAGGAAATTCACAAAGGGGCACTGTCAACAAAGCTGTGGTATCAAGAGAGGAAAGGGTAATGAGACATTAAAGAGAAAAATTATCTACAGTACCAAAAATTCCTCTCCCACTATGAAGGGAGGCAGGGTAAGCCAGAAAAGACGCAAAACTAAAAGACGGCAGCTTAAGATTTCCACGCGGGCTCCCTGTGATCACATGAATTTCAATGGCATCTGCTCAGGCTTAGTGCATTTTTTATTGGTAAAGATGGACTACATTGTACTATTGGCAACTCCAGAATCCGTAACTTGTGTTGGCAATGCTGCCTAAATAAACAAAGATGGCTATGACATCCAGGTTCATGGCAGCTCTTTCACTTAGTACTACGCTCAAGTTTCTCGTTTGTGGCATAGAATCGAGGTATTTTGCCAAAGCCGAAAGGGTCCTTGCTGCCAATTACCTCATTTTGATCAGCTTCAAGGATTTCAGTGACAAAACCATGGAAATTGTTGCGCTGTGCGTTCAAACACCCAGCCTGCAGCAAGCCGTATCAGTCTTTCTTAAAGACAGAGCCTTTCAAGTGAGTTATTTCAAATGATGCATTGCTGTCTTTCCATCGTGGTGACACATCATAATGGAACACAGCAAAATTTTTTGACATCCATTTTTTTTTTCTTTTTCGGGCTTGTGCACAGCAGCATCACTATGATGTGAGATTTACAAGGCAACGTTGCAGCGCACCCTATAATGGGAGAACTTGCAGCTGAACCTAAATCAGATAGTTCTCGGCTCGGCTGCTAGAGGGCAAGCACTTAGTTGTAGTCGCGAATAAAGGAGCCAAAGGCTGAACTTAGCAAGTTTACAGAACTTTTACTACGCCGCAACAGCCCTAACACAAGAAAATGTTTTGAAATCCATGACATCACACTGATATACCGGAACTGGAATTTTGGCATGAAATTCAAGTACCGTACTTAGCTGCAGTTCATTTTCTCTTCAAGCAACTACTTCTGGTAAAAATTAAGATGGGTGTTCTGAAAAAAAAATCATTAGTCTAAACTTATATGGTGTTTATCTTGAATTCCATTTAATGAGTATGCCTCTGGGCTGTCACTCCAAACAGGGGTAGAGGAAGGGGCAAAGGAGGATGATGATCAAATACCGTAAACCCTTGTTAAAGGGGCCCTGAACCACTATTTATCAAGTTGGTCTATCATGGTGGTTTCTCACAGGATGGTTTCAGCCTGGCGCACAAATCCCGCTGTTTCCGTTCATCGGCATGGTCACTGGTTCTAGCGTTCATGACTGTAGCGCTTGCGGTTTTCAGAATTGTCTATATTATTGACTGCGCGAGCTGGTACTTTCAGTCTTGCAAAATTTGCAGCTTCGTTCTCAAGTGGCACAGCTTTGCACTTTGTCAGGGCACCTACCGCTGCTTCCGCAACACATTTTCCTGCTTGCCAAGGGAGAGAGAGAGAGTGCAGAAAGGAAGCGCAGGGCGATTCGCTTCTCTTTTCGCCACCATGACAGTTGTCACCCTTAAACGCAAGGGCTTGCTCGGGCTGCTTACGGTAAAAAATACTGCTCTCATCAGCATTGAAAACGTCGCAGGTCTTGTATGCAGCAATCACCTCCGGCAGCGACTCCTTCCAGTCGTTCACAGTCGAAACGTCGATGGAAGTGCTTTCTCCACAGGAGCGGCTGTCCACAATCCTGCTTCGTTTCTTAAAGTGATCCAGCCACCGGTTTGATGCCTGAAAGTCGTCAATGCCCAGACACAATGCCACAAGGTCTGCCTTTTCCTTTAGAATGGCAGACCTTTAGTCTTTGTACAATGCCCAAAGCATTCATAATTTTTTCCCAAACAAGCTGACAAACCATGTCTCAGAGAATGGCACTGCCTGTTCAACAGCCATGTTCCTGGAACATTGGAGAGCATGCCAGTTTCACAAGGCAAGTACTATACCAGTCTTGCAGCCAGGAACCAAAGCCGTGACCTCATGCTCAGCAGCAAAATGCCAAAGCCACTGAGCCAAAGCATAAGCTATTTCTGGGTGTTAAATAAAACCACAGCAAAAGCAATTGGTCGAAAAACAGCTGAATGCTCTTTATGTATGTTGTGGAAAATTTTGAAGGCGCAGAAAGAAAGAAGAGAAAAAGGTATGATTTGGGATTTTACTCATACTATGAGCAAAGGAAGTATAGAATATACAGAATATGCGTTTTTCCCGCAGTATTTCAGCTCTGTGAAATTAAAGCACACCAAAAAACATTATTGCAAGTTTTGCTGGAATTAATGTAAGCAAAGGCAACGCTCAAGCTATGTCACAAAGCAGTTCTTCTATAAGGGTACACGTGTGTACAATCACTAGCCAGGCAGAAAACTGTAAGCTCATAGTTACTTACAGTGCGGAAATTCACAGCTCCAGCAACTTACATTATAAGTAGTCTATGCTGTATACTCCTCTGTCTCATTTACCATCGCAAAAGCGTTGCTTCACATAGATTCTGGCGTTGGTGTTGCATCTGCATGATTCTTTTGCAACTATGTGCAACTTGAAGAACACAGGTAATCTTTGTGGGGATGCGCGACTCTCGTGCGTCTCCTGATGTTTGTCCCGCATAGCGCGTTTCCTGTAATCCGGCTTCGCCGCGTGGCCTGCGTGATGCCCGCGGCGGTCGATGTGGTTGGGGCGCAGTGCGAGAGATGGCACGAGTGTTGCGCTGCTAACGCCGCCTCACGGCAGGGTTACTTGGGGGCGCAGGGGAGGACAGGCTGTCTCTTTCCCGGGAAGTCGGGGAACAGCGTGGACGTCCCACGTGCGCGGCGACCCATGCTTCTGCGAGACAGCCTCGCGTGGCCGCCTTCGAACGCGCCACCATTCGCGTGACCGTACACGTGAACGACCAGGCGTTGGGATCCAGCATGGGGCGAACATATTCGCTCGCTATCCGGTCGCGGTGAGTCGGACTTCCTAGATTTGTCGCGTGCCCGTCAGCATGTTTTGTGGATAGCAACTCGGCTAGCAGGCACTGATCTATGAAAGGTGCAATAAATGCCCTTGTGACTGTTTGCACTACTGTGTTGTCGTTCCTTTGTCCCAAGAGCACGGAGGAGAACCCCACAGGCGCAACTTCAGAACATTTTTTTCTACCTTTTTCAGAGAAGCTTCGCCTTCGATTACTTTACATAAGGAAGAGATTAAGTGCCTTAACAGTTATCTCTCACATAAACTGGCACGTGTACCCGACTAATACATGGTGTTACCATTCCTGAGCTTGCGCAGATGGGCTTTGTGTCTTCTTTTTTTTTTCGCCTCAGTGCTCCCTTCAGTTGATAGTCGGCGTTCGTGTTGCCTACTTCTCTACTCTTGTGCCCTGTCTGCACGCCTCACTTCTTTTTTGCATAATGAATCCTTACCAACTAGCTTAGCTTTCTGTTGTTCTTTGCAGTTCTCTCCAGAACAATTAGGTGTGTGTGTGTATGTGTGTATGTGTGCGTGCGTGCATTTGTTTTTCCTTCTTTCAGTTTCATGCACAAGAAATTTGGGCCAGCCTTGCGGATTTTTTACTCGCACAGGTGTGGGTTAGCGGCTAACTTCTTGCGGTAGCTTGCTGTAGCTTTTTAGGTGTTGCTAAACTACAATTTGAGCGTGCTCATCACTTCGTTTAATCAAGTTTCAATTGCACCATGCATCTACTATGACAAATTTTTAGTTTCATAATCTCAGTAGGTTGTCTAGATAGAACTAGTAATAAACACAGGAAGACAGAAAAATGCAGTGGAAATGACATCTATTCATCTTGTGAGGGGAAAAGCAGCAGATGACAAAGAGCCACATTGAAGAGCTGCCTCTCCTGTGTGCTATTTATCACCTACAGTCCTTTTCCTGCACTGATTTTGCTCTCAAGGATCAACAGAGACATACTAAGGCAGCACACGCACTCATTCACATGTGCACAAACAGGCATGCACTCACTCTTGAATGGGTGCGGCATTATCACCCTCCCCCTGTGGGCACGAGGAGGAAGAAGCAGACTGGGATGCCTCAAGTGCTGCCTGCAGCAGGGAAACTCGATGAGCCAGGCCCTGTAAGTCTCGCTGGTGGTCCTGAGCTTCACGTGAGGCCCCTTCCAGCGATGCCTGAAGCTGTTCCACTTGTCCGCGCAACACTGTCTGCTCTTCATGCGCTTTCTGCAAGTAGCCCAAGGAAGGGAGTGGCATCGTTTCTTGATAGATAATGCTAGGCACAATCACATTCAGTAATTGGCCTTCATCCTAAGCAAGAAAAACAATTGTGCAATCAAGTCTTCAGAATGTGGATTTCCGAAATATGCTCTTCTGAAGTGTGCTTTATGCACAGGGTTCATACAGAACATTAGACAGTCTGAGTATAATGAGGACAATTCAAGGATGCCAAAGGACCGAATTGAAGGGGGGGGGGGAGGGGGGAACAAATTTTTTTTATATAAATAGACAGAAAATAGTGAAATCACTTTTTTCTTAGCTGCAGTTTCTTGCACCTAGGCAGCTACTGAGTTTGACACACGCTTCAAGTTCTTTGAGTTGCTTTCCTAAGTTGAACTTCCCATTGTAATAAAGTCAACACATTCTGGCATGATGGTTTGAAGTGTCTGACTTTAGCCAAAGACGTTTGTCATGTTAAAGCCAAATGGCTGAAAATGCCTTTTCGACAGGCGTTTTTAGAGCCTAAGCCTTAAAAAGGAGCCATGGTAAATGTAGTGTGAATGATTTTTCATAGCAAAACAAAATGATGGCATGGCTTGGATGCTTAATCTGGCATTGTCTAGCTCCTCAATGACGATGATGATTTAAACAAGCTTTACATTGGCGACTACAGACATGCCACATTCCAATCATTTACCAACATTCAAAAGAAAATATTGACATGTATGCTTGTTTATTTTTTCCGGGTGGCCGCTTTTCACCGTCCAACAAATGTTATTGATCAGCGCAGGATGCGCCCGCATGTATTGAAAGTTTCTCGAATGTTACCAATATTTCTAAGCGTTTTCTGTTGTCACTGAAGCTTGTGTAATCTCATTGCATGGGCAATGCGAATTGTGTTGAATTTTCTGTAAGACACACAGGCACCAGCGATTGCTTTGGAACCTTCGATGACTCATGTATAAAAGCCGACGCACTTGACCAGCAGATCAGATTTCGACAATTGCCGACTGTGTTCGCTGCTGTCGCCGTTCTTTGAGTGTAGCCTGTTTTTGAGGGCACTGGTTCACCCAATAAAAGTTATTTTTGCCTTTCACAGCATGGCTACTGTGTTTTTTGCCGTCAGTATTGCGCGAAATCTGGTGGAGGTGCTTTGCGTTCATGTACTGGACGTCCACACAAAGCCGCGACCCAAGCCTGAACGCGGAAGACAACACCAATGTCGCCAAGAACCAGCGAGGTAGCTTCAGGCTGCAAGGGCTGACCCCAGAACATGGACTTTTGCCTGAGACGACTAGGAAGATTGTCGCCAAGTCAACGCCAATGGCAGCCCCAGCGTCCCCCATCATGCTGCAACAGCCCAACGAGCCACCGACCATCTGTGGATCATCATTTGAAGACCCGGATAACTGGCTGGAAACATATGGAAGGGTCGCTGCATTCAACAACTGAAACTCCAACGACAAGCTCCGGCATGTGTACTTCGCCTTAGAACATGCCACCAGGACCTGGTTCGACAACCGAGAATCAACCCTGACTACATGGGACCTGTTACGCAACAGCTTCCTGCAGACGTTCACAAGCATCTTGCGGAAAGAGCAACCCAAGCTGCATTGGAAACCCGCATGCAGCTGCCGAACGAGAACGTCACGATTTTTATGAAGGAGGTCACTCGCCTCTTCCGACACACTGACCCAGACATGTCGGGAGAGAAAAAACTTCACTTCCTGATGCACAGTTCGAAGCAAGAGCTTTCCGCCAGATTGATTCGCAACCACCTAAGACCATTGCCGAATTTATTTCTGCGGCCACAACTATTGAGAATACACTCGATATGCGGACAAGGCAACATAATTGCCAACTGCTGACCGCAAACTATACCGATGTTCAAGCACTTAGCAGCAATGACCTGCGGGAGACCATCAGAGCAGTCTTTCGTGAGGAACTGCAAAAGCTCTTTCTAACATCGCAGCCTCAAGTGGCCTCAATCACCAACATCGTCAAAGGAGAGATTCAGCGATCACTTGGAGTTCTGGAGATGCAACGAAAATTACCGCAGCCTTAGCTGGAAACGCTGACCGACGCCACCGTTGCCTGCCGTCAAGGTCCTCCGCGGCCGGGCCAGGGCCCTATAATGCCACAATTACGTCGTCCCCCGCCGCCGCCAGCATGCCCACCTATCTGAGTGCTCAGCCCAGCTATGTGAGGAATACAGACGTTTGTCGCGCCCCTGACCACTGCCTACTCTGGTATCACTGCGGAGAAGCTGGCCATGTGTACTGCCAATGCCCATACCATGACTTGGCACTGAGAGGGTTAACCGTCAACACGCCGCGTCCAACGCTTGGAACTGGCTACTGGCAAATAGAAGTCGACGAGAAGGATCAAGAAAAGACCGCCTTCATCACAGCCAGACGGCCCCTCGTACATCGCCCACTGCCTCGCCGCCATTCAGCGGAGTTCTCGACGACCGTCCCCGTCGCCTTCATCATGGTGCTACCTGTCACCGCAGTGCCAACCATGCGCTGGCCCCACCCACAGCCAGTCCATAAACCCTTGTCCAGAAAACTAAAAGCAGCACGATGGAGTTGCTGTACATCGAAATGACGAAGATCCACCGATGACACTTCAAGATCCATTTCATCAACGCAGCAAGGACACGATGCCATCTCGACAAAGCATCGGAGCCAAGAGTACGCCAACGCAAGACAACCTGATGACACCACGTACCTGCCACAGGTCAATGTGCTGCCGCCGTGTTCCGACGCCAAGACCTAACTGCAATGGAAGGCCGAGAACCATAGACCTCGACGTGCTTCTCGACGGCCATGAAGTCACCGCACTTGTATACACTGGAGCCAACTACACCACCATCAGCGGATTATTCGATGCCAAGCTGAAGAAAATGAAGACTGCACGGTACAGCCCTCAAATTTGGACAGCTGGAGGACACCTCATAACACTAGCTGGAATATGCATGGCAAGAATTATCGTTCATGACCAAACCTACCCTGCCACCTTCGTTATCCTCCAACAGTGTTCCCGAAATGTCATTCACGGCATGGACTTCCTGAACCGACACGGCGCAATCACTGACCCGAAGTCGAAGTCGATAACGCTCTCTGAAGATCAAGCGATACCAACAGAGAGCTCCCGTAGTCACCACGCTTTGAGTGGGTTTGAGATGAAGTGAGCATCCCGCTTCACTCCAGCATTGTCATTTCCATTGGCACAGAAACACCTGCAGATGTAGATGGTGTCATTGAGGGTGACCAACGTCTACAGCTGGACCGTGAAATTTACATCGCGAGAGGAATCGCTCGGCTGCACGGAGGAAAAACGAAAGAGTTGCTGACAAACTTCAGCCAGGAGTTCAAGCACCTCAACAAGGGCACGACGATCGCATACATCGAGAAAATTCTGGAAACCAGCAATGCGTTTGTCCTCGGATTCTACGGCATCTACCTCGACGACCATAGTTCCCGAATCAGACTTCAACATCAAACCAAGTCTCCCCACGGGTAAGCAGTAGCAGCTGAATAGTCTTCTCCGACGACAAGAAGAATGTTTTTCAACGTCATCGAGGATTCGAGATACACCAGCTGTAAAGCATTGCATTATAACAGAAGAGTGTGCTCGAACACTCTGCCAGAGCCCATACGGAGCTTCGACACGAGAATGTGAAGCTATAAGGCAACAAGTCGACAAAATGCTGCCCAACTACATCATCCAGTCGTCAAAAAGCCTATAGAAATCTCCTGCAGACTTGGTGAAGACAAAGGACGGAACACTGCGTTTCTGCATCAATTATCGTCGACTGAACAAGATCACGAAGAAGGACATATACCCCCTCCTGAGGATAGACGCATTGCATCGGCTCTGCAACGCTAAATACTTTTTATCGATGGATCTCAAAGCCGGCTACTGGCAAATAGAAGTAGACGAGAAGGATCAAGAAAAGACCGCCTTCATCACGCCAGACATCCTCTATGAGTTCAAGGTCATGGCATTTGGACTGTTCTCCATGCCTGCAACGTTTCAGCGCGTGAGGGATGTTAGAAGCGTTAAAGTGGCAGACCTGCCTTGTCCACTTGGATGATGTTGTCTTAGCCGGAAATTTTAATGATCACCATAGGTGGCTTGTGACAGTACTAGAGACCATCAAATCATCAGGGCTCACTCTGAAGCCGGACAAGTGTCGCTTCGCTAACGATGTGCTTCTGTTCCTGGACCACGTCATCAGCAAATCTGGAGTCTGCCCCGACCTGCATATCACAGCTGATGTTAAGAACGGCCCGCTGAGATGCAAGCTTTGCCAGCCAGTTGCGACAGTAGCGGCAACCTTGTCTCGGAATGCCATCGTTACGCTCTAGCCTCGTCGCCATTGTGACTAAATGGGCTCGGCGGACCAACTATTGTTACTGAGCCTGCGGGAACATCTACTGAGACCTCTTCCCACGCGCCGACCGAGACGCCAGACAATGGGCAGCAGCAGAGGTCACGGTGCGAGGTCCGCTCTGGAATTTAGAGGCACCGGCTTGCATCGGGCGTGACCACCTGGCTACTGGGACGCAGGACAATGGACAACACGACGGCCGCGTTGCGAAGGTCAGCTCCGGGTGCAGTGAAAGTACGTACATGTGCGTGTAAACCGTTCCGCGGAGAGGCGGCTTGTTTACGATGATGTCGAACAGTTTGCCTCACCTTGGGATCTAGGGAACACGAAGTGTTTAAAAACCGCTGCTGTGCGGCTGCTCAGGACACTCTTTCTCAAGCAGTCATGCTAGACTGATGTAGATACTGCAAATAAACCCATATTCCTCGTTCTCGATGAGAAGCAGTCCTTCCCTTCATCAACGTCCTCAGCGTGGATAAGTTGGACAACTGCATAGGCCAGCTACCTTCTAATTCATGCCGGATTCCAATCTTGAGAACGGGTAATGAGCTATGGGATTGAGCCCCCAATCCTGACACTGCCAACGCAAAGTTCCAGCAGCCTATCAACAAGAAGGCAGTGCGTGAATTCCTTGGCACATGTGCCTACTGCAGGCACTTTGTCAAGGACTTTTCATGCATTGCTGAACCACTGACACATCTCACTAAATGTGATGTCGACTTCAAGTGGAAAACACCAGAGGCCGACACTTTTCAGGAAATCAAACGATACATGCAGTTGCCAATGGTACTTGCACCCTCCGACGAGGATGCAGATACAGAAATCCAAACAGCGTGTGGGGATGCGCGACTCTCACGCGCCCCTGATGTGTTGTCTTTCCCGCAGGGCTCCCATCTGCAGTGCGGCTTCGCAGCGTGGCCTGGCGCCGCAGCGGTCGGAGTGGTACAAGTGCAGTGCGAGAGATGGCGCGAGTGTTGCGCTGCTGCAGGGTTACTTGGGTGCGGGAAAGACAAGGCGGGATGGCGGCGGGATGGCAAGCAGCTCGGACGTGCCGCGCGTGCGCCGATCCAAGCTTCTGCGAGACTGTCTCGCGTGGCCACCTTCGAACGCGCCACCATTGGCGTGACCGTACATGCGAACGACCAGGCGTTGGGATCCAGCATGGGGCGAACATATTCGCTCGCTATCCGGTCGCGGTGAGTCAGACTTCCTAGATTTGTCGCGCGCCCATCGGCATGTTTTGTGGATAGCAACTCGGCTAGCAGGCATTGATCTATGAAAGGTGCAATAAATGCCCTTGTGATTGTTTACACTACTGTGTTGTCGTTCCTTTGTCCCAAGAGCACGGAGGAGAACCCCACAGGCGCAACTTCAGAACGTACCGCTGGAAACTGTGCAATTTCTCTTCATATTCTTCAGGCAATTTTTGGCATATCCCTGTCCGCCTTCAAAGAGAAAAGCCTTTTCATAAAGTTTGATAGCCAGCACCTGCTCACTTTGAAGTCACTCCAGATTAGCCCTTTCTGTAGGGCTAACTGCATCGCCCATACTTTGAGCAGATCGGTCGTCACAGGCCACTGTGCCGCTCGCTGCTCTTGCACGTATTTCGCGAGCAGCTCTTCTATTTCGGTGAAGTGGCCCTGCTTCGGTCCACTGAAACCCTTCCTTGCTGCTTTGTTAGCAAAACTATTCTCCTTCAGTTTGCGCCAGTCCCGCATGCAAGTTTGGGGAATTCCGACGGCAAGTGATGCGGCCCGATTTCTGCCCGTCTCCACGCACATAACTTTCCTTTTAAATGCGGCATCATGCTGGACTCGTAGTGTCTTCGCAGTCGGCGCTTCCATGCTGATTGAATAGTAAACGCAGAAAACGGGAAGGCAAGCGGTAAACTATGTTACACCAGAGCCTGGTCACACGTACAACATGGACGTATGCACATGGAGGAAGCTACGGCAGCTAGACTAGAAGCGCGTATGAGGCGGCCATTTTTCGAATGCCAATGGCGATATGGTAACGCGGATTTAGGGTCGTACTCGATTCTAAGGCGCATGCAATTTGTGGACCCGTTTTACCGAAAAAAAGATGCGCGTTATATTCGAGTGAATATGGTATTCTACGACCGAAAAAGAATGTCTCGCCATCATTTGGGCTCCAGCAGAACTCCGCCCTTGCCTATATGGCAGGCTGTTCAATGTCATCAGCGACCATCACGCGTGTTGGCTAGCCAACTTAAAAGACCCTTCAGGACACTTGGCATGGTGGTGCCTCAGACTGCAAAAATATGATATCACTGTAATCTACAAGTCAGGCCGAAAACACTCTGATGTCAACTGCCTGTCTCACTCCCGTGGACCTGCCACCCCATGATGGCCAAGACGAGGATGCCTTTTCAGGTACAATAAGTGCAGACAACTTTGCCAAACAGCCGCGAGCAGACCCAGAGCTCTGAAGCCTTGCTGAAAGTTGCAAGGCAAGACCGATGTTGTTCCGAGGGTATTTAAGTGCGGATTGGGTTCGTTTTTTTTACGAAAGGACGTCCTCGTGTAGAAAAATTTTGGTCAGCCCGCACAAGCTACTTTCTCGTCGTGCCAGCAGCACTCTGATCAGAAGTCCTGCAGGCACTGCACAATAGAAAGACAGCCGGGCATCTCGGGGTTTTCCCGTATGCTCGCAAGAACACAAGAAAAGTATGATGTTGGCGGTAAGGCGCTGACATCGCCTGTTATATCAAGACATGTCGAGACTGCCAGCGACGCAAGACACCACCGACAAGGCCGGCGGGATTACTACAGCCGATTGAGCCTCCTTGCAGATCGTTTCAGCAGATAGGGATGGATTTGCTGGGGCCCTTTCCGACATCAACATCTGCAAACAAGTGGATCGTCATGGCCACAGACTCCTTACCAACCTTACCTGCTATGCCAAAACGAAAGCTCTGCCTAAACGTAGTGCGGCCGAAGTAGCCAAATGTTTCATCGAGAACATCCTGTTGCAACATGGTGCACCAGAAGTTCTCATTACTGACAGAGGAACGATTTTTACTGCTGAGCTTACTCAAGCCATCCTGCAGAGAAGTCACCGGAGGACCACTGCCCACCATATGCAGACGAATGCCCTAACGGGATGACTGAACAAGGCGCTCGCCAACATGTTAGTGATGTACATCAACATTGAACACAAGACATGGGATGCCGTCTTCCATGTGTCGTCTTTGCTATGTCGACACAGCAGTGCAAGAAACAACACAGATCACGCCGTTTAAGCTGGTTTACGGAAGGATCCCGACGACAACTCTCGACGCCATGCTTTCGCACGTCACCAACAAAGAAAATGTTGACTTTGCCACCTATCTCCAACATGCTGTAGAAGCCTGACAGCTTGCCCGCCTGCACATCAAGAACCAGCAAAGGACCAACAGCCGGCACTACAATCTTCGACGGTGCTACGTGGAATACCAGCCCAGCGACAGTGTTTGGGTTTGGATCACAATACGCTGACAAGGACTCAGTTAGGAACTATTGCGATGCTATTTTGGACCCTACAAGATCATCCCAAACATTGGTGCACTCAACTATGAGGTCGTGCCAAACAGCATTTCACTATCACAGCGGTACCACTTACGACCTGAAATAGTCCGTGTTGTGCGACTTAGGCTGTTCTACAAGAGCTAACTAACTTTGGGACTTTGCATAGCTGAACTTTGGACTTTCTTTCTTGGACTGCGTTACTTTGGACTTTGTTTCTTTGTTGTTTTGTTACTTTTTCTTAACATGTGTCCTTTTGTTTTTCGCTCTCCTTTTTGTTTGTAGCATCGGGATAATGCTTTTTGAGAGGGGGCATTGATACGTGTATTTATCGTTTCCAAGTGACTGCTTTTCACCCTCTAACAAATGTTATCGCTCAGTGCAGGATGCGCCCGCATGTATTGAAAGTTTCTCGAATATTATCTATGTTTCTATCGGTTTTCTGTTGTCACCAAAGCTTGCATAATCTCACTGCGTGGGGGATACGAATTGTGTGAACTCTCTGGAAGACGTGCGGGCACCAGCGATTGCTCTTGAAACCTTCGATGACTCATGAATAAAAGCCGATGCACTTGACTGGCAGATCAGATTTCGAAAATTGCCTACTGTGTTCGCCACTACATTGTGCTTTAAGTGTAGCCAGTTTTTCTGGGCACAGATTCGCCCAATAAAAGCTAGTTTCCCCATTCAGAGTATTGTTGCTGCATTCTTTTTTGCATCACTACTACATGAGAATATCTAGGACTGTTTCCAAATCGGCAGTGTCCGTGGCATAGCCCCAATGCGGAGTTTGTTATTTTGAATGTCATGACGCAACCCTAGTTTTCAAGAAATTCAAGGAACACATTTATTTTCAAGAAGTTTTAAGCTTTAGATCAGGCCGAACTTCGACGGGACCTATTCAAGTACATGTAAAACGCAAAAACGTTTTTCCGAGATAACCCGGACCAATTTTAATGAAATTTGTTGCATTTGATAGGAAAAATTACATTCTAGTGACTGCTGGAAGTGGAATTTCCATTTTAAGGGCTGAATTTTGTTAAAAGGATATTCAAATATTCGAAAGTTTGAAAAGTACAGAAGCATGAAGTTTACAAATTAATAGCTCTGCATCAAGAACTGATATCACAGTTCTGTAAATAGCATCCACTAGATCATGAAAAGCGGACCAATTTGATATGTCATTTTATATCTTACGTGAACTTGTTGTGTACAAGGGTTCAGCAAAAGCTGTATTTCCATATTACAGCGAAACCTCGTAAAAACGTAGTTGGCCGGAGCTCGGAAAAAGTACGTACTAACCGGTAGTACTGTTTAACCAAAATAGCATCAGGTCGCCCAATTACCTGTCGAAAACGGAACAAGGAACTCGGAGAGAGTGCGATGAAAGGGAAAAAAGACATGCAGTATTTATTCACGCAACAAAAGTGTTATTTTCGTTTGATGCCGCGGCGGCCTAGCAGCGATGACAGCGGCCTCAAACTTACTGAAGCTGCATGCACGCTTTTCAGCCAGCCCCCTTTTCTCGGCAAACAGTCGCATGGCAGATTCCTCGTTGGCGTTACGTATTTTCCGTGCACGTGCGCGGTATTGCTGCCGAAGTACCGGGGCACCTTTCTCATTGCCGGGTGCTGTTCTTGTCACAACGATTGCATTCATGAGGCTGACAAAAGCACAGCTTCTGCCACTGTCGGGCCTGAATCGCCCATGCTGTCGCTTTCCGTGTTGTTCTCATCCCTGTCGCTAGTCCACACTTCGGCAACAACAGACGCAACAATGGCGAAAAGTTGAACCTCGTAGCCAATATCTCTTTGCGGTCGCAGCAGCGCTGCCGAGCAACATCTCCGCATTCCAAATGCCGCGCACCTTAGTCAACAGCAGATCCCTGCAGAAAAGTACGCATTTGAGCTGGTTGGTTCATGATTACGAGCAGTTAAACAGCGCTGAACAACAGGACGAACAGCGCTGGTGTCTGTGTCCCTCTTCTCGTCCTGTTGTTTAGCGCTGTTTTACTGCTCGTCAGCAGATCCCGTCGCGTGCCAGCGCCGACTTCTTCATGTCACGTTCGATAGCACGGACGATGTCTAATTTTTCTTCTATGCTGAGCACCCACCGTCTTTTTATCCGAGCTTCGGCATGACGCGAGTCCTCGCTTGCACGATGCCACAATGCTCTCTCATAGAATAAAGAACCAACTTGGCTCTCACGTAGAATGAAGAACGCTTTCTGGCACAGCGCCGAAATGATGTTGCTGTTGATGTGGCTTCATGCGTAGACACACAGGGTGCTTAGAGGCTGCTGTTGCAATCTCTGAGGCTTGTTGTTCTGCCGGGCCGCCCAATGGAGATGACGCACCACCGTGTTTGCCCGATGAAAAGTGGAAACGCTAGGTTTTAAGCGGATACGAAACATATTATGTTCAATGGCCGCTGAGTCGGGGATTTCACTTTACTACTTTTAAAACAAAACTACTGTTAAGCAGGTACGGTTTAACGAGGTTTTACTGTACTGCATTTTTTTAGATTCCTGTGTAACATATCAATTTTGTCCGCTTTAGATGTACTATTAGATGCAATACACGTAAATTTGGTATCATATTTCATTGCCGAGTGGCAGAGTTGTAAACTTGATAGTTTCGTTTTCTAAAGGTTTTCGATTTTTGGAACTTTTTAATAAAAAATTGACAAACCTATTTAAAAATTCAGAACCAACAGTCACTAGATTTTAATTTCTATTTTTTTTTTTAATGCTACAAACCTTGCCAAATTTGGTGCAGTGGTTGTCGAGAAAAACGAATTCTCCTTTCACATGTATTTAGATAGGAGCACCCGAGCTAAAGCTTCCTCTTAAGGAACTTGAATCTCTTTTCCAAAATTCCAAGGGTTTTCAAGAATTTCAAGGAGGTGTGCAAACCCTGTTTGTACAATTTGGCTCACACATTCATTATACTTGCTCTCTGTGGGTGGGGCTACAATGCGGAATGTGTTTCACGTAAGATCTTTCTGTGGGGCTCAAGAAAACAGTAATGACTCATCAAACAACGGCTGCTAGAAAAATAGAAGGAGCATGCATTGGCCAGCAGTACAGCTTTACCTGCAAACTATAGTCTATTGGAGTGGCATTTCTTTTATGAAAAACCACTTCCACATTCATCATGGAAAAGAGAAAAATTAAATTACCCAGTTTAACATTCCAAAGCAATGCACAGGCTACGTACAGGAGAGACCATAGTGAGGCGATGTGGCCCGAGTTCAATAATCAGAAGTTATTTAACATGCATCTAAATCGAAGCACTCAAATAGCTGTACATTCTGCTTTCAATGGCATGGAGACACCACAGCTGGTTATCATACCCTGTTAAAAGCTGGTAAAAGCAACCTTGTGCAGAGCAGTAGACCACAGACACTTAGCCATCGTGACAAGTCATGGCCAACTGGCAATATGAGTACCTAGTGGCAGCACAGAAGTTTGGCACATATGAAATATTATCCAAGCAATTCCCAACTGAAGGGAACACAAGCGTGGAAACAGACCTTGAGCAGCTCCACATAGTGCTGCTCCCTGGAAAGCTGTGGCGCCACTGCCGGTGAGGATGAAGACGAGGCCTGCGGTGGTGGCGGGGACCCGTGGCCAAAGAGCAGTGCACGCAGGTGGTCATTGTGCGACCGGCACTCTTCCAGCTTCTCAGTCTGGGAGCAGAGTGACTCAAGCAGAAGCGCCTTCTCATCGCAGCAGCGCTCATTCTCCAGTTGAAGGTCGGTCAGCTGGTCCTGCAGGTCAGTCAGTTCTTGAAGTGTCGCCTGGAGCTCCTCATTGGTGCTGCATTTTAAACGAAGTATTGGTACCAGTACTACGTTCTGCGGTTTGCCTCCAATTCCTCTTTCTTCTTTCACACATAAGACATTTATTTATTTATTTATTTATTTATTTATTTATTTATTTATTTATTTATTTATTTATTTATTTATTATGCGAAGCATATTACGAGAGCTCAACCCAGCTCCTCAGGCGCGGCGGTGTCGCCATGAAACCACGTGACACCGTGACGTCACGACAGAGGAGACGTGGCTTTGGCTCAACTCTTGCAAGACGGGCTGGGTGGGAATCGAACCAGGGTCTCCGGAGTGTGGGACGGAGACGCTACCACTGAGCCACGAGTACGATGCTTCAAAGCGGTACAAAAGCGCCTCTAGTGAATGCGGTGTTGCCTTAGAAACGAGCTGTTTCTAAGGCGTGCGTCTCTTGCTCAGGCGCACATTTCGTTGCCGCGCCGAACGCTGCTTTGCTCGACGCTCACCGCGTCCAATGCGGGGCGCGTAGTCGCTGCCCTGTAGCCCATTGTCTTACACCCCTTGGCGGGTCGACGGGAACGCTGTCGCGTTCCACTCTTGAAGGCGAAGCAGTAATGCATGAGTTGTTTCTTCGTCTAGCCGAACCAAATATAGCCAAGCAACAGCAGTTCACCAGGCTAAACAGTGGTTCAACAACTAAAATAAAGACTAGTATGCTTCGCATCCTGGGCTTAACCTTACCTAAGCCACAGCCATTTTTTATTTATTTATTTATTTATTTATTTATTTATTTATTTATTTATTTATTTAAACAAAGGCTACGAAAATTGCTATAGTAGAGGGCTCTGGATTAACTTCGACCACCTGTGATTTCAACATGCACCAAAAGCTTGGTACACAAAGGTTATAGCATTACACACCATCAGAATGCTGCAGTCATTACCAGGAAACATATACAATTTGTAATACTACTACGGTACTTTATAACACTATACTGTAAATACTAGTACCTGGGCAGACGTTACAGCATTTACCCAATACAAACACACACTTTTGTGGAAAGAAGAATGAACTAAAATCGATGTGTGCATCGATTTTAGATTTGAGAACCAAAGTGAGGCTCTGGTAGCTATATCCTATCATCACTGGCATCATAACTGAATTTTACTATCCACATGGAGCATTGTCACATGCGTTCCTTGGCACAAAAATTTATTCATGCTGTGGAAAAGGCAGGCACATACCCAGAGGAGGGGAAGGAGGAGGGGGGGAGGGGGCTCTCACGCCACCACTCCTCACGCACATTCCTAAAGCGTGTGGGTATGCGCGACTCTGACGCGTCCCCTGATATGTTGTTTGCGTCCCCTGTTACGTCTCCTGCAATCCAGCTTCGCCGCGTGGTTGGTGTGGTTGTAGCGCACTGCGAGAGATGGCGCGAGTGTGGCTCTGCTAACGGCACCTAACAGTGGGGTTACTTGGGCGCGGAAAGGAAAAGGCTCTTCCTCTTTGGCTGGGCATCAGCAAGCGGCGCGGAAATCCGCGCTTGCGCTGATCTATCTGGCAGCCCAACGTAAACCTCTTGGGGCATCAGATGATAGTTTTAACAGTTTTGCTTTATTCAAGACCTTTGTTTGAACCGAAGCATAGGGCTAGCGTGGATTTTGATCGTTAGCATCGGCGGCATGCTTTCTTGATCGAGGCGACAGTGTCTGTAGTGTGTTAAACTTTTCAACACTCTAAGCTTTTTCGCAAACGATTTTTTAAAATGACATTCGTCGGTACGAGGGCCACGTGGTCTACATCTTGAGAGAGCGAGGCGTAGCGCCGGCAGAGCATTGGCAAGCCTGAAGCGAGTGAGTACGGAAGCCTCGTGGGTGGTCCGAATTTCCTACGTAAATAGCTTCTTCTATCTCTGACTCTGATGAAGTCACAGCTCTAGGAGCCGGATGGCCGCGGGCCACGGGTGCTACTACGGCCTGACTGGTATTGCGGCCTGGCACCAGGCGCTCCACAACGTCTGGGACGGTGGGCGCCGTCAACTTGGATGCTGTGTGCACCGAGCGGGGTACGACCACCTAACAGAGCTGACGTCTCCTCGCGGCTGCCTGTTTTGCACCCATTTTGGGTGTTGTTTTTTCGATGCCGGTTGTCAGGGTAGCGAGGCTTTAGGCATAAGGCTTTATGAAGCTGCCTGTCGCACGTGGAGGGACACAACCTGGCAGACCGTGGTATTGAGGTGGTGTACTTTGCTTCCCTCATTCTAGTTAGCCTCGCACGAATTGAAATTACTCGTTCGACTCAAGGAAGCGAGCTTTGTTCAGGTGAACTTAGCATCTAAGTAGCCGCCCGATCTTTTGCTAGCCAAGTTGAACATCGTACCATGTGGGCGATGTGCATGCAGAATTCATCTCCCTTGCACTACTTTAGGGTTTGCCGAGAGTGTTGAATGTATGCAGCATGAGTAGAGTCACCCTTGATTTGCTGTCACCTGCACATCGTCTGCGCTGCTGCCCCAGACTACGACTGAGCCAGCCCGTGCAATGGTGATGCTGTAGCCAGTTCGGCGCAGCGACTTCGGGGGCCGCCTGTATCCAGCTCGCAACTCTTGGCGGCGGAGAAAAGAGCCGGGGGTCACCAACAGCTACGGCGGCTCTCATCAGAAGGGTGTGCCGGCGCGAGCAACGCTTGCCCTTACCGACTACTGCGTCGCTGTTTCCGGAGCCCTGGCCTGGAATCGTGCCGTCGAGTATGCAGAGCTGCTGCTATGACCAGTGGACGCCAGCGGTGTACCCCAAGGACAATGTTGGCTCGCATGTTATGGACAGCGTGTGGACATTTCCTCGGCGCGGCCACTCTTGCACGTACTACCTTGTTCGCGAAGCACACGTTGATGTTAGACCGTGTGACATGTTTAGCCAGAATATGTAGTGATTTAAGGCTAGGGGGATGTGGGGATGCGCGACTCTCACGCGTCCCCCGATATGTTGTTTTCCCGCATAGCTCCCACCTCCTGCAATCCGGGTGGTTGAAGCGCATTGCGAAAGACGGCGCGAGTGTGGCTCTGCTAACGCCACCTAACAGCGGGGTTACTTGGGCGCGGAAAGAAGAAGGCTCTTCTTGTTTGGCTTGGGATCAGCAAGCGCTCTGCGCTCAGACGCTCTGCGCGTGTGCCGATCCATGTTTCTATAAGACTGGCTCACGAGGCCTCGTTCGAATGCGCCACCGTTCGCGTGAATGTGTACGCACGAACGACCAGGCATTGGTGTCCAGCATGAGGCGAACATATTTGCTCGCTATCCGGTCGCGATAAGTCAGACTTCTAGATTTGTCGCACGCCCATCGGCATGTTTTGTGGATAGCAACTCGGCTAACAGGCATTAGGCTATGAAAGGTGCAATAAATGCCCTTGCGATTGTTTGCACAACTGTGTTGTCGTTCCTTCGTCCGAAGAGCACGGGTGAGAATCCCACAAGTGCCACCAAATCAATCTCGAGACCTGACAGCTATTCAGCAGTTAACATTTTGCTGCTTTTTTTCTCTCCTTTTGGTTTGCTGTAGTTACTGGCATCGCCTGAAGTGCAAAGGCCAATTTTGTCATTGATTCGGTGCCTGTGTGATTAACTTAAGATGCATTCAGCTGTCAGCATCTTTTGGAACAGTCACGTGCATCACTGTTGCTTCTTTCGTTCAACCTTCTTTATTCAGACTGATCCAGGGATCAGGAAAGTGATTCAGTTCATAGTGAGCTGGTCAGTGTGCTCATGGAATGAGTTGTGGCCAGAGAAATGCCAGTTGCGTTTAACTTTTCCTTTTGCTTCATTATTTCTTCGAGTGACAGCTCACTACAACGCTGGCAGATCATCGGAACCATATACGCGTGATATGGGCTAGATAACGTGGAAACTCAAATCATGCGTAATAGCGTCAATCATGAAACCCTGCAATAATCGTTAAACTCGATGCAATATGAATGTCGCCCGTTACCTCGTCTCGTTTTTCCCTAATTGTACAGCACTTTTCATGCAATATTGGAAACTGAAAACAACAGCTCATGAAGTTGAGAAATTAAGAGATCTACTAAGGAAGAGAGCCGAGGCAACAGCCAAACAGGAAGAAAAACTGAAAATTAACAAACTTAACCATTGTTTGTGAAAATATTTATGGATCAACATCTTTTTATTTAAAATGGAAGTAGAAAAAACTCCGTCGGAAGTGGAGAATGATTCCATGTGTCTTGAATGATGCTTCTAGAGTGATCAGTTGAGTCGCCTGACGTAGCCACTTCTCTGCTATGTTTATAAGGGTGTTTCTCTAACCTTTTGCGGAGGGCACAGTACGTCTAGAACCACGGTAGCCTGTGCTCTACGCGGTTGTATGGGACTGGCAGCCACGCATCGTTATGCAACTTCCCAGATAACAATAAGAGTTGATTTTAGCACTTAGTAGAGCAGTAAACGAGGGATCCAAAAGAACTCCGATTGTTCCACAAATATATATTTCTCTATAATTCTTGCAGAGCTAAATAAAAAAAACACCTCCAGAAATTTTTATTTTACACTTTTGCTTGTTTACTTGTTCTTGGTAGTGTTCTTCCTGCACTTCTTTCCTGCGCAAGTCTATTTGATGTGGTTCCTTGTTTGTGAAGTAAAGTAGACGTGTATCTCACAGGCGCACCTGTGAGATACACCTTATTTTCTTTCTCTTTTGCGGGTTCAGGCGTCTTTATGGCAAACGGTGTGCATTATTCACATTTGCACTAGTAAAGGTACCCCCCCCCCATCATTTGCACAGGAAAGTTACACTGGGTAACCCCCCCCCCCCTCTCGAAAAAACAATTCTGGGTACATGCCTGGCAAAAGGCTTGCGCAACCCACATACAGGATTTGATGCAAAAAGGCAAGGCACATTAACACCCCAATGCAAATACAGTCAAACCTCAATATAATGAACACAAATATAATAAAGTATTGTATATAACATTGTAAATATAAAACATTTCTTTCTCACTAACATCCGTGTGTAGTAAATGTATGCTTGTAACGAATATTGGATAAACAAAGGTATTTTCATGTCAGATGTGATTGCTGTGAGTTTCAGCTGTACTTCTCATTCACAAGCGCGAAGCAGCCGTGGCACAGCAATAAAAATTCTTGGCTTGAATGTTGATACGCTCGATGTCCAGTATGATCATTGGTTCATACCTGAAGTTGGACTTTATTTATATTATGCAGTGACCGAACCAAGGCATGGCAAAAAAACACAATCGGCATACTTCTTATCTCGTAACTTCTGGGCACAGGCATGCCACACAGAGCAAAGCCAGGGTGCACCTGTAGTGGGTTTCCTCCATCTGCATGATGCGGTCCTGGAGGCAGGCGACCGACATTTCACTCATGCTGCTGGTGCTGGCCTTGTCCCAGTCCAGTCGGCTGCCGCTGGGGCAGGCATCGTCAGACAGGGCACCATCCACCGATTTGGCCTGCACACAAGTGGCTTCAGTGATTTGGCCTGCACACAAGTGGCTTCAGTCTGCTTCTATCATGGCAACATTGTAACCATAGAGTTTCCTGTATCTATTACTGGAGGTAACTCTGGCACCAGTGTCTACAAGAGCTGCAAGTACGGCAGTTCAGCCAGCATGGGTAGTGAGTGATGGGTGGTGCATGGAGATGTGCCTACACTTCGTCCTTCTGGCTTCAACTGACTTTGTGACTTTGCAAGTTGATCATTTGCAAAAAAAAACTAATTCTGCTTTAAAAGTGGATTTGAATGTGGATTTTAAAGTGGAACATGCGTAACTGTTGCAAGTTACTGCACAGCAATTCACAACAATTATATTAGTGTGAAGAAACTTATTGTCTTCATACGTTTAGAAAAATATGATTGCTGATCTTAAGTCACAAGCATGAAGACAAGTCATTGCACAGTCACACCTTGTTATAATAAACGCAAATATAATGAAGTAGATCTACAATGTTTCACGGCGATATCAGCGGGTAACAAATATTATATGCCGATTATGAATACTGAATATCAGAGAGGCATTTTCGTGTTGGACATGACTACCTTAAATCGTGGTTCAGCTGTACTACCCATCCTTTCCATGGTAGCTAAACAATCTCAGCAGCAGAGCCCACTTTAGTAATTTTTGTAGGAAACTCCATGGTCATAACCACCGGTTCATAAACTGCTATTGGACTTTTGCCTCACTTTTGTGCCCCATACCCAAATGTCTTTCCCATACCCTTTGTTCACAAGCAGAATATCAGTCAGAAGTCAGTGGCCAATGAACCTTTTGGAAAAGTTCCAAAGTGGCTTTCCTGCATTGCACATTGCCCATAATGTGGCAACTCATCATCCATTGCAAAAAATGCTGATAGATGCATTGTGCTCTAGAACATTCATTCTCAACATAATTAAGGGGGGACACGGATCAAAAGAAAACAGCAATTTTTTGATAAAAAAATGTGTTTATGTTTTTGGCAGCTTTGTGTTTCTCAATCATTCAAGAATGTGCTAACACATTTCAGCCCCATCTGAGCAGTAATAAGGCAGGAATTTGTTGATCTAGAGAGGTGGAGGCGCCTCAGATGAAAGAAATGTGCCTGTGATCACCATTTTGGAAGTGCACTCACAGTGCAAGGAAAAGGTATAGTATGACATGGCTATAGTCATTGTAAAAGGTCATTTTCTTTTCCTTGTATAAGAGCTTTTATAAGCTTTTTTTATAAGTGGCATAAACAGTGTGATCAGACATGCGCAAAGGCTGATGGGTGAAGTCATTAGCAACAAAGTTTAGGCAGAGGCTGCAAAAAAGGTGAAACTCAAGACACTGCTGGCACAAACTGTGTCACTTAACTATGATTTACCACCGCACAAGGCCATGGGACAAATGACTTCCCAGCTTCAAACCATTTCGTACCATCATTTTCGGTGCACATTGCGCTCTAAGAGCCTTTCGTCATTTCTAGTGTACACATTTACATCTGCAAACTGGCCCCGAAGTTTGGCAGATGCTATAGCTTTAGAAAGTGACACCAAGTCACAAAGCCGAGGGGAAAGCCTGAAACGGGCAACCGATTGCATGCCACTTAAGGTTTTTCAAGTCGCCATGAGAGATTGACACAGCATCTTCTTCCTCGATGCTGGACATGTTTGTTTGGCATGCTCTGGGGTTTTGAATGGCTGCAGTGCTGGCAGTCTTAGAATATTGGCTCAAAAAAGATTGAGAAAGTGGGCACTGTTAATGGCAGGCACACGGCATGCCATTTAGAAAAGAGTTTCAAAGAGTGCCCGCCCATGGCAAGAGCAAATGCAGCCAAGCATGTGCAAAAGTAGCCAGAAAAAAAGTAGAAGCTTGAAGCCATCATCCTCACAGTAGAACACTGTATACAAGAAGAAGGCTCCAACGTATGCTCCTGGGAAATCCTAGTGACCATAATAAATGAGAATAAAATGGCTCATTTAATTTTGAAGCCATGTTTCCAATTTTGCATTTTTTCACTAAAGCAAATACTATCATTTTTATATTAGACAAGGCACACTTGCTAGCAGGGCATTTTCTGTAGTGAAGTTTTACTCAGAATGCTGCTTTGGTCAAAGATTTTCAAGTGCTGCCATCTTTCTTAGATAAAAATTGAAATTTTGAGTTCTTGTGCAAGTTGCGACTGGACCAATTATATACAATTACTTTCTGTGATAAGAAAATTGTTCCACATTACCACAGTTTGGTCCTTCCTAATATTACATAAGGCAACAAAATGCTTAATTTTGTTGTCATTTCTAAACGGTACTTTTTGTGGCTAACTGCAGTCACTTGAATTTCTGAAAAGCCATAACTCTTTGACAACTTATTCGACAATGATAAATGTTGGTATCCGGCCCTATTCTACTGCTCTTAATATACCTTCCAATTTTTATTAAACTTGAGCCAGTGGTTCAAAAGTAAAATTTTATGTGCCATGTCCCCCCTAACCCACAAAAACAATTACAGTGCACCAGCTTTAAATTCTAGCCAATTGATGGGCACCAAATTTTTGGCAATTAATCACTGCAGGAAAGCCAGCTTGCAACTTTTCCAGATGAAGTCATAATGTCAGGTGGTGTTCTATATAAACTTCAGATGCAGAAGTTCTTTTGGCATGAATCAAAATGGACAATAAGGTATTACACTATAAAAGCTCATTCATTCATATAAATGAATAAATGACATTTATGGCCTAGCCCCACTAATGTGTACATTATTCTACGGCATAACACATTAGTGGCATGAAACATTCTTGAACATAAAAGCATTTACCTGCATGTCACTTATTGTCATGTGACAAGCCATGGAGTGCCACTACCACCTAACTACTACGAAGTGGTACAATATGCATATTACTATGACCATCACTTGAAAAGGCAGTGCTGGGAATGCTTTTCGAGAATAACATCTTTGGTTCCTTGCAGTTTAAACATTCCTACTTGACATATTAAAAAAACCAGACAAAACAAATATATCAAGCGGACATGCACATTTGACCTCTTGTGGAATCACCCTACTGACCATTATGGCACGACCTTTATGCCGTGATGACGCACACCCATGAGCAAAAGTATACGAACCACAGGGTCGCCGAAAGAAATTAATTTCTTTGTAATTAACCTGCATAAACTGAAACTGACGAGTACACTGGAAAGTTCACAATGCCAAGTTTGGACTGCAGTCCTCAATTTCAAGTTGAATTCACAGGCAGAGGAAAAAATAGGCTTCATTGCGCAATCCCTGTCCGTATACTTTTGCTCAAAGGTGTACATAAACATGCAAAATTGGGTCTTCTAAAGTTGAGAGCAGCAAAAGAAGGCAGCAAACATGTTGCAGACATCAGGCATCACAACATTATATTAATGTATGCGTTCACTTTGCTTTTCACATGACAATGACTAACATGTAATAAAATAAAATTACGGTGTTTAACATCCCTAAGCTGCACAGCGACTTGTGAGAAACATTGTAAGGGAACGCTCTGGATTATTTTGACCACCTGGGGTTTCTTACCATGCTCCTGAAGCTCGATAAGGAGTGTTACTGCATTCCTCCATCATCGCAATTTAGGCATCGTCACCGGATAAGGCTCCACTGAGCCACCCTGATGCATGTGGCTGATCATTGCAGACAAAGTTAATCTTGTATATCTTTTAAACCTACAGTGTTAATGGAACACAAATGAAGTACCTCCACAACAATGCAATTAAATTTTCTGTCTGAAAACCAGTTATATAAGCAAAGCATTGTATGCCTCTGAAAATGTGCATCTCCTTGTTAAAATGTTTGCTTTCGAAGAGTAGTAACATTTTTGTGACTGTTTCACCTACGGAAGAGGCATTCTTACAATATCGCCAGACACCGACTTAAAGGAACAATGCACTTGGCAACAATGCTATGTTGTTGTGCTGGTAAAACGAGGACGCTCACTTTCTCAGCACAGTTTGTAGATGCTGTCACTTAAAGAAATGGCAATATGTCATAACTGTGATCGCAACAATTTATATACAAGCAACGCCCTTATGCAGACGGAACCAGCCGGATGAACATTGCTTGCTAGCCAGCCCCCACTTTGAAGGAGCGACAAATAGAAGGGGCACTTGCAGTGCAATCACGGTGTTTACAAGCAGGGGGAGGTCTATTGCATTTGGAATACCGTGAAAGATGATGCTAAGAACACCGTACTCATTTCTTAAACAGAGGCATTTCTAACACCCTCGCAGTGCGTAGGAGAAGCCAGCTCCCCACTCACCTGTTCTCGAGAGCCATCAAGGCTGCCTGCCGAGGCTGACCTCTGCAACGGATCCTGCTTGCCTGAGGCCTCAGCAGGTTCTACACCCAGCTGGACCAGCCGTTCACGCAGGCTGCAGTTCTCCAGCTGGAGGGCCTCCAACTGGCGGCTGCCCCCAGAGCTCTCCTGCTACCAACAAGTGATGTGACTGCTATGCAAAACACAGGCTTCGACAGGCACAGTTAACAACGGCATCCATGTAAAAATGCATCAGGCGGGGCGATGCAGCTACACTAAACTTCCGTTAATTTGATACGAGTTAGTTCAATTTTTCAGTAAATTCAATCCCTACCACAGGTCCCTATTGGTGCCAATGCATTTCTATGGACCCAAACTTTCGTTACGTCAATCCTAAAATTGGCCTTGAACTTTGAACATAATTTGAACTTGACCAGTCAGCATGCCCACATGTGACCCCTGTGGTGACCCCAACAGCAGCCCCTTTGGTAGCACATTTCTTGGCAGAGCTTCGGGGACAGCAAATGCGTTTATCAGTATTAACAATTCTCACGATGTCTGCTCACACTATTTACCCTATTCTAACCTTTTTTTTTTTTCTCTTTTAGTGGAAAATTGAACTGCAAATTGCATGCACGGTGCAGTTGAATATGAAATCAAAACTGCGTTCATGGTATTCATACACTTTATTTCATGACATCGCTTTGCGGCAAAGCTGACTTTAGGAAGCCAGCCACCATTACACAATACATAATAGACTCTTGCCAATTTTTACAGCAAAGCTATATACAGCTAGGGCATTGTGGTCGTCCACGAACAACCCGCAAACTACCTTGTTAGCAAACACTATGCAATACACAATAGACTCTAGCCAATTTTTACAGCAAAGCTGTATATGGCTAGGGCATTTACGTCGTCCACGAACCCGTGAACTGGCTCATTGGCTCCCCTCGGCACGACCATGCGAACGTGCTCGTGCCGCTGCTCACGCATTTGTCGGCAGCGTCTCCTTCCACAGCAGGCCCCGTTGTCGCTCATTGCTTAAGGGGGTATGAGCTATTCATTGGCAAGAGGAAACAATCGTCATCGTACTCATCATAATTAACTATTATCATTATCATCAATTGCTCAAGCATCGTCATCATCTTCCACAGCTGGCTCCATTGCCATTCATCGTTCCAGCATATAATTTCACTTCTCTTCTGTCATCATAATGGGGAGGCCGTGTAAAATTTTTTTAATATTTACAGTGGTACGAACCATTGCTTAAGAGGGTATGAGTCATTCATTGCCTTACGTAACGGACCCACATAATAACAGAGGTGATACGAGTGTGTGTGCATACTTATCGTCACGATGACCACCGATCAAGACAATAAACATGTTTGTACCTTTGTTCAAAATTCTATGCCACCTCTGTGCCGTGTGCTAAACAGCTTTGCTGGTCATCCACCTTCACAGAGTGGAATGGCTTATGATTTTTTATTCTTGCTAAAGAAACGGGTGAATGTTAGATGCCTAATTTGTTTAAAAGCTTTAGTGTGGTTTAGTCTTTTTTTTAAAGTGAAGCTTTCTTTGCTTCTTCCTTCAACTTTCCCGCTGCTGCTGTCTGGCACACCACATTGGGGGGGTGGCTCAGAGCATGTTGTACAAGAGCGCGGCAGAGAGGAAAGGCGACACGAGAAACTCGTTTGGACCTTTGCACTACATCGAATGAGCACCATGCCCTCTGGAGCTCCCTGGACATCGCCATATTAGGCTCTTGATAACTGTAATTATCCATGACCCCCCCGCAAAAGCATTGCAGAAATTGCAGCACTTACCTTTCTACTAACATGCAAATCCAGAGGGAAGCCAGATAAAATAGTAGAGAGGAGGGGGAGAGGAGACGGAGAATAGGTAGAACCGATGCAGTTGCAAAACGAGTGAATAACAGCTTTGCCACTCTTCGCTCCCAGTTCCCATACAAGGGTGAGGGATAGAAAAAAGGTAACATGAGAAGGCAAGGAAACTCTACTACTATACAATAGCGGTTGCAGGGAAACTGGATAAGCTTAAGTTCAAGATATGGTACAGTATGTTTCTGCTAGAACGACAGAAAGCTTAGCTAGATGGCAAGGATTCATAATGCAAAAAAGGGTAAGGCGTGCAGACACGGACACAAGAGAAGAGAAGCGGACAACATGAACGCCGACTATTAACTGAAGCAAGCACTGAGGCGAAAAAAGAAAGAAGACGCAAAACTTATCTGCGCAAGCTTAGAACAACAGAAAGCTGAGCTAGTTGGTAAGGGTTCATAATGCAAAAACGGGTAAGGCGTGCAGACACGGACACAAGAGAAGTGGACAACATGAACGCCGACTATCAACTGAAGGAAGGACTGAGGTGCAGATGAGTTTTGTGTCTTCTTTCTTTTTTTGCCTCAGTGCTTCCTTCAGCTGAGAGTCAGCATTTGTGTTGTCCACTTCTCTTCTCTTGTGTCCATGTCAGCACGCCTTACCCCCTTTTTTGCATTGTGTTCCTGCTATTTCTGAAAAATAAACACCATGCAAATATGTCAAGCAGACAAATTACGCAGGGCGTGGAGAAGCAGAGCCACATTATTAAAGTGCACGGCAGAATTCAGGCGACACTATGGAAGTCGTCGACCGTCAAATCAACGCTTCTGTGCCGGCCACGGTAGCTTTGCGGCTATGGCATCGCTAGATGTCGCGAATTTGATCCCAACCGCGGCAATCGCTTTGCGAGGGGGTCGAAATAAAAACGCACATGCATTTAGATTTTGGGGCCCATTAAAAAACATCATGGCATCAAAATTCGGAGTCCACCACTAAGGCGTGCCTCTAATCTGATTGTGGTTTTGACACATACAGCCCCATAACCCAATTCAAGTTTAATACTTCTGCCACAATGCGATGTGACATGTGAGGCAATGACAATGCTCAACACTCTCAGAGGTTATGAAATATGGCGCACAACAACACTTCAAGCAAAGGCATCTCCCTGTGTGTTCTGTGTACTACGCAGACAAACAGCAGTGGTGCACGCAAGGTAGCGTTTAACATCTACTCACCACCATTGCATTAGACTAAACGTAGAAGAAATTAAACATTTGCAGTCAACATCACCGCTAATTATTGTTAATCAAAGCAAACAGCACAGAAAGCTTCACCTACATCGATTTACAAAGTGCACGGGATCCACATAATTTTTACTTTGGACAGATGCAAAGTAGGTGCATTTTCTCACAGAAGTGTTGCAATTGGATGAATACTGCCAAATCAACCAACTGTGTGTCCTAATGATCTTTTTCTGCAGCTTGTTTAATACAACCCAACAAACAATGCAATCAATTTCATCAGTCTCGTCAGGCCCAATTTAACGGAAGTCATCTGCATAAAACTGCATCCACCACAGTGTTCTAAAGCCTCGGCACCTCTCCCTGCTACTTGTTACTTCTGCTGACACTTTCCGTACCACAATAAATTACAAAACTTCAACCAAGTTTCCAATGACTATACAAGATGGCACTAACCTTGGTAGGTTCCACCATTTAGTGTCAAGAACAGTAGCTAGACGCAAGTTTGTGGATATACTTGTCAAGCAGCGAGACATTATTCTTCGTGAACATTATACCCATGATCACCTATATTGACACACATTTTGGGAATCACAGTAACCATCATTGGTAGAGAAAGGGCTAAACTCGTACGGTTAATAAATATATTGCATTATTGTTGCCAGGGTGTCTACCAAGTTGACATTTCCAAATTCCCTGAGTTTTCCAGGTTTTCCCTCAGCACCTTTGCGAAATTCCCTGAATGAGCCAGAACTCTGTTTTATGTCAAGACAGGCTGACACCACGTTGCCCGATGCTGTCACTCTCTAGTAAGCATGCTGAAACAAAAAAATGACTTAATCCAGTTTTAACAGTAAGGAGTAATATCTATTTTATTTAAAAAGAAAATAGAAGGAAGGTGTTAGTAAAATGCACAGCGAAAGAAATGGTGAAGCCCATTCCAAATTGAGTCGAACATTTTCAAATACGAATGAAAAGGAGATGCATACATAAGTAAATATTTTTTAATATCAGCTATTTCTATCAACTGATAGCAAGCTCATCTGTATGAGGTCCTGAACTTTGTCACAACTAAGGTTCTCTCTCAGCAGCTGGGAAGTCAACCTCAACTGTCCTGACATACTCTCAGCCCGTACACAACATCTGTGTTGGGTTTCACTGCTTAAACAATTTATTTTGGTTTGGATGAGGGACACCTGTGTCTCAGCGTCAGCCAACACTTAGTTTTTTTAGCTCAAGCTCCTTCAAAAAGGCGGCGGCACCCTTCCTTTCCCGTTAATTCCTCAGTGCGTCAGTCCTTTCTGTTCTCATCCTCCTTCTACCACGCTTTCACCACATGGATCATCTGAAGCATCCTCTTGGTCAGTGGTACAGTCAACATTTGATTTTTCAGACTTCTGAGGGGCCACAAAAAAAATTGAAAAAAAGGGCAGCCTGAAAAAAATTAATGCATGTCTTTAACTGCCTTTAAGGGCTAAAATTACCACAGGCACGTCTGAAAAAGCTCTGAAGGCCTGCCAGTACGCTTATTAGGCATATCAGGGCTTGTACTGTGACAGGAGACGGGGTGTAATTAAGGAATACATACTGTGTCTCGTGACAATTGCCCCCTTCCCACGCTTGTTATGCTTCACCGCCTAACAGTAGTGTACTGATGCGAAGCTAACTTTCGGAGACTGGCATTACGCAACGCGATGTGCTCTGCGAGCTTCAAAGCCAATTGCGAGGATTACAAAGGCGGAGTCGGTGCCATTGGTGATAGCGGCGAATTCTTTCAATGCAAAACAGGGCACCGCACGGCAAAAAGCTGAATAGCGAACATAGAAGCAGCTAGGCCTAACGTTGCCGCGGTGGTGGTTACGGCTGCCAGCGGTTCTGCCTGCGAGAGTGCCGGTTCGAGGCGGCGAGATAATCAAAATAGCGGCGGTGGCGGCTTTGATTAATGCCATTTCAGACCTGCAGTCAGGGCAATATACATTGACTATATGGAGTACGTGGTGGTGCCGCAAAACCGTGCAAATTATCGGGCATGTCCGAAAAATCGGGCGTCTAGAAAATCGGTCGTTAACTACTCTGGCAATACATCGTGCCGATTACACGGCGTCAATGACGATTTGTTGCGATTCCTCTGTTACTGGAGCCAGCATTAACATGACTTTCGTTCCCTTTCAATAAAGTTACAGCTAATTTTCCCTGATAGAAGCACAAATTCCCTGAGTTTTCCCTGAGTTTTTCCAGACTGTTCAAATTCCCTGAGAATTCCCGGTTTTCCCGGTTTTCCCGGTTTTCCCGGTTGGTAGACACCCTGGTTGCAAATTCATTTGCCTTCATATTACTAAATGTTAGCCTCCTCGTAAGCTCAGTAGATATAAGTGACTACTTCGGTCACACAGTGGTCCTGGGCTGAATTCCCAGACGAAGACGGGTATTACAGCGGAGCTTTTTCTTACTATGCACATATGCATGCCACTTTAAAGGGGCACTGAAGAGAAACACTAGATCAGTTTAGACAGATAACATATTCAGTAAAAACTTTATTTCTGTTAATTTGGCAGTACACTAGATTTCTTTTTCGACTCCAGTTTGTGGGGATGCGCGACTCTCGCATGTCCCCTGATATGTTGTTTTCCTGCATAGCTCCCGTCTTCTGTAATTTCGGTTTCGCCGCGAGGCTTGGCACCAGCGGCAGTCCGTCTGGTTAAAGTGCAGTACGAGAGATGGCGCGAGTGTTGCTCCGCTAATGCCACCCAACGGCGGGGTTTCTTGGGCGCAAAAAGAAGAAGGCTCTTTGGCTCGGGGTCGGCAAGCAGTGCGGACGTTCTGCACGTGCGCCGATCCATGCTTCTGCGAGACCGTCTCGCGAAGCCTACCCCGGAATAGATGAAAACACTAGTTCGAACATGCCACCATTCGCATGACCGTATGCACGAATGACCAGGCGTTGGTGTCCAGCATGGAGCGAACATATTCGCTCGTTATCGGGTCGCGGTGAGTCGGACATCCGCTATTTGTCGCGGCCCATCGGCATGTTTTGTGGATAGCAACTCGACTAGCAGGCATTGATTTATGAAAGTTGCAATGAATGCCCTTGTGATTGGGTGCACTATTGCATTGTCGTTTTTTTGTCCCAAGAGCATGGGTGAGAACCCCACATCTGGAACTGACCACAGCATCACCATTGCCCGGAATGGCTTGATCGTAGTCCGGGGCAGCAGCGCAAACGATGTGCAGGTGACAGCAAACCAGGAGTGACTCCACTCACGATGCGTACACTCAACACACTCAGCAAACACTAAAGTAGTGCAAAAGAGAGCAATTCTGCATGCACGTCGCCCATGTGGTGCGATGTTCAACTCAACTAGCAAAAGATCGGGCGGCTACTGAGATGCTAAGTTCACGTGAACAAAGCTCGCTTCCTTGAGTCAAACGAGTAATTTCAATTCATGCGAGGCTAACTAGAATGAGGGAAGCAAAGTTCAACACCTCAACGCCACGGTCCACCAGGTTGTGCCCCTCCACGTGCGACAAGCAGCTTCGTAAAGCCTTAGGCTTAAAGCGTCGCTACCCTAACAACCAGCATCCAAAAAACACCTAAAATGGGTGCAAAACAGGCAGCAGCAAGGCGACATCAACTCTGTTGGGTGGTCCTACCCCGCTCGGCGCACACAGCACAGAGCATCCGAGCTGATGGCACCCACCGTCCCAGACGGTGTCAGAGCGCTCGGTGCCAGGCCGCAATACCAGTCAGCCCGTAGCAGCACCAGTGGCCCGTGGCCACCCGACTCCCAGAGCCGCGACTTCATCAGTGTCAAAGAGATAGAAGAAGCTATTTATATAAGAAATTCGGACCACCCACAAGGCTTTCGTACTCACTCGCTTCAGGCTTGCCAATGCTCCCCAGGCGCTAAGCCTCGCTCTCCCAGGATGTAGACCACATGGCTCTCGTATCGACGAATGTCATTTAAAAAAAAATCATTTGCAAAAAGGCTTAGCATGTTGAAAAGTTCAAGCACACTACAGCCACTGCCGCCTCGCTCAAGAAAGCGCGCTGCCGACGCTAGCGATCAAAATCCACGCAGAGCATACCCCACAATTGTAGAAACGTATTTTGCTATTATAGCTAAAATAATCTATCTCTTAAGCATTCCTTTAAAGCCTGTTTTGCGTGCAAGCATCTGTAAGGCAGTGGTCGCAGCAGCTGAGAGGCACACGAGGAGATGCTAACACTTCGCTTTCATTCCCATCGAAACCACTGCTTGCTACAAGCATCTTTTACTTCTTCGAGAGGCCGGCTTCTTGCAACAGGCTAGTACATGTAGGGAGCAACGCTGAACTCCTCAGGGAAACGCAAGCTCTCCAAATTTACCATTATTGTCTCAGCAAAACAACAGCACCAAAGCACCCTGCACTGTGCTTCATGCGTAGCGGCAGCGGTCAGTCCGGACGAACATTATTGTTGGCGTCCCGAGGCGCCCCACCAATCATAGACGCAAACGGGACGGGCGAGCTGCCCCGAGTCTGCTGCTGCACTTTTCGTTGAAATAAAATTTTTTGGTGCTTTCTTTCACTCAATTTCAATGCAATATTCGAATTCGGAGGGCTGAAAACCATTACATACAGCTCTTCACTCATATTTTCTGGAAAACCCTTCAGCTTCCCTTTAAGCATCGCTTGCTGAAAGCGCCTGTGAGCAGTGGGTTTCCGGGATCCCCAGAAGTGCTGCTGGAGCTTCGCTTATTTATGTTTCAGAATGTGTGAGGTGTAGGCTTCCGTAATCTTCAGGAGCGATCACAGTTCTTCCCTTTTCTGTGTAAAAATACACTGTGATAATTCACGTTTACTTTGGTTTCAATTCCTGTTTTAAGGTCTCCCCCTACTATAGGCATCTAGAACTGTAGCCAGAAAGGATTACCACAAAATCTGGCATACTAGAGGTCTGTCAGCTGCTCTCATCCTCGAATGCCACCAGGCATTCCGAATCTGGGCCACAAAGATGCAAACAGCCTGGTGACCAACCTTCATTGGCTTTTCATCAAGATCTTGCCCCCTTTTCTTCTCAAGGTATTGGAGCAGAGGGGCAGCAGTCTCTTGATTCTGGTAGATCTGAGGCGAGTTTTAACCCAAGAAGCACAAAACCAAAGCTCTTGTCCCCTTTTCTTCTAAGGTATTCAAGCAGAAGGGCGGCAGCCTCTTGGTTCTGGTAGATCTGAGAGAAGTTTTAACCTAAGAAGCACAAAGCTAAACTACAAGCACACATGCGCACAGTGAAAGAGATGAGAACAGCTGCGCATGGCGTGAATGAGAAACATGTGTGAGGAGAGAGTGGCAGCCAAGAGCTCCAAGTGAGGCAAGGCATGGTGCTCGGTGTTCACACACGCACATTTGACCATAGTGGTTAGGGGAAAAACCAGGTGGCACGTGTGTGGCAGCCAGAGAGGAAGGAAGACGCAGATGGCATGTGTATGTTGCATGTGTATGTTGCATGTGCTGTGTGCGGATGGACAGCATGGGAGAAGAGTTGCAGATTGCACTAAAAAAGGGGAATGTTTGCGGGAAATGTGTCAGTTTGTCATAGTTCGTAGCAAGTAGGGGCTCATCTGGGATCAACGTGGACATGGAGGTGGTGAATATGCCTGGAGAGTACCTGCTGCATCTGCAGGGCCAGACCAACTACTCTGCCATGCCATGTGAGCAAATCGCTGCAGCAGTTCGACAAAGGCTGATGGTGGCCAAGGCAGTGCCAGCAAGTTCTGTGACAGCAGCGGTGGTGCTTCAACCGTCACGCGATGCCACTCCATGCTCCACTGAAGGTCAGCTCCCTAAATACAGTCAATTTAACGACATCCAGTCCCTTGAGGGGTTTCTGGACTGGCTGGTGATGTTTTGTTTGGTCAACGGTGTTGCCGCCAACAAAAGGCTCACTCACATTGTGCCCGCTGCTTAGGAGTGCAGCACGAAGTTGTGGTGACACTTCATGACTATGTTTGTGTCGTGGGAGAAATTTATGGTGGCCTTCATTTCGGAATTCTCTTTTATTGACTCAAAACACGCTTGAAACAAGAACTCAAGCTCTGCACGCAACACCCAGAAGAAAATTTTAAAGAATTTATTTAGATAATTCATGCCTATTATGACAGGATCGGTGGCGAAGTTTCGTGATCAGAAAAGGTTGACTGTGTGTTGCCGCAAATGCACCCACAACTCTCCACGACTTGGTAGAGGGCAAACAGTTCGCCAATCTCAAGGAGTTGGCTAAGGCAGCTAATGACCTTGTGCAACGTCCTTGGAAGCGGTTGCAGTACAAGCCACTGCCGCCTCTGACAGATCAAGTGGCGAAGAACCTTGCCCTCCAGTCAGCTGTGAACATGACTGGCCTGCCCAGAACGCAGCTTGGAGTGTTGACGCTACGGATGAAGTGCCATTTCAGTCTCCACCGGTGGAATCCTACTCCTGTTTACTGTAGAAGAGAGTGGTGGTGTAAGTGGACCCGGAGCTCCTAGCGAGGTAAGGCATGGTTCCCAGAGGCCACGCTTATGCAGTTGACTGTAGTTGCTACAGGAGTGACCAGGTGGTGTGAGTGGGGAAGCGAGAGAGAGAGAGAGAGAAAACTATTTTTATGGAGCACGAGAGGCGTGTGTGTGTTGAATGTGGTGTGCGCAGATGAACAACGTGGGAGAAGAGTCGCGGAGTACAATAATAAAGGGAATATTCACGACAAACATGTTGGCTTACCATCATTTCTAACAAGTGGACCGCCATTTCATTCCCTATATTCCACCCATATGGGCGCCAACACCTATAAAAAGGCAAAAATAAGAAAAGTACTACCATGCTCAGACTATTTCACACCATGCAACTGTAAGCTTCCATCAGTTTCATTGTCAATGGTTGTCATCTGCTAGAAAAGCATCACCAGCTGAAGCACGCAAGCTTCTCTGCATGTCAACACCGCCCCTGTCACATACGCTTCGCATCACTGCTCACAGACACTCCGCCATTGGTTGCCTCTGCTGCTGCCAGCGAATTTTTCCGAAATGTTTCAATCTTGATCACAGCGGCATGCACCATTCTAAAAACAGTTTTTTGGACTGCCACAACTGCCGCTGCGCTGCTTTTGGGCCCATATCGCTTGCATGTGAAACAAGCTTAAGGCACTGTGTGCTACTGTGCCTGCTCCCCATTACCCCTGAGCAGTAGAGTGAGTAAGAGTGGCCAAGCCAGAAGTAGACTGAAATGCTCACCTTGAGATGTTTTATCTCCATGCGCAGGGTGGCAATCTCAGCTTTCTTGCTCTCTGCATTGCGCACCAACTCAGAGACCTGCTGCTCCAGCAAGCTCTTTTCCCGCTCCAGCTGCAAGATTGTCGTGGGGGATGCCTTGCCTGCACTCTCCGACGTCTGAGTGCCCACCGTGGGCTGTGCTGGCCCTGAAATAATTGCATTCTTCAAAGAACCAAGCTCCCAAAACAAAATAAGGAGTGGCAGCAGAATCCACTCGAGGAAACAAAAGTCCGAACTTTGCCATGAACCATGTGAACATTTATACCCAGATATTCTTTTGAAGGCCTCGAAATTATACTGAAAGAACACAATTGCACATCATCTCTACATAATCAAATGAGCCATAATTTTCTCGTAAGTGAAAGTTGTAATACACTGCAAGAGCAGGTTCACAAGAGCTTGCAAAAAAAACTGCTCAAAAATTATTCCTGCGATAAAGAAATTGGCCTTGTTGCTTGATTGAGTGCCTACTGTGGTTAATTATGCACTACAAGTCCACCATTAAATAATGTGGGCTGAATGCTCACCAGTTTTGTTTAGTCATCAGGAAGCCAAGAGTAAAAGTTGTTAGGTCCAAAACTGCTTAGTTGGTTATAAGGGACGTTATAGTGGAGAGCTCCAGATTAATTGTGACCACATGGGATTCTCTACTGAACACCTAAACCAAAGTGCAAGAGCATTTCTGCATGTTTCCCTCATCAAAATGAAGCTGCTATGGCCAGAAATTTAACTTGTGACTTCATGCTCAACAGCAGAACGCTATAGCCACTGAGACACCACAGCATAATAGCAGAAAGGGTGCCACAAAGAACACAGCTGAGCATGGCCAAAGACTGGGTGTAAATACAGTATTGAGATGGGAAAAATTACAGGCACAGGTTCCATGGATTAGTCTCACATGAAAGAAAACTGAAGACACCTGGTAGAGGCCTTTGTTCTGTGGCGGACATAAATGAGGCTGACAATGACAAACAATGCATACATGCAAACCTGCGACCTTTAAATTTTGTAAAAAGACCATGGACGTAGGGGAGGAGGGCTGGCAGGCATACTTTAATACTTGTGCCCTGAGCACAATCTTTTGCGGCATACATACACAATTTTTGCAAGTCTCTGCTGTGCCAAGTTTGCTGCTGCTGTTCCAAGCAGCAGCAAACTTGGCACAGCAGAGACTGACAAGCAACACATTGTTTTTTTATCACAATGAATTTTCAGTGACTTTACTGTTGCTGGTTCTCACTGCTCTAGGAACTACAGTTAAACCTCAATATAACGAAGTTTGCGATGTAAGAAACTTTTTTCGTTTCTGTTTCTTGCTTCCATTGAAATGCATGTAGTATTTTTTTTTATCGTTCTAACAATGTAGTTTTGTTTCGCGGTTCCAATAAGTTTTTGCAAGCACAAAAAGCAAATTTAGGCAAGTTCTGCCACCTGTAAAGTTATTTGTAATTTTTCAAGTCCATGGCCCCCCACGTGCAGACGATCAAATAGCACATGTGACATTTCAGCATCCAGCATGACATTTTGACATCTAGAGCGTCCATTTTATCCATTGGCACACAAAATCATGCTAGTTACTTCTTTCTCTTGTAATCATGGTGTTTGTCGTTTGCGCAACAATAAGTGGTGTGCCCCTGAAAATAGAAGTGCTCTCCCTGAAACTCAAAGTAAAGATAAACAAGTAGAGGAGGTGGTGTGATGGTGGCCATTAGGAATGACTATCAGCCATCTTTGGTTTTCCTTGACACCCCACTAGAGTTGATCTAGGTGGTGATGCAACTTAAGAGCACATACATTTTAGGTACACTGTGCCACCCTTCGAGAAGCTTTTTCGATTTTATTGATCATTTACAGCAGCCACTCAATGACATACTTAAAACACATCTAAAATGTATCATAACCTTAGGCGCCGACTTTAAGTACTCCAATATTAATTGGGCTGCATGAGTCGTCACTTCCTCAGAAAATGACTCTGATCATTCCAAATTGCTACATATATTGAGTATGTATCCTCTCAATCAGCTTGTCAAAAATCCAACACGAAGCAGCAATATATTATACCTGTTGCTGACAACTCTCTATGATAATTCTGTAACTCATGTGCTAAAGAAACTAAGCGACCATAAAGTAATACATAGCTTTCTTCCAGCTGCAATTCCTGATAAATCGAACCCTACAAATATTATTTTGAACTATTCTAGAGCTGACTGTGGTAAAATGAATACAGTCAAACCTCTATATAGTGAAGTAGGTAAAATCAGCAATTTGCTTCGTTATATTGAAATCTGGTTGTATTGAAATTCGACCTTTTATGCAAATAAGTACAGTCGCCAGTCGATTTTTCTTGCATGGAAAGTGGCCGCAGAATTTTCCAAACTATTGGGCAATCAAAAAAAGCAAGTTTGAATGAAAAAAACAAATCATTTAGATGAGTTTGGGAGTTGGCGACGAATGGTCAGCAGTACGAATTAAGCGAAGCCAGACACACTTTCACGTGCACTCCCACAGCGTGGCTGACAGCGTTGCCCGCACTGGGTTGACGCTATCATGAAAAGCGACGGCAGTGGGGAGTGAATGCTTTGTCTGCCTCTCGCTACAACGAGTCACCAAAAGTCGAGATTACGCAACCTTCAATATTAAATGTGCAGGAAGACAGCTTACATGATGGCAGGCCGTATCGGCACAACCACTCTTTCCACGTGTAACAGATTACCTCTAAAGCAGCGTGCATGGCTACGTATGCGCTCAGCCACGCTTACAGTCATTCGCAGCCACGGCCAAGACGCATGCCAGTGAGCACGCCAACTTACCCCTTCGTCCCTCATGTGCGTTTGATCGCGTTACCACACTTTCACCCCACTCCTCTTGTCCTCTACTCGCATGGAAGGCGGCACTCGTGACGCCACCAGCTTTCTTGTCTCACCCTCACACACATTCACTCACAGCTAAAGAACAAAGTGTGCGGAGCGCGACAGGACATCATCACACTTCCACTTTATACGGAACATCATGCGGCTCCACTTCAGTGGTCGATCTCGTCACACGGCGCATGATTTGAGAGGTATGTTGAGGTATCACTTGACTATCTGAGTCCGCAGAAGTTTCTATTTGTTGTCTCAGCATTCCTTTGCAGTAGAAGCAAAATTTCGTTATATTGAAATCGCAAACACACTTCGTTACATTGAGGTTTAAATACACAGACAAGAGGTTCTGAATACATGGATAAGAGGACACAGTTTTATGGACAAGAGGTTAAGAACAGTTAAATACATTGTTATATCGAGAATTTCGTTATATTGAAGTTCATTATATCGAGGTTTAAGGGGACCCTGAAACGATTTTGACGTTTGTACAAGTGCACTGAGTCGTTAGAGTAGACCCTTCTGATCATTAACTGATGCATCTAGTGCTCCACATAGAGCGTGTAATTTATTATAAGGTTTTCAAAATGTATATCACTGCCGATCGCAGCACACCACACGGCTGAATTTTCAGCCACCCATAACTATTTGATATAAATTGCCCTAATGACACTAGTAGGGCGAGCTATCCGATTGGCTGCCCAGGGTGAGTCATTGATAATTTTTCCAACTTTATAGTGAATAAATGTAGTTCGTAATAGTTGGAATGATAGTTAATTTGTTTCTATAAAAAGAAAGTAACAAAGAGAATGCACAAGGACAATTTCTCACTACACTAAGCAGTTCGAGCATAAAGCAAGTGTCGCCGGCTTGTGTTGCAACATGCTCCGTGTTGACGAGAGCTCCGCGGTTAGTGTTGACCTCTATTTTTATTCTCGCAAGCACCATGGTTCACCCTTATTATGTTGTGGGCCACAAACGTAGTGACTGGCAATATGTCAAGCTGCGACGTTGCATCCCTCTGCAAGGCCGCAGACCAGCTGAGTAGCTGCAGCACCTTGGACTGCAGCCATCCGATCGGCGCCAGGATTTGCGCGTTTGCAACCATCACTTTACGCCGGAAGATTACCACCACAATAGTGTTTCGTGTGTCCGGTATTCGGGTAAATGTAAGCAGAAGTGGACTGGGCCTGACCATTTCACAGTGCTGTTTTAAGCGATGAGCAAGTCTATGCTATGGTTTGCACAGTGCAGCCACCTAGTAGCAAAAGCTCAAACAATCACAGTAGCTGTAACAAAGTCTATTCCACTTTGCTGCTCATGTAAATTTTCCTCAGGAGTGTAATCATCAACATATTGTTTTTGTAAGTGTTTAAAATGTTCTACACTTCGTTAGAGCAATATTAGCTTTTCGTTTGGCTGGTCAAGCTCTGCGCCACCAGGTGGCTGGACCATGCAGATTGATCAGGCCCCTCACGTACAGCTACGCTAAAATTCCATCAGCTGGAGTTTATGCCTCCACCCAAGTTCTCGAAACGCCCCTTTCGCCTATGGTTACTAGAACACCGGACGGTCGGCGCTGCGACAGAATGCTCGCAACACTTCGCTGCTCGCTGCTTCGATAGCTCTCGCTTGTGGTCGACTGCCATGCTGCTGGCAGAGAGGTTGGAGAGGCTTCACGCGCTTGCTCCTAGACAACCGGAAGTAGACGACACGACGTGCCATCCTGATGCAGAGCCAGTGAAGACTGAGCTTAGCCCCGATCACTCAGCGAATGAGTTAAGGAGAAAATGCATGGCTATGGAGGAGGGTAACTTGTAATCGTCCATAGCTCTCTTAATATGAGACACTTCACACAAATTGTGGTGCGAATGATTAACTGCACCTGTACCCTACGCATCTATAAAATTTGTCCAAACCGTTTCAAGGGCCCTTAAACTGTAGTAGTAACGTATTTACTCGAATCTAGGCCGGTTCCGATTTAAGACAACCCCCGAATGCCCGAAGACAGAATGAATAAAAATGTTTACCTTGAATGTAGGCAGAACAAAATAGTGAGGACAGCATTCACACAATGAAAACAGCATTTATTTAATATGAACATGCCAAGCTCATTCTGCGTTATTATCACTGCTAGCCTCGCCGCTATAGCCGAGACCACACGCACACTTGCGCACCCATGCATGCGCAGACAGTGCAGCACAGCTCACATGTATCGAAACACAGTAAAATCTCGATGAACAGCTCCTCTCTGTTATCACGCGCTTATTTTCCGTATCATTGTCATCTCCTCCTTGCGGCACACACAACATGCGTCCCCCATTGCCTCCTCCATCGACGGAAGTCCCCCCGGCTTGAACATTTGACGGTGCCTTTGTGGCTAGCACAACATTTCGTTTGAAAATGGCACTATAGTGGCATCGCTTGTTTGGTGCCATTACAATAACGCAATGCTATGGGTCACACCGCACGCCAATATGACACAGGTCAAAATAGAGTCGTCACTTACATACTTTAGCTGGTTACTGACGCGGCTAATAGCAGTTGCGATACTGATTTTTTCAGATGGTGCTAGCTATGCACCATATTTATAATTTTCAATTACAAACTGGTGCATTTTTTTTTAATCCTTGAATCTAAGCCAGCCCTAGAGTTTGGTATATGATTATTTGAAAAAGCTAACAGCCTAGATTTGAATAAATATGTACGTTGCAGGAATTTGGCCTGATGTATAGAAATTCCTACCTCACCCGTACAGTTAATCAAAGCTTGTTGCTGTTTCGTGACAAACTAAAAGAAATTGAGTGTGCCTGTATACCAAAGTTGAAAATTAAAGTAAGCGACAATCCTTCTTGGTTCAAAACAAAAGTAGTGTCTAAATATAAAGAAAAGGGCATAATGCAGTGCCAAGCAAACAAACACAAATTCTGAATGGGAAAGCTATAGAGAGGCCTCAATTGCTCGGGTCGAAGTGCACAGGAAGCAGAGTAAAACAGTAAACAACTAAACACGATCAGCAGCCGGATGGACGAAGGTGAGTGTCCATCCCCGCCATCATGCTTTTCTCGCAACAGCTCTGCCATCCCTCTATTTTGCTTTTTTTCATGCAACCAAATTATAACAATTATCAGTTACAACAATGGAATTTTCATGGCATTTGAATGTTGTTATAAGTGGTTTCCACTGTACTGGGAGCCAAATGTATTATGGGTTGCACATTCCCCTGCTGTACATGCTCCACTGTTGAAAGAACTTTTAGCTCCATCAAGATCGCAAAAGCACAATGAGAAAGCACAATGTTGACTGTTTATGTTTGGTACAACCTTGTGACACCTGTCTGCGGAATGCCACAAAGCAGACTATCTTTGCAGGGTCAGAATTGTGCCTACCAGAATGAAGCTTCTTGTGCTCTTTTGTCTGGCCATTGGAGTCCAGGCTGTCTTTGCTTGAGGATGACTTGATGCTGCTACACTTTCGGGCACCAGCGGTGCCTCGGGAAAGCATGTTCTCCTTGTTCACTGGGTCAGAACGACTGCGAGAGAGAAGAGGGCAGCAAAAAAAATACAGCTTTCTACAACACTGCACAGCTGCCTCACAGCAACATGCACAAATATCACTGCTGGTTTCCTCCTCAATGCAGTATCTCCACTGTGAACACATTGCTAAAGGCATCAGAAAAGCTAAGGAAGCACATGAATTTCGCTTTTTTTTCATCCCACTATTCAAAAGGTAACATATGTCGGGTATATTAAAACAATCTCTCAATATCTGAAATGGAAGTTCTGTGCTGTCAAACGTTCCACGGTGCATTCTGATCTCAGTGCTCTACTTTCTGGTAAATAGGCTATGCTATGTGCAGTCAGCATACCTTGATCCTTTTTAGGCCTGCCTAGATTTCTACATCTTGCTTTTCGAAAGGTCTGTGTCAAATATCACAACTTCTGAGTGATTTAGTGAATGATGAGCTGTTGGAGAAATGGCATGCTCTTTCTTGTTATCACATTTTATCAGCATGTTACAGCCTCTACCCATGCAGCAGATGGAGTTGAAATTTGGCAAAGTCACTCTGAACACAGTAGCTCGACGAGATTCTTCAGCAACCCTGAGTGCGTACAAGCAGATCTGGTGCAAAGGCAACTACAAAAATTGAAGCAAAGGACTTTTGCACTGCTTTTTTCTTAACTCTAGTTGTATTAAAGGCCTGCTGTGCTTTTTTTTTACATAGTTTTCTTATCACCACTGATGCACAGCACAGCCTTATCAATTCGTTTGAAAGCACTAGTTGTTGCATTGCCTGAGCTCAACATGCCTAGTGTGTTCTCGAACATTATATTGGTACAGTAAAACTTCGTTAAACCGTACCCGCTTAGACAGTAGTTTCGTTTTAAAAGTAGTAAAGTCAAATCCTCGACTCAGCAGCCGTTGAAAATCATGGGTTTCGTACCCGTATAAACCGTACCAGCTTATGACATACATATCGGTTAACACGTAGTGTTTTCACTTTTCGGCGCACAAACACGGCGTTGCGTCATCTCCATCAGGCGGCCCCGCAGAACAACAAGCCTCAGAGATCGGAACAATGGCCTCCAAGCGCCCTGTGCGTTTGCGCGTGAAGCCACATCAACATCAACATCATTTCGGCGCCGTGCCATACAGTGTTGTGGCGTCGTGCAACCAAGGACTCACGTCATGCCGAAGCTTGGTGCTAAGCATAGAATAAAAATTAGACATCATTCGTGCCATGTTTGTGCCATCAAACGCGACACTAAGAAGTCGGTGCGTGACAGAGATCTGCTGTTGACTACGGTGTGTGGCATTTGGAATGCGAAGAAGTTGCTACGAGGTTATGTTCCATCATTGCCTCTGTCGTTGCCGAAGTGTCGACTAGTGACAGTGATGGGGACAACACAGAAAGCGACAGCACGGGCGATTCAAGCCCGACAGTGGCAGAAGCTGCGTATTATATCAGGCTCACGAGTGCAATCATCACGACGAGAACAGCACCCCGCAATGAACACAGCACCCTACTACTTCTGCAGCGCTACCGCGCACGTACACAGAGAATACGTAACACCAACAAGGAATCTGCCACGCGAGTGTTTGCCGAGAAGAGGGGGCTGGCTGAAAAGCTGGCTCGCAGCTTCAGTAATGTTGAGGCCACTGTCGTAGCTGCTAGGCCGCTGCGGCATCAAACGAAAGTAACACTTTTGTCGCACGAAGTGAATAAATACTGCATGTTTTCTTCCCCTTTCATCGCACTCTCTCTCAGTTCCATTTTTGACAGGTAAGTCGGTGATCTCATGCTATTTCGGTTAAGCAGTACTACCGTTTAGTATGTACTTTTTTCGAGCTTTGGCTAACTACGGTTTAACGAGGTTTCACTGTATAGCCCTATCCAAGTGTGCCTTGAATGTGATGCGTCCAGTTTCTTCAAAAACACTCAGCATGCTACATACGGTTATCGAGAACTTTCTGCATCATGTTTAAATAGCAGCCAGCTGTGAGCTACTCCAGTTCTGACTCTACAATCATCGACTGTGCTAACCGTGGTCATTGCCCCTATAGTGTTTCTTGCTTTCTGGCCCCAAGTTTTACTAATAGAATGTTTAATTCTGTGCTGCAATGACAGAGGGACCCACCCCTATTCCACAGACCTTCGACAGGCAGAACTGAACCTTGCTGGAGACATTAAAAGAGGTCGCTACGGTTAACAACTGGTACAGCAAAGACAAGCTAAGTCATGTTTATTTATCTTTGAAAGACGCCGCTTGGGCATGGTTCAAGAACCAAGTTATCCCTCATTTCTTAATGTCTCGGACTAAGTCATTGAAAAGTAAAGTACACCTCTCCCTTTCAACACAAAACATGCTATTACAGTCAAACTCACTTATAACAATACCGGTTTTTACAATATAATCGGATATAACAATGAGCAATCACTGCACTCTTAAGTTTTGTGTGTTCTGTAGTAAAATAAACCGCTCACTATAATGCTCCTATACGGCATTATCAATTATAACAATTAAACCTGGCTACTGGGTGCATGTGTAAAAGCAAACAAAAATTCACAGGGTCTTTTTCATTTTCCCATAGAGACTTGAAGGTGAAAGCCCAAGTGCCAATGCATTAAAAACAGACACATCACGTACACATCCCCTTAAGTTGCTTAGCCTACTTCACTTAGTCATCCCTCTTAATTTTCTTGCTCATCCTCTTAATTCGCTAAGTGTACTTCAGTTAGCCATCCCTGTAATTCCAAAGGTCTAGGGTTCAACTCCCACCAAAGATGGAGGGTTCGTAGCCTTTTTGTATCTTTCATGTCATCGGAGCGTTTTCACTCAAGAACTTTGAAGCTGAACTGACTGATGAGATGTATAAGGCTTTCACCTTAATAACAAAATCCTCAGGGGGGAATTGCCGCATCGTCTGCGTGCTGCACACCTTTGCCGCACCCACCTTACTGCCTTCATCGCAGTCACACCCTCACACACCTCCCTTCATTCTCCCATCCACCCCTCCGACGTCAACGCTATCGGTGCAGTCAACTTGTGTTTTAGAGGAGTGGAAGAGGATGAGAGAGAGGCATGTGAGGGTTCAACTGCAACACAGGTGTGCCATGCGAGGTGCGTGGCACAAAAACAAATGCAGAAGCTCACTTTTCTTTCTTTTTTTTTTTCACGGTTTCGCATGCCTCCTCTCTTTTTGCTGCAAGCACCCGTCAGCCTGATTTAAAAATGCAGCCTAGGAACTTTGTAGTAAGTGGTTTATAGTATCACAGGACACATACACAAAAAAGTTCACAGCCCTGCAGCCGCTCACTGTTACCTACATCTGAGTATTGTTAAAAGACAGTAATGCTATGAGTAAGTTTGACTGTACTTCTTTCTGTCTAACTAAAATGTTTTGATGCTTGTTCCCTCTGTTTTTTTGTGCAACCTGCTTATAACAATTGAATTTACTTGGCAATTGAATATTGTTATAAGTGGGTTCAACTGTATACAAGCTAGACCGCAAAATGTGACGTCCACATGAGATTTAACAGCTAACAAGCCAGTGGTAGACTGAAAATTCCGTTGAGACAAATGCACAGGTCAGAAAGAAGCATGCTGCATTTGGCATCATCATCCAGACATAAGAAAAGCTAGGCTTCACTTGGAGCACTTTTTGCGTGGGCCCTAGCAAAAAGGTTAAATAAACGACAGACTCACGTGGTAGACATGGGCCTGTTTGTGCGCGTGCGTGCTGCGCCCGGTGTGCCGGCTGTGCGAGAAGAGTCCTTTTTGAGCGGTGTAAAGATGCTTTCCTGACCAGCACGGCTTCTCTGCTGCAGGGCACTCAGCCCCTGGGGCAGGGCACTGTTGCCTGCTGACCGCAGGGTGCCGCCCACTGTGCGCCCAGCATTGCGCATCATCGAGCCACAGCCCACTCAGAGCCCCCTCTATGCCACAGGGGAGCCAGCCCTGCACCAAGAATGAAGAGAGATCAACACAATTTCTGGTATGCAACACAGAGAAGAAATTAAACCTACACATTGGGACATACAAATGTGAAAACCACAGCTTTGTTGAAAACATTCCTATGGATATGAGAACTACAGCAACCACACGCACGCACATGTATACCGATGGCTCGACCACATCTATTTCTGGCAGTGTTGTAGTTACTCTGACAAGAGGAATAACGCTGCTACTTAAGACATCACATGTCACAGCGTCTACGAGGGTGGAACTCAAGGCTCCGCGTAGTGTGCTTCAATTTATTGACACGGAAAGTCCTGGTAAATTGCCAGTGCTGGTTTTACGGAGCACGCTATCAGTTCTCTGACTTGGATCAAGAATAGCTGGTGTACGAAATTGTCAAACTTCACCACAACGTCAAATAAAAAGGCCACTAAATGTCTTTGCAGTCTTTACCTGGAAGTTGCAGAGTCAGTGGTAATGATTACGCAAACAAAGTTGCTCAAGTGCCACCTCAATAAGACCAGAGAGTTCCCCTTTCCACAGCAGATGCTGCAAGGCAGCTTCGCCATCTGGCACAAACACACTGATTAGCAGAGTGGAACAACCCAAATATAAGGCAAACCAGACTACATGAACTACAGCCTTCACTGCAGCTCGCACCACCACCCGGGCTTCTTCGACATGAGGCATTGCTTCTGTGTCAGCTGTGGTTGGCAGTTGCCTTCACAAGGGCTTATACTACACTAAATGTAATGACCAACAGTGCTGCGTGCGATGTCTGTGGCAGCAAAGGAGAACATTGAGCATCACTGTGCCACTGTCCTCAATTTCAATCACAAAGCTGTCCGTACAGATTCCCCCCCCCCTTTTTTTTTGCATTTTGCCTTTTCTGCAATGCACTTAATTTCATGTGTAACATAAGTGCAGTCCCCACTATTAATAGCATCCTTTTTTTAAATACAAGCAGCAAATGTCCACATTCCAGATAGCTTAAACAAAAATTTGTACCAAAAGAAAAAAATGTTTGCAACACAAATGCTCCAGCCCTTTTGAGGTGCAATGCAATGGCTGGTCATCACAGTCAAGTTGATGAACATTCTGCCATGAAGATAAGAACAGTGGTATGCTTGCAGTGGTCTCCAATGCTATGTGATTGCAGAAACATAGTGCTGCTGTTATGTTCCTTATTCTATACCTCTATAAGTGTTTTTCAGATTACACCCTTTGCAGCCCCGCACATGAACAAAAGGTTAGAAATGCAAATTTTTGCTCATGGACAGCTCAACAATGTAATGCAGAGCAGCAAGCTCCACTTGTGAAGCACTGTACAAAAATGATTAGATTGCGTTGACCTTATTCTAGTCTAATAGGATGCGAAACTAACATCATCTAAGATCAGTGACCTATAACGAACATCAGTGACCAAATCTTGCTTCAGAATGACCTAAACAATATTCAAAATTGGTGTGATGACTTGCTAATGCTATATTTATAGAAATAAAGAAAAAACAAAGAAACAAAAAAGAAAGCAAAAAAATATGTCAATAACCCGCCATCACAATCCCCTCATATTCTCATATGTAATAGATAGCAAGCATATTGAATCAGTTAGTTTTCACATACCTAGGCATCATTATTTCTCACAACCTTGACTGGTGTCTGCATCTGAATAACGGAATAATGTTGTAACATCTGCTAACAAAAAGCTCGTTATTTTTTTAAACATCCCTTACAATATGCTCCTCTCCACGTAAAACTACTACAATACAAACTGTTCATCAGACCTAAACTTTAGTATGTTTCTGCCATCTGGTGCCCCCATGACATTTCCATAACGCCCTTGACGCCTTACAGAATCACATTACTAGGTTCATTCCCTCAGCATATTCTTACGGCATCGGCATATCATCATTAAAGCAGACTCCAGTTTACCAACACTTTTGTATTGCCGTCACATTGCCAACCTATCATTATTTCACAGATATCTTCACAGTCAATCTAACCCTTTCACCACACATTTCCCCACCAGCATGAATATCATTATTTCACCGTTATCTTTACAGTCCTCTCACCCTTGCACCATACATTTCACCACCAGCATTAATAACATGTCGCATAGGTCATTAATTGAGTGTTGCCTGCCCTAAAGTGCACACTGACATTTCTGGCTTCCTTTTCCCCTCGTGTAGTTGCAGAGTGGAAAGGCTTCCCTTACAACAACACTGCCATCATCAATTCATCTACATTCACGGAAGAAGTGTCAGTGATTCTCTCACCTTAACTAATATTGTTTAGCTATTGTTGTAATCCCACCCCTTACGTGGTGTATGTATTACCCCCGTGTGGGGTCTTTAAGGAAATAAAGAAAGAAACAAAAAAACAAAAAAGAAAGGAAGGAAAAGATATAAGAACAACTTGTTTCAGCTGAACAAACGTGGTTGTGAGTAACACTCGTTCCTGTCCTGTTCTTACTTCACATTATTTTGTGCCCTATCACACCATAAGTATGAGCAAACTAGCCAAGCAACAAGTAGTGATGCTTTGCTCTTGCTGCTTACAAATAATGTAAACACGTGTTAATTAATTAATTAGTATTTATGGCGCAAGGGCAACAACGGCCAAAGAGCGCCAGCAACGATGTTTAGTAGTGCAGTAGAATGTTATAAACCTGTCAGCGGGTATAGTGAGTTGCAATGCCTGTGATGTACTGCGGTGGCTGTAAAGGCCTAGGAATTAAAAACACGAGGCTTGCATTTCTTGGGAGAATTTAGGATGATCATGTAGGATTTCAGGCAGCGTAGAGAAGATGAGTTTAAAAGCGGTAAGATATATTCTTCAAAAAGTTCACATCATTAAGATAACTTAACAGCCGGTCGAGGGGGAACATCGGCTCAGCCGATAGGAAAAATGCAGGATGCATAGGTAAATTGGTACGGTAAAGTTCAGGAAAGTATTTTTTTCGCGTAGCTTCCATGCCAGGGCATTGTATAAGAACGTGGATGACTGTGAGTTGATTTCCACATCTAATGCAGACCGGTGGATCATTACCGGTTAGCAAGTATGAGTGAGTTGCATGTGTGTGCCCTATCCTCAGTCTCGACATCATTACTTCGTCCTGTCTATGCCGGTATACAGGTGTTTGGGTAATGTAGGGTTGGATGATGTGAAGTTTGTTATTGTTTTCTGTGTCCCAAGATTCTTGCCATGCGCGACGCAGTATTCCTCGAACGACAGGTTTCATATCTGTATATGGTACATAACTTAAATCTATTTGGGGCCTTAGACCTGCTAAGGCCGCATTTGCGTCTGCTGCTTCGTTACCAGGTATACTAGTATGGCCAGGTACCCAGCAGATTATAATATGTAGCCCTCTCCTGTAGGCTAAGGTTAAGCTGCTGATGAGAGTGTTTATCACTGGATTCTTTCTTTGTTTTTCAATGTGTATTGACCGGACCACACTTAGGGCATCTGTGTATATTATCGATTGATTGATCTGTTTTGTTGTTATTTCTTTAACTGCGAGGAGTATAGCGTGAGCTTCAGCAGTGAAGATACTTGTGTATTTGTTTAATCTTAAATGGGCTACAAAATCTGGACCAATTGCAGCACATGATGTTGTTTCAGCAGTTTTTGAAGCATCAGTGTAAAATTCCGGACACTTGTACTTACTCTGTAGTAATAAGAAGTGTTGTTTTACAGCTTCTTGGGGTGTATGCTTTTTGTTTATTTCGGTGAACGAGAAGTCACAATGTATGGTGACTGATTCCCATGGTGCTACTAACTCGTTAGGGTTATGCAGGTGAACGTCCGACAGCAATATATTGTTTTCTTGACATAGCGACAGTGCTTTCAGTGGAAATGGCTTTGCTAATGATGGCCGCTTTGCAAAGAGGGTTTCCGTTTCTGTGCTCTTCAACATTTTGTAACACGGGTGTTCTCGGTTGGAACTAATCTTAAGTGCGTACATAAAACTACAGTAGTTACGTTGTCGGTCTAGGTTCCACTGATTAGCTTCTACGTGCAAACTTGGAACAGGGCTAGTACGGAATGCACCTAGGGCCAGCCGCATGCCAAGGTTATGTACAGGATCGAGAATTTTTAAAACAGAACGTGAAGCTGATTGATAAACAAGGTTCCCGTAATCGATACGTGTTCTAATCAAACTGTTATACAGCGAGAGCAAGCATTTCTTGTCAGTTCCCCACGACTGGTGCGAAAGAATTTTGAGGATATTCATAGTTTTTAAGCATTTCATTTTTATGTTTTTTATATGTTGCACAAACGAGAGCTTATCATCCAATATAACGCCGAGAAATTTCTGCTCCTTTTTTACACTAAGCACATACCCGTTCATCGTAATATTCGGTTCAGGATGTATGCCTCTTTTCCGAGAAAATAACACGCATGTCGTCTTTTCTTCACTAAAGCGAAAGCCATTCTTGTCCGCCCATTTTGAAAGCCTGTTCACTCCCAGCTGAATCTGCCTCTCGCATATGGACAGATTGCATGATTTAAAACTTATCTGTATATCGTCTACATAGAGTGAGTAGGATATAAATGGTGGGAGTGTTTTTTGTAGTGTGTTCATTTTAACTAAGAATAGTGTGCAGCTGAGCACTCCTCCTTGTGGTACACCGTTTTCTTGTACGAAGACTCTCGACACTGCAGTTCCCACCCTTACTCTGTACTTTCGTTCGGACAGGTAGCTTTTTATTATATTAAACATGTTGCCTGACACGCCATACGACGCGAGGTCTTGCAATATGCCATACCTCCAGGTAGTGTCATAAGCTTTTTCGAGATCAAAAAATACTGATAGACAGTATTGCTTATGAACAAATGCGTCTCGTATATAACTCTCAAGTGGAACTAGGCTATCTGTTGTACACCTTCCTGGTCTAAAACCGGCTTGGTGGGGATCCAGAATTCCATTGTATTCCAAAAAGAACATTAATCGGCGGTTTGTCATTTTTTCAAACACCTTACATACACAGCTCGTTAGAGCGATAGGTCTGTAGCTCTGTACATAGGAGGGGTCTTTTCCATGCTTTAATATTGGCACTACTATAGCTTCCTTCCAGCAGGACGGCAATCGACCACTGCAGAAAATTTTATTGAACAGGTATAAGAGGCATTCAAGTGTTTCCTCGGGTAGGTGCTTGACCATCTCATAATTAATACAGTCTAATCCTGGCGCAGAGTTTTTGCAGTTGTGCAAAGCTATTTTTAATTCTTGCATCGTGAATGGGCAATTGTACCCATCGCTATGGGATTTTCGGAAGGAGAAGGGTATTGACTCAGCTAATTTTTTATAGGTTAGGAATGCTTTTGTGTAGTTCGCGCAACTCGATATGTGCTCAAAGTGTTCGCCCAAAGCATCTGCTTGCCCTTCTAATGTAGTAGCAGTGTCATTTACCACGGGCAAGGGTAGTGTGGTATTCCCCTTCAGCCTTCGAACCCTACTGTACACTTTCTGGCTATCTTTGTATGAGTTTATTGAGCCGATATAATTTCTCCAACTATCTCTCTTGGCTTCCCAACGAATACGTCTTCCGTTTGCTTTTGCACGTTTGAAATTTATAAGGTTTTCTTCTGTTGGATATTTGGAAAACGTACGCCAGGCTTTGTTTTGTTCTTTTCGTGCTTGCTTGCACTCTTCATTCCACCAGGGCTTAGGATTCACTATTTTACCAGAGGTTTGTGGTATTGATTGTTTCGCGGCATGAATAATGTGTTCAGTTACATAGGCAGTCATTTCTTCAATGTCAAGCTGCCTTATGGATTCAAGGGATATACATGCGAGCTCTTTGAATTCTGCCCAGTTTGCAGCATTTAGTTTCCATTTTTTTGGATTCACAGGTGGGTCATACGTATGTATTGCCTCTAAAAGAACTGGAAAATGGTCACTTCCAAAAGAGTCTGTGAGAGCTCTCCATTCAAGCAATGGCATAAGTGTTGCAGAGCCAACCGCCAGATCTATTGAGGAGTAGGTGTTATGCGTAATGCTATAATAAGTCGGAAACTTTTTGTTAAACAGGGATGCTGCAGAGGATAGAAGGAATTTTTCAATTACGCGGCCTCTTGCATCACAGCGTGAGTCCCCCCAGAGTCCACTATGGGCATTAAAATCACCAACCACAATATACGGCTCAGGAAGCTGGTCTATTAGTTTTTCAAACTCAGTAATGTCGAGCCTCTTGTCTGGTGGGATGTACAAAGAGCATACAGTAACAAGCCTATTAAGCAAAATAGCTCGTATGGCTACTGCTTCATAAGGCGTGTTAAGTTGGAGATTTTGGCATGCAACAGTCTTTGATATTATTATTGCCACGCCGCCTGATGCAGCATGTCCATCATCACGGTCTTTACGAAAAATTCCAAACTGGGTTAGAAAGTTCGAGTCACTTGATTTTAAGTGCGTCTCCTGAACACAGAACACTCTAGGCTTATATGTAGATAACAATTCTTTGACGTCATCTAGGTTATGCAAAAGCCCTCTGGCATTCCATTGCAATATCTGAACATCCATTATGACAAAGGTGTTTCTGGAAGTGTTCTGTGTAGAGTGATAATGTTATTTAGGTTTTGGTGGAATTATTCGAGGGTTTTTTTCTTTTTTACGTCCCTCAAGCAAGCTGCGCTTGTCTTTTGGTGCCACTGGCACCGATGTACTTGCGTCAACCTCCATCTCCTTCTGAGAGGCGGTGGAGGCGGGGTCACGAGGCTCTGAGGGTCTTGTCTCGGGCCTCGATTTTTGCACAGTAATGCAGCCCTGCGAGAGCAAGGTCTGCGTGTTGTTGGATTTGGCAGCACTGGGTGCTGCCTGTGTGGGGGCAGAAGTCCCCCGTGGTTCACTGCGTGTGACCAGGGCGGGCTCTTTAGGCCGTTGTGAGAGGGCCCCCTGCCTCGTCACAGCGGCAAAACTTTCGTTGCGAGGAAATGTAAGTCGCTTTCGTGCTTCAGAGAATGTGATGTTTTCATTTATCTTAAGCGCAATGATTTCTTTCTCCCTTTTCCAGATTGGGCATGATCGTGAGAATGCAGGATGATCCCCTTCACAGTTCGTGCAGTGTGATTCAGCATTACAATTATCTGATGGATGATCGTTAGAACTGCATTTGGCACACGTTAATTTTCCTCTGCATGTCTGAGAGCTGTGCCCAAACCTCTGGCATTTGAAACAACGTCTAGGATTGGGGATATAGGGCCTCACACGGATTTTCACATAGCCTGCTTCGACTGAGTCTGGTAGTGTGGTGGAGCCGAATGTAAGGATTACATGTTTTGTAGGGATTTCGGTGTCATTCCGACGGATCATGATTCTTTGAACTTTCGTCACATTTTGTTCTGCGAAACCTTCAAGCAATTCTTCTTCACTAAGATCAATCATGTCTTCATCAGAGATTACCCCACGAACACTGTTCATCGAACGGTGCGCCGTGACAGTTACTGCTATGTCACCAATGAATTTGAGGTCTGTAAGCTTTTTAAGTTGTTCTTTGTCGTTCAGTTCCAGAAGGATGTCGCCACTAGTCATCCTTGTAGCTTTGAATCCTGGGCCTAATGTGTCTCTTAGGCACTTCGAAACTTTGAAGGGAGATAGTTTTCTGGCTGTTATACTGCCGTCACTGTGGATTACATGGTACTTTGCAAAGTTGTCGTAGCTCTTGAAGAAAAATCGAGTGGTTGCTTCGTTGCGCCCCCTTTTTAGAGGACGATCAGTTAGAGAAATGGATGGAGTAGCCATAAAAAGTATTTGTCTTCGGCAGCAGCGCCAGCCACCCACCACCGAGCCCAACATGGGGACGCCACAAGGCTTGTATCTCAAGACTTGTGAACGCCAGCTGTACGCCACTACTATAACCGTACATGGTGTAACCAAGGCTGGTTAGCCACACAAGGTTAACCCTCGCCGCCAGGAAATTAGAGTAGAAAAAAAAGATAAGGAAAAGAGTGGAGAGAAGGAAAGGTGCAGAAGAAAGATTATAGATGGAGAGGGGGACAGGAAAAGGCGACTGCCGATTTCCCCCGGGTGGGTCAGTCCGGGGGTGCCGTCTGCGTGAAGCAGAGGCCAAAGAGGTGTGTTGCCGCCGCCGAGGGGCCGTAAAGGTCCAAACACCCGGCATTGGCTCAACCCCCAGGATCCCCTTTTCCCCGGACACGGCTAAGCCGCGCACGGCTACACGCGGGAGGGTCCAACCCTCGTGTGCTCGGGTACGTGGTGTCGCAACACACCAAACGCCTGCTTACGCAGACGCCCCTGCGGGGGTAAACACGTGTTATGTGCAAGCTGTGGTAAATCTGGCCATTGCCATAAGATGTGTGGCTAAGCTGCATAATAACTAAACCCCAAATAGTGGCAGACACACACACGCACACGTGTGTGTGTGTGTGTGTTTATGTGTGTGTTTATTAACTTTCTTACGCACATATATTAAAAGGCAGCTCCAGTGGTTTTTCCGGTGAGGTGCCTAGATTGGGCTAGTTGTTTTGCTCCTTAATAGGTACAGCAGCAAGCTGTAATATAACTTTGCATTGGGCAGGGGTCCCTCTAGGAAGGATGCAGAGGTTTAGTGTAACGACTGAGCTCTGTAGCCCAGCAAGGCAGATTCTTCGCAGTGAGGATAGGCCAAAACATGTCCATAGCAGATTGTGTGCTGTGACTGGCTCACTAGTGTCGCAAGTTTCACAGGCTGGGTCCAGCAACTTGTCGAGGTATTGGGCTCTCAACTCAGATGTGACTGTCATGCTGGTGCACAGAAGACAGTGTCATGCGTTCCCAGCATGAACGCAAGGAGGAAAGGGGTCACGAACCTCGGGCAAAAGCATAGAAGCAAGTTTTCTATGCTGTCAGAGCTGTAGGTGAGCATCAACAGCATCTACATCTTCTGCCGATCTGGCTGCAACAGAAGTGGGGCAAGGAGATTGGAGGGGGGGGGGGGTAAATTTGATCCCCATCAACTGCATCCACTTCCTCATTCTATCATCCACCCATATGCCTCTGTATCCAATGAATGTCCAGCTCAGTTTCCTTGTGCCGTAGATATGTCGCTTCTCCGTGGATGGCGGTTGCCAGCGGGTATGTGTCAGTCTTTCTTAGTTTGCATACGGCATCTTGCGGATCTATATATATGTGCCGAGGGGTGCGATGTTCGAGGCGACCATTTCTGGCTGCATGGACAATCTCTAGAATCGCTTGTAGCTCTGCACTGGTCGTTCTTGATGGTGTGCCATAGGTAGTTGTTGCTGTGTTGCTACCGTCACTGTTTGTCCAGGTGGTACTGGTGCAATTCTGTGAAACAGCAGCATCCGTGCAAATGCAGTGAGCTGTATTATCATTAAGGGTGTCTCTGCGGTGAATTTGCAGTGATACTGTGGTGATGCTGTGATCTTGATGGGGAAGGACAGAGCCTGAGTGCTGAAAGAGGACAGTGAATTGCATCAAGAGCTGCTCAGATGGCATCTTCCTGCTCATGAAGTGCCCTCCCAAGGTGCAAACTGTGAAGTCTGCCTATATAGTGGGTAAACAGAGCTACCTCGGGTTTATACAAGTTCGGGTATCATAGTGCCAGCACAGCACATTAAAAGAGTATTAGAGTGAATCTGTGCGTTGCACAAGCATCCCCTCATTTTGCCTTGTTATGCGTTTTGGCTTCCAGTTTGTCAGGGTATTAAAGGCGCAGAGAAGCACATGAATGGTGACAAGCAGATGCATCATCTATCAGTGTAACACATGAGCTTCAGCAACTTTGCCAGTGAAAGTGTTGTTCATGAAGGCACAGTTGCAGTGTACAACCATCACCAAGTGAGTAGGACTGAGCTAGATAATGAAAGCGAGTGTGCACCAACATATTACAATAATGGCTTGATGTGGCTAAGCTTGGTTTATAAATTGCTAAACAAGAAAATGACTATTCTTACTTCTTAGAGGTAACGAGGGCGGGGCTTACATGTGTTAAATATAAACATTTTAAGGTAATGTCATTCCAAAGTTCATGGCACAGCTATTTCATGATCAGAGCCACCATTCAAGCAACCATTCAAAATTTCGACTATCATGGAGGGCTAACGGGAGATTTCGAATAAAAACAGAGTCAAATAGTTTTATGTTGTAGGGACCTAGCCTACATGAAGCACTGCAGCCATGCCAAGTTTTCGTTGCCTCATGGAGAAAATAAGCTTTTGCGTAACTGCTCAGAGAATACACAAATTAAGCAGTGTTATAAAATAATAATAATAATAATATTTGGGGTTTTACGTGCCAAAACCACTTTCTGATTATGAGGCACGCCGTAGTGGAGGACTCCGGAAATTTTGACCACTTGGGGTTCTTTAACGTGCACCTAAATCTAAGCACACGGGTGTTTTCGCATTTCGCCCCCATCGAAATGCGGCCGCCGTGGCCGGGATTCGATCCCGCGACCTCGTGCTCAGCAGCCCAACACCATAGCCACTGAGCAACCACGGCGGGTGCAGTGTTATAAAAGAAATTGTGCATGTCGCCACTGAAACTCTGTGGTGTCTCATCACAACACGCATTTTCTGATGGCATTAGCCTGTGTGAAACCATGCCATCAGTGACTGCCAGAACCGATCAAGGTTCAGCAGATAATTATTAGGATAATTTCTTGATGATATAATATTGTCACGAGTGGCATGGCAACCTTTCTTTAACGACCATGTTACTAGTGATGATATTGGCAGTAGTACCTTTTGTAGCTGGTTGTCATTTAACTCAGCCCAGTGAAGCAAAAACAAATTTAAAAAATAAGGGACATCATGCACATGCACAAAAAAAAAAGGTTTTCTCTTTGTGCTAACGTCCATGCTACACTGCGCTATGCACCACCAATTTTAGTGGCAACTCCCATAGACTCCTAACTTTCGGCTCAGCTCTGCATTAAAACTTTCTCTTCTGAAGCTAACGGCAGCTGCCAGCAACGATGCAAGGCATGGGGGGAAATTCATAGATGCTCAAGAATCATGTGTTCAGTGGATTCGTCTGCTACTCCACAGAAGGCATATGTCGCCAACACGTCCACTTTCATGTACGCAATGCTTTGTGCACCCAACACATTTGTTCCACCCACGTAGCACTTCAACGGTACTCACTTGAAGTAACACACATTAATCATACATCACAGATCTTCAAGCATTCCATACGAGGTCTAGAAGCAACTATAAATTAAGAAAAAGAAGCACCAGCTCCCTGACTGTTACAAGCATGGAATATGTGGCCAACTGGATAAGAGTCACACAATGCTCAAAAGTTGTTAAAGACACCTTCACCAGAAGCACGAGACTAACACCAAAGTATGCTGCAGAGTACCGTTACATACAGGCAATTTACAATGTCTTCTGATAGAATAACACTACTCAAAGAAACACCAAATGCATATGTATATATATCCCGTCAGCCCACAACTATGATATCCTCATTCTGATATTTCCAAATTCTGATTTAAGCGTGCGTGCATGCGTGCGCCTGTCCGTCTGTCTGTAGTTCATTCGTTCGTTCAATCTATGCTCTTAAGCCGACCCAGCGGCCCAAATGGTCTACCAGCTTGGGCCACTATTGTCGAGTACAACTTTAGAAAAAAGGGGAGGCCCTGGCCATATGACCAAAGCGCGACAGCCGATTGCCTCCGCGACTAAAATAGTCCCGCTCAAAAGACCATGCTTCTAGAATGCATAATTCTCGGTACAAATAAAGACTTCTCTATTTTGATGACTAGTTTTGTAGAGCTCTCGCGATTGGAATGCTACAGCCATTGCCAGATTGCAAAAGAAAAACCCTGTGCCTTCTACAACGCTGCGCGTCATCTGCTCTTTAGCTTCATCGCAAGGGATAAAAGAAAGCAGCTCTGCATGGCTTTTGCGCTGGTTTACATGTGCACGGCACATTTAATGCTCGTTTTCCGAGCCCAAAATAAATCAGTTGCTATTTAACAAGCATTTAAAAAAAACAACGTATTTATCGGAACCATTCCAAACCTGGGGCGAGAAGATGATTGAGGCAGTAAAAGTACAAAAATGCTTCACTCATCATTTTAAATAAATACTCTTGGTTTTAAACAGCATAAGAGTAATTTTTTTTTGTGTTTTCACAAACTTATTTTCAAGAATGGAATAGTTTACTTTATTTATTTATTTTTTTTACTTTTGCAAGCCTGCAGCATCGCCAGTTTGCGTAGAGTCAGCGAAGCGCGCTGTAATCTTTTGTCGCAAGATTACGGCTCAAAAATAAACGCATGCGGCACAAATGGTGCATCGTAAGCTCGCAATAATATTTCCGGCATGATAGACCACCGCAAACAGTATGGGAATTCACTGTGATGAGGGGCAGATGCACACGACTGACTCGCTTCGGCCCAGTTCGAAGCGCGGGCGGCCATCTTTTCCATTGGCGGGATCACTGGCCGTCTGGCTCATTCTAGAGTGCATGCCCATTGGTGGAGGCTCATGTGCATCTGCCTTGGAGGAGTAAACGCCCCTTTTTTCTAAAGTTGTACCCGACTATAGGTATGTCCTTGTGGTCGTGATGCCATGATCTGGTCATGATGTCAGCTTTGTGATCTGACACTCGTCATACTATAACACCTACGGCGACCCAGTAGCCCAAGCCGTCCAATAGCTTGAACTACTAGGTATGTGCTCCTGGTTGTGATACCATCATGGTCATTGCATTGTGCTCGTTCCAGCTCCATCATCCGGCTCTTGTCATGCCATCGTCATCAAACACTATCGTCGTCATACAGTCATTGGCACACCATTGTCGTCATGCAATCCCATTGTCGTCATGCAATCCCATTTTCCTCATGCAGTTGTCATGCCATCATCAGTCGACGTCATAGGATTGTCACAATGCCGTTATCGTTATGCATACGTTTCCATACCATCATTGTGATACCATCCCAGTCATTCTATTGTTATTACGACTTTGTCAACAGACTCTCGTAAAGCCAGTGTCATCACACAGTCATCGTCAAACTATTGCCATCATGTCATTGAGGATGCACCACCTCATTGTACATCAATCCTCCTTCATTATTTTATTGTATTCATCGTGTCATCATTTCATCATGATTGTGCTACCACTGTAATGCCATCGTCGTCATTGCACCATCACCTGACAGTCACTATTATGCATCCATTGTCAGACCGTCGTGGTCGTGCCATTGTCATCATTCCATCTTCATCATCCAATTCTTGTCAAGCAGTCATTGCCACATCATGGTTGTCACGTCATTTTCGTCATACAGGCTTCACAATACAGTCATCATCATGCCACTTTTTGTCATGCCACCATCATTATGCTATCGTTTTACCATCGTCATCCCTTCTATAACATCATCCCATTGTCATTATGCTGTCGTCCTCCTACCGCTTTCATCGATCCATGTACATCATTCCCTTTTCATCATTCTATCATAATCATGTTATACAACCACGATCATGCCACCGTTTTCAAGCCATTATCATCATTGCATCATTATCAGACAGTCTATCATGCATCCATTGTCATGCCATCATGGTCGCACCATTGTCATCATTTTGGCTTCATCATCCAGTTGTCGTCATTATACCATCGTCATCATTTAAGAATCATCACCTCATTGTCATCGCCATACTGTCTCTATTTTTCTATTCACGCCATTCCTTCATTGTCATTCAATCGTCGTCACTGCATCGACATCATGCAGTCGTCGTCATGCTACCAGACTCATGGGCGGCCTTGACAAGCGAGTGCCACGGCAAAGTGGCATAATACCGGAGTATGTCGCATATAGCCAAAGCAATGGGAGTCTCAGAATGACCACTACAGATGTTAAACAAGCATGACTTCAGGAATATGGTGTGTCGCTATGTTGCTCGAATGCTGATCACGTTACCAGTGACAGTCAACGTAAGATGATTTCTAGCATGGTTTTTCTCATTTTTTTTTCGCCAATTGAAAATTTGCCTCACTTTAGCTTTGTGCAGCCTTTTGAGCATCATACTAGGTTTCTGAGATTCCATGCAACACAACAACGCAGGTACAGCTATCGGCCACTGTATGCTTCGCTGCACGCCAAAAACTATACTCACACAAGCATGTGCAGCTCACGGAAAGCAACAAAAAAGACATCAATGAAAATCAAAATTAATGAGGATTAAAACTTCTTTTCTTATTTATTACTCAGCCTGAATGAATAGTTTCACATAATTGCTGGCGAAAATCACCTAATCATTTGTTTGTACAAACACGGCCACCACAGAAGTGTCGCTAGCCTCCCCAGTGTTGCATGTGATACATAAAACAGTGATTTTTATATCCTGTAACGAGTCTTAAGTTGTGGATAGGTGACAAAAACCAATTACCATTTCCTAGTTTTCTGTATGAATGTACTCCTCGTAGCCACATACAGAGGTGAACAAGTCATTATAATTTTCCTTGATGTGGAATGGGGGTTGAGCTTTCTGGAGATATGGTGCCAGGCTGAAGGAATAGGTTAGCTCTCCAAGTAGACCAAAGCCTCACTTTTATATAGTTTAGAGATGTTGCAAATGATGCCACAAATGCAAAAATATAGAAATAGCTTCCATTACGTACATTTTCCCATTTAATACTGGTAAGTTACTGTCCGTAGAACAGCTAATTATGCTGCATCTCAGCATAAAATAAAACTCAGTTTGGCCAGTATTACAGAATTTTTCCTGCAGAACTTACTGATGCTACCTCTCATAACTACTTTGTCCAGACTATTTGTGGGAGAGTGGATCTCTGACTCGAAGCTGGCAGTTGTAACTGCCAAATTATGGCTTGGGAGATTTCCAGCAGCCACTTAAGGTTTCTACGTAGCATTCTTCACTTCTCAGTGGAGAGTCAAATGGTGACATAATTATGCAGCCCCTCTAGTTGCATTTTTTTCTGTAACTAAGTCATCTTTTGGCATAGAACAAATATTGCAAGGTATCTAGAAAGGTAATCTATCAATTTAGGGTAATCTAGAGTGAATTAATTATTTCCTTTTGTAACCCATGTGATGAACACCATCCAATGCAATAAATACCTATCCAGTACAAAAAGTACTTTACAAGTATACATGAACATTAAGATGACTACTGTCAACATGTTCACGTGAACATATGGATGAAATTGACTGTATTATAAGGAGCCCATGTTGCTTGCATAAGTATTTTTGTGCAGTTATTCTGTTAATATAGAGAATGTAGCAAGATGAAAAGCAAAAGTAGCTGTTCTCTATTATTTTTTTACAACTGCAGCATCAAAAAGCAGTGCAAAACAAATCAATGCTAGCTACAATTATATCCACATGGTCTGAAGTGGAAAACTTCCAAGCAATGAACATCTCAAGACAACAACATGAAAATTAGATATACACTGAACAAGGTGTGTGTGTCATTCACACACAGCTGGCATCCGATTAGGCTAGCAGACTGCGACTACCACATGTAAGTCTCTTCCACTGATAAATATTGTCACATATTCAGTCACATTGTGACATTTAAAGCTACTGCATATCAATTTGTTCAACCGTATGCAAAACAATTACTGTCTCTGCTAGTCAGTGTGTTGATTCAGAACTATGCAGAACATATGGTAATGTAAGAATCAGCTGTAAAAAGCTTAACATACAAGAGGTAAATAGCTGTTTTTTTTTTTTTTACCTTGCAGACAAGAAAATGAGCAAGAATGAGGGATATACAACAGTTCATGTAAACAATGACAAGTTCCTTGTGCAATTGAACTTGAGGGACCCACAAGCTTATGAATAACCAAAATGTTTGGGAAAGCAGAACAAGAGGCTCACAGGCAAGAATAACTGCTGGATCAAGTGGCATTTGTCTGGAAAATGGCTGTGAAAAAAAAAATTTGCAAACGTAGTTGTTAAAGTGAAACAGTTTCACTGAGGGGTACTGCATACACCAGAGAACAGCGGTCCCGGATGAAAAAGGCAGACGGAGAGGAAGGGGCAACTGGTCCCCACATGCATTCTGGCCAACCAATCAATGCAACCAGAAACACATAATGACCACAGTTCAGCCCTTGCACATAGCACGGTCTTCTCAATCCCCCTGACAAAGGCACTGTAGTAGCTCAGTTACCACATGCTATCCTAATGCAGGGTGAATATCTGATTAGGCAAATGATGCAAAAAGAATGCAAGCGTGTTAAGGTAACATTAACATGCATGTTAATAACCGACGCTTTTTGTTATCTTTATTTAGATTAGAGTATCAACATGCAGTTACTCAAACAAAAGCACAACAAGCTTTTTTGCACTTTTGCAACAGTAACTTAATATGAAATATGGTACAAGGAAAGCGGACAGTTCGGCCCAAAACAAGTTCTGTTGCATATTCCGCAGAACATTGCGATTAGCATATGGTGTAATTCTGTGCATATGATATGATACACAGAACTGCCCTGTGCCCATGCCTACAAGTCGGGCAAGCTAAGTGATGTTCGTGGCACAAATGGGTAGGTGTACTCAGCCGAACGCATACACATTTGCGAAACATTCTCTGTTCGGTATTTTTACATGCACTAGTATGCACCAGTAATTTCCTGCAAACTGCAAATCGAACTCACTTGAAGTATACACAGAGAAGTATACTCATATCTTCAATATTTGCACAGGCAGAATGCGCTACCAGTTTGTCGCCTGCAATGCGCCTCACATGGCAAAAAAAAAAAAAACAACGAAACTTTACAGTTCACAAGAACCGCAGTAGCTGGGTGCGGTTGTGCCCCATTTATCATACGACGCCAACACCACAATGTGGCTGCCAGGTTCAAAGCCGACGCTCGATAAACCGTCCAGTCTGTTTTGAAATTGGTCAGCGCTAGTTCGCTCGAATCACCGAGAAAATGCAACAAGCTCAGTCCACAAACACAGATGCTTCGCACATGCTACTGCATGCAAAAGCAACCATGCAACAGCTCCCGTACGGCATGCATTTATTTGCTTGGGGTAGTCCCGAGCAAACGTTAACGGCTCATCAAGAAAAAGAAACTAGAAAGTTTGTCCCTGCACCAGGGACGCAGCTCACGTCGGCAACGGATGCAAAGTGTCAGGCCAGGTTCGAAGCGGCCCTAGAGGCGCCAGCTAGATGCAGCAAGCTGTCAACATAAATATCAGCTTGAAGACGCTTAAATGGGTCATCGGCGGCAGTGCACCAGCAGCAGACGTTGAAGGCTCACGACTCCGAACCGTTTTGTCCGGCCGGGCACAAGCAGCAGCAATTATCAAACATGCAGTCGGACAGTAGACGCCGCAGGGCAAAGCTCGCGGCCGTCTCGACAATGCATTCGGTTTTCCCGGAAGCAATGTAGCACAGTTCAAACGTAATACTTCACACTTTTGAGATTGGGCACTACTGCTAATACGCGAGCAAAACAAACAAAAAAGTTCGGTAAGCCTAGTGACTGAACCTTTAGCCGCTATAGCCTCTTTGGCGCTCCGATTGAAAGCGTTAATATAAAAAGAAGGATTTGCACCTAATATGTGTTTGCCCAAATTTCGCAGCAAGACCGCATTTTATCGTGCGGATCGTTCAGCATGACACTTGGCGCTGTTACTTACGTGATACCTTAACGAAAAAGAGTACACATATTTACAGCATATACAGATTATCTGCGCATTCTGCATCATCATCATCAGTCTATTTTATGCACTGCAGGACAAAAGTCATGATAGCATTTCCTGTCGGTAGTGACTACAGTGACGGGGCCCGGTACTTTAACATATGCACTACAGTGACGGGGCCCGGCACTTTAACATCTGTACTACAGTCGCTACAGTGACGGGGCCCGCCTCCTTAACCACAGACGGGACCGGCACTTTACGTCAACACTGTAGCGACGTCAATGGCCGCATTTCTTTCAAACATGCTATGCAAACAACTTCGAGCACTTCACGGCAGGCAGTGAACTTTATTAAGGACCTGAGGAGCGACTCCGAAACCCCCTTATGAGGGAGGGGGCCGCCGCGAACCGTTCCGACGTTGGGACGGGCAGGCCGTGCCTGACCGCCTCCTCCCACTCTTCTTCCGTGGTGAGATGACCGTGGTCCCGTAACGAGGGACACCGCCAGAGCATGTGTTCCTAAGTGCAGAATGTATCTCCGCAATCCGGACACCTGCCCCGCACGGACGCGGCGTTAGGTTGCCCCTGTGATCCACCACGGCCGCCGCGAACCGGTCGGACGAACCGTATTGGACGACGTCGACGAACGCGACCGATCGTGGATCGTCGGCGACGGATCCGAGAAGTGCGGCCGCTCGGGCCCGGCGTGTGCCTACATTGCGTTGCGGGTGCACGTTGCGCGGGAACGGCGAGACCGTGACGGCCTCCCGCGACCACGCGTCGAGCACGTACCGCCTTTCCCTGACGGGTTAAAGTTCAGCGCCTCCAGGATCCGCTTCCCCGCAGGCGAGGAACCGAGCCTGAACACCTGGACTAACTTCTGTGACCCAACCTCATCGAAGGTGTTGTGGACCCCCAGCTGCATGAGCTTCTCGGTGCTGGCGCCTATGGGGATGCCAAGCACTTCACGGACCGCGATATTTTATTCCAGTACTGTCCACAACACCACGTGAATTTCACGATGTCAGCAACTTCCGTGCAGTAATTGATTGCACACATACAGATCCAACGACCGCAATGGGTACTTGTCCACGAATGTACAATCTTTTGCGTATGCACTGTAACACCTATGATGATTATAATAAAGAAAGAAAGTTCACTCTAATGGAAGGGGAACGGTAAAAACACATTAAAAAAGGCACGGCACATGTTCCTGCTTGTGTATACACCAGACAATGAATATTCTACTGAATTAAGAAAAAGAAAGCAGCGGGTAATTGCTCGCTTAGAAGACCGATAAACATGCAGTTCGATGAAATTTGAGAAATAATGATATTTAAGCTTCCAAGACTTTAGAAGAAAAGAAAAAGAAAATTAAGACCAAATCATCGCGGCGTAACATATCACAAGTCGCTGTGGGCGTCGAAGACCCTAGCTATAACGAAATTATTTTTGAACAGCTCCGATAGTGTCGATGCAACAATGGTTGCTTGCGTACTGTCAAATGCTCATATGCTGCGCCATAAAGCTCACGGCACGGTGCAAGAACGTGCTCGGAGCGAAAGCGAAACATTGCGCGAGGACATGCATGCAGACGCGAAGTCGGTCACCGCGAACCCGTGCGATCACTGCATTGCAGTTTCATTCTGTTATGCTACATTTAGTTACACAGACAGCCATCCCACTATAAGAACATATTTCACATAGTTTTCTCAGCGATTGCTTACGTTTCATGCAAACCGGTTCGGTGGAATCGATTGCGGCGACCACTCGCAGTGTCCCAGCTTACTGGATGTAGTGGACAAAGAGATAGCGTTTGTAAACCATTCTGTGCTTTCTGTTTGTCCAACATGATTATTTTAAAGGTAAAATACTGCCATTTCGAGAGTACTTGCAAAATTGTTCAGGAGGGCTGCCGCGTAGTATGTTTATTTAACCTTTATTTAACGCCGCCGCATGTGAGGCGCTTCCGACAGATGGCGATTCCGTAAGTCGTCCTCGCCCCGCCCCGTCGGTGTAGTGTTGTTGTTAAAGCGACGGGCCCCGTCACCGTAGTGTGGATGTTAAAGTACCGGGCCCCGTCACTGTAGTGCAGATGTTAAAGTGCCGGGCCCCGTCACTGTAGTCACTACCTTTCCTGTCAGCAATGCCATCATGCTGATCATAGAGTTTCCTATGCTGATAACGCGCGTGCCGTTCGTTACTGGAAAGTACCGGGCTCGCAGCGTTAAAGAAAGGAAACGCATCGAGGCAGATAACGATTATCGTTGTGTGGCAGAAGGGGCACTCCAAAGGTCATCTGCATGCACTATGGGCAGACGGCATGCCGTTTTGCATGGCAGGTATACGCTAGGCGGTATATAGTTGCTGGCGTTTGTTTTCGCACTCGTGTGGTCTACTTGCTGTGACGTGCGTCTTGTACGTGGAAACGGTTCTGTACGCGAGACGTACTGAAGTGGTTTAACTCTGTATGGCCGGATTTTCTGCTGGCGTTGAGGCGGACGGATCACACACTCTAATTTGCGCCATTTGAGTTGTATCTCGCCACACAACAATAAGCGTCATCTGTCTTGTCCGCATTAACGCAGTAGCGAACGGCATGCGCGTTATCAGCATATCGTTCCCAACAGGAAAGTAGCAGGCGCGGCGTTTTCAAGAAAGGAAACTCAAGCACACCCTAAGAAAAGCCCAGAAAGGCACGCATTGTCCAATGGATATCCGATTTAGGTCGATGGGTAAAGTCAAAACAAAATACACTATACTGATGGGCGATTTCAATGCCAGGGTAGGCAAGAAGCAGGCTGCGGAGACAAGTCAGTGGGGGAATACGGCATAGGCTCTAGGAACAGCAGGGGAGAGTTGTTAGTAGAGTTTGCAGAACAGAATAATATGCATGCAGATAATGAATACCTTCTTCCGACAGCGGGATAGCCGAAAGTGGACATGGAGGAGCCCGAATGGCGAGACTAGAAATGAAATACACTTCATACTCTGCGCTAGCCCTGGCATCACACAAGATGCCGACGTGCTCGGCAAGGTGCGCTGCAGTGACCATAGGATGGTAAGAACTCGAATTAGCCTAGACTTGAGGTGGGAACGGAAGAAACTGGTACATAAGAAGCCAATAAATGAGTTAGCGGCAAGAGGGAAACTAGAGGAATTCCGGATCAAGCTACAAAACAGGTATTCGGCTTTAACTCAGGAAGAGGACCTTAGTGTTGAAGCAATGAATGACAATCTTGTGGACATCATTAAGGAGTGTGCAATGGAAGTCGGTGGTAACTCCGTTAGACAGGATACCAGTAAGCTATCGCAGGAGCCGAAATATCTGATCAAGAAACGCAGCTAGAATATAACTGGCAGAACTTTCGAAGTTAATCAACAAGCGTAAGACAGCTGACATAAGGAACTATAATATGGATAGAATTGAACATGCTCTCAGGAACGGAGGAAGCCTAAAAGCAGTGAAGAAGAAACTAGAAATAGGCAAGAATCAGATGTATGCGTTACGAGACAAAGCCGGCAATATCGTTACTAATATGGATGAGATAGTTCAAGTGGCTGAGGAGTTCTTTAGAGATTTATACAGTACCAGTAACACCCACGACGATAATGTGAGAGGAACTTGAAATCCCGCAAGTAACGCCGGAAGAAGTAAAGAACGCCTTGGGAGCTATGCAAGAACATTGTCCTAGAAAGACTGGCCACCCTATATACACAATGCCTCATGACCTCGAACGTACCGCAATCTTGGAAGAACGCTAACATAATATCCTAATCCATAAGAAAGGGGACGCCAAAGACTTCAAAAATTATAGACCGATCAGCTTGTCCGTTGCCTACAAAGTACTTACTAAGGTAATCGCAAATAGAATCAGGAACACCTTAGTCTTCTGTCAACCAAAGGACCAGGCAGGATTCCGTAAAGGCTACTCAACAATAGACCATATTCACACTATCAATCAGGTGATATGTGCAGAATATAACCAACCCTTATATATAGCTTTCATTGATTACGAAAAAGCGTTTGATTCAGTCGAAACCTCAGCAGTCATGGAGGCATTACGGAATCAGGGTGTAGATGAGCCATATGTAAAAATACTGGAAGATATCTATAGCGGCTCCACATCCACCGCAGTCCTCCACAAAGAAAGCAACAAAATCCCAATAAAGAAAGGCGTCAGGCTGGGAGATACGATCTCTACAATGCTATTCACAGCGTGTCTAAAGGAGGTATTCAGAGACCTGGATTGGGAAGAATTGGGGATAAGAGTTAATGGAGAACACCTTAGCAACTTGAGATTCCCTGATGATATTGCCTTGCTTAGTAACTCAGGAGACCAATTGCAATGCATGCTCACTGACCTGGAGAGGCAAAGCAGAAGGGTGGGTCGGAAAATTAATCTGCAGAAAACTAAAGTAATGTTTAACAGTCTCAGAAGAGAACAGCAGTTTACGATAGGTAGCGAGGCACTGGAAGTGGTAAGGGAATACATCTACTTAGGGCAGGTAGTGACCACGGATCCGGATCATGAGACAAAAAATAACCAGAAGAATGGGCTGGGGGGGGGGGGGAGGCGGCGTTTGGCAGGCATTCTCAAATCATGAACAACAGGTTGCCACTATCCCTCAAGAGAAAAGTGTATAACAGCTGTGTCTTACCAGTACTCGATCACGTATGGGGCAGAAACCTGGAGGCTTACGAAAAGGGTTCTGCTGAAACTGAGGACGACGCAACGAGCTATGGAAAGAAGAATGATGGGTGTAACTTTAAGGGATAAGAAAAGAGCAGATTGGGTGAGGGAGCAAACGCGGGTAAATGACATCTTAGTTGAAATCAAGAAAAAGAAATGTGCATGGGCCGCACATGTAATGAGGAGGGAAGATAACCGATGGTCATTAAGGGTTACGGACTGGATTTCAAGGAGAGGGAAGCATAGCAGGGGGCGGCAGAAAGTTAGGTGGACGTATGAGATTAAGAAGTTTGCAGGGACAACATGGCCACAATTAGTACATGACCGGGTTAGTTAGAGAAGTATGGGAGAGGCCTTTGCCCTGCAGTGGGCGTAACCAGGCTAATGATGATGATGTCCGGAGCCGAGCACAGACATCCGCCGGACATAGATGGTAGCGGATGTCTTGAGTGGAACGTCCATGTATGTTAAACCTGTCCGATCGCTTCATTTGCGATTGACACTGCGCTAATACTTCGCTGCTTATTTCTTGAACGGCGTACACGACACACATATTCGGCGTTGCACAATTTCTTGCCTTTACACAGCGTGCCATCCCTGAAAAAATTTTCGGCGCCCAATATTCGCTGCAAGCCGTGGTACAACACAACCGAAAGTGGCGGGTCCATATTGTAAACGTGCTTTCCGAAGCAGACAGGACAGAGGGCGCTTTTTAGCACCATTTTCGCAGATGTACACGGATGTACACGGAAAAGCACGAACAGTCTCTAATAGCAAAAGGGCGAAGAGATGCCGGGATAATGAAACATAAGGCATTGTGGGGTTACAACAGGTATGAGGTACTGAGAGGCATTTGGAAGGGAGTAATGGTGCCGGGGCTTACTTTCGGGAATGCGGTCCTGTGTTTAAGGGCAGAGGTTCAGTCGAGACTAGAAGTAAATCAGAGAGCTGTGGGAAGGTTAGCACTAGGTGCCCACGGGAAAACCACAAACGAAGCAGTACAGGGAGATATGGGCTAGGCATCATTCGAAGCAAGGGAAGCTCAGAGTAAAATCGTATACGAAAAACGGCTGAGGAAATTGGATGATAACAGGTGGGCAGCTAAGGTGTTTAAATACTTATACAGAAAGAGCGTTGACTCACAATGGCGGAAAAGAACTAGGAAGCTAACCAGTAAGTATGCCAGACACGAGGACGAAAAAGGACAGAGCATTAAACGACAGGTTAAAAATGCGGAAGGTAAGAATTGGATAAATTCAATGGAAAAGAAGCATAGCGTAGAACTATATCGATACTGGAAACAGCAGATCAGGAAGGAAGCGTTTTATGATAACTCAAGAGGCAGTGCCCTACTCTTTGAAGCTAGATCAGGATGTCTTAGAACACGGAGCTATAAAAAGAAATTTAACGAAGAAGAAGACACATGTACTGTGTGTGGTAAATATGTAGAAACAATGGAACACCTCATACTAAAATGTGATGGTATCAATCCCGATGTCGATGCGGCCACAGTCACCCTTCCTGAGGCCCTAGGGTTCAGAGATAATGATAGTCATGTAAATAAACGTGCGGTGGAAATTAGCAAAAGGCGATTGGAGGATTGGTGGCTCAAAAGCAGAGAGGTGACATGAGGTTAAAAGGGTAGGAAGACGTATTTAAAGAAAATCGAGAAATTCAATAACACACAACACAGATAAAAATAAAAGGCAAAATAAAAATCTGAGCATGGTGGCAACTGCCATCGCCCCGTTTCAAAGGGGACGCTCCTACCTTGCATCCATCCATCCATTCGCAGCGTCCCCTGAGCGATACAAGATTCCCATAACAATGCAGGATTCCCATGACCTCTTTCATAGACGATTCCGGTGAGAGTGCTGTCTAAAAATTGGCAGTGGCTTAGCTCGACTATGCCAGGATACACGTAGCGAAAGCTAAGGCATAGTATGGTCAGCCTTGGTTAACCTTGATTGCAAGTCCAGGTTAGTCTGGTTGTCTAGCTATGCTGCGGCGGTTAGCCAGTCGTTCGGCGCGCTGTTCGTCTGTTTCCTAGGCGATTCGTTTCCTCTTCATCTCGTTCCGATGTCGATTCCAGGCCTCCTCCTGCTTATCAGAATTATCGCCGTCCATACTACCGCCTCAACTGTGGTTGCGGGGCGCGCGACCTCTCCTTTTCAATGCTCCGACGTGTTATCAGGCATGCGACGCAGCTGATGAAGCGAGCGGACGCGAGCGCAGCATACGAAGAACGCGGCGTGACGTCACACCAAACGGCGGCGGCGGAACACCTGTGGCTCGGTGCAAAGCATTGCTCGGTGCACGACCTACTACTGGCGCATGCGCAGTAGTGACTAAGGATCGGGAGAGAGAGAGAGATAGAGAGAGAGAAATATCCTCGACGAAGCGCGCGTTGTGACGTCATGTGCCTCCTCGGAGCATCACCACGGCGAAATCGCAAGTTCGCGGCCAGAAGCTTTCGCTTTAAAATGTGCGCCGGTCCCGAAGATATATCCAGTACTATCGTTATCGGCGCTAAGAAAAGCGTTCTCGAATTCTTCCTTCATTACAGTTAACGTTTCGACGTCCGCAGGACCCAAACGAGGTGTATCATTTGTAAGATAATTAGCACGTGAGCTTTCTAATGCGTGAATAAATGTCATGCGCTTCACCTAGCCTGGTATCGTTGTGCTGAGGAACGAAGCTATTTCGTTCATGCATGTGTCACGTGCGCAGATGGCGCCGTTGTCGCGGTCAGCTTAGGTTAGTCTTGGGCAACGTTACTAGACTAGATTAGTGAGTCTATATTGTATATATTAACGTTGGCCTAGGGTGCCTCGATGCCCTCCTCCCCCACCGGACATCGCGCGTGGCATTCAGTTCGACAGTTTGTCCATTCGAGCAGGTGTGGTCGCGTTTGATCGAACTCAAGCTCATCAGGAGTTGTAAGGCCTACAATTAATTGAGCAATTTGTTGCAGACTTTTCAAGCCTAATTCATCGCCCAGAACTATCGTGAAGAGAATAGGGCAGCAAGGCAAAGGGATAACCAACCCCTTCGGCGACGGCGGAACGCGTCCATCTTTATAAGGAGCGTAAACACAGGAGATCGAGGCAATCGCAAGAACCCCAACCATATTCGACGACACTGTTCAGGTACATTCACCGGCATCTCCTAAACATACTGTTTACAAGGGCTGTGGATCCCACGGCTTGCTTTTCGGCATAGACCACTCATGCCGGCGTCCCGCGTGATACAATGCCCATAATCGGTCGAACAAGACATTATTGGCTTCCAATGTTTAAAAGGTAACTTAATTGCCTGTTGTAGTGATATGGGACCACAAAAGACGAGAGAGAGCGCACGGCAGATTGCGTAAAGCTAGGGGCACTGTTGGCCGGCGTAAACTGCAATGTAGCGGCAGTCAGCGCGGTACATCCGAAATAACGGTCGAGGCCCCCCCGTCGCGAGCTCGGTTTCGCTTGCTATGCAAATATTTCATTTGAGGCTTTATTGTATGTTGGTTGCTTGCGACAGCTAGCGTAATCACGTAATACATTTCCAAATCTCGCTCGCTTTATATAATTTCCAATAAATATAGACTAAACTGAAAACTGCTACCTTCACGGAAACCAATCGATTTCTCAATACATTCTGCAAACTTATCATAGAAATTTTTGCGCTAACATTGTAAGTTAATCAAACTGACATTTTTAACTAATAATTAAATTATATAGGCTGCTTGCAATATAACTCGACTGCTTAATTTTGCTTTCTATGAGTTTCAGGCAGGACTTGTATGGTCGAGCTTCCCTCGTTATCTGAAGCGCTCGCCGACTGACGTCGGGGGTTACCATTATTTTCAATCGAAGCCGAAACTCGCAAATCTTTTCCCGCGTTCCGGCCGTTTCCATGCCCGACAGCCCGGCATGTAAACACACGCCCGTTTCTTGTCTTCACACGCCGTCTGTTCGCCCTTGGCATTTTCATCTGATTATAACTACCATATGCTACCAGATGTCTACTACCAAGGCCCTCCTTTCCCACCAACTGGTTTTAACTAACGTCAGATGAAAACGGGAAAACAGCAAGGTTGCGTCACAGCAGACTGAAGCCAATCACGCTCTGACTTTACGGGGCAGTGAGCGAGAGAGCGGAGAGGTGAGTGACGAAAGCGACAAGTTCGCGGCGGCCGCGCGAGGGCGATGGTAGCAAATGGATGAATAGCGTGCGCCAGACAGGCGAGAGGGCGCCGGTGGTGGGAAGCTTGTCTCAGCCTGCCTCGCGGTGGTGCAATCGGATTCTGTGCGAAGCTGGCGCGACTGCGGCAGGCAGGCGGCAGACCGCATCAACATTGAAACCAAGTGAATGAGTGGTTTGGTGGCCAAGTTTGGCGAGTAGGAAAGTGCAACGTGCGGTGGTCAAGCAAGGTGTGTGTCTATGCAGTGAGATCGCCGCGATGATAGGTTTAAATCTGCGAGTCACCGGACACTGCAACCAGGGTGGCCGTAAATATATGGAAGATGCCTTCGTCGTCGCTTATCAGCAGACCAAGGACAAGACAGACCTGGAATACGCTTACTTCGGTATCTTCGATGGTCACGGCGGTCGCGAAGCCGCGCTTTACGCCAAGGAGCATCTGCTCGACGCTATTGTGAAACAAAGCGACTTTTGGTCAAATAACGATGAGCACGTGCTGCGTGCCATCAAGCACGGCTTCCTCACAACACATCTTGGCATGTGGAAGGAAGTTGGTGAGTGTTCCGTGTTGTGTATTTTGCTAGTGTCCACAGCCACATCCAATAGACACGAGCGGGCCGCCGCCGCTGCTGGGTCACGGGAAGCGAGTTCGGCCTTTCAGGCAGCGGCGTTACCCGTGATGCAACTCGCCCATTGAGCGCTAGGCCTAGTATTTGTTCATCAGGTGGGCTGTTCAATCGTAAGTACTACGGGTATCGCACGGTGCACTTTTGATCGCGATCAAGCCCGATCAGGATCGAATTTCTCAGTCGCGATTGGTTCCTTTGCGCACGCTGCACGAGGGAGCCAATCGCGGTCGAGAGTTTCGATCCGGATCGGGCAAAAGTGGACGTGGGACACTGGCATAGCAAAGCCGAGCGTTTTGGTTACTGCAGTTAACTTCACGGCATCTGCTTTACTGATCTTGTTTTCTGCCGGCCCGACCACACAGTGTGGTCGGCTTCACATTAACGGCACAAACAATAGAGCATCATTGAAACAGTAAGTTTCCACGGGCATCTGCTTACTGCGAATTTTAAGAAATGGAAAGCTTCGCTTGAAGTAGAAAATAAAGTATTGTAAGTCATTGTGCTTGCATGCTGGTACGCTGTTTTTTAGTTTAATCTAAGACAAGGTTCTGACTGGTCTTGTAAAGTCGCGGGGCGCTTTTCTAGTTGATGGCTAGCACGTACCTGCTTTGCTTCCGCGTAGCGAACTCCGTGGCTCACGCCTACTAATTTTTGCACAAGGACGTTTATTTAACTGATTTCGAAAGGTCACAGTGAGCAGCATACGAAAAGCCTGGCACGAGCGAAGATCTCTACAGGAGAACAGGCCCGGTCTCTACTACGGACTCTACTGCTCCCCCGAGGAAATCAGTGATGTTATATTGAAGGTAGAGCGCCGTAAGACGCGAGAAAGGTATAATACGGCATGACTGACTCGGCGCAAGCTCTGCAGGCGCGAAAAAGTTCGACGTACACCCAGCAACCAAAAAAGCGCCTCCTGACTTCTACAATACCAGTCAGAACCTTGCCTAATCTAAAACAGTAGGACGCGTGCACGACCGCAGTAGCAACTTCAGTGCAAAAGTGCGCCTCTTCACGCTCAGCTGCCATGCACAACGTCTGTGCAGCATTAGGAGGGGAGAACAGCAATTTTATATATGCGGAGACTGCCATTAGCTGTTACCTTTCATCTGCATCCCAGCAATTATGACATTCCCTAAGTTTCCGGACAGTGCTGCAGTTGTTTGGAGAAACTGGCTAGTGGTACAGAAAAAGCAGCTTATCCGAAGTCGAGAAATCATCCAAACCTTGTCGAATGCCCTAGGGTGGTTGAAAACCGCTGACAGGTCTACAAATGAGGATGACTTTCATCACGTGTTAAATTCAGTGATGATTTAGTGGTAAATGCAAGTTATATGTGTTAGCATTATGTTGCACTCCTTATAGTTCCCGGATCCATGATTTAAACAGTGTTCACCACATTGCAAAGTGTTTAGAAGCTCTCTGGAAACACATGCTGCCTCTTCGAGCTTTGAGAAGCGAAATGAAACTGACAGTGCTCCAGAGCAGGCCACCGTCAGTTACACTACACTACACATACACACACGCACGCACACTCTCTCTCATAAGATCTTCCATCCCCTCTCTACCGCTTGGTCTACTCCCCTCCCCACACACACACTTTCTTCATGTTGTCACTTCTAATGCTAACAAATTAAAAAGGATCTGTTTTATTTGTGTAATGCTTGTAATAAGGTCGTGTAGTGTTTCATACATGTTCATTATTATTGATTCTGTTATGCTGTACATTTATTTGGAGTGTTTTTGAGCAGTTCAGTCTTTCTAATGAATTTGCCTGAATTCTTGTTTCTTTCATGCTGCTGCACCAGGCAAATGGCCCAAGACGATGTCAGGTTTACCAAGTACATCAGGCACAACCGCAAGCATCGCCTTCATTCGTAGGGGCAAGCTGTTCATTGGTCATGTTGGAGATTCACGTATAGTGCTCGGATGTGAAAGCATGGGTAAGTTTTATGATTCTCTTCTTGGATGACACTGCTTCAACAACAAGTGCTGTTGCAGCTTTTAGCGTGCAAAATGCGCTTGCACACACTAACACAATCTTACATTATTGAAACAACATTCTTGATCAGCTGCAACCTTTTACTTGGCATAATTAGAGTTGAAAATGTGCCACTGTAGTGACAGAGTGTGACACCTTTTATACAAGACTGAGAACAGACTGGAGTGTGTGCAATGCTTTTCGATGAATATAGTTGCTCAGAAACTTCATAAAAGGGCTTAATAATAATGCATGTATAAAGAGTGCAATGCAATAGAGAGTTTTAGATTTGGGTGCCCAAGCATTGGGGGATGCAAGTGGCTGTGCATGCAAAAGAATGCGAAGTGAGCACAAAAGTACACTAAGGACCCACAATGGAGTTTTTGTCCCCCAGTGCTTGATTGTGGCTTGTGTACCTATTCTAAAACTCTTTAATTCTTCCTCTCCACTGGGGCAGCGCTCCTTACTTTTTATTTCCATGGCTCACTCATGGTAACCCTTCAAGGTTTGCATCTGACTGACGAGTGGTAACAGGACTGACAGGAAGCATTAACAACTGCTGCTTCTCTGTTTGCTTTTAAGGGCCCCTCACGACGTTCCATTGCAAATTTGCATAATACATAGGAAGTATTACGGCATTGTCTAGGGAGTGTTCTGCCGAAATAATTTTTCATATTGGTTCATTATTGGAGGAGATCGAAGAAATTTAACTGTCATGTTACCATGCTGCCGGGAGGCAAGTACCACTGCCAACAGAGACACTCTCTCCCTCTGCCTAAACCAGTGTCCGCGGGCAGCATTCGTACCCTGCCTTCTCCCGTACCAGACCTGAGAGACCGCTTCATGTTCATGCTGCCTCCCCTGTTTTTATTCTTTTCCTTTCTTGCTGTACACTGCATTTCCAGTGGCGGTGTTGTGCTCTCTACATTGGGTACTACATTGGGTACTTAACCGAAGTCACATGCTATGGTTAGTGACGTCGCAAGCAGCGTTTCTTGTGTAGAGGCATTTGAGCATGTGACCTCTTGACTCGAGAAGAAGGGCCTTCTGTTTGAAATTTTGGTCGTTTCTGCTCCATGCAGCTGTTTCATGCTTTACAGGCACAAAAGTCGCTGCTTGAGCTATGCGCCTTGCTTGTTAGCTTGCAATGCCCAAACCTGGTGAGGGGCCCCTTAAGTTTGAAGGCCGGGTGTGTGTGAGTGCACAGACTTTAAGTTCGGAGTAACTTATGATCATGAACAATTGCCGAATGGCTGGTATCTATGACACATTGATCGTCAGACGGCTGTCATACTGATCGTCGATGTCATAGATCGGGGCCAGAGTCCTTTGGTACTCTTTTTTACTAGTCATCAAACTTCTCTGTCATGATATGGGGAGAGCGTCATACCCTGCCAACAGGGACCGCGTGGCTGTGCAACCAGTTCTTAGGGGGCACTCGGTAAGCAGCACAGCAGCTGGCCTGTGTGTTGGAGTTTTTTTGTCATGGCTTTATGTTCTTCTGTGGCCTTTTAGCATGTTTAGTGAAGCTGGCATGGTTTTGGGAGCTTCAAGAATGATGCCGAAGACCTGTTGTGGGCCTTAGTGTCGTTCTGTGGCAACAGAAGGATTGACGGAACAGTCTGCCAACCTTCATGAAATCAGTCACTGAGACGGCTTAAAAATAAGAGGGGGAGCTAAAGGCTAGGTGGCGCCAGCCGCCGCCCATTACAAAGGGTGTAGCCACCATCCATCCATCCATCCATCCATGAGAGATAATGTTGCACAGACAGTGCAATTGCTGCAGAGCTTGTGCTTTATGTATACTGAATGCCCCAATTAACATTGGCCAAGCTGTTAAAAGAAAAGAAGGAAGAGGCAAACACAGTGCAAGATACAATTAAAGAACTGAGCACTTCGGACGTCAGACCGTGACTTTTTTCTTCCCTTGCTTTTAACCGCTTGGCCTAATGTTTACTGGGACTATTTATTTGCACTTAGAGTGAGTTGAAACATGCTTCCTAAGTTGAAATGCCGATTATGTCTTTCCAGCCTTTCAAATTGTGTTTGAGGCTTTCTTGATTTCATTCACCGGATGTTAGGCTGAGGTCAGTAGATGAGTTCGTGCAACCAATACTGATGAATCTGAACTAAAAAGAAGCAATTAAAGCAAAAGAAACTGCTTTTGTAGTTCAGTTCTGGCCATGGTGATTTGAAATATTGTGTGATGCGCACACAAAAAGCAGGAAGCAGTGACATGGCACAGTGCCAACATTGATGTCACCGTTGTCAATCGAAGGCTGCCGGTCACATTCACAGGTGCTTCCATGAACGAAATGCGACTACATATAGTGGTAGCTCTGTATGTATTGTTCACAACCTACAGGAAAGTAGTGATATTCTCATGCTGATGCATTTGTTTTCATCTTATGCCAAATGTGCAACAAGTGACAGGCCCCAAAAAGCGCAGTGAACTTAGCTGAGTTATTATGTCAGTATACAGCAGGCATGCACGTTTTAAGAAAAATACCTGCTCTCTAAACGAGTGCTTATAGGTGCAGAGTTTCCTTGGAGAATACTTAGTTGAGCACACTGCATGCGTGATGAGTATGAAAATTGGCTATCAATTAGTCCCCGTCTCCCAGTTGCCGTTTTCAAAGTAGTTCCTGATGGTGCAGACCGACCGCTCATGTCATGCAGCTCATCTTAACTAGTGCGATGCAATGCTGCTTATATCCGCAGATGTGCATGTTTTGCAATATTTCGTTATTATTTCATGTCAGCGCCGCGTGGTTTATATGGTGCTTGAAGCGAATGACGAACTGTGGCCATTAGTGCCAGCATAAACAAACACACCATTCAGGTAAATCAATATTCAAACGCAAGCACTTGTGCTCTAACAGTTATCCTGGCCGTGAATATGCGGAATGACTTCTTGAGATTGGGTAAAAGAAAGAAAACTATACTTGCACACAACTTTCTGTGGCAATGGAGGGAAAGCTACAAGGGCAAAGCAGTCATGAATGAGAGCGCATTTAAAAGACGTCGCACATTTTCGTCCTCGTTAGTTTGAGCAGATGAAGAGAAAATGTAAACACCTTATTCTCAACAGCTAAACGAGACAAAACACACCACTGAACGTTGAAGTTGACTTACGTTGCAGCTTTTCCCTTCTGCATCTGAGAAACATTTGAAACCATTGCACGTGAAAGCAGGGCTGATTCAGCATGTGTTCCAAGAAACCAAAAGCACTGCCAAACACTGCTGAACTATTTGGCTCGGTAACATGTCTGCAGAAGCTCCGGCTCTGCAGCTTGCTCTTCATTGCCATGGAAAGTTGTCCGTGAGTATAGCAGCACATGTAGAAATCAGCGAAAAAAATTCCATGGCTGATGCATCGTTACAATATGGCAACGAAATCGACTTGTCTGCTGACGATTCCACTCTCAGTGTCATGACCGTCAGCACAACACAGCTTTCGCAGGAAGGCAGAGTTGTGTTGGTCTAGTGTGACCGGACCTAAACCCATCTTAACTATTTTAAGCTGCTTAAGCAAGCCAGTGACACTGGTGATTATAGACTTCTTTATCTACAGTTCCACTTATAGCGGCACCTTCTGTCCCTATAGCAAACTTGGCCTCAAGTTTCGTGACCAATAGAAAAGTATAAAAGACCCTGCCTTGGCATAATTAAGGGGGGCCTCAAAAGCTGCAGGAGAGAGCAAGCGGTCATTTAAGTGAGATTGCGGGCTGCCTGCTGCATGCAGTGAAATAATATTTGGTGTGCGTGTTCATTACAGCCTTGTCTACAGTTCACGAATGTTTTATTGTGTTCAAGAACTGTTGTAGTGCTCCTTTAAGACAGCTACATAATGTTACGCCTGGCATAGTGACTAAGGGATTGCGTTACTAAGTCTGAGGGCATGGGACCAAATTCGGGCCATGGGAGCCGCATTTTGATAAGGGTGAAATGGGGGGAAAAAAAAAAAACACGCATGTGTATCTCGCGTTTGGTGCACGTTAAAGAGCCCTAGGTAGTCAAAATTAATTTGGAGTCCCTCACTACAGTGTGGCTCATAACCAAATCATGGTCTTGGCACGTAAAACCCCAGAGTTTAATTTGAACTTAATTTTTTATATAATATTACATAAAAAGTCCACACAATATGGATTCCAATGAAGAAGCTGCATTCCCACAGTTCTTTTGCTTGCAGACTGCAGAAGTAATAAACTTTTTTTTGCATAACTTGCGCACCATAAACTTTTGATTTCCATAGTACACTCCCACTCAAATGTGAATACAGGGAAGAGTATATGGATGTTGTAGGGCACCTTGAGTGGTGCACTAATGAGCTGTTGCACCACTGGTTGTTTGCAGACGGGGAGAACTGGTATGGGCAGCCCCTGACGCATGATCATAAGCCTGAAAGCCCGAGGGAGAGGGAGCGCATCCATAGTGTTGGTGGCCTTGTCATGAACAAGTCTGGGGTGGACCGAGTGGTCTGGAACCGCCCCTCTGTTGGTCACCGCGGCCCTGTTCGGAGGAGCACACACTTCGACAAGATCCCCTTTTTGGCAGTGGCAAGGTCTTTAGGTGAGCACCTTTTGTGATCTTGTGTTATGCTGCATTTCAACTGAATGTTGTAGCTGTGCCATAACAAGAGAGAAAGTGCTTGGAGGTGCAGGGCACTCACAGACCTGCCCACATTCTACGAACAGTTAATAATGGACAATATGTTTCACAGGCCAGTGATGTCACTTCGTCATGTGGGAGGACTGCATGCATTTATTTAACCATAATACAATGTCATATCGCAAGCTATGCAACCATGACATCGTTTTGTGATGTCAGCTTGACCACACTAGAAATGATACTAGACTACAGGCTCTCAGATGCTTTGCCCTGAGGGTAAAATAAATAAATAAATAAATCCTAGCATGTTGCTTGTGTGCGCTGACCACTGATTGCAGGTTTATGTTATGATGATGAAGATGATGAAATAGATGAAGCTACTGTTTTATATCGCCTGGGCCTAGCCATGGCACTAGTGAAGGTAGCAGACCATAGAGAACTGTACAGTTTGAGCAAATAAAGCACCATTTGGAGCCATGTTTGTGACTTGCAGCTAGTAATTTAAGCAGCTTGTTTAAGCACCTAGAGGCAGCCGAGTTCCCGACTGCTGTGCCTTGTCTAGTGCCCGTGATTTATGTAAGCTGCTGTGTCTTCTCCTTGTCTGGTTCATACACTCATCTCCCTCCCCATGTGTGAGATAGTCAACTGAACAAACTCTAGTTAACCTCCCTGCTGTCTTTCCTTCCTCACTCTTTCACTACCATGGGAAAAAGGGCAGTTTTTACTAGGTGGAAGGAAATATTTTTTGGTGGCTAGGCACTAATGTCTTATTTACATTGTTTGGTATCAAAATGTAGCTAAAAGAATTTCCTATTCAATAACATAAATGTTGCATATATATTTATTACATAAATTAATGACAAACTGTTTATTGTGTAAAAATTTATACAGTGAGGATATTGTTCTGCTTGAAAAAGGTGCACAACATTAAAAATATGAATAGTGAAAAAATTTGAAGATATACATTTTGTAGCCTATTATGTTCTAAAGCGATGACAAAAATTTCAGAAAGTTCTGCGAAAAACTGTTCTTTCTGAAAAAAAAAAATTAACGTGGTTCAGTGGCATGCCATTCTCCAAAGCAGTCCTTCGTCGGGATGAAACACAGATACACACCACATGGCTCACAAAAAACTGCCCATCTCTACTTTGTTTTTCTCGTAGCAGAGCTTGCACTTACGGCGCTGTTTTTTTGCACCTGGGGCTTGTGCTCCGACTTCTTTGGAGGAGGTGGAGGGTGACTATTTCTGTCGTCCATCCCAAAAATCTGGTTTACCAGCTCAATTCGAAATGCAAGCTGGTCAAAGCCAGTCTTTCTAGAGAGCTCCTTTATCTCGGGGTGGTGTTCCCTGTGTTTTTGGAAAATGTTGAAGCTGTTGACTACAGCAATGTCAGTGCAGTGGAAGAACAGTGTCTTCCACCACCTGACACACTTCATCAAGACATTATAAGAAGCAATAAGTTGATTGGACTTGTCAACACCAAGCATGCCCTTATTGTAGTCTTCTATCAAGAGCGGCTTCCTGATGGCGAGCTTTGTCCATTGATCTCCTCTCTTCACCTTTCGCATTGCAGTGACGTGAATGTTGGCAGTGTGTGCTGTGCTTATCATGTTTACAATGTTTCAAGCGCTTGTGTTTCCACTGCAAGTACAGCATATCATGACACCGCAGCCAGCAAATGTCCCCTCGAGTTCTTCTTTTCTCCCAAGTGGAGTCTTTCAACTAGGTGGGAAATCCATGACAATCTTTGCTCATTGTTCCACAAGAGAGAGTTTTCCTTTCAAAAAGATGTTCACGGAGGGAGGTGGACGTGTAGGAGTTGTCAAGGTAGATGATGGAGCCTTGGTCCAAATATGCATCACATAGGCGGGTTACATCATCATAAGCCAGTCCCTTTGAGCTGGGTGTTTCTCGCTTCCTGGTGTAAACACCGAATTGAACAGTGTAGCATGTTTTGAGTCAGTGAGGACTCATAGCTTATACCCCCATTTTACCCCCTTGTCACGCATATACTGCCGAATTCCCGATCGTCCTTTTGATTTAACCATTTGTTCGTCCACGCACAAATTTTGGTATGGCTGAAAAAGCTTACCTGACATATCATTCATATGCTGCAGTGGATGTGCGATCCTGTGCAGCTTGCCATCGCAGACAGGGTCAGTCTTCTCCGGGTCCATGACACTGAGAAAAGCAAGGAATTAAAAAAATTGGCTCCTGGGCATAATCTTTGGAGGAATGAGGCCCGAAAATAACTCTGAGGTATTCCAGTATAGATGGAGGCGAGGCAGTTCCACAATTCCCATGTAGATCAGTATTCCGATGCATTGCATTACTTCACTGGGACTGAAATTTTCCGTGAGCCGTCCTTTTCTGCGTAGGTCTGCGTCTCTAAAGTATGCGTCCACGCATATTTGTTTGTGTTTTTGCAGATAATGTTGATTAGCTCTGCAGTGAAAATTAGAAGACATTGACTGCTGTATGAAGTGCTGTGCATTACTCCGGAGCGCGCCGCCAACTTTGACCCCCGGGTTTCTTCTCGGAAAACACTGTACGCACTTTACAGCTGCTGGCAAGGAATCATGTCCGTGTGATGTTGAGACCCTGAAAATACATAATATTGCTGTGAGTACAGGCTCCACCGCCCATAACTATTTATTAGTAATCGAAATCTGTGCTGCACATAGAGCTGACACTCACCTGCTGCATGTTCCGGCTTGATTTGATACATCCTCGTCCTTGATGTTGAACTCTGATGTGTCCACATCTTCAGGCTCACTGCTACTGATTTCATCCGTAAAATCAGCTTCAGGAGCGTTCAATTGGCGAGAAACACAACGTCTCTTAGAAGCGTCTGCGTGTGATGATGACGCCATTATTGACGCGCTCGCCTGACAATCTGAAACTTCTTGCGGCGCGTGGAGACGTACCGGAAAGCAAAAAAAGCAACAAAACAGCGAATCACGTTATGTGTTTGCCACTTTCTAACCTAGATGGCGCTAAACGTTCGCAAGCCGCGCGAGAACACGAGAATTTGAACTTGAAATGCGTCGATCAAATTGATCGATTTGAATAGGTGCGCTATCGAAAGAGTTACCATTCAAGAATGCATTTTAGTGAAGGCCCTGGGGAATTCTGCTACAAGTTTGTGTGGTGGTTGCCCACAGGTGGTAATTTTTTCTTCTATGGCTGCAGGTGACCTCTGGAGCTATAACTACACAGCAGGCAAATTTGTGGTGAGCCCAGAGCCAGACGTGAGTGTCGTAAAGCTGGACACGCGCCGAGACCGCTGCATTGTCATGGCCTCAGACGGCTTATGGAACATGGTGGACATCACGGAGTCAGTGCGGTTTGTGCAGCAGGCTGAGCGTGACAATGAGCATGCATTCCTCGAAGCTGCCCAGGCTGGTTCGGTGAGTGGGGTTTCATGGGCATTGCTTTAGGCACTATGTCGGGTATGTTTGGACTGCCACCAGAGCTATGTGTAGAAAGGGACAGAGTTCTGGAATGGCTGGACCATAGGAACTACACATTATGCTGGTTAAGGTGAACTCATGCATAACTGCACATGAATGGAGATGGCTGCGAGAGTGCGTCGACAGTGGCGTGACGCACTAAATGTGCACATCTATCGCAACATAGTTGAATACTGCTGTATTGCGATAGTCAGCGAGTTTGATGCTAGCACGCGGGTCTGTCCGTCTTGCCTTTTATCAAAATGAAACAACAGACGCCTGCTGTCTGGCAAGAGTACCTCATTGACCATACACACTGCAAAATAATATTGGAATGAAAAGAGAACCAGGAATGCCATACCCCGCCGTTTTCTTTTATTTCTGAATGATAAGCCAAGATTCAGCTGGAAGGTAGGTGCGCTCTTGAGTTTTGTCATTGCAATTTGCAGTGATCCATGATTGTAGGGCTTGACTTCATTACAGCTGTGTGACCTAATGCGTCCCAATCAAATGTTTATGCCATGGAGAAATAGGAACATCAATCCAAATGATTCTTTTACTACATACAGTAAAACCTCATTAAACTGTACCAGCTTAAACAGTAGTTTCGTTTTAAAAGTTGTAAAGTCAAATCCCCGACTCAGCGGCCATTGAACATAATGTGTTTTGTATCCGCATAAACCTTACCAGCTTATTGCATACGTATCGGTTAACACGTAGTGTTTCCACTTTTTGTCGCGCAAACACGGCGGTGCGTCATCTCCATCGGGCGGTCTGGCAGAACAACAAGCCTCAGAGATCAGAACAAAGGCCTCCAAGCGCCCTGTGTGTTTGCGCGTGAAGCCACATCAACATCAACATCATTTCGGCGCCGTGCCAGGTAGCGCTGTCACGTCGTGCAAAGGATTCGTATCATGCCGAAGTTTGGATAAAACAGACGAAGAAGTCCGCACTGGCACGCTACAGGGACCTCCTGTTGACTATGATGTGTGGCATTTGGAATGCGAAGCAGTTTCTCGGCAGGACTGCTGCGATTGCAAAGAGATGTCGGCTGCGAGGTTCGACTTTTCGCCATTGTTGTCTCTGTTGTTGCCGAAGTGTCGCCTAGCGACAGTGATGAGGACAACATGGAAAACGACAGCACGGGTGATTCAGGCCTGACAGTGGCAGAAGCTGTGCATTATGTCAGCCTCATGAATGTAATCGTTGCGACGATTACATTCATGAGGCTGACAGCACTCATGAAAAACAGCACTCCTCAATGAAAAAGGTGTCCTGCGACATCTGCAGCGCTACTGCGCCCGTGCACGGAGATTTTGCAACACCGAGAAATCTGCCATGCGAGTGTTATCCGGAAGGAGGGGGCTGGCTGAAAAGCTGGCTCGCAGCTTCAGTAAGCTTGAGGCCACTGTCGTCGCTGCTAGGCTGCTGTGGCATCAAATGGAAATAACACTTTTGTCGCGCGAAGTGAATAAATACCTTATGTTTTTTTCCGCTTTCATTGCAATCTGAGTTCCGCTTTTGACAGGTAAGTGGCCGATCTCGTGCTATTTCGGTTAAGCAGTACTACCATTTAGTACATATTTTTTCCAAGCTCTGGCCAACTACGGTTTAATGAGGTTTCCCTGTATTAGTTTTGCAACTTATGTACACCGTAAATATGTATACGAGAAGTGAAGCAAACCGTGTACAGTGAAACCTCGTTAAACCGTAGTCGGCCGGAGCTCGGAAAAAGTACGTAGTAAACGGTAGTACTGTTTAAGCGAAATAGCATGAGATCGCCCACTTACCTGTCGAAAACGGAACTCAGAGAGAGTGTGATGAAAGGGGGAAAAAACATGCTGTATTTATTCACTTCGCGGGACGTAAGTGTTATTTTCATTTGATGTCGCGGCGGCCTAGCACGACGACAGCGGCCTCAAACTTACTGAAGCTGCGTGCCAGTTCTCAGCCAGCCCCCCTCCTCTCGGCAAACACTCGCACGGCAGATTCCTCGTCGGCGTTACCTATTCTCCGTGCACGCGCGCAGCAGTGCTGCGTAAGTCCCGGGGCGCCTTTTTCATTGCCGGGTGCCGGAGTTCGGAAAACTTTTCGTTTGGAATAGTTACGTTATCGCGCCCCTGTTCTCCTTGCGACGATCGCATTCATGAGGCTGGCGTAACGCGCAGCCCGTGCTGTCGCTTTCCGTGTCGTCCTCATCACTGTCGCTAGTTGACACTTCGGCAACAACAGCGGCAACGATGGTGAAAAGTCGATCCTCGTAGCCGATATATCTCTTCGCGGTCTCAGCAGCGCTGCCGAGCAACTTCGCATTCCAAATGCCACACACTGTAGTCAACAGCAGATCCATGTCGCGGGCCAGCTCCGAGTTCTTCGTGTCACGTTCGGTAACACGGACGATGTCTAATTTTTCTTCTATGCTGAGCACCCGGCGTCTTTTTTATCCTAGCTTCGGCATGACGCGAGTCCTCGCTTGCACGACGCCACAACGCTCCCTGGCACGGCGTCCATGCGGCGTCGAAATGATGTTGATGTTGATGCGGCTTCACGTGCAAACGCACAGGGCGCTTGGAGGCCGTTGTACCGATCTCTGAGGCTTGTTGTTCTGCCGGGCCGCCCGATGGAGACGACGCACCGCCGTGTTTGCGCGACGAAAAGTGGAAACGCTACGTTTTAACCGATGCGTACGCAATAAGCTGGTACGGTTTATGCGGATACAAAATACATTATGTTCAATGGCCGCTGAGTGGGGGAATTGACTTTACTACTTTTAAACCGAAACTACTGTTTAAGCGGGTACGGTTTAACGAGGTTTTACTGTACTATGAGCTGACTTCACCAAGTTGAGGAAGAAGTATATTAGACTTTCAGATGTTATGGAGATAAAGAAAAGTATACTTGGCACAGTTACAAGTTTTGTAAGACAGTCCCTTAACTTGAAGTTTCATTTCAATATGTTTAAAATGTGTGGTAAGTGTATGTACTTGAGTGGAGCATTTTTTACAAAAAGTGCCTGGCTGTATTTATTCAAAAGAACTTTCAGAACAGTATATGTAGTACGTTTTAGTTGAAATGTTAAACAACAAGCTGAAACTCATTGAGAATACCAGCTGCTCCAGTAGCATATTTGCCTATGGAATTCGGCCGCTAGGAAGAACACAGGGTGGCAGTATCAAATCTAGGCCACAGCAAGCAAGTTTCAATGGGTGGGGAACACAAAAACACGTGTAATTATGCGAAGTCCATGTAAAAGAACTTGTCAAAATTAATTTGTACCTTTCCATTACTGCAAACCTCACAATTTGCCAAGGGAGTTTTGGCCACAAAGGCTTAAACAATTATTTAGCCCTGAATTTTATGAACAGCAAGGAGCCATGAGCCTAAGGATTCTAGCCATCAACTGCAACTGCAGGTAGACTTCCCCACACAGCTGCAACACCTAGCTTGCACTGAAAGCATGAACCATTATCAGGAGGGTTCTTTTTGATAGTAGTAAAAGGAAAATCTTGGAAATTTACGCATTGTGCTCTTCCAGTATTAAAACTTCTGCTTCAGCTTGCTTCTTGTCTCGGACACGGCAACTAAACATCATGGGGAGGGGGGGGGGGGTAGTCTTCTTGAAAGGTAAACTAGTAATCTGAAATATTTTAGGAAAGTGATTGCTGTGTTTGGAGGCATTGGGTCACATGTCTAAAGAAACTTAGGGCTTTCCACAGGGAAATGAAAAGCGATAAGTAATGTGATCCTCTGGAATATTCTGAAGCATATGCATTCCCATTATATACAGGGCAGTTATTTTTAGAGTATATAGATTTTTTGTAAAAAAAGCCATGAGCATAGTGAAGGTGCCATTTTTGCAGAGGAGTTCCAAGTTGAGGTGGGCATACTTTGCCTCCAGAATAATGTGAGCTTCAGAAAACTAATTAGAACTTAATTCAATAACTTTTTTTATTAGCATATTCTGGGCAGTTATTTATATGGCAAACCTGGAGGCAGTTGCATTTTAATGCGACCCCCCCCCCTCTTTTTTTTTAATCTTGAGAATCTCGCCTAATTCGAGATATATTCATCATCAAATTTCAATCCAGCAACATCGAAACTGAGCGCATGTCTCAGCTATGTCAGAGAAATGTCCTGTGACAGTGTGTGTGACGAAGCTTTAATGATCGCATGTCATGGCAAATACTGATACAACACATAACTGCAGATGCTTGCCAGGCAAAACGTGCTATATCAGTATCTGCCGTGACTGGCCACAATGTTGTTTCAAGCTTCGGGCTTTTAGTCACAGTGCGTTTCTGTCTGATGTAATAGCAGGACTGCTTTTTCTGCACTCATGATTTGCTCGCTTTGGATATGGCCTGGACTGAGCATTAAAATTTAATGATGAATTTTATGAATTAGCTGCGATTTTCAAGGTTTTAAAAATGGTGGTACGTTATTCAGTGTACCCTAGAGGCCCCCCTCCGTTGGAGGGTATTACATAGGGGGGATACGCAAAATGTGACTGCTTTCAAGGTAGCCATCTAAACAACTGCCCCCAAGGTTCAAATAAAAAAAAAAAAAAGCTATGTAACGGCTTCTTGTTAGCTTTCTGATACTTGCACTATTAGTGGTGAAATGTATCTGCCTCGCCGAAGAACTTATCCGCAAGAAGGCCACATTTGCTACATTCATAGCGTTTTTATGAGAAATCTGTATGGCCTAAAAAAACATAACACTACTACCCTAGCTAGACAAACGTGTGCATTGATGTTTCCCAGGTAACTATTACAAAAGGATGATCTGCTGCTCCAAAAGCTGCTGTGAAGTGGCTTGGATCGATCATATCACTTTTGTTAAGGGGGCCCTGAACCACTTTTCATTGAAGTGGAGAAAGGCATTTGAAGCAAAAATAGGCCATTTCAGAAATACTTAGCTGCAAAAAGTACTTCAGTGCATTCAGCCGAAGCAGAGTTATTGGCAATCAAACACAGCCTCCGCTGTGCTTCTGTTCCTTCTTCAATGCCTTCTGCTGCGAAGGCTATGGCACAGTGGAGCGTGCCCACAATGCTCCACCTTCTAAATGCCACCGTGGCCTGCAGTTCAAATTTCATTTTGGATGTTAACGTAGACGCCACGACATCTGCCTTTGGTGCCTACGACGTGCTAAACATAAGCCAAACGCGGCATTCCTCAGCGTGCTGCAGTGCACTTAGCCAGTGGACTCGTGGCGGCACCCCACGGCGCCCGCAATATTTACGATGTGTAGCCGACCGCAGCTTGATGTCAGCTATCGACCAATAGCAGAGGACCAAGGGAATGTCAAAATAAAGCGTCCAATAACGAAATAAAGCATCGAGAAGAGAGTGAGGACAGGGACTTTTGTTGAAAAGAGAGCTTTTGAGAGAAAGGTGACTTTGCGATTCGCTTGCGAACTCTATGCGCCATGTATGACAGCAAAACTTGGCTGAGATGTTCACAGCAGTGTACGCTACCTGCAGATTATGTTGTTTTACCAAGCACGAGGGGTGGTTCAGGGCCCCGTAACCCTTTCCCTAACGAGTTTTTTGCCCAAGAATAATATAAAAATACCAATCTTTTTTATTTGACTAAATAATTCTACACATTTTGAAGCAACCAAAAATATTCTTAAAAGCACTTTATTTGTAAGATACATGCAAAACATTTCTTTTTTGAAAGTATGGAAAGAGGATTGGCTTCACTGCATTGCACAGGGAAGAGTCTACGACTTTCTGTAGTTCTTGTTGCAAAAAATGTCTCTTTAGAAAATCAAGAACAATAATGTGACAAGCGTGGCTCATGCTTGTGGGAAGGGATGTCAGATCCTTAAATTGTAGACTTGGTGCGGTACATTTCAAAGCACAGAATAGTGCAGAGTGCTAGTCCACATTCGTTACACCAAGTATGTGTAGTGGTTGGTTTCACCGAGAATGAAATCTGTTAGTTCAGTCATTAGGGAACAAACCTTGTCCACTGCAGACACATTGAGATGCTGTCATCGTCTGAATCCATCGCTGCCACTCTCACTCTCTGAGCCCGACAAATCTGCAAACGAAAGTTTTTTTTCCTTTGTTCCGGAGCGGACCCGTTGCTGGCACGCACAGAGGAGGATGCCATATTTAAGTTGCCAGCATTGAAATGTTACTTCAAAATGCAAGCTTTGAATGCACTTTTCTTTTATTGTGTCATCTGTTGAAGCCAAAAAGAAGGAAACAAAATTTATCGGTGTACCTGACTGCGGTAGTGCATAAGCGCTTGTTCCAACGTGGACGAGCCCAGCTCATCTTTGGTGGGAGCAGTACAAACCATGTGGACGAGCTTAGCTCGTCTATGGTAGGGAAAGAGTTAGGGTCCAGACAGACAAATAGGCAAAAACATAGTTGCGAATGTGCAAAGTACCCAAAGAATGCTAATTGCATTAGCAACTGCCCAGTATGGTGGTGTGATAGTGTAACTGGGTTGTGCCAACGCACTATCGGTGTCTTACGATTTGCTTTATTTACACACATGCTCCCAGCAGTTTGCTCTCAGCCCACATTGACAATTTATTTTTAATTTCTTTCGAGAATGAAGCTGTAAGCCCTGGGATGCTGTAGCCATTAGCTCGTGACTGCACTGTCATTTTGTATTTCATGAGTGCATACGCAAGAGCCATGAAAGCAAACCTGGACACTGCCACCACTGTGAGTGATTGTTGCCCAGGTTGGCATTCTTTTTTGTTGCACTTCAGTAGAAGCAGGGCTCTTAAACTTCATTTGTTGGCACATGTGTAACATAAAGCATGTGTGAATTTCTATTGTATGTCATGGTAATGTGCCCCACTGCATCTCCTGTGTGCAGCAGGATTATCAGGTGTACAACCCTTCGAAGATGTTGGTGGATGAAGCCCTGTATCGCTGGGGCCGTGTCAAAACCCGTGCTGACAATACAAGTGTGGTGACGGTGATGCTTGACCCAGCGGGCCCATCACGCAATGAGGTGCTTCTGCGTCAGCGATTCTTGCACCGGCTGCGGCCTAGAGAGGAACTACGAACACCAGAGCCACAGGCACCAGCATCCCCAAGGCCTGGTTCCCTTGCTCCTGATGGTAAGAGACTCTGGCCTAACAACATATTAACAACAGAGCGATTGAGTTTTAGCAAAGCATTGGGTTGTGCACGTAATGTCCAGAATATGTCTTCAGTAAGAATGCATACTCGCAGGTAGAATAGCGTGCACTAAATGTTCATTGATTTACATTTCTTATGGTCATTGTGTGAAGTATTCACCACACATCTACAGTCGAACTCACTTATAACGATACCGGTTTTAGCAGTATATCAGTTACAACAATAAAAAGCTGCTGCACCGTCAACTTTTAAATGTTTTCTAGGGAGGAATAACCCGCTTGCTACATGACCCCATGCCACATTATAGGTTATAACGATGAAGTCTGGTTGCTAGGTCTCCGTGCCAAAAGGTAATGGAATGCGAAATCCTTGAAAAGAAAAAGTGAAATGCAAGCCACTGCACAATTGCCCACCACTCTAACTGCCGCCATGCACGCTTCTCTCCATGAGAGATGCACGCCAGCCTCGCGCGCATCTCTGCCGTCGCACTTCCATCCCTCTGAACACCAATGGGCTGCGCCCATAGCTCTGCACTGTGCCATCCTCCAAAACACGAATGGACTGCCCCAACTGCACTGACAACACTGCCGGTGCTGCTCCCAGGTTGTTGGGAGCTGGTTCTTTATTCTATGGCTTGCTTGCTGGGCCCTCATTCTGCACAATTATGCTAATGGATTACCATATTTACACGATTGTAAGACGACTCGAATGTAAGTCGACCCCCCCATATCGCGTGACCGAAGAAAAAAAAAATAAGAGAGCATACCCGAGGGCACATTCGATAACGAAAATTTATTAGTAGCTGACATGGTCACTGGACTACTCGTCTTCACTAGTGCTGTCATCGTTGCTGCAGTCCCACAGCGCGTCTTAGTCCAGCGAAATTTTAAATTTGGCAAACGACTGCACCAGGACATCTTGCAGAACAGCAGCCCACGCCAAATGCACCCAACCACACGCAGCCGTCAGGGAGGCTCTTTTGACAGGTCCAGTTGGCGTAATTTCGCAGTCTTCTGCCGCCAGCCACTCGTACTCGCGGCGGAGCAGAACCTTAAAATTAAGGCGAAGGTCCGGGCTTGTTTCATGACCACGTCGCACTTTACTGGCAGGGACCGATCACGCATTTCAGCGACGTACGCCGCAAGCTTAGCCTACAGCTCCGGAAAGCGTCCAGACTTTGGCACGTGGGAAATTTCGCACTTGTCATAGGTGAAAATTTCGCTTCGCTGCACTCGCCACTCTCGCACCACCCGTTTAGAAACATCGAAATTGCGGCCCGCTGTGCAGTGATTTGTTTCTTCGGCGTAAAGGATGGCAGCCCTCTTGAACGCTGCTGTGAACGAGTGCCAAACGATTAGTGGGCCTGGAGCACTCATTACGACTGGGGAAGCATAGAAGTAGCACGTAGCCGGCAGTCAAGTGGAACGCGTCAAACCAATGCCAATGCCTTCAAACAGAGAAAGAGCAGCCCATGAGCAGCCAGCGAGCGGTGACTGCTCTTCCATGAACTACCGATACTCCCCGCAAGCGCCGCCGTTCTGAGGGTGCCGCCGCAAATGGGAGCAGCGGCGCTTCCATCAACTATCGACACCCCCCATGAGCGTTGCATGCGTTTCGGTTTCGGTTTCGATTGTAAGTCGACCCCCCAAATTCAGACTTTCAAATTTAAAAAAGGGGGTCGACTTACAATCGTATAAATACGGTAAGTCACTCGTGCTCGTCTTTGTCTGTTGCGTCAAAGTCCTTCCTGGTCACGTAGTTTATCAGCCTCGTTCGACTCGCCGCTAAAGCGGAACATGGCTGATTCTGCTGCTGATCATTGGCAATGCACGACGTTGCCGGTGAAAAGAAAGCGCACTGCTATAGAGTTGTGAACGAAGTGTAAACGATGAGGCGATCGTCGTGAATGTGTTTGCATCAGATAGTGACAGTGACGGCCCCGATGGCAGCGCTGACGCAGTAGGGCAGGCTGCCTCAACGTTGTCCTTGCGGGAGGCCCTGTAGGTGATTCAGTCCCTCATGGGCTTATTTTCGCGAGGGATCTTCCGCTTCACTACATGGGCCTTGGAGAAAGATGTTGGCAAGCTTCGCTTCAAGCAAGCAAGGCTGACGGACATATGGCTTTCTCGTGCAAGCCAATGGGAAGTATGGGGTGAGATGTGTGGGGTTCTCCTCCCATGCTCTTGGGACAAAGGAACAGCAACACAGTAGAGCAAATAATCACAAGGGCATTTATTGCACCTTTCATAGATCAATGCCTGCTAGCCGAGTTGCTACCCACAAAACATGCCGATGGGCGCCTGACAAATCTAGAAGTCCGACTCACCGCGACCGGATAAGGCGCGAATATGTTCGCCCCATGCTGGATCCCAACGCCTGGTCGTTCGCGCGTACGGTCACGCGAATGGTGGCGCGCTCGAAGGCGGCCACGCGAGATGGTCTCGCAGGAGCATGGATCGGTGTACGCGCGGCACGGCACGTCCGCACTGCTTGCTGTCCCGAACCAAAGAGAGAGCGCCTTGTCTTTCGGCGCCCAAGTAACCTCGCCTGTCGGCGGCTTTAGCAGCGCAACACTCGCGCCCTCTCTCGTACTGCGCCTCAACCACTCCGACCGCCGCGGGCGCCAGACCACGCGGTGAAGCCGGATTACAGGAGACGCGCTGTGCGGGAAATTAACATATCAGGGGACGCGTGAGTCGCGCATCCCCACAGATGCTTGTGGGAATCTCGTCCCAGTGTTTCTTCTGGATTTTCCAAGCTGAGATGCTGCCACGGCAACCTTCCCACATTATTTAAAAGGCGCCTTTTGGGGCCACCAAAGTGATGCCTCGGCGGAGCTCGTTTCACTTGCCGCCCGTTGGCTGTTATAGTAGTGCCATTCTTGAACGCCGACAGCTGCGGCTTGTTAACAACACGCGATCGGAGCGTACAGGAAGCAGAGTTAAACAGTTAAACGAGTCAACACAATCAGAAGCCGGATGGAGGAAGGTTGTGAGAAGGAGAACTGGCCTCCCCGCCATTATAGTTTTCTTGGAACAGCTATGCTATCCCCGATGTGGATTTCTTTTTTTTATGCAACCAGATCATAACAATTATCAATAATAACAATGGAATTTTCATGGCACTTGAATATTGTTATTAGTGGGTTCATCTGTATTTCATTTTCTGCCATAAAATAGTGTGGCAGCATTGCCCTGCTGGCTTCTATGACCACTGTGGCGGGTCACTGTTGCGCAATTGAGCTGCCAAGTCTTCTCATAGGCTTGTGCTCGAGCCAAAGGAACATGCAGGTGTGCAGGCACTAAAATACAGTAGACATGTGTTAATTCGACTCCAGTTAATTTGTTCCTGACTGAAGGTGCCCATATATATTTATTTATTCGCCCAAACTTACATTGTCTTTATTTCAGGATTGGCCTTTGCTGAATAATTTGAACTTGACTGGTCAACTTCGCCACAATAGGCACAGGGCGCTAGACAAGTTTGGATTGGTGGTGCCACGAATGTACTAATGGCATGTGATGGCTGGGTCGGGCGCAGCAGGTGCTGCTGCCAGCTACGTTGATTTAATGTGTTCTGTCGTTTCGTTTCTGTTTGTGTTGCCGAATCTGGTCTGATCTGATCAAACGTTGCGTTTATGGGTGCACGAACAGTTACTGTAACATGACTGAAGCTGGTTAGGTCATTCAATTAAGTCGTTTTTCATGCAGCATCACGTTTTTCAGGCGGACAGACAATATTTGTAGTCTGTGGGCAACAGTAAATACAGTGCTCAGCAACTGAAATGCTATACTCGAAGCGCATGGTAACTGGCGCTTTTTGCACTGACTGTTAGCGCTGGGATACCGAGCTGATGCCTTGTGGCATACAGTGAAAGCAAGAACCTTTGTGACGCATTTGGTCCCATGGTGCCCACCTGTGGTTCGGGGAAAAAAAAGAAGGAAAAAAAAACTACGCTGGCAGCCGCACACTTCAAGTATTGCATCAAGTGTCCATGTTTTGGTTTCGATTGTAAGTCGACCCCCCACTCCAGATTTTCAAATGAAAGAAAAAGGGGTCGACTTACAATTGCATAAGTACGGTAACTTGGACACTGTGATGGCACCCAGCATTAGTACTAGACATTAGCGTAACAAAATTGTCGCCATATGGACCATTTCAACACTACTAAGACAAGCTGTCTACAAATCAGGAATTCTCAGGGATATTGAATAGTCTCAGAGAAATACTCAGGGAAACTTGAGGAATTTGTGCATCTATCAGGGAAAATTAGCAGTAATTGAATTGAAAGGGAACGAAAGTCACGCTAATTCTGGCTCGAGTAACAGAGAGAAATCGTAATGAATCGTCTTTGACACCATGTTGTCAGCTGGAGGAGATGCCAGTGTACAGCCAACGATCGATTTTTCGGACATGCCCGATAATTCTGACGGCTTCGTGGCACCACAACTTACCCCATAGAGTCAATGTATAAGAACGGTTGAAATTTTGGACCCAAGAACCCTTCGGCGTTTTATTTTCCGGACATTTTGCCTTCATCGCAGATCCGAAACGGCATTAATCAAAGCTACCGCCGCCGCCATTTTGATTATCTCGCCGCCTCTCGCACACAAATCTACTGGCAGCCGTAGCCACTACTGCAGTAACTCTAGGCCCAGCTGCTTCGACGTTTGTTATTAAGCTTGTTGCCGTTTGGTGCCGTGTTTTTCATTGAGAGAATTCGCCACTGTCAGCAATGGCCTTGACTCGCCTTGTAGTAATCCTCGCCAATAGCTTCAAAGCTCGGAAGGAGGAGGATGGAACTTTATTATTGCAGAAATCGTTACGCGGTTTATTCATGGGGGGTTTCATCTGACAAAGCTCGGAAAGCATGGTGCGTTGCATAATATTGCTTCCCAAAAGTCAGTTTCACCTCAATAGAGCAATGTTACGAAGTGAGGCATGCGCACAGTATTGCGGCGAAGCTTAAGCATAGGAAGGGGCAATTGTCATGGGACACAGTATGTATTTGTTATACACGCGTACACCTGCCACCTCCTGTCACAGTAAGAGCACCGATATGCCTAATAAGTGTACTGGCAGGCCTTCAGACATTTTTCAGACGTGCCTGTGGAAATTTGAGCCCCTAAGGGCACTCAAAGACTCATGAATTTTTTTTTTTTTTTTGACGCTTTTGCGGCCCCTAGGGAGTCCGAAAAATTTGGTGTTGACTGTACAACTGACCAAGAGGATGCTTCAAATGGTCCAAGGGGCGAACGCGCGACGGAAGGAGGACGAGAACAGAAAGGACTGATGCATTTACAAATGAACAGGAAAGGAAACGTGCCGCCACTTCTTTGAAGGAGCTTGAACTCAAAAAACAAAGTGTTGGCTGACGCTGAGATGCAGGTGTCCCTCAGCCAAACAAAAATAATATCTTTGAGGCAGTGAAACGCAACACTGAGGTGTTGTGCACAGGACAGTTGAGGTTGACTTTCCAGCTGCTGAGAGAGAATCTCACTTGTGACAAAGTCTGGGCCTCATACCAATGAGCTTGCTATCAGTTGATAGAAATAGCTCATATTTGGAAATATTTGCTTCTGTATGCATCTTTCTTATGTGTATTTGAAAATGTTCGACTCAATGTGCAATGGGTCTTGCCATTCTTTTTAAAGATATTTTATTCACTGTGCATTTTACTAACCCCTCTTTTCTGTTTTCTTTTTTAATAGTATACACACTACGCCTTACTATTCAAACTTGATTAAGTCGTTAAAAAAAAAAATTAGCGTGCTTACTACAGAGTGACAGTATCGGGTGCCATGGTGTCAACCCGTCTGGTCATAAAAAATAAATGTTCTGTGTCACTCGGGGAAAACCTCGAAAACTCTGGGAATTTGGAAATGTCAATTTGGTAGACACCCTGCAAGAGGAATGGCTCTTAGTGTATACCGAGTGCCGTATGGCTGTTTAATATAGTGTTGTAGTAGCAGCAGCAGCAATGATTATAGTGACTTTCACCTGCGTGGTTCTGCAAAAATTGCAATGTGCTGCACAATCTGCTCTTCAATTCGATGCAAGCGCAATTCGTGGCAAGGGCTTCGTTGACCCCAAACCCTAGGGATGCTTTCGTGGATCCCCATTTCAGAACCACTGTGCTAAATGATGGCATTACCTGTCACCTGAAGGTGCATTCTTTGACTCACCTTTACACCTTAGCTGCCAGCTAGAAAGCAACCTCTGTAGTACTCAAGAAATGACTGTGCTTGCATTTGGCTCTTTTCAATTCAACACATGGGGTTGCTGTCTTTAATAACTATCCATCTTCTCTGGTTATGTGTGTATTCTTCTCATTTCTTGCTAGACTTGTAATTATTTCCCAGTAAAAATGACTTGTTGTCTTGTGTCTGTCCCGTCTACTTATATTCTTCTATCCAAACTGTTTAGTGCTAGGGGTGTGTGAATAGTTGAAACTTTCGCATAACGAATCAAATTGTCACTATTCATACATATGAATATTTTTAAAATAGTTAACAAATATTGCAGAACATCAACTGTGCACAGCCAGACATAGAATTGGGGTAAACATATCATGTAGTTCATCCCTGGAGGCATAGCATAGCATACAAAAGTTTCGTAGTGGAAGTATGCCAAGTCGTTCAGGAACCAGACTTAATCAGCGATACAGCGATCATTCGTACTCTCAGAAAACTCCTGTGCATGCAAAAATGCTTATTTTTTCTCAATTCTCTGCTTGTGCTTTTATAAACTAGGCTTCGTAATGCGCAGTGTAATGACAAACTTGGTAATGTTATGAATACTAAGATGTGAACGTCATTCTAGGTTATGAAAACAACTGTTCATTATTTGAAAAGTATTTACTTGCTTCTGGTACTACAGCAGGATCCCATTTATATGTTCCTTGCTGTGCGTTTCCCAGCTGCTACATCATGTTTTCATGGCCCTGACCTAAATGCTATTGACTCCCATGTACTATGGTCCCCTCTGATACATTGCCATTCTGTAATGTTCCCACATCTTACGTTGTGTTGGAATTTGGTGGTCATATAAATTTAGCGGTGCAGCCATCTGGTATGTTGCAGCAAAGTGACTGGCATGTTGCAGCAAATGTCCAAAGGTTGCTCTAATTACTGAAGTGGCACAAGCCAGGTGCTGCGAAAGCTTATTGGGAGAAAATGTGCACAGAGCAGGAAGTATGCATTGGTTAAAACCTACCAGGAACCGTGCTCACTGTGCGAGATCAGCTTAGCACAGGGATACACTTCTTTGGGGTCCGCATGGATCTTATACGTGTAACATAATTGTCGGTTCTCCTTAGTCAGCTTCCCCGAAACAGAGCCCTGTGATGCAGTGAAGCTTATTCAAAATATTGCAGTGAAGCATATCACAATTACTTAGGTTTATGCTTTCCCGGCTGTTTTGTTTCTGTGGTCCCCTAAAACACGTATCAAGGTGTTCTACTGTACTTACTTCATATTCAATTTGATCTCAAAAATTACTATTCGCTCTCCTCTGGTTAATGCCATTAATGTGCTCCACTATGTCTGTCCCATAGCAGGGAGAGAAGGAGGCATTTCTATGTTAGCTATGCTTGGAGGTTCATTGAGTAAACACACAAGAAATATGGAAATGACTTTTATTTAACACTGTGGTATAGTATTTAGCCAAAAGGATCACCTTGTAGTGGCACATGCTGCTTGAGACCACATTGCAAATGTACACACATTTTTATGCAGAGCGAGAGCTGAGCCCACCAAGGTCACCAACCAGTGACCCGGAAAGTGACGAGCCGGAAGGCATGCGAGGCCTTCCACGAGTAGTGATCTTGACACCAAAGCGAGTCTACCCGTCAATTTCGCCTCCCTCGTTGAGGGCAGAGGCCCAGGAAGTGCCGAGCCAAGAACCAAAGCCAGAGCCTGAATGCAAACCCCCAGAGCAAAAGGAAGAGGCCAACGACAGCACACAGGAAAACGATGCCACAGCGGGCAGCCACAAACGGCGACTGCCCTTGGATAACCTTGAGACTGAGGAAGTAGCACAAAAGCGGCCCCACAACGACAGTGAAAGTGAAGCAACAAATGAAGCTGCTGATAATATCATAGTGCATGCACGCAAAACAAGACTATGATTTTAGTAGCAACATGTACTTCAAGCCAGTCCTTTTTTTTTTATGTGTGTGCATATACAATCACGTGTTTGTGTGTGCGCGGGAAGTGCCTCTCTCATGGCCACTTTGTGTGTGCCCAGCAATTCGTCCACCTGCTAGCACACCTGTGCAGTGGCTAGCAATGCGTCACACCTGACATTTATGTCGTGGCACAAACTGTTGACCTCGGAACTCTTTTCAAGTCTTCACATCAGTATTTATAGCCATTTTCATGATGCTAGTGTGTCTGCAGGGAGAAAAACTGAAAAATCTGGTGAGCACTTCTTTGAGAAGATGCAAGGCTGAGACATGTCACGCTGAAGTTGCGTTGCGGCTGGTCAGCACATTTTATATTGCAGTGCAGGGACACAAGCCAAGTTTCACTGCCAAGAACCTCTCTCATTGGTTGGCTGGTGTGAGGAGCAGCAGTGATAGTAGTAACATTTGATGCACCCTGGTATGTGTTTATGTAGACCCCCCCACCTCTCTGTTGCAAATATTAATTTGCAAGAGAACCCAGTGAGTCAGCCGATTTTCCAACACCATAATTGTGTTTGTGCATTGCAGAATACAGTAAAAGCTCGTTAATTCAAATTCCGCGGGGATGCTACGAAAATTCAGATTATATAAAATTCGAACTAATGAAAGTCGGAGAAAGAATCGCTTGGTTACGGCACGTATATGGTCTGACATAGCGTGAGCGCGTGCACACACGCTACGTCACGTTGACGAGAACAACGTCTATAGTTCGAAGCACTGGCGCTGCCAAAGTAACTGGGCGCGGTCTGACGTGCCCGACATCGAGATGGCCCTTGCTCCATCTGCGCGTTCATTGCGCCGACCCACAGTGCATGGCGCGGAGAAAAAGAAGGCGCCCGTGTCGCTTCGCCGACGGTCGAAGACAACTGTTCAAAGTGGTGCACGGGTTGGGGATCGCTCTGCGTATGCTCTGAAGAGAGCAGCCGACGGCGCGCAAGTCCAAGTCTAGAGGGGACGGCATTTTTGCTGGCGAAGCGCAAGCGGCGTACCGCGACTGGCTGCAAGCGACGCACGCTGAAAACGTCAGACTATTAAGCGTGCCTTTGTGCCACCAACGCTCTGTGCAGGAACAAGAGCTGTGCTCTAAAATGCACTCGTGAAATGCACTAAAACCTGCTGGGACGTTAGTCTCCGTTGTACTTTCGTAGCTGCACCATCCAAAAATGTATCCCAGCGATGCTTTCCTATGATTAACAGCCATGAATCTCAAAGGATATGCTTTTTGGTACTGCGAGTGCCGATAAACGTCACGGACGCTATGATTTAAACATGACCTGGTGCTGCTTCTCGGCAGAACACCTCATAAAGAAAGAGCATAGCCTCCATGATGTAACATGAAAAAAAAGAAATGAAAATAAAAACATGCAGCACCGCATCCGCATTTTTATCTTGAAGATCTTAAGAGAGGGAGAGAACCAACCTGCAACAGACGCGTTGGCCATGTCTGGCCAGGCGTGAACACGTCTCTCTCCAGTTGGGCCTAAATCAAAGACCGCAGATGGAAAGAGCGAAGCTGCGTGGCCAGCGCAGCCTCGACAATGTGCTCCCGTGCACTACCACTCTCCCCACCCACGATGGCGCAGAGTTCGAATTATCGGCGACGGTGCAGATTTGAGTGTGAATTAGTGGGATGTGTTAAGGGGGGACACAGCTCTTGCTTTCAATACATTGTTGGATGGGGCGGCTACTTCGAATTATCCAAAATTTGGAATTAACAAGCTTTTACTGTAGTACATATAGTGACTCTTGATGTGCACTTGGTGGCACTTGTTCCTAAAATTTGGGACGCAAATTGTCCCCATGGACAATACAGTGTTTCGCTGAGGCATTTTGTGGCACCTACTTTGACCACTGCCCTTTTGGAAGTCACTGTATCCTTGTGTATTGTGTATATGTTGAATTCATGTGTGCTGTGCACGCATACCATTTTTATCCTGCATCGTTTCAGCATTTTTATCATTGAATATTTCAGTGACAGGGACATTGCAATCTTCTGTTAGGCTTGCTTATGACATTGGGAGTAGAAAATGCGTGAAGCGGTGCACATGTACATGTGTTGCCCGTTTTTAATGGTGACGTAAGGCAACTCGTGTATGTTCTATCTTTTTTGTACATTTACAGGTTTGCAATTCCCCAGTTTATTTCAACTGTGTCTCATCCTATTAAATGAGTTTAGAATGGATCACTGCCATTAACAGTAGTGCATTTGGATGAAGCAAAGTTGTCCAACTTGTCCAGTTTCTTCCTGTGCACCTGCTGCCCACATCATGTGAATAAGGGTGCCACATGCTCTTTTGTAAGATAGGTTTCTTGCCTCATTTTAATTTTTTTACCTTCATATGTATTACGGGGTATTTATGTGTTTTGCGCGGGAACCCAGCTCTTGTCCACAAGCATGGCAGTGCAGTCTCCTTAGTGCGGCATATTTATTTCAAGGCATTGTATGCTATGGCAATGTCACTCAGGGTGTTCACAATAATTTTGTCTTCCCTGTTAATGTAGCTCTCAGGGCATTTTTGATTAGCACATTATTGCCTCGAGTTACTGGAGAAGTGTTAATTTTATCAGTTTGACCTTGGCAAAGCACTCAAAACTGGTTCGACTTATACAAAGTTAGACTTAAAGGATACATAAAATAAAGAGCTTTATATACTGGAACCGATTGTTATGTCTCTACCGATTCTTGCTATGGGATGCTGTACAAGTGTGTTAGGTCCATATACACTGGATGATTTATAGATTTTATTGGTGCAAGGGCCAGATATGACCACGGAGTGCCAAGTAGGATGTGTACACTGGAACCCATTCAAAATTTGTCTGCAAGAATGTTTTGCCAGGCGAAGTGCACTTCACACTTCTGTTGCTGTAATGGAAGTGTTGCCTCTGGTGTTGCAAAGGTGAAATTTGCACCGCCTGATTGATCAGTGGCTAACACACTTCTACTCAGCACCATGCCCACGTAGTAGTGCACTTTGTATGTCAACATGGCTTAGAGATGGTTCAAGCGGGGAACGATCAAGCCAGGCCTTCCACACTTGCTGCCAAACAGCAGTGCGAAAATGAACTCCATGGAATATTTTGTGACTGTCAGTTGCTTGGCAATTCTTTTATGCTTGTTTGAGCATGATCAGCAGGCTGGTGTAACCACTACTGCTAGTGCTCCAGCTGCTGTTGATTTGATCTAGTTGGGATTCAATAATCCTTATTTTAGAGTTACACACATTGTTCAGTGAGTATACACACTTATCAGAACTCCAAAGTCTAGCAAATGAGTCAACTGATGATTTTGCTTGTGAGAAACAACAGCATGTGGGAACCTGTCCTTGCGATATCTGGCTTAAACTTATAAAAGCTACATAGGTGTATTTTTTATCAAGTGACTGAGCCCTCGCCCATGTTCACTAGGTTTCTAAAGTGTCAATGATAGGGTATTATATGTAAAATTAAGGCTGGGTATTACATACCTATTTAATTTTATGTGTCAAACTAGGACGACTATATGTGCTTTGCAGGGCCTCAAGAAAAGTTGAAAAAACGTAATATTTCAAGGGCGCTTGGGTAATGTAACATTTGGGAAGGTTTCATCACCGTCAGCCCATTTTATGTCCATTGCAGGCCTCTCCCTGCGATCTCCAATTACCCCTGTCCTGCGCCAAGTGATTCCAACCCCCGAATGTCCTCATGTTATCGCCCCACCTAGTCTTCTGCCGTCCTCGACTGCATTTCCCTTCTCTTGGTACCCATTCGGTAACCCTAATGGTCCAATGGTTATCTAACCTGCTCATTACATGACCTGCCGAGCTCCATTTCTTTCTCTTAATGTCAATTGGAATATTGGCTGTACCTGTTTTCTCTCTAACATCACAGAAATATGCCTCGGCTGCAAAGGATTCCATAGCGGAGGGCTCCGAATTAATTTGGTCGCCTTTCCATACCAGCTTTTCTCAATATTTTTAACGGCCAATTTGTTGTGGACAGCTTTCATTAATGCACTATCAGTAGTTCATTTCTTATTTTCTATTGTCTTTTACTCTCAGTATACTTATTGTTCATGTTCTTTGCAGATAAGCAAGGCCACAGAAACTGTCTACAGTTGAACCCGTTATAACAATATTCAATGCCAAGAAAATACCAATATTATTACCAATAATTGTTATAATGTGTTGCACAAAAAAAGCAAGGGGGACAAACATCCAAACATATCAATTAGACAAAAGTGTACAGTTCAACCCACTAACAGCATTACTGGCTTTAATAATGCTCAGATGTAACAATACATTACTGGCTTTAATTATGCTCAGATGTAACAATGAGGAACTGCTGCATTATTGGCTATAACAATTATATCTGGCTACTGTGTGTCTGCCTGAAAAGGAAAGGAACACGCAATCCAGGGAAAAAAAATATCTCCAACGCCGCACCTGCCATTGTGCCACGCACCAGGCACATAATGCCTTTGTTGCCCCTCTGACATTGGTGAAAGGAAAGGGTGAGGGGCACACGAGGTGGGCCAGGCTATGCAAAGAAAACATGCTTTGCAACATGAGCAGTACTAAGGTGAGTGTGGCAAAGCGGCTTGCATGTAAACGTGCAAGCATTTCTGTGCCTACCCAACAAGGAAACCAGTCCGCCTGTCGCGTAAGACAATCTCTTTCAAGATAGGGCCTGCAGCAGCGAGTGAATTCACCTTCGTGCTGCCTCTTGCTTCCACGCGAACTAAGCAGCAAGAACAGCGCACACGAAGCTATTGGTACTCGGTGCACTGTGTCCTTGTTGTGCCTCGCTTTCAAGATAGGGCCTATGTATCCCGCTTCAACGCAAACTAAGCGGCAACACAACAGAGGACTGCGGCAGCGGCAACAGAGGACTGCGCAGTGCTGCCATATGCAGCCGCCGCCGCCGGAATGCACTTGATAATGGTTCGACGTAAATGGAAAGGTGCTAAAGAGCGATAATGGTTTATAATGATTGGAACGTCATCAGTGCACCTGGCACTGCCACCAGCAGAATTAACTTTGCACTGCCATCTGCGGCAGTTCTTGTCACCACAGCACTGTCGATTATACTGGTCGGATCAAGTTTAAAGGGGCCCTGAACCACCCTTCGGGCTTGGTGAAATAACATAGTCCGCAGGTAGCATATGCTGCTATGAACATCTTAGCCGAGTTTTACTGTCGTTAGCGGCACGAGGAACAGCTCGCAAGTGGATTGCAAAGTCTCCTTTCTCTCAAACGCTCTCTTTTCAACAAAAGGCCCCGTCCTTACTATCTCGTGGACGCTTTATTTCGTCATTCCCTTAAACGGTTGCTATTGGCCGATAGCTGACATCAAGCTGCGGTCGGCTACATGGCATAGATATCGCGGGGTGCTGTCACGAGTCCTCTGACTAAGCGCACTGTGGCTCACTGAGTACAACTGTGTCTGGCTTATGTTCAGCACGTCGTAAGCACCAAAGGTGTAAGTTGTGGTGTCTACGTTAACGTCCAGAATGAAATTTGAACTGCGTGCCATGGTGACATTTAGAAGGCGGAATGTTGTGGACGCGCCCCACTACGCCATAGCCTTCGCAGTGCAAGGCATTGAGCACAACTGAGACAGTGTTTGATTGCCAATAACTCTGCTTCTGCTGAATGCATTGAAGTACTTCTTGCAGCAAAGTAATTCTGAAATAGCCTGTTTTCACTTCAAATGCCTTTCTCCACTTTGATAAAAAGTGGTTCAGGGCCCCTAATAACATTACATATATTTAATGACACAAGGCTGTGTGGAGATGAGCAAGTGGCACTAAGCTTATGCATACTTGGACAACTCTCAGAGGAGTAGAGGAGTTTCTGTGTGAACATTCTTTTTCCTCCAGGGTCTTGGTTTTCCTCCCTTTTAGCACACACACCCAGTAGCCAGATCTAATTGTTATAACCAATAATGCTTCATAGGAGCACTGTAGTAAGCAGTTCATTTTACCATAGAGCACATACAAATGTTGATAATGCATTGGCTACTCATTGTTACATCCGATACATTGTTGAAACCAATATCGTTATGGGTTCGACTGTATATGAACCTTGATATTTCTTGTAACAGAAGTCAAGCATTCAATGCTTTATTCCTCGTGACAAGGCAAGAAAATCACAGAGGCACCTGCGGCAAAGTGTTTTTGTTGAGCCATGTTCATGTAAGAGAGGATGCAAGGGGCTTTATATCTTCCTTGCAATTGTCAGTACCAAGTTCAAGCTCCTTAAATAACTCACTAGAGTAAACATCTAAATGTTGACTTGAGGTGAACAAATGTCCAAGAGCACCACCATTCCAGCATTGAAAAAGGCGACTGTTTTCATTGCAGCTACCTCCACTTTAATCTGTCATTTTTAAAACTCGGGGGAGCCAGACTATTGCTGTGTTCCCAGCAACCGTGCCCTCAAGCAATCTGTTTTCCGGGAAGCTGGTGTTAGCATTCACACCAAAACAATAAAACGTCTGTCACTTGTCTGTGGCACTCGATACATGAAGGGAAATCTCTGGATGTGCGAGACTCATCGTTGGGAGGGAAAGCGTTAATGTTTGCGCAAGCACATCATTTCTTTCCACTTGCATTGGAATGTGCAGGAAAGGGTTCTTCAGTAAAGCCTTGGGTCTGGATAACATTTAACTGGAGTGTTCAGGAAAGAAGAAAAATTTGATTTTTAGAAAAGTAACATTCAAGAATGGGCCTGAGCACTAAAATAGCATTAGCTTGAGAGATGCTTTGCATTGATTGGCTTTGCAACTGACAGTAGTCACTCGGGAGTCTCGATGTAGTAGCAGATGATTATGTAGTCTGCAGGCATGAGATACCATGCTTTTAAAATGGCGAGTGTATAAAGATATTCCAAGATGCGAAACATATGTAATCAGAGGTGTTCTCCTGTCTTATTTACAACCTTTCAACTTGGTAAATTATGGCAGGAAGCTGTTGCCTTAAGCCACTTCACGCCAAACTGAGGCTCCAACTGCAAGAGGTGCGATCATAACAGTTTGGAAATTTCAGGCTGCTTAGGTTCTAACCATGTTTAAATCACGGAAACTCAAAGAAACTTCCTTGCAGCGTGCCCAAATTTTCATGTGGTGGCTGGGGAGTGGACCTGTGTTTCGACCTTTGAGTCTTGTAGTAGGCAGTTTAAGAGATTTGCAGTCAGTTCAGTGATGGAGCGACTGCACAAATTGTGTCGTCGAGGGCGCCTCGTTTTGCCATCTTGCTCTAAAATGGCACTTCAGTGAAGAGTGTATCAAATGAAGCATAAGAGAGAACTTCATTGATGCTGTCTCGTTAATAAAACAAGCTGAAACCCAAAGCACGACATCATTATCATGGAAGTCAATAGAGCGGCCATGTCCATGGATGTAACCGATGCCGTTGGTCCTTCATTCACTGTTCTCATGTTTTTGTTGCATTTCTATCCGGCCATTTCAGTGTAGCACTGTTGTGCGACAGTTCACTGCTTCTTGTACCAGCATGGCACTGAGCTTGCTAAAGAGGATGTTGTATGACAAAGAAGCCTCTGATTAGGTTCATTTGCACATTCTTTAGTTGTTGGCAGTGCCACTTTAGAAATTTCTAATATGCATACCCCTCCGATCTTAAGCTTGCCCGCATATGCCCAATACACAAGTGTGGGGCGCTTGGTGACATATGTAATTACAGGCCAATCTTGGTGCTGCCCGTACTATCCAAAGTCTTTGAAAATGTTATTAACACACGCCTCGTGAATTTTACGACTAAGCACCACGTAATAAATGATGCACAGTACGGTTTTCAGAAAAATAAAACAACAGAGCTAGTGTTATTATGTGTTAAAGATAAAATAATGGATGACATTGAAAATAAGCTTTATACCGTCGGTCTCTTCATTGATCTTATGAAAGCATTTGATTGTGTTAACCATGAGATTTTATTAGTTAAACTTCATGATTACGGCATTTGTGGCGTTGCCTTAGATCTTTTAAAAGATTGTCTTTCCCACAGAAAACAGTGTATAAAAATCGGTAATATTATTTCCCCAACTACTACAGTAAAGCAAAGAGTACCTCAAGGGTCGATTCAAGGGCCCTTGTTATTTATACTTTACATAAACGATATATTTGATATACCTAACTCCCCGAAGTTAGTAATTTACGCTGATGATACCAATATATTTTTTTCTGCGCGTACACTTGGTGACCTTCAGAACACGATTAATGGCTACCTAATGCAGCTTGATAGCTGGCTTCATGCAAATAATTTAGCTTTGAACCTAAAAAAAAACTAACTACGTCGTGTTCAAACCCACCAACAAAACATGTGACAGTGAAATCACACTCACATTCCAGGACACCGTCATAGCACGCGTTAAATGTAAGAAATTTCCAGGTGTGTGGTTTGAAGAAGGTATGTCATGGAATACACACCTAAACAAACTAACCTCAGAACTAAGCAGAACAGTTGGTTTATCATTCAAATTATCAGATCTCATTCCTCTGCAGCTAAAGAAAGCCATATATTATGCCCACTTCTACTCCCGTTTATCCTACTGCACACTAGTTTGGGGCACTATAACGACTACGAATTATAACAAACTGGAGGTATTACAGAAGAAAGTGCTGAGAATTCTTGAGAATTATCATGGTGAACCTAAAGATCTACCAACTAATCCGTTGTTTATTAAACACAATTTGCTCAAAGCAAGTAAAATATATGACTAAAAACTCCTGCTGCATATACATAAACACAACCTGTTACATTCAGCACACACGTCAGCTCGTTATGCAGTGCGAAACGAATGGATAGCAACACCACGAACACGTACAAATTTTGGAAGGGCTATGTTCGCTTATCAAATACCCGTATGAATAAAGTGTGTGAATTCCCAAATAAATTTCAGCATGAAACTCTACAAATGCAAGTCTCAAATAAGACGTTTTTTGTTGTATGAGTGAAGAACCCTTTAACACAAGTGCATATTTATTTTTTCATGTTTTTATGTTTTCATTGTATGTTCGTAGTAGCCATATCTGTATTTGATTTCTTTTCTTGATTGTATATTATTTTTACTATTTGAAAATACCCTGTGATGTAAAGTCTTTCAAACTGTTCTTTTGTAAAAGTATCACTTTGCCTGCTGTCTGTTGTTGTCTATGACAACTTTTTGACAACTATGACAACTGTTGTCTATGACAACTTTTTGCCTGCAGGACCCCCAACATTTTGTTGGAAATAAACTGAACTGAACTGAACAGCAAACCACTCGCATATAATTTGCTAATTAGTGGAGGTCTTCCTTGCAATCCTGCATGATCAGAAGCTTGTGTAATTCTGCACAGCACAGCTATGCAAGAGATTAGAAGTCTTAGCGGCAGCTTTGGTTTATTCACGCACAATCGAGGCCTTTTTGACATGCCCTAGCTCCCCCCAATTTGTTTTTCTCGCTTGAAACGCACTGGGAGTGTAATGCCTGTTTTAAGTTGAAATGGCAGTAATGGCTTTACAATCCAATTTGAGCACAAGGAAGCCATTCTATTAACAATTAATGAAATTAGTTCGGCAATTATCCCAAATGCCTTATGATGTGCATGAAGCCAGTTTTGCTATATTTGATGGCTATTTCAATTAAAATTGAGATCATATTTGGGGTGCGATCATAACGCAAGTTTCAAACAACGATCTCTGATTGCGCCCCTGGTATATAGATGCATGTTGAACACTGTGCCAAGCCGGCATTTTGCCTATTCCAAAAGGTCAAATGGCTGTTCCATCACTGAGTTCAGCACATCATGCAATCTGACATTCACCAACTGTTTTCATAGACACCAAAAATCCTTGTATTGAGAGCTATGTTTTTAACATGGCAAATGAAAGCTTTGAATTTCCTGCAAATGTGAAGATCCCCTTCATGCCACGTTGACATAAAAAGCCCTTAGGGTACATCAGATTTTCAAATCTCTGCTCACTGTAATATGTATTGTGCAAAAAAAAAAAAAAGAAACATTGCCTAAGTGAAAAATGGGCAACTTGGGAAACTCACATTATTTGATGGAGATCCGAGTTTTGGAGCAGACAGAAAGAGTGAATTATATTTTTGGGTAAGCTGAAGCAAAGGTGTTTACAGCATCTTGCCAGTATGGCGCGACTAAATTCTGTCAACATAACTACAAGTGTGCTGCCAGTGATTGTGCTATAGCTTTATATGTAGTCTCTGCATCAGATGCAGATGTTAAAAAATTATGGGCTTTTACATGTCAAAACCACTTTCTGATTATAAGGCACGCCGTAGTGGAGGACTCCGGAAATTTCGACCACCTGGCGTTCTTTAATGTGCTCCTAAATCTAAGCACATGGGTGTTTTCGCATTTCGCCCCCATCGAAATGTGGCCGCCGTGGCCAGGATTAAATTTCGCTACCTCATGCTCAGCAGCCCAACACCATAGCCACTGAGCAACCACGGCAGGTAGATGCAGATGTTATGTACTTCAATTTGTTCAGCATGAAAGTAGCCTTTCAGTGTGAGCATCATCTGAATAAACAAACTGATGCAGGAGTGAAAAACTGAATGCATCCTTTACCTCGTGCACGCCGAGTTGGCATGCTGTGCACGTTTAACACCAAGATGCAGCCAGGAGTGAGTGCTGCCCACCTCTGCGAATGTGTTTACCAAAATTTGCACCTATTTCCTTTTGCATGAACAGAATGCTGTGTAAAAGTTGCATTATGACTGTCTTAGTACCAAACCTTCCTAGCTGGCGGGTAAGCAGAACAGATTTGCACATTTCAGAAAGTGTTAAATGTCATCATCATCAACCTGGTTACGCCCACTGCAGGGCAAAGGCCTCTCCCATACTTCTCCAACTACCCCAGTCATGTACTAATTGTGGCCATGTTGTCCCTGCAAACTTCTTAATCATCCGCCCACCTAACTTTCTGCCGCCCCCTGCTACGCTTCCCTTCCCTTCGGATCCAGTCCGTAACCCTTAATGACCATCGTTTATCTTCCCTCCTCATTACATGTCCTGCCCATGCCCATTTCTTTTTCTTGATTTCAACTAAGATGTCATTAAATCGCGTTTGTTCCCTCACCCAATCTGCTCTTTTTTTATCCCTTAACGTTACACCTATCATTCTTCTTTCCATAGCTAGTTGCGTCGTCCTCAATTTGAGTAGAACCCTTTTCGTAAGCCTCCACGTTTCTGCCCTGTAGGTGAGTACTGGTAAGACACAGCTATTATATACTTTTCTCTTGAGGGATAATGGCAACCTGCTGTTCATGATCTGAGAATGCCTGCCAAACGCACCCCAGCCCATTCTTATTCTTCTGATTATTTCCGTCTCATGATCCGGATCCGCCGTCACTACCTGCCCCAAGTAGATGTATTCCCTTACGACTTCTAGTGCCTCACTGCCTATTGTAAATTGCTGTTCTCTTCCGAGACTGTTAAACATTACTTTAGTTTTCTGCAGATTAATTTTTAGACCCACTCTTCTGCTTTGCCTCTCCAGGTCAGTGAGCATGCATTGCAATTGGTCCCCTGAGTAACTAAGCAAGGCAATATCATCAGCGAATCGCAAGTTACTAAGGTATTCTCCATTAACATTTATCCCCAATTCTTCCCAATCCAGGTCTCCGAATACCTCCTGTAAACACGCTGTGAATAGCATTGGAGAGATTGTATCTCCCAGCCTGACGCCTTTCTTTATTGGGATTTTGTTGCTTTCTTTGTGGAGGACTACGGTGGATGTGGAGCCGCTATAGATATCTTCCAGTATTTTTACATATGGCTCATCTACACCCTGATTCCGTAATGCCTCCATGACTGCTGAGGTTTCGACTGAATCAAACGCTTTTTCGTAATCAATGAAACCTATATATAAGGGTTGGTTATATTCTGCACATTTCTCTATCACCTGATTGATAGTGTGAATATGGTCTACGGTTGAGTACCCTTTACGGAATCCTGCCTGGTCCTTTGGTTGACAGAAGTCTAAGGTGTTCCCGATTCTATTTGCGATTACCTTAGTAAATACTTTGTAGGCAACGGACAGTAAGCTGATCAGTCTATAATTTTTCAAGTCTTTGGCGTCCCCTTTCTTATGGATTAGGATTATGTTGGCGTTCTTCCAAGATTCCGGTACGCTCGAGGTCATGAGGCATTGCGTATACAGGGTGGCCTAGACTTTACCCATCGCCAATTCCATGCCTTCATAGAAGCTTTCGACTTCCTGGTCATCATGACTGGATGTAGGGGCGTAGACCTGTACGACCTTCAATTTGTACCTCTTATTAAGTTTCACAACAAGACCTGCCACCCTCTCGTTAATGCTATAGAATTCCTGTATGTTACCAGCTATATCCTTATTAATCAGGAATCCGACTCCTAGTTCTCATCTCTCCGCCGAGCCTTGGTAGCACAGGACGTGGCCGCTTTTTAGCACTGTATGTGCTTTTGTCCTCCTAACCTCACCGAGCCCTATTATATCCCATTTACTACCCTCTAATTCCTCCAATAACACTGCCAGACTCGCCTCACTAGATAACGTTCTAACATTAAACGTTGCCAGGTTCAGATTCCAATGGCGGCCTGTCCGGAGCCAGGGATTCTTAGCACCCTCTGCTACGTCACAGATCTGACCGCCGCCGTGGTCAGTTGCTTCGCGGCTGCTGGGGACTGAGGGCCGGGGTTTGATTGTTGTATTCATATAGAAGGTTGTGGCCAAGTACTGCACCAGGGTGTCCAATGCTGCTCTGGTGAGAGAGTGTGTTACTGGTTCTGGTCACCGGGATCGGGCCGCACTCCAGGCCTGTTTATGCAATTAGTGTTAAATGTAGGGAAGCTTAAATAGCGAAATTTTCAAATCAAATAGAATCCAAATATTCAAGAAAAATTATTTTTGAATATCCACTATTTTCTCATTTCTAAATACTGTCGGTGAAATGAAAAGCTTTGTGGAGTTTGTATGGCAAAAAATAAGGCTCATATTATTTTTTAAAAAATTTAATTCTGGGGTAGTAAGTACGTGCCAAAACCACGGTTTGATTATGTGGCCTGCCATAGTGAGGGACTCTGGCTTAATTTAGACCACCTGGAGTTTAACATGCATCCAATGCACGGTGCACAAGCGCTTTTGCATTTCAGCCCCATAGAAATGTGGTTGCCAAGGTCGGGATTCGAACCCCCTCCTGCCATAGCCACGACGACACCATGGTGGGTCTTGTTATTTGATAAATGCTTGTATAATGCTGGGCATCCAGTCAACTGAGTATCTTGTAAATGGAAAACTGTTTTAAGTTCCTCATTTAGAGGCTCCTCAACTGTAATTTAATGAGCATAAATTATCTGCCCACACTTGCTCAGGAAGTGGTGCCTCTACGCAATAACTATGGCTATCCTGTAGCAGAATCATTTGTGACGCACTTCATCAATCTCTTCTCCTACAGACTGTTAAGCGTTATCCCTTATATTTGAACAGAAACAAATATTCGACAATTTTGAATAGTGACTTCTCGAATCTGAATCGAATGATGTCCTTGCTATTCAATTCATATCTGAAATTTTTACTATTATTTAATTGGTGGTGAGGCCAACAAGCACAGAGAAATATAACAGTACTCCACAAGAAGCAAGCAGATAAACTGTGCGGCAAAGCTGTGAAGCCTACCAGTAAATTTCAAAGCACCTTGAAAACCACAGTAAGTTCCTTTTTTGTTTTTCTTGCATGAAACTGCAGCACCGAGGCTCCTGGTCTTTGTTTGAATGCTGGTGTGGTGAGGAAAATGGTCAGCACCAACAGTTCATCATTTGCGTACATGAAACCAACCTGATTAGTTCATACGGCACATGAAAAGTAGTAGGCAAAAAAAAAAAATTACAATGTTGTCTCTATTGTAATACAGCACTCTTACTTTAAACAATGTGCCATGATGTCACGTTTCTTTCACGCTCACTGCCAACTGTCAATGTTTCTGTTGACACCTGCCTGAAGTTCTGCACATTTTCATGTCATACAAATTTTTTATCTTCCAGGTGTGTAGACAACTTGCCAAATATTATCACTATCGTAAATTTGTAGTGTAAAAACAAAACTACATAAAGAAAGAAGACACACAAATGCTTTCTGTCCTAGTGTTACTTTGCCATACTTTTCAGGAATGTTCCACTAACAAGACCAAGTATCCACAAACCATGAATGCTGCTGGAATCTCACCCAGCACATTACACAAAAATTTCTGAAGATAGGTCCTAAGGAACTCCACGAAACTTTTCTAAACAAATGGTGAGAAACACTGCATACAGAGTAATTTCAGGAAGCAGCACCTCATTTCACAATCATGTGGTATCTTCTCAACATCCAACCAAAGAAGCATTTCTGAATGTGTTTGGTTTTAATCAACAAATCATTTCTTGAGGACTGATTACAAAAAGCAGTGCTAGATCACGTACTGAATCAACATTCTGTGGTGTGTTCTTTATTACATGCACATTTAGACAAGGTCTGACAATGGGAGTTACGCCTGTCATTGGTAAGCATGACCAAACCCGGACAGACTCTTGTCCATGAATTTCCTCTTGGCAAAGCACAGCCACCACTGCAAAGATAAAATGTCCATTACCTTTAAAGAATACTCAATCTTTATATAATAAGTTGAACAAAGCAAATAATAAGTCACCCAGAATTGCAATACTATAACTTGAACTTATGATCACAAATTCTTGTGGCAATTATCAGAAGCTTGATTTCCCTCAAAAGTGGTCAAGATATGAGAGAAGTGGTCAAACGTGATCAAAATATGAGACAAAGCTATGATTTAGTATATGAAGAGATACATGACAGAGATGATTCCTTCACGAGACCCCATAACAACATTGTGAAACCACCATAACAAAATATCTCGTATATACAGAAGCTGTCATATCCTCTTAAGTATTTTCTTCAATGCACGCTGCTGTCGGGACATGAACACTTAAAACAAATTATTCTATGCAAGCCATATCTTGATTATCTGGTGCCATACAAATGTCCTTGCTTTTTCATCCAATTTTGGTCTCGGAGAAGGCCACATTAAGTTCAGTAATATGGCACCTTTAGAGGCAGGAGAAAGTTCTTTACATATGTTTGAATTAGGTGGGCTTGAAAGTACTCCAAAAACAGAATAGGCCAATCCAAATCCCCAGATTTATTTCTGCATTTATTAGGTGTCAACTCCAAATGCACCAAAAATTTCACACACGCATTCATGCCAATCTCAGTGGCAAAATATTTATTTCACTCACCTTGCTTGGCTTCCCAGTCTCACTATCAAAAACCTTGTCGCATAGACGTTGCCCACACTCTTGTCGTAGCTGTGTAAGGTAAGCCCTCATTGTCTCTGAAATAAAATGTGGCAATGTGAAGCATGCCATTCTTCTCTGTTTTCACTACTACTGTACCCAAATGCAGAAATTAGTGAACATGCAGAGTGAGTAAAGCTTATTGCAGCTCAAACAAGAAGCCAGGATTCAAAATAAATTGTGGTAAATCAGGCTGCATGGACTATGCAAGGACTCTGACCTGAGATGTTCGGGTATAAGACAGTAAAAGAGTGACACACACTTTGCTCATGTTAGCAACCACTAAATTTATCGCATCATTTTCTACTGCCTGCCTCTTTTGCTAGGCCCTGTTTCGGAGAAGTTTCTACTTCGAGCTATGCACCAATCATGTGCATTATCTTTCAAATGCCAAGTCGTCAAACCAGCCTGAAGTCTAATTTCTTTGCTATAATGGTCTGGAAAGTGGCAGAAAGCAATAGTATGATGTAATAGATGAGTAATACAACAGTTTGGCCCTGCTTTCCATTTTCCATTGAAGGAAGCTGTACTTCCATAAAACAGCAAAAACACTAAATATGAGATCAATATTTGTTCATGTCAAAATGCCACTATGAAGGGAAGCTTCAGCCTGGAGCCACTGTTTTAGCAAGGGGACTTATCAGGGCAACTGTCTAACTTGGCTAAGTGTATATATTGATTTCTTTTTTATTAGCTTGTTCTTCAACTGCCCAAAGTCAATCTCTGCTAGCTTCTCATTTTCTTGATAAACTGAAACAACCAGATTGAGAATGCTTGCTTACCTGCGATAGTTTTTTTTTTATCCATCTCAGGCCATACTCCTTAGAACCATCTGCAGCAACCTCACTATCACTAGTCCCTCCTTTTGAACATTTCTAACTTCCTTACCCTGGCCTCGCCTCACTATTTTGTATTTCTCCTTGCCTACAGGACAAATAGGGGAGAGGGTCCACTATGTAAACGCTGCCAAAGAAAATGGTATTTGAAGTACCCTTGTGAGAATGTTGGCTGAGGCTTCTCTTGTTTGCCTTCTACTGCTTAAATCAACATTTCTCACAATAAAACAGAAAAAACACAGTCCATACTGTTCTGAGCAAGTTTGCTTGGATGCAAAAAAAAACAACAACTAAAGAGTGTATACCAAATGCACTACAAAAAATGCAGCTTCAGCGAGACAAGGCATTTACCTGCTTCAGATGGAGATGAAGGCTTTGCGTATACCGGATTTAAAGGAAATCCAGCTTCTCCTGGAATGTCAAATTTGGAGATGGCAAGTGCCTTCATGTCCTGGACACCCTGGTTTTTGCTTGAGCACTGTTATTTGGAGAAACAAAAACAAACTTAGAAAGGACACTGGATATTTTTGCTGGTTAAAAATGGGTAATAAAGAATGTGACAGCAGAAAACATAGGCAGAAAAACATGCACTGCACGTCCTCAGAATCAACAGCAGGTTGGATTTGTGCAAAAGCACATGGCCATGACTATGAGCAGTGATACCCTGTCCACTGGGAACCACCGGTGCATTTCCATTCCGAACTAATTTTGTGTTTCAAATGACAGTGTGTTGTCAATGTTCTGTGCAATACTGGGCGTCACTTGGAAAGCGAGCTAACGTCAACAGCCTCCTATCACAAATTGTCTAATGCGCATGTAAATTAAGCAAAAAAAAAAGAATATTTATTTTATTAGTCATTTAATATCACCGTAAAAGCATAACTTCACACTTGGGTCAACTCAATCGAAGGTGTTTTCTAAGTATGACACACAAATTGTTACAGGCATTGGCCAGAATGACTGTGTTTTAACTCTTCAAAAGCTTTTGACTTGATGTTACATTCAGTTATAGCACGGAAACTCATGATATATGACATTAGCAATGTTTTGTGTTTGCTATTACGCACATCACAGCAAAAGCTTTGTTAATATATCAGTTTACTCATCTCAATTATATCTTACAAGCTACAGTTTAACCAAATGATAGATTCTCGGACCTATCTTTTTCATGGGTTTTATAAGCACTCTTGATGGTTCTGTGAGACATGCTAAATTATTCCAGTATGCCACTCCTGTTGATGACGTTGATGACCACTAAGTTCACCAATGATAAGTCACACAGATTTCTTTGTTTTCACCTATACTTTTGATGACACAAAATGTATACGATCCAGGTGTTTATTTCAATATTCACCCAAAAGTTAATGGGCATGCTGGCCATATAGAACACACTTACTTTAGTACTCTTGCTTCTGTATGTTATACTACGAGGGTTGATCCAGAAATAAGGTTCCCAAAGAGCTCCAGCCACACGGGAAGGTGTGAGGCGAAATCCGGCAACACTGCTGCGCGCGGCTGTTCCCCCACTGTCGATTCCCCCCGGCTGCCCTTCGCTGCGCCGCTCATTCTTGGCTCAGCAGCCGTCCGATATGGAGGTTCCCATTGTTGATCCCGCCAAGTGCAAGATTCGTTACGTAATTCGCTTTTTGCACGCCAAAGGGACTCCATCCATGGATATTCATGTCAGTTGACAGAGGGGTATGGCGACAAGTGTATGTCCATTCAACATGTCCGAAAGTGGTGCAGGGAGTTTAGCGCCGGTCGGAAGGAAGTCCACAATGAAGAACAGAGTGGAAGACCATCAGTTTCGGAAGCGGTTATCGAGATGGTCCAACGGGAAATGCTTCAAAACAGGAGGATCACCGTCTGTGAACATGTTGCTCAGATTCCTGGGAGTTCTTACGGTACAGTGGAAAGAGCTTTGACTGAAAAATTGGGGTATCACAAGTGTTGTGCTCAATGTGTACTGCGGCTATTGACATGAGACCACAAGAAGAAATGCCTTGACTGTGCTCGCCAGTTTCTTCAGAAGTGTCAAGAAGAAGTTAGGAGATGGAAGTGCCAAAAACATAATCGTAAACTGAAACTACGTATAGCGAAACTCATGGCAACTGCGGAACTTTATGCCGGGGAGTTCACCCGTCACAACTGGCGACAATTAGGCAACAAGTTGCAGGGCAATCTTAGCACGGCCAAAACATGGTCGCTGCTATGCCATCTTCTTGACCCCACACAAAGTAAGGCAGTCAGCCAGCCAAACAATCCAATGTATCCTCCACAACCATCAGGGTGCTGATGACGAAATCCTGGAGGAGCTGCGGGCGCGGTACATAGGCGATTTCGAACCCACACGAGGACAACCTCTAACATACAGCGGGAGCGACAACTGCGACCTCGACAAGCCGATCATTATCACTGAGGTGCAACAAGCACTCCATGCACTCACACGAAACACCACCCCAGGCAAGGACAAAATAAATAACAAGCTCCTGTGCAATTTGGATGATGGCACCATTCAATCTCTTACTGACCTCTTTAATCATCATTGGGAAGCGGGTACGCTACCAGCAGACTAGAAGCTCGTGGACATCATACTCATTCTTAAGCCAGGCAAACTCTCGAGCTTAGAAAATGTGAGACCGATATCACTGACTTCATGCCTAGGCAAGCTTCTGGAACACGTAATTCTGAACCGACTTCAACCTTACCTATAATCCAGCGATCTCTTTCCCGAAACAATGTTCGGATTCTGCCCCACCTTTCTACCCACGACATCCTTCTTCAGCTAAAGGAACAAGTCCTTGAACACATCTCACCACACAACACCGGAGCGATTCTAGCACTCTATCTCAAAGGCGCTTTCGACAAAGTTGCTCACCAAACCATCCTTACAAACCTAAGTCTCACGAACTGTGGTTGTAAAACTTATAATTACATACGCGCCTTTCTAAGCAACCGCATGGCCACAATAGGCATTGGCTCACTCAGAACTCCGACGTTACCTACCTGCAACAAAGGAACCCCACAAGGTGCTGTTCTGTCACCCACACTTTTCAACATTGCTATGATGAAATTACCTGACAAACTCAACACAATACCAGGAATCAGGCATGCAATATACACCGATGACATCACTATCTGGACCACCACTGGTTCCGAAGGAGAGAAACAAGACGCCCTTCAGCAAGCGACCGACGTTGTCCAGCAAAATGCAAAAACAAGCGGTCTCCGGTGCTCCACCGAGAAGTCGGAACTATTAGTCGTTCGACAGAAATCAAGAAGAAAACTCAATGAAATACCCCACATCACACTTACCCTCGACGGCAAAGAAATATTCACAGTAAACCGCGTCCGCATTCTCGGCCTCCACATACAACAGGACGGCAGAGGCAAATACACCATCCAACGTCTCAAGCAGACCACCTTCCAAGTCATGCTAATGGTCAGCCGCATCACCGCCAAACAATACGGGCTGAAAGAAGACGACATAATGCAACTCGTCCAGACTCTGATAATCAGCCGCATTGCCTACGCTGCCCCGTATTTACCCCTCACTCCCAAGGAGATAGATTAATTAGACGTACTTCTTCGGAAAGCCTACAAGCAAGCGCTCGGCCTACCACCGGGAATGGCGACACTCAAGCTTGAAGCCCTAGGAGTTCATAATACAACAAGAGAAATTATAGATGCCCACCTCACAAGCCAACGAGAATGGCTGGCCCTCACACCAACAGGAAGAACAGTCCTAGCGTGCCTAGGCTACCCCACACACGGCAAAGGCCACAAACAAGCAATACACCTGGCCCCCAACTTCCTGGAGCACATCAAGGTAGCCCTTATCCCCAGAAGTATGCACCCAGAACATCATGCCGGTCGTCGCCAAGCTCGTGCAAAGACTTTAGAGACAAAATATAGCAGTGTCCCCACCACACTATACACAGATGCCGCGCAGTACCCCCAAAAAGCAGCCATGACGGCCAGCGTTGTCGACTATAACCTACAAGAGGTGGTCTCGATGACGGTCCGCACTGCCAGCGCCCTTGTAGCGGAGGAGGCAGCCATCGCCTTGGCCATCACCTCTAGTCTGACCAACGAGTACGTAACAATTATTACTGACTCCCAGGCAGCTTGCCGTAGCTACGCGAGAGGCAGAATATCTTCAATTGCCCATCGACTCCTCAAACAAGGCTCCCAATTCCCGGACATTGAATTAGTGCAGACTCCAGGACACGAGTCCCTCCATAGAAATCAGCGTGCGCACTCTGTAGCCCGAGCTCATGCCTCCCGGGCGCCACAAGAGAGGGATACGGTCGCATCTATGGAGCCCGTACCTTTACAATACAACGCCATACTACAACACCACAGATTTAACAGACGACAATACCCATCTCCACACAAGACCCTCTCACGTGAAGACGCCGTAACATGACGACAATTACAAACCAATACATACCCCCATTTAAGCAGACTACACGCAATACACCCTGCACTATACTCATAAAAATGTCCCCTTTGTAACGACTACGCCTCCCTATATCACACCACATTGGCGTGCTCCAACGTCAAGGCAGCCCCGCAAATACCCAACCCCACACCCGAGCAATGGGAGGCCGTGCTGACTAGTTCGGACCCTCGTAACCAGCAACAACTGGTGTGGCGGGCCTGGGAGACAGCAAGAGCCGCAGAAACCCTGGACTAAGGGCGCCTCTCGCACAAGCAGAAAGACACCTGCTTGTCCTTTCCTTTTTTAATAAATGTCCTTCCTCCTCCTCCTGTCAAAAAGATAAGGAAAGATTGTTGGACTCCATTGTTACGCGAGACGAAACGTGGATGTTTCATTTCACTCACGAAAGAAAACAAAAATCCAAACAGTGGCGTCACCCAGAATCACCAGTCGCAAAGAAGTTCAAACAAACTCCTTCTGCTGGCAAAGTCATGGCCAGTGTTTTTTCGGATCGTAAGGGGATACTGCTGATCGATTTCATGGAACATGGGATGACAATCAACTCAGACAGTTATTGTGCAACACTATCTCAGGCAAGCTATCCAGAACTGCCGGCGAGGACGACTGGCAGCCGATGTAATGCTGCTTCACGACAACACCCGACCTCACGTCTCCCGTCAAACCCAGGAACTTTTGACAAACTTTTGGTGGACTGTCATGCCCCACCCACCGTACAAGTACCAGGCCTCGCGCCTAGTGATTATCACTTGTTCCCCAAGATAAAGGAACATTTGAGTGGCCAATGCTTCCAGAGTGATGATGAAGTCAAAAAAGAGGTGAAACGCTTCCTCAACGGGTTGGCGGCGAAGTTCTACGACATTGGGATACAGAAATTGGGGCACCGTCTACAAAAATGCGTAGAAAAAGATGCCGATTATGTAGAAAAATAGAGCGAAGTTTCATCTTTCCAATGATGCAAAGTTCTATGAGAATAAACAATGTTGTCTATTTCTGATATTGATGGGAACCTTACTTCTGGATCAACCCTTGTACATGTCATTTCAATGACCCCCAGTAACTTGCTACAGTTTCAATTTTTGGTGATTAGTAAGCTCAAATACTACTTGGTATCTAAAGACTGAGCACGAGAACAAAACAGGACAAGAGGGATGACTGGAAAAGTGCTTGTTAATTCACAGGCTTTGTTCTGCAGGGGTGCTGCCAACAGGAACAGTGCTCTACAGTTGGCAGCAAGAGCAATGTGTGCCATAAGTGTTTACGAGTGTATTCATGAAAATATCCATGTGAATAACAGCTGAAACTTGAGTTACCATTATAAATTGCTTCAATGTGCTAGTGCAGCTGCTATTGGGTAGGTTTGTATAATTGATCGGTCTAAAAAATCAATCTATAAAAAAATTCACTGACAATTACGATACTCCCCAACATGAAATTTGAGCACAGCTCTATACGTGTTTTCATTTTGTGATATATTGAGGTGTCACACCAACGAGCACACCGACTGGCAGAGCCATGATGCGCGGTGCTATATATATATAGACCGGCCACACAGCTGCCGCTTGCCAGCAACTGCAGCTTATGCAATGCGCAAAGCGAGCTTTCTGGCTTTTTTTAACGCGATAGCGTTAAGGAGCTCGCGTCACAGAAAAGCCGGTGTCGTCGGCGTCTGCGGCGTTGGCCGTGAGCGATAAATCACGGCAGGCACTTCATAAATAAAAAGCAACTTCCAAGATGGGCTGGGTGGGAATCGAACCAGGGTCGCCGGAGTCTAACAGAGACGCTACCACTCAGCCACGAGTTCATGCTTGAAAGGGGTACAAAAGCGCTTCTAGTGAATGCGGTGTTACCTTAGAAACGTGTCGTAGAAAGTTATACTGCGGTGTAGATCGGTAATTATGAGCATGTAACTTACAGAAGTCACAGTTACACGAGTAGCGAAGTACGTTTCCGCTACATTTCTTCTGTGCTCACCGCAGATGCAGAGCCATCCTGCGGCTAACACAGAAGACCCCCTCCTCTCAATGTTCGGCGCTGCCCCGACAGGTGGCGCGCCACGCGCGCATTGGGGCTGTGCGCGGACCGGTGCCAGGCGCGTCGCGGCACCGACTCCCTCACCCCTGACGACGCTTCGCCGTGCTCCCTGTTGCAGAATCAAGCGCCGTTCCTTTCTTTAGATTACTATCTATCTATCTCTCTGCCCGTGCCGATCACGTTTGGCTGGCGTAGATCGTTTCCCTCTCCGAGACACCGAGTTCTTTGGTTCGTTCCGTTTGCTCAGGCGCACGTTTCGTTGCCGCGCCGAACGCTGCGTTGCTCGACGCTCACCGCGTGATAGGTGGGCGCAAAGTCCGATGCGGGGCGCCTCGTAAGTGATCGCTGCGCCGTAGCGCATTGTCTTACACCCCTTGGCGGGTCGACGGGAACGCTCTCGCGTTCCACTTTTGAAGGCGAAGCTTAAGCGTCCTCGATTTTTTTTTGCTTTCCTCTGCACGGCTTGTGCCGCGCTGCTGTTGCAATGATGATGATGATTTAATGGTATCCCCTTTGAAACGGGGCTGTGACAAATTGTCACCTAGCCTGGTTGATTTTATCAGGGGTGCTATACATGTTTCTTAGCTAGCATTTTTGTACACATCTCTTCAATCTTTTCTTTTATTTCAAAATCTACCTTGTACCACTAGCTATGACTTTAAGAGGTCTGGTCGTATCAATCTCTTCCCTGCGTATTTTTCCCACCAATACTCAAAGTCTCTAGCTTATCTTATCCGCAGATGCACAGGCGTGAGTGCCATCTGGCGGTGCTTCAAGGTAGCTTCCTCTGCTTTCCTCCTCATGCTTCCGCTGCATCCTGCTCCTCCACTTTCCTCACTGCACTATTTGCTCTCGCCGTCTTTCATGCGCCGCTGCTCTCCCGGGTTTGCACTGTGCTTGTTCGCTCGATGAGGCACGCCGAGGCTCAACACAGGGACGGCCGTTAAGAGCTGCACTCTAAAATGAGTGAGTGTACTTGTATTCTTTGAGAATAAGCTCTGCCCTAAACTATGCACAAATGAAAAATAAAGATTGCAAGAATATTGGCATCAATACAGCAACTGTAAACAAGTTCTAAATATTGATCATTTTACAATGAGGTTGTAAAAGTCTGCTGGCGTGCTTAAAGTTTGTGACCTGACATTCCTTTACAATAGTGCACATACATATACACTAACTCTTGGAACCACATCTGCTGGAACCTTTCATATTTTTGCTAAGGTATGTTTCAAGTGAAGCAAGTTTACCATAAGTGCTTTTGAATTTATCTGCAATGTTTATTTAAATGTGAGTGACTGTTTAGTTGTTTGACATTTTCATGCCAACTGCTTGGGACTTCAAACGTTTGCTGGAAAACGTACTTTGATTTATACATATTTGCTGCATTCTTCATGACTAATTAGGAAGGCTTTCGAGTGCTTTTGGGCACAATAACCAATAACATCACTGTATGATACACTTAAAATATGCTTCCCATATTCTTTTTCCAAACAGGTGCATTTCTTCGGCTTTAAGTAGTAAAGGCAAGGTGCAGAAGACCAGGACTTGGGAAGAAGAACACAAACGACAAGACTGGCCGCCACTCGAGACTGGCAAGCTGAGATGGCGATCAGGTTGACGCACAAAATGGGAGGATCGGTGCGAAAGCTTTGATGAAAGAAAGGGCCCAATGTAGAAGAAATATGCTTAAGTAAAACTCTTGCTTGGGCTAGTTGGCTCATGCTTGAAGTAGTAAAGGCAAGGCGCAGAAGACCAGGACTTAGGAAGAAGAACACATGTGGCGAGTGGCGCCGGTCTTGTCGTTTGTGTTCTTCTTCCTAAGTCCTGGTCTTCTGCGCCTTGCCTTTACTACTTCAAGCATGAACCAACTAGCCCAAGCAAGAGTTTTACTTGAGCATATTTCTTCTACATTGGGCCCTTTCTTTCATCAAAGCTTTCGCACCGATCCTGCCATTTCGTGCGTCAACCTGATCGCCGTCTCAGCTTGCCGGTCTCGACTGGCGCCGGTCTTGTCGTTTGTGTTCTTCTTCCTAAGTCCTCGCCTTCTGCGCCTTGCCTTTACTACTTCAAGCATGAACCAACTAGCCCAAGCAAGAGTTTTACTTGAGCATATTTCTTTTACATTGGGCCCTTTCTTTCATCAAAGCTTTCGCACCGATCCTGCCATTTTGTGCATCAACCTGATCACCGTCTCAGCTTGCCAGTCTCAAGTGGCGCCGGTCTTGTTGTTCGTGTTCTTATTCCTAAGTCCTGGTCTTCTGCACCTTGCCTTTACTACTTCAAGCATGAACCAACTAGCCCAAGCAAGAGTTTTACCTCGGCTTTAGTTCTCCAAAAAAAGAATTCACGCTTGCCAGAGCAACATTGCTGGTAACCTTCCACTCTCGTGACACTACTCCCTGTCACTCTTGAACAGTGAAAGGCACGAGTGATGACAACTGGCAGTGGTGTAACAGAAGCAGTTCACACTTGCCTTTTGAAGTTTCTTCAAGCACTCGGAGATGTACAACGTCAAGTATATCAGCACGCGATCAGCTTCACTCTGAAAATTAGGGGGAAAAAATGTTATTTATATTTTTTTATGGATAAGGCGCGATATGGTTCAATGGTTAAGAAACCATCAAACCTGATAAGAATTAATTACCATAAAATCAGTCATGTCCTCTGCTGTTGCACCACCAATACTCTAGCCACCTTTCACTATTTCCACTACAGATTCATTAACCTTTCCTAAATAATCCTTGAAGCTGAAGGCCACAGTCAGGGTACCTCCATACTTATTGACCTATGGCAGATACTGTGACATGCTAACAAGATATGCCCTATTGTTTCTGCACTATTTTCACATGTTACTAGTGATGCAAAACTGTCACTAAATTGACTATCGGTATTATCGACAGTTTTCTGAAACTATTGATAGTGTAAAAACACTATCGATAGTGTTATCAATAGTATTGCTATCGATAGTGCAATTTATGTTACTATCGATAATACCATCGGTAGTATTACTACTGATAATACTATCGATAGTGCTGTGAATAATTATGCTGTTGTTGGCCGACGATATATTGCCAAAACATTTAGCCTACTATCAGCAATACTCAGTTCGTTAATTTTATGAGCAATTTTTTGGTGAATGAAATAAATTATTTCTGCAGTGAAAATGCGGGAATATGTCCATCAATAAATTCATACTCAAAAGTAACCAGGTACACCTTTCCAACACGCTTGAATCTTGAATATTGATTCAGTTTTGTTTTGAGAATTTGCGGATGAATCTACTAGTTCCGTTTGCGATTTCTACCTTCATTTGCTTGCTTTGCTAATTTGTGGACGGATCTAGTAGATCCGAAACTGCATAAGAAGTAAACAAAGAAATATCGGCGGCACGAGTCACTTGATGTTGTAGATCTTCATTCTCTCCAGCGATAGCGCTGCCTTCTCAATATTGGTGATTTTCACACAGTGCCGCAGTCAAGCCAAGATGGCAACCATAAGAAGGACTCTGTCTATGATCAGCCTGGGTGCAATTACAAGTTTCCTTGATTGCACGATTGAACCATGTTGTTTTATCGAAGGTTAGTGTCTAGTTTTAGCTGAACACTTGTATTAGTTAGTGCAAAACAAAGAACCGACAAAAAACTGGAGATCGTCGGCATGTGTCTGCAAACTTCCGCCATGCTAGTGAAGCCACACGAGGTCATCGCCGGTATCTAGGGTGTTCTTAGCGATGCCAAGATCACCAGCACTGCATTCCTGCACATCAGGAAAGTAAGAAAAATGCGAGCATGTCTCGCATGTAATGCTGCATTGTTACAGGTAAGCCAGGCTTTGCGAAATCATCGCATGACGCTGGAGGCTAAAATGGTTCGCGATGGTTTCGCTTTCAACTGTTGTCTGCCTGGATTTCAATTCAGCAAGCTGAACCCCAGTACCATTTACATGTGGACATGGCTTCAGTCGGGCAAGCAACGTCCTTGTATGTACTTATACACATTCGTGAGCAGACTTGTATAGAGCTCTGGAGTGGTGTGCTGTGGAACAAATTATAGTGTACAATTGCTGTGTCAAGGGCAATGTGCTCAATCCTTGCTTTTATGTATATGCAGCTTCGATTCGGTTCAAGCACTGACATTGAAACTTAGCAAGTGTAATTATGCTGAAGCAATAATTCCACTTGAATTCAGCTCAGAAGCACGCGTGCCAAATGGTGCGTCTCGGGTCGCTGTTGCCAGCACAACAAGGACACTAGTGACAAACACTTTAACCAGCAACTGTATGTAGGGCACATCTACAGAGCTATGCGACGGGCAGACTGCAATAACAAGCAGTCCTGCCATGGTTACCACCATCACCACGTAGCCCGCACTCGGGGAACCAAGTTCATGCTCCAATAAGTTTGTGCGGTTGATTTTACGCTATCGATATTACTATTGATAATTTTTTTACTATTGATAGTATCAATAGCACTATCGATAGTTCTGCATCACTACATGCTACACATGTGCTGCTGTCAGTGTCAAATTTTTCATGTCAGAACTATGCAGTTCCATCTGGAAGATAGATTTTTATCAGTTATAGGGCAGTGGTGCTGTCTAGTGTTGGACACTGATACCACTTTATCACTACTATGGCCTTCGAGACTGGACGGTGCAGTTGGTGTCAAAGCTCAGCACAGTGATGGGTGGAGCATGAACTACATCATTCCATGTTGACATGGCAGTGCACTTTCAGCAAAGTTGGCACAACAAAAAGGAAGAAAAGGCCATGACAGTGTGGAAGGGGAAACATTTGGTTGCCAATAGCTTTACTCATATACGTCATATAAAAAAAGAAAGCTTTTGCTTGAAAATATTTTGGGCCCTTTAATACATAGAGACAGATTCCACACATTTAACAAATGTTACAGCGCCTTTCGATCTCACTCAATGTTATAAAGGCATGCCAGAAATTCTTCATGCTTGATACACATACTGAACTGCCACACTGCACTTTCTACTACATAAAGCTTTCCATAAATAGGAAATCACAATGCAGCTCATAAGCTGCTATGGGCACAAATAAATGCATTTACATTTTTCCCTTCAATTCAATTGAAAGAGTAATTGCTACCTGCAAAAATAAGCATCAATCTATGAAATGCAATCTCTACAAGCAGTTTGGAAGCAGAGATGCTATCAGGGGTTATGGCAGGTTCTTTACAGATGTCTGATAATAGAATTGTGCCCAGTGTGGAGCAATTTATGTACTCACCTTTATTTCATATGTTCGAAAGAAAACATTGGCTTTGAAATAATAGAGTGCTTCATCAATGATGTCTGTCTCATCAGCTGAAAAAGAATAATCACATAACTTTTGTAAGCACTTTTCTTTCGTGAAAAACAATGAAAGAAACACAAACATTTACAGGTTAAATAAATAATTTGTTTTGTATAGACGATGGTACTGATATGTTCTGAATAAAAAATCATTACTACACAGTAGTTATAAGGTGGTTGAGGCTTGGCTCAGCTTTCAGTAACATCACAAAAGTATCAGTAATGGTCAATTCTAGCATGCATCATATGCTGTTACTACAAGTCTTTAAAGCGGAGGTCAGTATTTTTCCTGAACCTTATGGGCTTTTGCTTTCTGCTTCACCATACCATATACAATACATTACCATGTAGTGTACTTTGTTTTCCTTTTATTGCTTAGTCTCATTGTGTATGAACTGTTTTTGACACTGTTTGACACTGTTCTTGATACTGTTTCTGTATGCACTGGATTTTGACGCCCCCCTTACAAAATGCCCTACAGGCATCTAAGGTACGTCAAATAAATAAATAAATAAATTAATTAATAAATAATCTAGCAGAGTACCAAACTTATTAACAAAAGACACAGTATGACACAAGTACCTCAAGCCACGGATTAAGACTTTTAAATGCTGGGCATTACCAAACAGCAATAGTCAAGCTCGTGCAACGCTTCAGTCCCTCTGTGACTTTGCACAAGAGGTGGGAATTGAGCATCTTTTGTTAACTCCTTTTCTTTACCCCACTCAACTGCATAGGCCTTTGAGACAGTACTTTTCTATGTAAAGATTCATCAATAAATCAATAAAAATGCCAGGATGCAATAGTCAACAAAAGGCAAGCAGAAAATGACAACACAAAAGGGCATAAACTACAAACTGAATCAGAACAGAAACTTATCTGAAACAGAAAATCATGAATTTCTATATCATATTTAATCAACTAGCCCAATGCCAAACACTCTTAATGACAAACACATATGCAAAATCCAGGCCAGTCTGGCAAATTAGAAAAATAAGTGATCACAAAAAACAACTGCGTTGGGTGCAGGCAAGGTTTGCCTTCAAAAGTCCCTGAAACAATTTTAGTTGTACATAAAAGAACCATTCAGAGTTTCAGACATAAAGAGTACTTTTCACAGGAAGCTCTTCCATAAAAATTTTATGGTGGCACATTGAATTGAAAGAGTGGCAAGCGGTTAGAAATTACCTGTCCCAAGACGCAGTGTTACTCAACCTGTATTCCACATGGCCATGGCTTCGTCCCACCTCCTTGGAAACAATGTCGCCTAGAAGTGTTATCTATTTCAGGTTGCTTTGAACTGAGTGTGTTCCCACATCTTTTATCGGAGCATTATTTCTTGTTACACTTGTGATGGTGGCATCAAAGTTCACTGCAATGCTTTCCACAGTGTGTTCTCACTTCATTGACCTGGCACACATTTGTAGTGCCAAGAGACTAGTGATTGTTCACCACAATCCTTGAGCAAAAATGGCGAGTGCAATCTTGGCAAGGCACAGTGCAGCAAGTGCAGATAATAGCCGACCTGCGAACTCTAACATTCTGAAAAATCCCTCGGACACGACGCCGGGATTTTGACCCGAGCACACACCTTTTGTGTGATACACATGCACTCATAAACGATGGTTTACCTGCAGACCTAGCACACTAATTAGCAGAGACTGACAGGCAACAGTTTGTTTTTAGATGACTGACTTTTTCAGCGATTCTGATGATGCCAAATTTTTGTGCTACAGCAACTAGTCTGAATAGCTTACTTGAACCAGGTACCCTTTTGCTGTCCTTTCACAATGAGAATTCTAAGGGTATGGTCATAGACCCACAAGCGACTTCTTTACGAACAGAATTTTTTTCAGAAAGTTGAAGAAACATTAGTGAAGTAGCAAACTTACCATACCTGCGAAAATTTGGGCGTTGGCAGTTATGGGTGCATGTGAGCACCAAGCGTGTTTAGAATGGCAGAAAGCTGAGCTAGTTGGTAAGGATTCATTATGCAAGAAAAGCTGAGACGTGCAGACAGGACACTTCTCTTGTGTCCTGTCTGCACGCGTCAACTTTTCTTGCATGATGAATCCAAGCATGTTTCCTTCTCCTGCCAAAAGAAGATACTGCTGCACCTAAATGTGTCAGAGCAAGAGCAAAAGTCCTCTGCATACGACCAGCAGCTGTTGCCAATGTACTGTAGCCTCAGAAGCATTCTTTCTTACCCTTATTTTTCTATGCACGTTAGAGGTCTTCTGCTGAGCGCAACATTTCTTTTGTTGAAATTCATTATTCCACTCCTTTCTTCACACATATGCACAAATGCATGCATATAGAGAGCGGCTGCAGCACACAATCTGCATTGTGTGCTAAAATGTTGGCTCCTGCTTTTACCTTGTTCTCGTTTTGCTCATCGTCGTGAATTTCCATCTTCTGCCTTCCTGGTGTTTTCCCAAGGCTTACATAGGGCATTTAATTGTGACCCTTGATGTTCACAAGGATCTCACCTATCAAATTAATGTGTTCATGCACAGACATCAATACTGTTTGAGGGTCCCTTTAAAATTCCCCAGCAGTGAATGATGATTAGGGTGGTACTTACTGCTCTTTGGAGCTGGGCCCCTGTACTGAGACTTGATAGGAAGAATGACCATATTGCCCACTGATCCTGCTGACCCATTTGTGAATTGGGAGTGGTAGGCCTGTAGTAGGATGTAATAGGCCAAGTATATTACACAGTGGTGTTTACAATGGCTGAAACTGCATGGACACTTGTGTTAGAAAATGTTAACACACACATACTGCTGTAATAATGCACTATAATGGCTCAAACGTAAAATATTTGCCAAGCGCTGCTAATGTACGGGTAAAAAAAGGAGAAAGGGAGGGGAATGAAATGCTGGCAACAATACAAGCAAATAATCATCAACTTTACTATTGCCACAGCCGCACGAATGACAGCTAAATGCACAATTACAATATGACTTCAAAGATCGAAGACGGCGAATTAAGCTCTCAGATCCATTTACGCCTTGTATTATGTGCGAATAAGTGAGCTAGACAACACATCAGTCAATCCCAGAAAGAAGTGCTTCCATTGAAGTAGCACACTTCCAATTATTTACCATGTCATACATATGGTCATATAGATGGAAAATGAACGCTAGACTACTTGATGGCCTAGCCATATGTAATCAATAATCAGCAGCGAATGAGAACATGCTTCACAATTGTCACGCGAACCCTTCACGTCTCCAAGGGTAGCTTTCTCGCTACAGATACTAATTCAAGCGTTCCTGCACAGAAATCGGACAGGTATGAGGCAAGTAGTACGCACCGTGCAATTCTTCATCCACCATTCTATATCCATATTTTCCAACGTCTGAGACACTAATGCCGCCCGCGATGATAAGCTAACTGTACTGATTCTAGTACTTGCTTCCAGGTGCTCAGTCACGGCCAGAATGCTTGCGACGGAGACGCGCAACGCTAGCACGCAGCCCTAGGCAGAATGAGTAATCGCTTATTCAGTCAACCGCACCCCAGCTTTGTCCTCCTCACGGGTCACTTGATCCGATGTACATATCACGCTTCAGTGGTACAGCCAACTTTGAAAACACTTCGCGAAGGCAAGATCTTGCAGCACTTGTTTATACAGACGGCCGATGAAGGCTGGCAGTCCGGCAGCAAATAAAGGTGACACGCCAAGATGCGTTTTGAAAAATAACGAAGACGACGTGTCAAATAACATATTTTACTGGCTCTCCATGAACAAACTAACGAACTACGGCGCGAGATATGTTCAGCACACAATATCAATCAAGGTAGAAAATGACTCCCACGTTACTACTTAATACTATGGAAGTAAGAAATTTTTAGCGTGGAAGAAGGCTCACTCAGTACAGTAATACGTAAAACAACTTTCTTACTTACCGGCATGAGGAGTTTATGAGCAAATAAGTCGAAAGCAACAAGGTGTGTGTAGGCAAAAATATAACCGCTCCCACCCACGAACCGGCCCACTGACAGGATATATCCGCAATATCCGCTTGATAGCAATTTCGGTTTGCTTGACGGCTATAGCTGGCTTGTATTGGTTCCATGCGCTAGTTCTGGCTTGCCTTTTTGTTGGCGTCTGGCATTTTTGTAGGAAACTCTATGGCGTCTGGTTGGAAACGTGCACGAAACGTGCAATGAGTTGGTGGCGCCACGAACGCGTCTCACCAGCATAGAGTTTCCTACAAAATTTTTTGTAGGAACCTCTATGGTGCTCAGTACCTGCTCAACACCAATAATTGTACAGCGTCCTGAATATTTGTCTGCGCGTGTTCAAAAAAAAAAAAAGATTTTGCGCTCACCTCGACCTTGAGCGCACCTTCGATAACATATCAGGCACTCCACCAGTGGCGTAGCAACAGGGGGGGGGGCCGGGGGGCCGTGGGCCCCGGGTGCAAGGGGCCAGTTAGGGGGGGGGGGGGGGGTGTCATATACGTCTGAAGACACCCCTCTTTCCGCCGGCTACACCCGGGGAGGGGGGTGACAGAAGACCTATGGGCCCCGGGTGCCAGACGACCTAGCTACGCCACTGCACTCCACTATCCTCGAACGCATCTCTTTGCTCAACCTCGGAGAACGCACTTACTTAAGAGACTTTCTATCCAATCGGAAGGCCTTCCTCTCGGTCGGAGACATTTTATCGGAGGAACTCGCCTTCAGCAGCATGGGCACACCGCAAGGCTCTGTCATTTCCCAAATACTGTTTAATCTAGCTGGTTATGCTCGGATCAGCACAAGAACTACAAAAACTCGACGGCATTGAACGACGACATTATAGCCTGGCCTGCAAAGTGCAGTGACGGCCAAATCGAAACTGCGCTACAAGACGCCATTGACGTCGTAGAAAATTAACTTCAAGGCACGGGACTCCGCTGTCACAGCATTCTAACCAAACTTGATATCACCTATCACCGCCAACATGGAGGCAAACACCCAATACCACGCGCCATTCAGCAATGGATACACGCCGACCCTATTCCCCAAAACATGCACTAAGATCACAACAAAGAACGCAGGAAGGCACGAGCTACCTTCCCGATCAAAGCTTATGCCAACATCGCGGACGTCACCTTCGTCGACGCAGTTGAATGCCAAGATGGACGTCGCTTTCCGGCGGTTACCGCAGCAGGCGGCTTGCTCCGATATGTTGTCAGCATCGTTACCCAAAATGTCGAGACGGCCGAGGAAGTGGCCATCGCCCTGGCCAGTCTTGACCCAGCCTGTCACACCATACTGAACGATTCTCGCACAGCAATCAACAACTACATGAAGGGTCGTATTTCTCAACAATCACTCCGTATCTTACAAGCCCCGCATTCGTCTGAAAATCAAATCACCCTCGTCTGGTCCCAGCACACGCCGGCGACGTCCACCCGTACCTCCTCACCAACCTCAACGAGGTTACACACTCCGTAGCACGAGGACTAGTCAACCGTGCCGGAGACGGTGCAGGTGCACCCGCAGGACGCGACCTCCTTACAAGGTACAACGACCTTGTGAAGTCATTTTACCTCGAAATAAGAACCTTTCCCACCCCTCACCGCAAGTTAAACAGAGCACAGGCAACCTCCCTTCGCCTGTTACAGACAAATACATACCCCTCCCTCACACGCTATCACATCATATACACCGACATCTACCCAAGCCACACGTGCAAGAATTGTAAAACTCACTCAGCAACACTCCCCCACACGCTATGGGAGTGCAAACACCAATACCCAGACCTAAATCCTGCTACTATCTCGTCGAGATGGCACGTCGCCCTGCGCAGCTCCACATCTGCTCTTCGAAGTTTTCACCCTATCAACGGAACCTTCTTCTATTAGCCCCGAGAACGAACACGAGCGAGCGCCGCTCGCGTGACGTCAGGGCACGGACTCGCGCCTGTCGTCTGCTACAGTTCGGGCGTTGTCCGGGCGCTTTCTGCGGTGTTTTCGTTTGTTAGCCCTCGTTCTCTCTGCTTGTATACTTATGGCGGTCGTCTCAAATATATTTTTACGACGTCTTCCTATGCGAACATTTATTCAAAGAGCTAATTTCTTAGACAACAATGCACCTCTCGAAGGCAACGCTACAGAGCCAGCCGAAGCGACGCAGACCAGCCCATTGCGGGTTTTTCATACGCGGATAGACAATCGCAAAAGGATAGCCTATAGGAATCCAATTATGATACCATACCTGCCGCGGTGCAACAAGTATGTCACAAAGCTGGCTATATATGACTTCTACAGCAGTTACGTTGATTTTATTCCGCTAAAACAGGTTTGCTCACGACGAGTAGTTCATGGTATAATATCGAATTTTTGCATTTCCTCACAGAAACGCTCGGCAGTAGCACGGGGACTTAACTAATACTGGAGCTTAGATTCTACACGTCTCACTTGCTTCTTTAACTGCTTGTCAACATTAGGCGGTTCTTCATGTGTTCATTTTTTTTAAGCGGCGGAAACTTGAAGTAAAGTTAATGAATGCTTACAGCTATTTACAGAGTACAAATAGGAATGTACCAATATATATTCCCTTTTCCGTGCTACACGTTCAACTCACCTCTTTAGAGCGCGTTTGTTAATGATTAATAATGTATGTTATATATGTTCCTCTTTTTTTGTATATGTTACCTAGTGTATATCATTTATTTATTTCAATGCCGCAGTGTGTTTTGCATTGTTATTGTGGAAATATTTGACTGTTCTTTCATATATTGTATAACTGCAATGTTTTATGGCCACTATATAAATGTAATTTATATGGCGCTTGATGTGTTCAGCCATATTGTACCTTAGGGGGTGAGGTTACCTCAAGCCGCGTCTGTGCGACTTCTTTCCTTCATCCACCTCCACTTACCACTCCTCTGTACATGTGTGTGTGTAAATGGAAGTTATTAAATCAAATCAAACTCACTTGAGAAATTTACTGGTGCTTGCTGCTTGAGGAATATACATGACGAATCTGTTTGGCGAACTGACACAGGCTGCTCGGCCCAATTTTTTTGGTGAAGTATGCCTGCTGGACCGCATCGCTGCAGCCAGAAAGAAGTCGAAGCCTCAATGATTAGTATTATGGGACATATTGAAGATATCGAAATTCCCCCGGTGGAGGGTCAGAAATCAAGTGAAAGTATATGCAAGGCTTGTGGTGCTTTCTTTATGAATGTTTGCGATTGGATTGGAGCAAACTTAATTTGCCTGCAAGGTTCTCTTTTATGTACCGACGAAGCGAATATCCGTTTGTATAATTGAATAACGCTGGATCGAGACATGGTGAGACAGAAGGTGCTTGAATTTTCCTTTTGTATACAGGAAACCTAAGCTGTGGTGTAGTAGCTCGAGAATACTTTAGCCATTCCAGTTGGCGCTGTAAAAAACATGCTTTATGGTTTTAATTCGAAGTTGTAGTGAACTGATGGGTTTCGCGAACATAGCGTGCCTCGCCATACGGACAGTCGATTGCTACCGTTACGTGATCAGGGGTGTGCCATATTGTCGATAAAGGCTACTGAGGGCCACTATGAAACATTTCATCACTTTCAATTGAGTGGCTCTCGATCTTAACAACGAAACTTTTCTCTCAGGTGATTGCTACTATGGTGTTTGTGAATTAACTATGTAAATACTCTACATGACGCGCCGTCGTGTTAGCAACCATGAGCAATTCGTTTTTTTGGAGGCCTGTTTCAGAGGGGGATGAAAGTAGCAGCAAACTTTTATGCGAAGCATATTACGAGAGCTCAACCCAGCTCCTCAGGCGCGGCGGTGTCGCCTTGAATACCACGTGACACCGTGACGTCACGACAGCGGAGAAACGGCGCTCCAACTCGCGCCGTCGCTCGCGGCGTCGCCCCCCGCATCGGACGCGGTGAGCGTCGAGCAACGCAGCGTTCGGCACGACAACGAACTGTGCGCCTGAGCAAGCGCCGCACGCCTGAGCCGACGCCGACGACACCGGCTTTTCTGCGACACGAGCTCCTTAACGCTGTCACGTTAAAATAAAGGCTTGTATGCTTCGCATCCTGGGCTTAACCTTAGCTAAGCCACAGCCATTTTTTTTTCATAAGAAATGCGCGCCTAACTATTTTTTTACGCATTAATGAATGGCCATATTTGAATAGAACAACACACCAGAGTAATAGGAATCATGATGAGAGCTTCGCTGAGCAGTGTCTTTCTAAAATCAGATAACATGTTGACGCCAATTACCAAATTTTTCTTCCACGTAAAATGCAATGCCTCTCATAGCTAAATACTAAAGGAATGTTAAATGTTTAGTGAAGCATCATACACAACTTCGCGCGACTTCGCGCGTTGAATTTGCAGATATTCTTTTTTTAGTCAAAATTTACCGATAGACACGGCGCATATATGCATTGCAAAACCTAGTAGACCCCTTTAACGCTACTTAGCTTGCGATATCCAAGCCGCAAAGTTTCTCGACACACGCTTTTGAAGAAGAAACTGTGGTTAAGGTATGGCAGCTGAAAGAAGCCGACGTATTCTTCAATACGTACGGCTCGAGCCACCCATCCCCCAAGCATACACGAAGGGAACGAGCGCGCGCGGTAGCCGAGCGAGCCGGAGGGAGCGGCGTCCTGGCCGTGACGTCACTCGCGAGAGGGCGCCACTCCTAATTCTCGGGGCTAATAGGACTCCAAACTTGTGCTAGGAAGACGTCTCAAGGTCCACCTTCCGGTGAGACGAACTTTTCATCGTTTGTGCGCAATTAATGGAGGAACTTGGCCGGCCGGCTTAGCCGGCTGTCGGCCACTAAGCCTAGTCCTTGGCTGGACGCCACCTCGACCAACGTTGACCTCGACCAGCGTTTTTTAGCGATCTAAAAACGTCGTACCTCGACACCACCGACGCCACGCGTGTTCGCGGGCTTCTGAAGCACAGAAATCGGCCAAGCAGCGGCGTCCGCTACGACACTCGGCCACTGGCGCACCGTAGGGACAACGCCGCGCCAGCAACAAGTCAACACTGTGATTGTTAAATTCACGCCATGCCTGAACCTTGCCGCAATTGACGTCGTTACCCTCGGCAACGCTATCCGCTCGGCGGCAGGACTCAACACAGTGGAACGCAGTGACACATACTTCAAAATCCGCACCGCACAAAACCTGGTGGCCGTTGACACCTATCGTAGATCAGGGGTGCGATCGGAGATGGTTGTTCGGCGCGTTCGTTCGGTTACCGGCGCGCGCGATTGGCCTACTCCGCGCCGACGTCGCCAGCCGCGGGGCGCCGCCCCGTTTTTGGTGACGTCAAAATGACGACACGCTCCTGTCAATCATCCGCCCACCGAGCATTTCGTCCGAACGCGACGGTAGTTGAGAAGTTTGGAGCGATCATACGGCTTCGCATGGCGCGTCTGGTGGATTGGATTGGATCCAACAGGCGGCCTTTTCGGCTGCAGACTGGCACGTTTGCGAAACGCGTTTGAAGAAATGACAGAAAGTGAATTCCGGCGTCGTTTTTCTTTCTCGAAACAAATAATTCATTGGTTGCACAGAGAAATCGACAACATCATCGGTGCCAGCGAGCCACTGGGATGTTGTCGCTGCCTCTTGAAAAGTGCGCCACTCTTCCCGTCGTTTTTTTTTTTCTTTTTACTTTTCGCTGTGCGCGACACCACCTAGGGACGACGCAAAGAACCTAATAGTTATAAATTGCAGTAGTCACACGTACTGCTATTTGAAAACGTGTTTGGGCTTGAAAAGAAAAAATACATTCTTTTAGACAAAGATTTCATTCAATTGGAAGACGAGAAACATTTGGCTTTGTAGTATACTGTTTGCAAGCAGACGACAAACGACGAAGTAAACTTCCAGGGAGGTCACCGCTTCCTGATTGGCTGCTCTCTCCGCCCCGCTGTCACAAATTTTGCATGCTGCAACTTTGTGACGTCGCAGCAACTGAACAGAACGCGTATCGAACAAAATATCTCCGATCGCGCCCCTGCTGCCGACAAGCTCGCGGAACTAAAGAGCATCACTATCAGCGATGCAGCTTACGAGGCAAACACCTACGTGGTCGCTGATCCTATGAACGCACGCGGCGTCATAGATGGAATACGCGCGCCTCGATCTCCGACGGAGAGCTGCAGAGTATTGCGGAAGTAGAACGAGCGAAACTCCTGACAATTAGCCGAATAGGCTAGACCAACACCGTGATGGTGACGGTGGAAGGCCCACGTACGTTTACCCAGATCTGCCCTTATTTGTCGCGTTGTCCAGCGCCTCTACCCATTTCGACACAGAAGTTCGCTGTGCTCGCACTGCTTCACGCTCGGTCACGCCACCGACGTATGCCCAAATCGTTCGACGTATTGCATGTGCCATCAATGCAGTAGAACATTTCCCAGTGCGCAAACGCAAAGCATACCTCCGCCCCCCTCCCCCCATGAGTGCCCCCCCTACTGCCATAATTGCGGCGGGGAACATTCGCCGACTTCGAAAGACTGCCCATCAAGAAAAGAAGCGGACCGCGCGGCGCGTTCGCGGGCATCCAAGCACCGTAGCCGACGGATACGCAACACGAAGCCCTTCCAGTATACGTCAGATTTCCCTGAATTGCCACGGAGGACACACCGTCCCCGTCAACAGGATACAAGAGTCACTATAAGCTACAAGACGCAGACACTTCCATCGCCACTTCCAACCGGTTTGCCGTGCTACGGAGCCGTGCTTCGCCAGACGAGTCACAGCCGGGGTCGCAGTCGCAGCCGCAACCGAAGCCGAAGTCGCAGTGCCAGCCAAACCATCAGAAAAAAAATCTCCAAATGGAAGCCCGCCGCCTAAGGCCGCCAAGCGATCTACCACTCCGGAGCTGAAACGTCCCAGAAATGGCAAGAGCCAGCTAGCCTCTGATATCGGTGAGACGTCCGTCCAAACCTACCTACTAATTCCTCCCAACCCTCACCTAACACTTCACAGTCAACCCGTTCTATTTTACGGACTCCAGTTCTTCATTACTCGTACTCTCAAGCTCTTCAGCGCCCTATGACGCCATCTACAACACCATCGCACATACCGGACCAAACAAGCATGCAGCGCCTTGAACGAGCGGTCCAGGTTTTAACGGTTAAAGTAGACAGCCTCGCGAATGAGGTTGCAGTGATTCGCACGATACAGGCTGAAATGCGATATCTAAACCATGAAATTGCACGCACTGATGTCGTTGAACAGCTAGTAGCCAACGCGCAAATATTCGCACGTGCACAGACATCCACGCAGTCCAAGGTCGATGAGCCCTCTGGCTCGGCAAATCTGTAATATGGCAAGCCCTAATCGACCTCTAGTAATATGGCAATGAAATTGCAGGAGCCTTCGAACTAAGAAAGCTCTCTTACAACAATTCATCTACCGAGAGCTCAAAAACCAGATATCCTTTTAATTCAAGAAGCTTGCGGACTTATATCATTACCGGGATATGAACACTTTACCCAAGGAAGTATTACTAAACGAGACGAAAGAGCTCCACAGGGTGTGACCATTCCCATTACCACTGTAACATACGTGGCCAAACATATTCCAGCTATACAAATCGATAGTGATTCCATAACCAATTAGACTCAGGAGCACATTACTGTCCAATGCCGCTTCGGCAGCCGTGACGTTCTAATTATCGATGCATACTGGGTCCCAAGGCTCGACTGTCCTTCTCTGAAATGGTTGGACACGTACACAAAGCTACATAAGGACAAAGACATCATTATAGCTGGGGATTTCAATACACATGATATATCATGGGGCTACCAGTGTCGAACGCGACTCTAACCCCGACCTAAGCTGGTACCGCGGAATTGGGAATGTAACTTGGGCAAATCTTCACGAAAGTCTTGGAAGTGACCATTACATCATTGAAGTTGCTTTAACATTCTTCTCTATAAGGCTCGCCTTGCTAACGCAGCTTCCAATACACAACTTACTGACTGGCACCGATTCCGATCAGACTTAGACAGGGCCGACGAACAGCCGGACCTACATTCATGGGTGAAGAATACTAGCGAGACGAGGAAAAAGTACACCAAAAAGATTGCGCGTGCTCCTGAAAACCAACACATTCACTCTCACCCGCCTAACTTATGGGATAAAAGACACAGGGTAGTGCAGAATCGGAAGAAACATAAACAGCATCATGGCCTTCGCAAATTTATTGAGCAAATAACATTAGAAGCACAAGAATACGCGCAAAAACTTTGCACCGAAAACTGGATAGAAACATATGTGACAAGCCAGTGCCTCGACAAGCTCAACGGCCGCCTACATACTGCGAGAGTGTGGAATATCTTGAGATCACTTTTGGGCCAAGGAAAACCACGACACACCATGGACAAGATAATGATGAGCTCTGGCCAGACACGCGAAGAAATAGCAGATGAAATTCGTCAGGCCTTGGACCAAAATGCAGTACAACTTCCGGATTACCCAACTGAGTCACTCGAAGAGAGTACAACAGGCATAAACAGTCTGTTTACTTTAACCAGAGTCCTTAGTCCTTCCATGTTTTTCTGGTCACGAAACTCCGCCGTCACGCTATGGGAGAGGTTCATATACTGCCCAAAGGTGCCGCGACGCGGCGCCACTGTGCCACAGAGGGCATCGTTTGCGTACCGAAACGCGTGCGCAGTGCGAGGCGAGGTGAGTGATCGGGTGCGTTTTGTGCGTGTGCTGCGCAATTTTTCGAGTGCTGGGCTGTTTTGTTGAAGTGGCAGGGTGGGACAACGATGCTGAACACGTGTTACAAGTAACAGCTGAAGGAGTAGAATGGTGGTATCTCTAACAAGCCATTTAAAAAAAATTGCTGTATTTGTGATGCGGCTGCTTGTGTTCGTTTGAGAGTTGTTTTGCCATGTGTTATGAAATGCTTATGCTTTACACTTTCTTGTTGATAGAAACAATCGATTATGCATTCTGTATTTATTGCCATTCGTTTGCTCGTGTTTGTTTCCTGCCCCCCAATGCATATCTCTCACCTTTGATGTTATTTCGTTATGCTTATTATATCAGCGTCATGCTTTTAACAAACTTCTTGCATTGTGAATGGTGGACCATTCGTGACCGGACGCCTCTGTGCTGTCTGTATTTCTGTCCGCTTATTTTAATGATAAATGAATGATCGTGCTTGTATGTTGTTTTTGCACCAACACGTTCTATTTCTTTTCTTAATCGAATTATAAAGTTTTTAACATATTGTAAATACTTGCGCATTAAGAACCAAAATACCTAGTCTCGTCGTTTCTGCGTCGAAACCACGAGCAGCGTGAATAAGTGCTGGGCTTACTGACGCTTCTAAACGACTGTTTGCTAAGGCAGTTGCCTAATTACAATACAGCTAGTTTCAACTGCGCAGGTCCTAACACTTTACGTTCACCTCAATCCGTTGCTAAAAGCCGCACCGAAGACATTTAGTAGCGAAGTTTGTCTTGCATTAATCCTACCTAAATCTCATTCAGAAATGGCATCGCTTTGCAGATAAATCTTAAACGCACGGAACAGTTCAATTTCCTTTTCTTTGTCATTAAGTATTCTACGGTAGCAGCCCTTTGCAATAACAATTTCATTCTTTTGATCTCCTTATAAGATACTGCCCACAGTCAGAGTCCTTTTCTGCCACAGCTAAACAGAAAGTGAACAGCTGTGCTCGGCGAACAATCTCGCTCTATGCGCAACGGGGAGTTGGCGCTGGTAAGCGGCGGTGCGGCCCATATGTTTGCATATGGTGAAAAGTGGGACCACTGGCGCTTTGTTGCGAATGCGCGGAGTTTAATCTCAGGCAAATATTAAAAAGCGGAGAACACCAAAGTGCTGAGGCGAACGGCGATGATGTAGAAATGTGAACCGAGACCAGCCGGCCGTGTACAGCGGACGCATTTCGACGGAGGCGAAAGGCAAAACACCAGTTTATTTAAATTCAGGTGCATTTTAAAGACATTTAGTAGCGAAGTTTGTCTTGCATTACTCCTACCTAAATCTCATTCAGAAATGGCATCGCTTTGCAGACCTTCAGGTGCATTTAAAGGCATTTAGTAGCGAAGTTTGTCTTGCATTAATCCTACCTAAATCTCATTCAGACGTTTATTTACGTTTATTTAAATTCAGGTGCACTTTAAAGGATCCCAGGTGGTCAAAATTAATCCTGAGTCCCCCACTGCGGCATGCGTCATAATCGTATCGTGGTTTTGGCTCTTAAAATCCCAGTTTTTTTTTTTTTTTATCTGAGACCGCCGCAAGCTCCATGTTATGAGCGGCTTTTTTTTCGTCCCGGGCGCTCATATCAAGGCAGAAGACGCGCTCAGGCAGTAATTTAAGCATATTCAATGTTTAAAATAGTTACGTGAAACTAAAGCGACGGTTGAGGAAGTTGAGAAAGCTAGAATACCGAGGCTGCCCCACACACAACCACAGCGGTAGCGACGTTCGCATGCCCTCTCATGCATGGCTGCGCCTCTAGCGGCGGGCGCTGGCTCTATATGAAACTGAGGCGGCAGTTTCGTGACCAGAAAAAAAAAAAAGGACTCTGCTTTAACTGAGCTACTACATACGGCCCTCTCTTCGCTGAAACGAAACTCAACGCCTGGCAAAGATGGTATTACTTATAGTACGCTTCGTAACTTACCCTCTTCTCAGAGCAACTTTTAGAATACATCAACAATATTTGGGAATCCGGAATCCTTCCAGAGCAGTGGAAAACGGCAATAATAATACCAATCCCGAAACCTGGCAAACCGGCCAACTGTATCACGAACCTACGTCCTATATCTTTAACGTCGTGTGTAAGGAAACTGATGGAACGCATGGCCCTTAACCGTCTCAACTGGCACTTAGAAAACAGCAGTGCTTTTCCTTACACAATGACAGGCTTTAGATCCCATGTTAGCACTCAGGATACCATGCTTCGTATCTCAGATGTGTGTCGAAATCACAGTCTCGTGCAAACCAGAGTAATCGCAGGTGTAGATATACACAAGGCGTTCGACCACGTGAAACACTCCGCTATCCTCAAGAACCTCTTGACCTTACGAACTGGCGCCCGCCTCTACAATTACATCAAGGATTTTCATATTGGTCGCTTTATACAAATTCAAATCAATGGAGAGCTTTCAGCGCCATACCCTCTTAGTATAGGAGTCCCTCAAGGCTCAATCCTATCACCCACTCTATTCAATATTGCTTTGCTCGATTTGCTTGCCGGGCTCTCTTCCATCGCACTACTCGATCACAATATTTATGCAGGCGATATTACTATACGGTGTTGCAAAGGGTCCCTAGGAGAACAGGGGACAGAGAGAAGTTTAATGATACGAAATGCAGAGAGGTCGGCCTGAGGTATATTCGTCTAGCCAGCTACTCGGCGTTGGAGGAAGGGGAAGAGGGGAAGAAAGAGGGAAGAAAGAGGCGCATGATGGGTAACGATGACGATAGAAGGAAGAAGTAGAACATATGGCAAACAATTTGGCATACTCAAAGCCTACAATTCAGGCCCGTACTTTTTTAAATGTCCAGTAACGCCTGGATGGCCTTTGAACTCGATTGAGCGTCTGGCCAAGGGCCTAAAATAACGTCCTCCGACAACGGTGGGCTGTCGAGACGCGTAAGGCCGTTGTCCAACTTTCGGCGCTCTTCCACGTACTTAGGGCAGTCACAAAGCACATGACCTATAGTGACAGTCACATTGCACACCTCACAGTCTGGAGACTCGGTGCGTCGCATGAGGTGCACGTATCCGCGCGTAAACGCTACCCCCAGCCTTAGTCTGGCATAGCTGCGCTGAATTTTCGGTGGTAGCCTAAACTTCATGGTAGAGTCCAATCTCTGGAGTCGTCTGTGGCGATTATCCGGATTGTCCCAGTGCTTTGCTGTCAATTTTCGGATGACACTGGAGAGGAGACATTTGGCGTCCGCTCTTGAAAAAGGAATTGAAAGCAGTGACTCTCGTTCTTCGAGTGCTTTCTTCGCTTCGGCATCGGCCAGTTCGTTGCCGAGTATACCACAGTGACTGGGAATCCACTGAAATGTGATGTGGTGGCCGTTTTCTTGCGCTAAAGTATAGAGCTCGACAGTTTGAAGAGCCAACACTCTGTAAGCGCTTTCTTTCAACACCACTCTAAGTAGTTGCACAGCCGATTTTGCGTCACTGAAGACTGTCCATGCTTGAGGAGGCTGTCGCGAAATATATTGAACGGCCTCTCTGATTGCCACTAGTTCCGTAGATGTCGTAGTCGTCTTGTTATACAGACGAAACCGTCGAATGACTTGATGCACAGGCACGACGAAAGCCGCACCAGGCGCATATGACGAGACCGATCCGTCTGTATACACACTCACCGAGGAGTCATATTCTTTCGACATATATTCAAGTGTTAAAAGTCTGAGGCCGACGGTAGGTATTCGCGGTTTTTTAGAAATTCCGGGAATAGATAGACGCACTCGTATTTTGGACATTACCCATGGGGGCATACGTGGAAGGTCAGTCGGGGCAAAGTATGCTGGTATGGCAGATTCTTGGCATTTAACGGCTCTTGAAAAAGTGGAGTCCGGCCGTATGTCGGGAAGTGTTGATAAGGGATGGCGTCCATGACGGCATAGCAGTCGCAGGAATACTCGAAGAGGTTCGCATCGTAGATAGACAGGTAAAGGGGTGACGCGAGCTTCCTCAATTGTTCCATAGGTTGAGGTGCAACGTGGAACACCGAGACATGTTTTCAGCATCTGTGCTTAGGCACTTTCCAGCGTACGCAAACATGACGGGCTCATACTTGATAAAACTTGCTGGCTATACCGAATGTAACCGACGTAGAGAGCCTGGTACAGCCGGAGTAGCAAATGCTCAGATGGACCCCACTTCATACCGACCAGAAAGCGAAAAACTTGAGCAGCCCAGTTATTTTTTTATTTAACATTGCAACATGTTTCGACCATGAAACACCGCGGTCAATGACAACGCCGAGGTATTTGTGGTGGGTGACATATGGGATGGCATTTCCATTGATCATAATTGAATACCCACACACAAGCTTCCGTGTGAACGCTATCGCAGAGCACTTGTCTGGGGCTAATTGCAGTCCCTGGCACTGCAGATACTGAGACGTTAAAGAAACAGCTCGCTGCAATCTGGCACGAATTTGCGGTCGCGTGAATGCGGACGCCCAGATGCATATGTCGTCTGCGTAGGTACTGGTGCGTACTGTATCAGGAATTATTTCCGCAAGGCCAATAAGAGCAGCATTGAAGAGTCGGGCTGAGAACTCCACCTTGTGGCACTCCACGGACCACAACGTGTCTTGTCGTTTCGCCATCATTCGTGGTCATGAAGACTGTGCGACCATCTAGGTAGTTTTCAATCCACATGTAGAGATGGCCGCCGATGCCCAAATTACTGAGGGCATCAAGGATGGCTTCGCGCAGTAGATTGTCATAAGCTCCTTTTATGTCTAAGAAAACTGCTCCTACAAGTCGGTGTCGCTTTTTTTCGTGTTCGATCGTAGACACGAGATCAATGGCCCCACCTATTGCAAATCGGCCACGTCTAAATCGGGTCATCATTTCAGGATAAAGCTCATTCTTTTCCATGAACCACTCTAATCTAGTGAGCACCATCTATTCCATCACGTTACCGACACAGCTAGCTAAAGCTACCGGCCGGTAAGGTGACATTTCGTAAGGCGATTTTCGTGGCTTTAGCAGGGCCACCAAACGGCTGGTTTTCCACTGCTTCGGGACTGTACTGTATGACCACGTGGCGTTATAGTATGACAGCAGGACTTTCCGATCTTCCACACCGAGGTGGCACAGAGCAATATATGAAATACCGTCAGTTCCAGGTGCAGAAGATCGTCTCAACGCAGCAAGTGCAGCTTCCAATTCCGACATCGGGAAAGGAAGGTCAAGACGATCATCTTTAGGAGGTAGCACAGGTCGATCCAATGTTGGACATGCTGAAACATCGGTACGGGTGACTCTCAGAAGTCTTCGGCAACCTGCACTTCCGTCAGAGATTGGTGAAGTGCTAGAGCACGGAAAGGATGTTCTTGCTGAGGAGGGGCACGAAGGCTTCGTATACTATTTGCCAGATCCTAGAAAGCGGTTTTCGAGGATCCAGAAACAAACAGAAGGTCCTTCACCGTTGTTCTCCCATTTTTTGAAAGTGACGCCGTATTTTTCGTTGAGCTCGTCGACATAAGACAAGGTCTAATGACAATTGAGTTCGCTTAACCTTCTTTTCCGCTCTACGACGGATCGCTCGGAGCCGTTCATATTCAATATCAATCGCCGTTCTGGATGTAAGTGCACTGATGAACTAGACAGTGCAGAAGACAACTTAGTTGTCTTCTGCACTGTCTTCTGCACTGAGCCACACAAACACGAAGCTCGCCGCTCCCAGTTAGTCAAACGAGTAAATAGGGAAAACCCACTACCAGACACTACGTATTACTATACGGATGCTAGTCACTCGGAGGGTAGATGTCTAACTGCAGTAGTCGGCCCTGACTACGAGCATGTAAACACACACATAGGAGTCCCCGACCCATCCGACGCGGAGGCTCCTGCTATTTTTCGAAGCAGTCACCCGGCCTCATTATGCTACCCAACGCATCTTTATTCGCACCGATATCCAAGATGCATGCCGCATGTTTCGCGATAACTTGCTAACTGAGCATATACGCAGCCCACTTTAATGTCACTTGGATGCACACCCTTCGCTCTGTGTTACCTTGCAGTGGATACCTGGGCACCAAGGCAAGGGGGGGGGGGGGAGGGGAGGGGGTACTCCTGAGCTCATGAGCTCACCCGCGTAGTTAATTTTCCGGGTCCCCCGTGCCTATGGCCATCAGAATTTAACCCAAGGGAACACAGAAAGACTTTGCACAAGGAGCGCACATCACTTTTAAAGGAACTTCGCGCCAATGCCGTCGCCTTTTTTACTCCTCCTGCTAACCTCTCGCGAGAAGACAGCGCTATTCTCCGAAGACTTCAAACAAACTCAATAGTGACTCCTTTTTTCCTTCACTCTATTCAAGGCCTACCTGGGCCGCCAAAATGTCCGAACTACATGGGATTTCCGTCCCTAGAGCATTGTCTATGGCATTGCCCTCACACTCAACCCAAACTGCAGTCAGCCCTCTCCACCATTCCCACTAACATCAAGCCACGGTCATGGACGGACTGGCTCACTCCACCACTCCATGCAACTTCTCCTGCCGGTGCTTATCCAGCACGTCAGAGACGTGTTAGGTGAGGACTGGTAGCTGACCGACCAGGGTTGAGCGCCGGACGCTGGCGTAATAATAAATGCTTTTTTTCTTTCTCTCCATCTCGACGACCAACTATGGGCTACCTAGCAGGCACGAGACGTTCATTTGAGGGATCGCCAGACGTCTGTGTGTATATAGGCGCGAATAACAGGGGGCGTGAGAGAGAAAATCTGGGAACTTTTGCTCCTTGAATATATGAGTCTGCCTAGGCACTACGGAGGAGGTTTCTTAGTGCGTCTTGCATGCGTTTGTCCCCTAGACAAGCCAGCATTGCAGAGCGTGGTCGAGTTTGTTTACGCTCCGCCGCTGGCTGCCCGCGTGGTGAGGCAGTGGGCACGGACTCCCCATATGGTGATCGCCGTGTCTGAAGAGGCAATGTTCTGACTGGTGTTGTATAAGTCGCGGGTCGCTTCTTTCGTCGTGAAGATAGAGTCGATTTTTTGCAAGCACTGCTCCAGGAGGGCACATGTAACCGCCAGACGGAGACTTCACGAGAGCACCTGAAGTTATACTAAAGCAGGCGGCGCAAGATCTCCGGGGCATCCAAGGGGTGCCCCGGAGATCTTGTTCTAACTTAGAATTGTTCTAACTTAGAAGATACCAGTCCCTTAAAGTATTCCGTGACGCTTTCTACAATGCGCTCCATAATTTTAGCCATAGACTTTTCAATAGCGTTTACGATTACCTATGACAGGCTTCCATCAACCACAGCTTGGTGTCGTGCTTTCACACTCGCATAACCATGGGCTCTTTCCTTTACCGCCGCAATGGCCTGTTGGCGTGAGCAGCGCCTTTTGTCCATAACTTCCGGTAGTTGGACTCCTTGAGTTCTAGCAGGGCAGTATAAGCAATCAGCCTTGTGGGCTCCAGCGCAGAGGCAGCAAGAGTCCGACTCGGCCGAGCAATCACTAGCGGAATGGCTCCCGCCGCAGACGCAACAACGAAGGCTGGATTTGCAACCACCCATGCTATGACCATAGCGCCAACAAATGCGACATTGTAATGGACACGAGGCAAGCGGGTCCACTCTGAATATTAGAGACCAGACTTTTATCTCAGCATGGCAAGATGTGAACGGCTAACAATGCCACCTCTGCCAAACTGTCGTACATCAGTGATGTGCAAGTAGTGATGCGTTGCCTCCTGAAGTTCCGCCTGCACTGCCTTCGGGTTGTTGAGCCGGATGGCTCTTCCATGCAAAGGCACCAGCGCCACAGGAATGCTGCTCACCCCACTACGAAAGAAAGCTTCAAGAGGCATTTGATCAGCCGGTAGGGAGGCCGACCAAGGCGGAGATCGCCACGTGCCGTCCCCTGGAGAATTTTTCGACATTTGTGGCACTATTTCCGTATCAGACAATATAAATTTATCCTAAAACCCTGCTTGGTATCTACAAAACTGGGCCAAATCCGCCCGACACTTAGCCGAAACCCCGAGAGCTCACTGTTGCGATCCGAACACCAGCTCGCACGTGCCACGGAGTTGTGCGCAGCTTTAGGTGTAGGAAGAAGAAGACCGCTCTTCCCTGTTCAAGCCATTTTCTCGGGGCAACTGCAGCAGCAGCTCTTAGCGTCGCAGGCAAATATGGCGCGGTACGAAGGATACACTACAAACCTTCACTTTACTGCCATGAAGGTAAATGAGCTTCTATATTGGTTGGGAGTAGTTCATGAGTTTGTCGTGAGTTGCTCTCACCGAATGATTTCCATTGCTTTGTATTTGCTTGAGATAGTAACAAAACAGTCGCACTGTATAATCTGCACCCTGATCCTATATATCTTTCAGCGCAGCTGTGTGGCTACACGTTTACGCACACACAAATTAGAAGTGCCTTCTCCCTGTCCCTGTCGCGTGTGCCAACGCGACGCACGTCCCCGTCACGTTGGCACACGCTGCAGATAGACATGTCTTGAGCCACCCCGTTAGACGCTCTGCAAGCACTCCGATGCCTCGGAGGGCTTGTGGAGTTCACTGAATGCGGGTGGCTAAGGCTTTCTACCTGACTTGCTTTGCTTTGCGCTTTGGCCTTGTCTAGGATGCCTCGTTGTCAACGCCGTTTTCCGCCGTTCTGTATGGAGAAGCGTGATGTCGAGGCAATCTTGACTTCGTCGGTACCCAGCGCTAGACAGCCAAAGTAACTGAATCTCGGGGTTGCTCAACAACTATTGTGTCTCTCGCAGGCTCTCACTTGCTGTTCCCTCTTTCTCTTTTCTCCCTAGACGCTCGGCATAATTTACGTGCACAACAAGCAATGAATGGGTTCAGTTGGTTAATGTTGCTTGTTCTGAAAGAATAACTGACAGATATTTTGGAAGCTGTAAAAGCTCTACCGCACTTTTCTCGTACGTTAAAGCAAGTTTGAGGGCTGGGAAATTTACAAGGTTGTTTAATTTGATGCTAAAATAATAAAACTCCACGTTATACGCAATAAACGATAAACTGTATTACATAATTTACATCCGTGTTTCTCTTGTGTTGTACTCTTGGCTGTGACCATCCCAACAATGCCCATTGATGCTTCGTACGACTAGCCATAACTGCATGTTTATTAGTTCTGAGATATTGTCCTCTGTCCAGCGTTTTCTTTGGAGATGTTGCGTGTGTCCACCGTATCGATGTACTCTTACAGAGGGCCGTAAAGTTGTCAAAGAGTCGGCGGACAACCTTTCTTTTTACTTTCTTCCACACACCATCTTGTCTCTAATCCGTATATATAAAAGATATACGATCGATATTTCCCGTATAAGCTTGCTCTTATTGTGCCGAATTTCTTCCGGCGTGTGGCCCAGCCTGTGGCCGCTTCACCACAGTGGCGTTGTGCACGCGCCGCTCCTTTTCTCCCTCGGGTGCACGCTGTCGACGACAACGGTCGTGCCGACGACGGTGCACGCCACCGTGACGGCCCACACCATGGTGGACGGCGACGTGACGGGCTCGCGCGCGCGCACCATCGAGTGGAACGAGTCGTACCCGCTGCTGTGCCTGGCGCTCGTCGTGCTCGCCGTGCTCGCCATGCTGGTGTACATGCTGAGCTCGGCGCGCCACCAGCAGCCCTCCCGGCCGGACGGGTCCGCGTACCAAGCGTGCCGCACCGAGGAGTGCCTGCGCTACGCGCGCCTCCTCAACGGCTCGACGGCGCACGACCCGTGCGACGACTTCTACCTGCATGTCGTCTGCCACGGCGCCATGGCGGCCGCGCAGAAGCACGCCTCCCTGCCGCCGCCGGCCGCCAGGGACGCGCCGGTGGGTTCTCCCAAACGACGTCCCATAACAGCGACGTCAGTGGTTTGCAGGGTCGCGATGCAGATCGTGACGGGCAGACTGCAGGCATGGGGCGAGCGCGAGGGGGTGCCGGGGGAACTAAAAAAATGGGTTCCGGGAAAAAAAGGAGGATAGAGGACAATCTGTTCTCATTGACGCAGTGTATCGAAATAGCAGTAAAGGAACACAGGCCCCTGTGGCTGGCATTTAATTCTGGATATCAAAGGAGCCTATGAGAGTGTAATTCAAGAGGATTTGTTAGACATACTGCGCTCACGATGTGTAACTAATGGATGGAGTAACTAATCTTTTAAAAGATATCTGTAAAAGTAACAAGGTTCTTGTAAAGTGGCAAAAAAAAAACGTAGCAAGGGTGCCCTCTGTCACCTTTGTTGTTCATGTTGCATCTACAAGGATTAAAGAGCGGACTTTGCTTCAACCTTTCTTTTTTCAAGCAAGAGGAATGGATTGAACACTCATTACCAGGGCTGATGTACGCGGACGATATAGAGTTTATTTCGATGGGGGCGAAATGAGAAAACACCCATGTACTTCGATTTAGGTGCACGTTAAAGAACCCCAGGTGGTCGAAATTTCCGGAGTCCTCCACTACGGCGTGCCTCATAATCAGAAACTGATTTTGGCACGTAAAACCCCCTAATTTAACTTAATATAGTGTTTATGGCTGACAACAAGGGAGATTTGCAGGGATTGATTGACATCGGCTGTAAATAGGGAGATAGGTTAGGTTTAAAGTTTAGTAAAGAAAAAATCGGCAGTCATGATTTTTAATGATAATCAGGGCGGCGAGCATGGAATACAGGATGTTACGCTATCCACTACCTAGTGGATAAGTACAAACATTGGCGTGTTGACAAACGCTGGGGCTGAGTACCTAACGGAACATGAAAAATATGTAACGGCTAAAGGTAGCAGGGAATGCAGTTGTGATGCAAATCAGGACACTGTGCAATTACAATAGGTACGAAGTGGTGAGAGGAATTTGGAAAGGGGTGATGGTTCCAAGTCTGACTTTCGGCAATACGGTCTTGTGCATGAGATCAATGGTTCGAGCAAGGTTCGAAATAAGCAACGTGGGGTGTAGGCTTGCTTTGAAAGTACATTGAAATATACCAGATCAGGGGGTAGAGGGTGTCGTGGGATAGATATCATTCGAGGGCAGTGAAGCTAGTAGCAAGATAGAATTTGAGGAATGATTGAGAGAAATGGAAGGAAAGCGGCGGGCTAGGAAAGTTTTGAGTTACTTGTACATGAGGAATGTTGACATTAAATGGAGGAAACGAAGAAAATTTTCACGCAAACTGTGGAAAACAGGGATGCATACGAAATCAGCACTGAGAACGTACAGAACTTTCAAGCAGGACATTGCTAAAGAGAATATCTACGATAGTTCTAGGTGAAGCTCTTTGTTGCTTGAAGGCAGGACTAGTGTTCCTGTATATATATACAGGAACACTAGGCAGGACAGGACGGAAGCGCCTCTAGCGGTCAGTCGCGCGGCAATTTTTGCGTGTATTTGCGGGCTTCCTTCACGCTCGGAAAAAAACACTCTCATGTAGCACGTATTGAATGGCAGAACTCTGTATCGGAAGTTTTTCGTGTTGCTATACAATTTTCTTACACTTTTCATCGAATTATAATATTTGATAAGTTGATTAATTAATTAAGACGAATTATATGATTCGGCGGAATGCAAAAAAAAAAATAATAATGCGAGTATCTGCAAGCGATGGCAAACAACACTGCCTTGGTTCTGCCCAGCTACGTGGCACTATATTTAAATTTTGGTGCATGATAGTTGGGACATGCTGTATAACATACAGGGTGATCATATTTAAGTTTTACGGAATGTTTAAAGTTAGCCTGCTGCAGATAGCGTAGTAGTCCTTGAGCTGGATAATTCAGAGAGGCGGACATTACTTGCACGAGAACTCGAAACACCCATTCAACTGATTAACAAAAATCCACTAGTTATCCTGTGAATTAATTACTTTACGGTACATATTGCAATTCACGAATTGTAGCCCGGTGAGTTTGCAAGGCGTATCCTCTCGGACTAAATTTCCAGAATGATACCAGTTTGGAGACATGCGTTATCAAGCTTGCCGTAAAAAACGCACTATTGTTCCACTTACTTTTTTAACAAAACGCTCTTTTATGCATTGAAGCACAAAAGTAACTGGAACGCCCATATATTTCGTCCCACTTTGAGAAATAATATCTCGAAACTGGTGTCATCCTGAAAATAAACTTCAAGTGGATACGTCCTGCAAGCTCAACCGCTACAAATCGTAAATTGCAATGTGGGCCATAAAGTAATTAAGAAATCAGTTTGTGATTTTTGATTAATTAGTTGAATATGTGTTTTGATTTTTCGTGCTATGTCCGCCTCTTCGAACAATCCAGGTCAAGGATAAGAATTATGCTGTCTGCTACAGGCGATATTTAAAATTCCATAAAACTTAAAAATGATCACCCCATAAAATTAAGCATTTTCTCCCTTCTTGTTGTGCCTAACTGACCATTTGGAAAAATATTCTCCATATGCGCAAGAAAGATATTTTCGCTTTGACAGGCGTCGCGGGAAAGTCAGCGCGTTGAGGACGCTTGGCGAGTATCGATCCGTATAGTCGCACTATAGAAGGAACCGACTCATCAGAAACACGACTGTAGCGCGATACTATGCATCCACCACTGAAATGCTAGAAATGCTAAACAAATATGTGTACGATGTACAGCATGTAACTGTGTGTAAATAGCACCCAGCATGACTATAACTGACTGCAACTAAAATCATTTCTTCGTATAACATGCTGCTCTTTAATACTGATATTTACATCTCGAAAACCGCACTTCCTATCACGCTCGCATGGTTCGTGAGCCAATCGCACCAAGTCTGCTTCTTTCTGCAGATAGTTGAGTCTGCCTGTTACTTTTCACGTCGCCCGCAGTTTTTGTAAAATAACTGGAATAAATTGTTTGTGTGATTGATGTATCAAATATGCGATTTAGGGTATTATGCGAAATTCCACGAGAGACGCGCTCGCTCGACAAATACGGCGGCCAGGAGTTGTCGCCATGGTTGCCCGCACGAGTGACAGGAAGCCGCTTCTCCAACGGCGCAGGACCGAGTGTCCCTGCTGACGCCTCTGCTGGAGCAGACGATCGCCAAGAACGTGCCCCGCGAGGGCGAGGCCCAGAGCGCCTTGCAGAAGGCAGCCGCCTACTTCGTCTCGTGCCACGAGTTCGCCGGCACCAACATCAGCGCCGTCGGTCTCGAGCAGCTCAGGTGACCCTGCACTCGAGTGGCGGGCATTTGACGCTTGCGGTCAAACGGGGCGCTTTCGATCGCGATGGAGTCCTATCGGGGATCGAATTTCTCGATCGTGACTGGCTCCTTTGCGCAAGCTGCGCAAGAGAGACGATCGCAATCGAGGAATTGGATCCCGTTCGGGCTTGATCACGATCGGAAGTGACCCATGTGACTAAGGTATGACTTGCCGTCAGCGCACTGGCGGAAATCAGCCCCTGACATCGGCATTGGCTGAAACTGCGAGCGCACAGCTGTCGGCGAGGAAGCTGCAATTTAGCGCTATAGATTTGCCAATAGCATTCGCATCAATACAGGCAATAAGGGGCGTGAGTGCTTTCTTCTGCGTTACTAAATCTCGAAACTTGCGTCCTCCTGAGACCGTTTGTACATAATACGAGGTGATAATTTTTAAAGCTTACCGGAATTTTAAAAATTCGCCTGTGGCAGATAGCATTATATTCTTGTTCTTGAGCTGGAATTTTTGAAGAAGTCGGACATTAGTAGTACGAGAAATCGAAACACACGTTAAACTACTTAACGATAGCTCACTAATTAACTTCTTAATTTATTACTTTATGTCACATATTGCAATTTACGAATTGTACCCGGTGAGATTGCAGCACGTATCCACTTGAAATTAGTCTCCAGGATGACACCAGTTTTGACATAATATTTCTCAAAAGGTGGAACGAAATACATGGGCGTTCCAGTTGCTTTTGTGGTTCAATGCATTAGAAGAACGTCTTGTTAAAAAAGTAAGTGGAACAACAGTGCCTTTATACGCCGAGTTTTATGGCGCATATATCCAAACCGGTGTCGTTCTGGAAATTCATAGTTATTTCAAATCGTGCAGGTGCGTCTTGCGCTGAGCGACAACTAGCTTTAGCGAGTAAAATGCGGTCCCCGGTAAAAGGATAAACATTTAGACGTGTTAATATCGTAGTTTTGGAACATAAGATAAACCCGATAGTTTTATTGAATTAATCCACTGAAGTGTGACGTATACGTCCGCCTTTCCTGAGAAAAAAGCTTTCCCCGAGCTTGCTGCATAATAACGAGCTACGCCTTGCTTGGCCGAGCTTATAAAATTATGAGGCGTACATTTCATTTATTTAGTAATACCGCGGATGTCAAAGCATGCAGGAGCGGTTACATAAGGTGCAACAATAGGACATATACAAATGCAGAAGTATTACTGTAGCTGATAACAAATTCAGGCAGACATTTTCATTGCTCAATTGTGTATCGGCAACACTCGGGACCATCTAGCGCCGCCGCCGCGAAGCCTTCGCGTGGCCTCCGAAATGCTTGGCGCGCCGGTTCGCGCGAACGCTGACACTCGCGTCATTCGGCAACCGAGCTCCTCTCTCGCACTTGGTTTGCGCCGCGCCATCTTGTTACCCTGCCGAGAACTCCGCGCATAGCCTCCGAGACGAGAAGCGTGGCGCGCCGGTGCCTGCGAACGCAGAGGGTTGTTCCCTGTCTTGCGCCGCACACCCAGTGGCACATACTTTGTCACCCAAGTTGGCAAGATGCTCATTGAAAAGCGGCACATACCCAGTGCATTTGTGGCGCAGCCTGCTAATGCGTCGGGATGCTGTCCTTGAGGAAACCTTGTGACGTGGGCTCAACTCCTCTCAGCATCGGAGAAATCTGCGGGGTCGTTTTGGTATCGTAGAGCGCCACGTTCCCAGTGGCACATATATCCAGTTTACCCAAGTTGGCGTCAAATGCGTTCATCGAACAGCGGCACACACCTACTGGCACGTAACCAGCAATTATTCGAAAGACTAGCGCAATAAGCAGGGACAAAGACAGAGAAGACGACAGGACGAGCGCCCTGCTTATTGCGCTAGTCTTTCGAATAATGATGATACACCAACTTGCCCAGCTTTCTGCTTTGAACGTAACCAGCAACCCACATCAAAGAGGTTCATTTAAGACCAGCACAAGCAGATTGGCACGCACCAGTGCTCCAAGTCGGCGTCAGAGTGTTTGTTTGATTGGCGGTATGCATGTCCAGCACCCCACCTGAAATGACCCATGTCGGCATGAAAGAGACCCGAGTTGGTCTGATAAGTTTCGGAACCTGTTCCCTCGGCACAGCAACCCGCTGCGGTACCCATTGAACCCGGACTACCCAGTGAGGTAGGCGGGGGAAGACGGTCAGATACATACATAGATAGGTAGACACATAGCCCCCGTAAAGTGTGTGAAGTACACGAATAATGTTAACGCATTAAAGTTTTAGTCTCGCTACCCATCGCCGAGCCTGTAGCGGTTCCAGTTGGAATCGCTGCAGCATATTAGATTCAGATGACGTAGCGGCGGTCAGCTAAAGTCAGCTAGACGTTGATTTCCCGATCACCTTTAGAAAATCAAGGAACAAAAAAAGTTGTTCGATGGCACTGCCAGATGAAAAGATACAATGGTGGAAGAACATCCTAAGATATAGTCTACGGCGCTGCTGTTTGGTGAGCTGGCCATTGTGCTAAAGATTTCCTGTTAGGCCTCAAAGCACGGCACTGACCTCGGTAATAAGCTTGCTCGGTGCTGAGGCAAATGACTTGAATTTCTCGGCGTAAGGAAGCATTCCTTGCGGCTTCTTCTAACCCGGCATTTTGTTTACAGCAGTGATAAGCAAATGCCTTTTTGATGCGTCGTCGCTGTCGTCTTTGGCGCCCGCGAGTGCATCACCAGGCATGGTCGGCTGTGGGGCGACCGGTTCCACTTCGGTCCGCATCCCAATAGTGTGCGGGGCGCAGGTCCTTGCTGGATCGGGGCGGCTTCGCGTGGCCTCACCGGAGTGACGTGGCCGACGCCGGCGCCCTGTTCGCGCGACTGCTGGCTGCCTCCAACCACGTGGGCCTCCCCGCGCTCGTCAGCGTCGAGACCTCACCGCTTCGCCTGGCCCCCTCCGCGCTACTTGGGGAGCACACACTGCGGCTCAAGTTCATGGGACGGTGGCGCTTTCGCGACTACTACCACCTGCTTGCCAGCATGCTGGCCCGCCCCTCGGTGCGTCTCTGGTCCGGCCGGAGTCCCTTTGCGTCTGACACATTGCGGCGCTCTTCTATCGACATAAACGGAAACAGAAACGCGCAGTAGTTGCAGAGTTATTTCTCTGCGGCGTGGCTTCTCAAACTGGCTGCCCTTATACGTCATCTATATGCCCCAAGTAAGACCGCAAGGCACACAATAATGCGCTGATGCGGACATTATACACGAAGCCCCAACGGAACAAAGGAAGCAGCTGACTTGCGAAGAGGGGCAGCATGATACCATGTTGCCACGTATAGATCCTAGTTCTTTTTTCTCATCGGCATAGAGAAGTGAATAGTCCGTCTTTCTCGAGACCAAATATATATAGCGCCCGATCTTTCGCCACAATGAGCCCGCGAGTTTCAGAATACTGCAAACGCATGAAGGCATTTCTTCTGGTCTGCGCATCTTTGCTTTGCTTCGCGCCTCGCAAGGCAAAGCACGGTGTCCAGCTCGCGTACCTGAGCCGACCCAGCACGCGACCGTGTAACGGTGTGGCCATTATATTATATTTCCCCGAGCCGCGCTACAGCTGCATGCGCTGTTCAAGAAGCCAGAACGGGCACGGCAGCAACGAGCGGCAGCCGCACTCGGTCGTTTCAGCGAAGATACACTTCGATGTGTACATTGCAAGGAGCGACCAAGTTGAAACGAGCGCACAGCGATTGGCAGATAGCACTTAAACAAGCACGGGTCGATGAAGTTAACAAAAAAAAAAAAGAAGAAAGAAAAATCTTCTGCATGGGGCGAGTGTATGCCGAGACTCGGAAGTCACGTGATGGGCGGACTTTTGCAGGCACGGGAGAGTTAAAAAGGGAAGTGAACGGCTACATGCACAGTTAGCTTGCGAAGGGTAGGTGCGTGACGTGATGGCCATGCCTAGCTTCTTCGCTTCTTCCATGCTTTCTACTTTTCTCTCGTGAAGTTCCTTCCTAAAGTCTTTCCTTCCGCCATGGCTCATCTCACGTGCGTCATAGTTGTAGTCAGCCCAGCTATAGAGGCCCAGCCACGGAGCACGGATATAGGGAGACAACGTTACGTCACGCAGTCAACCTCGGCAAACGAACTCTCCGGAAAGCCATTTTAACTTTACTTTTTCCCTCGCAGTATCGTCCCAATACGTGCTCTGTAAGACTCGGTGCATTGGCCGTGGATTTTTGGTTCCCCGTAGTGTTTAATCTATGGTCCCTTGTTTGGCTGCCGTGTAGCTCTGCCTACAGAGTGGAAACACTAAAATCCACCACGTGCTCTGGCGTGCGATCACGTGTTGACCTTGTAATTAAAAATTAAATTATGGTGTTTTACGTGTCAAAACCACTTTCTGATTAGGAGGCACGCTGTAAATTTTGACCACCTGGGGTTCTTTAACGTGCACCTAAATCTAAGCACACAGGTGTTTTCTCATTTCGCCCCCATCGAAGTGCGGCCGCCGTGGCCGGGATTCGATCCCGCGACCTCGTGCTCGGCAGCCCAACACCATAGCCACTGAGCAACCACGGCTGGTTTTGGGCTGGTACGTTTGGCATCAATCGTATTGCACGATGCTCTCTCCTAGTTATTACCTTCATCAATGAGCCCAGCGGCCCAAGCGCTGTCCAGTGTTGCTGAACACCATTCCTGAAATCGTTGAACTTACTCCTCTAAATTTTATCTCATTTCTAGCGCTCCAAATGGAGCCTGCGCGATTCCTTCACATGCCTGACCGCGCTTCCACATCCTCTCCAGAGCGACTCCAGTCGCGAGTCATTCAGCGACTTCGAGGAGATGCACAGCGTGGCCGACAAGCACCTCGAGCCTTAGCTCGAGGTCGGAGCGCCCGAGGGCCGGCGGGAGGAGGTGATCACGTGGAACGGCACAGCGGACGACGCCGAACGGCGCCTGCCGGAGTCCTGGAAGCGAGCGTTGGCCGCCTACTTGCTCAGCACCGGACGCGGGTAGGTGTGGATGGTGGGGAGAACCGCTCCTACCAGTCCACGCTCGTCCTTGCTGGGAGTATAGCACCTGCAACCCACCTCGAGTGCGCGTTATAGAACCTCTCCAATCCTTTTTTAGCGGTTGAGCTCCGTGCTCGCTTTAAAATTCAAATTCGGGAGTATAAGGTCATCTCTGCCGAGTCTTCAACGTAACGGCTGATAGGCGGGTGTTCTGCTCGAGTTGAAACGAATCTGGTATCGAATGACGAATTAGCAAGTGGCATTTCCAGTGGCTAAACGAGAAGGAAGGGGATTAACCGAGGAGCCCGATTTTTTTTTATTAGTCATATCATAAGAAGCGAACAAACACTCACACCAAGAACAACATAGGGGAAATTACTTGTACTTAATAAACGAGATAAAGAAAGGATAAATTAACGGAAATAAAAGTGGATTAAAAAACAACTTGCCGCAGGTGGGGACCGAGCCCACAACCATCGCATTTCGCGTGCGATGCTCTAGCAATTGAGCTACTGCGGCGCCGTTTCCCCATCCACTTTCTTGGGTTTTTATGTTTCCTAGTAGAATCCTTAGCCAGCGCCACCACTCACAGACCTTGGCGGTGGACGTGGAATGTCCTTTCTGCCGCAGGCGTCACGAGAACGTGATCTTTTTGGGTGAAGGCGACTGATCGATAAACCCACACATGCTACCTGAAGGCGTCGATGTTGCTGGATTCGAGACCCTCGTTATGTAATAGTGGGTGACAGAGGGTGACAGTGGGTGACAGATAAAGCTTCTACAGACAGAGAAAGCAATGGCTTAGCAATGGTCGACCAAGAAGTTGGCGGAACGGATGCGTTCCATAGTATAATTGCGCAAATGTCCGAAATATTGTTCCGAAGCTATGCGGTAAAGCCACTCTCGTGCGCAGGAGCAAAGCTCAGCCCGGAGGCAGGAGCGGTCGATAGACGCTGTTCGATTTGCTTTTATCATGTTATTTGTGCCGTGCCATGCATTAACTTGGTCCACTAGCTATGGTGTCATGGTCGTGCATGTCATTCATGTTCACGATATATGCCTAGCCATGTCTGCGTGCATATTATTTATTTTTATTTATTTTTTGTGTTGTTACCTACAGCAACTACATGACATTAAAGTGGCGGAGGGGATACGAAAATACAAAACATAGTAGCAGATGTAAGTAGCACAAGCAATATAATATATGTCACAGCGTAAAAAAATGCAGAATGGCATAAAGAAAGAAAGAAAGGAACGTAACAGCAACAAGCGCGAAGAATGTCAGGAATGCTGTAACAAAAATAACTGTAATCTTGGCTACCTCATGCAAAAAAAAAAAGGAATGCCAGATGGAACCACATCCGAACACATGAATCTAATGTTTCCGCACGCATGCATACAAACCCCCAAAGAAATATGAAAACATAGTCGCCTAATTCGATTGAATTGGGTACAGACGTTACAATTGTACATCAACATAAAGCGATATGACAATAGCCATCACAGCATATTTTCTATCAATACGTTGCCTGCATTTTCGAAGAAGAGCAAAATGTGTCAGGGCATTCAGTGTCTGCAGCGGTCGAATGCAGTCGATTCCACTGGCAAATTGCTTTCGGAAGGAAAGTGCTACTATGGTGGCCACCATAGTGCTACTGAATGCGGTAGTCCTACCATGGCGAATCAGAAAGTATTTGCCCCCTATTTTTCTTTAGCCAAATTATGGCTGTAAATTCGAAATCAGCATATCCGTTCCCAGCGGTGGACCTTTCTTGAAGCGGCCTCGCCTTATCTGCCGGTAGCTCCGCGGCATGGCAGATAAGTTGTTGAAGATGACGGTTGTGCTTCACAGGTCCATGGCATACGAGCAACGAAGTGTGACTCGTTTTCTATAGCGAAAGGGACGGACGCCCACAGAAATCTACAGGAAAATGCAGCCCACATATGGGAAAAGGTGTCTCGCTTTGAGGATTGTGAGGCTGTGGTGTTGTGAGTTCGCGAAAGGATCGTGAAGACTTGCATGGTAATGAGCGTTCAGAGAGACCGCGTGCGTCGCTGACTGACGACAACATGGCACAGGGGCATCTCAAGATAGCCTTGGAACTCTTTGGCCACTTCTGGCCTTTGCGTCAATAAACTCCAATCATCATAATCGAATTTAGTGCCCCGGTAAGACAAATGCCTGAACCGGTGTGGGGACTATGTGGAAAAATAAGGTATGTAGACTAGAACGCATATTTGTAATGGCCTGTATGTACATTATTTTGGCTTGTAAAAAATAGGGGCAAGGACTTTCTGATACGCCCTCACATATTCCCTTAACTTATTACAATGGTCAACGCGTAAGGAAATATAGTGGGGCACGAAAAGATGAAACTCATGAGAAATGCCGACGTCTGAGTGATATATGCCATGCAATAGCTTCAAACGAAGCGCTGTTCTGCGGTTCTCTAGTGTCTGCTAACCCAACATTGCCCTCGAGCTACTTGCACGGAAAGACTTCTCTTTGGGAGACACGCCTGAAGTGCAACGTCCTGCGTGGACTGCACTTTCTCTAGCTTCTTTCTGTCTACGGCCGTTGGGAGGTCCAACATGATGCAAGCGTAATCCAGAATCGATCTTACTTTCAATTTATAGAAAAGTTATCTGGAAGAATGAGCACGCACGTTTTTTGACGTAGAAAACTTAGGGATTCACACGCTTTAACAACAGCTAGTATAGACCAGAACACGCTAGTCTCGCACCCAGACTAACCGAACGCATACTCTCGCACCCGGGTTGCCCGGTCGACCGGCGCTATTTTGTACTGGGCTGCCAAAGTGTGTTCGCCGGCGACCAGTAGACATGGCAAGCGCCAGCTCTAGGGCTCCAAAGTGCGGAAATGTGCCCGTTCACACGGATCCAAAGTAGAAGAAGTCATCTGGGCATCATTGCGTCGTGTTTGGATGCCAAAACAACCAGCGGAAAAGGAGCAGGTTGCTTAGCGCTGTTTGCGAAGAGCACAACACACGTAGGGAATCGTGCCGGTGCGGTGTTTTCAGCCTGCGCCGATTTCCATCCGCAACGAAGAATGCCAAGCTGCGCCACCGGTGGATAGCTGCAGTGAATAGGAAGAACTACCAACCCAGTGAAAATGCACGAGTGAGTATTCGATCTGTGTATATTTTGGTGCCACGTTCAACTTTGCGTCCTACAAACGTAATACGCAGGTTTGCTCCGAGCACTTTCTGGGCAACAAGCCTACAGAGCAGAATCCCGCGCCGGTGCTTCGCCTTGGCTATAACAAAAAGGCAAGCCTTTTCGTGTTTTCATTCAGGCAGAGCTCCCGACGGTTAAGCGGAACAGTTGAGTTTGCGGTTAGCGATACTTGCAGCTGGTGCACGGAATGACCATTAAGCGTGAACGACAAGTTGTAGGCCTTGCTGGTGAGCGTTATTGCTAATGAAAGTAAACCGAAGTCTGCTCGTCACGTAGCATGCGTCCACAAAAACGTAAACGACGACTACTCGTCGCCGAAGGTGTTCTTGCAGCGCACCTACCTTTACGAGCTGGTGTTGCAGGTGTCATTCGCAACGAATTCATTTGAGCCTCCTGAGCTCTAAACTGCGTGCGGGCTGTTATGCGGGGCAAAGCGCAAAATATTTCCGTTCATATGGCGAGGAAAATAAGGTGCTTAATTATTCCTGTATTTTGTAACAAAATTTTGATCGTTCTCACTAGTTTTTTTTTTACTGTTTTCTAAGGGAGCGCCAACAATCCGATGGCCTCGCACAAGCGAAACAGGTCTGGTACCAGGTAGCTGCAGTTGGTGGGGCTAATTTCTTGGAATGCAGGTGCGGTTGTTGTCTTGTACCAGAGGGGTCCTGATGATGCAGCTTTAAGTAGGGATGGTAATTTTACGTGCCCTGTCATGGTTTGTGCAACTGTACAACACCTGCATCTGTCATGCTCGCCCTGTTATACGGGCTTTGACTGCACATGTAGTTGAACATTATAACTACTGTAGTACCTCATTTTCCAATGAGTGCAGGTTTAGCATCATATGCTGCTTGTTCGAGTGCTGTAGGCTTTTGTTCTGGATGTTGTACTCTTAAGTGGTTGCACGATACAATTGGCCTGGTGTATTTTCTATTTCATTTTGAGAGGACTTTATATCTTCGCAAAAGTGATGGCATGGGAAAGAACTACAGCCCTTCTTACTATAACATCTATTTTGTTTTCAGTGTGCAGGTGATGAAGGGCAGGCGTCTGCTAACCAGGCAGTCAAACGACCTCGCCAGTTGGTTGCCAAGCGCGGCCAACCCAGTAGAGACCATTACAAACAAGACCAAACTGAAAGTACAGATGATAGTGTTCTGCGTGCTTTAATAATATATGGCACCAACACAGTGCTGTAAATTCCCTCACAGGTTACGTGCCAAAAAGCTCACAGGTGCTCTAGCATATAGCGCGCGGTTTGTATAAACGTAATAGCGTACCTACCCGATGTATTCGCTTCTGCAGTCTGCACAGCACTCAGTGTGTCCATTGTGGACTTGCACGAGGTCTTGAAGTTTGATTGAATCCAGACAGCGAAAATGACAGGTTAGAAAAAACGTGAAACACGCCTTCCGCCCAGCTAAAAAGCCCAAGTTTCGCTTTCGCGCCGGGTCGCATCTCCCGGCGTGGCAGCCCAGGCCTGCTACTTCGCGGCGCTTGGGATAGATGGCGCTACCGGCGCTCATCAATATGGCGGCGCCCTTTGAATTCACGGTGTTCTGGTGTATAGACGACGTGTCGATGCCAGGATGAAGAGGAAGTATAATAGATGCCCCGATACTTGTATTCCGAAGCCTTTATATGTGGAACGCCATTTAGAGTTCAAGTAGGAGATTTCGGTGACTTTTCTTGGAGAAAACCTAGCACATACGATTTTCTTTAAATTTAGTGTCATTCTCCTTTTTTCGCACCATGTTTGTATCATGCATGTTCAGATAATGTTTGAATTTCACGATACTCATTACCAGCATTCATTTTATTATAGGGTATGCAGACGTCGGCAAAGATACTTATCAGCGAAGCTATATTTACGTTGATATTAATATAAAGTAAAAAAAAAAGATGAGAAACCAAAACCGATCCCTGGGGCACTCCTGATGTTACGTCCGAGATACTTGATACTCAAAAGACGACACTCGCAGCGAGTGTCGTCTTTTCCTGTTTGTCTTCACTGTGTCCGTGTCTGTGCGCTGCTTCACCAGCAAGGTATGATGATCACTCACCAACTAGCCCAACTTTCCACTTTACTGATGTTGGGGAAGTTTCCTTGCGCGCGAGAAGAGGCGTATCCTTGCGAGGGAGAAATGGGCGCATCACTCCATGGACTTGTATTACTCTTTCACTTGCGAAAATAAGCTAGGAGTTTCACTTCAGGGGGGGGGGGGGGGGGCTGGGGGAACCCATGACCCCCCCTCTTGAATACGTGCCTGGTACAGGTATCAACCGCATTGGTGAATGCACTTCAGCGGCTGCTGAACGATGATCCAATAGATAAGGTGGTTCGGCTATCTATTGGTTATATGCACGGCTTACTGAGGAAGGAGTATGGCCACGTGGCACCGAACGTAAGAGCTGAGCCTATCCTTCTATTGCGATAGCAATTATATTGATACTCTAAGCGCGTTTCTGCTGTCGGCGTCACTGTGATGTTCTGTACAAAGTGCAAGGGTGATAAAATCGTCGCCGCGTGCTGTATGTGCGAGTGAAAGCGTGCGAGGATGAGGCGGCAATCGCGGCTCCACCTCGTGCACAAAATGAGGAAGGCGGGGAGGAAGCGCGCCGTCTTCCGTCGCCGTCTTCCGCGCCTGCGGCAAGAAGGACGTTCCACGTCCGCCGCCAAGGTTTGTGAGTGGTGGCGCTGGCTAACACTCCCAGGGTTCTACTAGGACACATAAATACCAAAGAAAGTGGATGGGTAAACGGCGCCGCGGTAGCTCAATCGGTAGAGCATCGCACGCGAAATGCGAGAGTTGTGGGTTCGGTTCCCACCTGCGCAAGTTATTTTTTCATCCACTTTAATTTCCATTAATTTATCGTTTCCTTGTTTAATTTATTTAACTACCAGTGATTTCCCCTATGTTCTCCTTGGTGTCAGTGTTTGTTGGCTTCTTATGATATGCCTATTCTGAAGCCATTCTGAAGTTCTCCCAAAATGCCATTATTCTCTGAACATGCTTGAAGCTTTAATTTGATTGCCTCCATTGCTAGCCTGTATATTACGTATGTAAGGGTCAACGGTCTGTACGAGTATAATTCTTAATAATTGGCGGCTCTTCTGAGTCTCTAAGGTGCCTTTCTGTAACCGCATACACCCCTATTTGTTCTCTATTTAACTGCTCCTCAATCTCTGCCCACTTTTCCTTCCTTCTGCCGCCCTGCATGTTTATGTAACCTATTGCATGGCGAGCTCTCTTTCTTACTTTCCTTCTTTTTCTGTTATCGACGGCAATACTTTTCTGAGGTTTCCCTAGGGGACCTCCTTCATTACAATCTACTCTGGCCTCCTGTGTGCCCGCGGGCTCTCTAAAAAAGCAACAGCGTACCACCAAGTCGCTAGCCCACTTCTCGTGCCAGCCTGTAATTGAAGTGGAGACCGTCTCGTTTAAAACCACCACACCTTCTCACTTCCCTGTTTAAATCGACAACCTCGAAGCCTTTCTCTTGGCTCATTTCCCATATAGTGTCATTAGCAGCCACTACGGCTCCTTGTACATGACTGTCACGTACAGGCACCTCCGGCACCGTGCACACACGATCTGCACCTAGGGGATAGCTCGCGCAAGTCGTCCACCCCCTTCGCCAAGCGCTGGGCTAGTCCTGTCCCTTTCCTAGCTGTTTAGGACGTCATTTAGCCGACTTGCTACTATGACAAGGTTGCGCAGGTGGGCATTTTCCGCGAGCTTTTCTTTTGCTCGCTCCATGACAGAACCCAGTGTCCGCCCTGTAAATGTCCCTACCGTCACTCTTTTATCGTCTTTCACCCTCTCCACAATTGCTTTTGAGCACCTAGCCAGGTTTCAGTCGCCGGCGATAATCACCCTTTCACTTTCTCCTACCTCTCCCTGCTTCCCTTTGTCCTTTTCCGCGTGATTCGGACTCGACAAGGGGCATGGTCCCCTGGGCTCCTGCTTTCTCCGCGTGGGGGACTCAAGGTAGGTGCCGCTCTTTCCAGCTAACTCTTCTTCACGCTGTACGCATTTCACGTACTTTTCTGACACTCCCTCTCCTGTCGCGTCGGGGGTCTGCGTTCCATTGTCACGCACATTCTCGTTCACAATGGCGGCCCTATTCAGCTTTTTCTCGGCTGCGTCAAGTCTCTTTTCAACTACCTTTCGTGCATCACGCTCCCTGTTTAGCTCATTTTTGAGCTCTTGTACCCGTTTAACAAGCTCTTCCTGGAAAGCCTCCATTTTTTGCAGCCTAGTATCGACATCACATTGTGTTCCGGTTGATTCGATGCCCTCTCCATTCTCATCCGTCTCCTCATCTGCCTTGGGGGACCCCCCGCGCACTGCCTGCGTTCGGCGTGCGCTACTCTGGCGCCACCTAGCAGCCATCGCCGCAAAATCCTTCGTGTTCGGCACTGCGCTTCTCGCGATTTCGCCATACCCTCCTCCGCTTTCCGCCTCATAGTTCCGCTGCGCCCTCCTTTCCGCTTTCCTCCTCGCACCTCTTCTCTCTCGCCGCTTTTTTCGTCCCCTGCTGCGCGCCGCGTTCGCGCTCATCTTTCGCTATGCTCGTCCGCTCGGTTACGCCGGGAACGCCGACGCTCTCCGCAGAAACGGGCGCCTAAGTGCTGCGCTCTAAAATATAAAAGAATCATGATGCAAGATAGGATTATAAGACCTACGGGGTTCGGTCGTCAGAGGTACTGCGACCGAACACCGTAGGCCCTAGAATCGTGTCGTGCATCGCCTCTTTTCAGTCTCTTTCTTCCATGAACAGGTTGGCTAACGTTAGCTTGGACATCCTATATATGCGATGTCGGCAGCAAAATGCGTGCCGTGGTTGAGACGTCGTGCTTTTATTCTAAAGCACGCATGCCTCTTCGCCGTCAATCTCTGTGGCCGTTGTGCAACTGCGCACTCCATCACGCTCTTCAGCCGTCACACATACATACGGGTATGTGCGGACCATTTCGCTGTTTACAAGCAGAGATCCTGGCGAGCTTGTGGTTTTCCTCCTCGAATTAGCAGAGGGCAAGAGAGACTGTGGCGAGCCTCAGTAGTGTGGTAAAACAGAAGCCTGAAGATTTTTAACAGTTTTACTCTGCGGCTAATTACAAATTATCGAATCAATTTCGCCGTATATTACATAAAAATTTATAAAGATCTTCACTGCTTGAGGCATGATACTGGTTTCTGTTATTTGCAAACGCAGAAAGGGGTGTGTCTTACGTAGAACCCACTTCAAAACACACTTTATTTTTCTGCATAGTGGCCGGACAGGACACGGTACTGGAAGGTCGTTGGCGTCGCAGGCCTTCCTGCTTCTAAAGCGCGCGCGAAACGATCGACGACCCTCTCCCGTGCAGATACGGCACCCTCGGCGCACAGTTTGCCTGGGCCCTGCTCACTCGGTTCTCGGCCGACGAGCTGGCCAGTGCCGTGCCGTCAGAAGCCGGTTGCCGCAGCACTTGGGCGAGCAAGGGCTGGCTGCACCGGATTTGCCTGGTGCGCGAGCTGCAGCTACGCGCTCTCGCCGACGCTCGCGGTTCGCGAGTCGAGCAGAGGCTCGCGGGCCTCGAGCACCTCTCCGAGCAGGCGCTGCTGTTCGCCGTTGGCTGCCTGCTGCTGTGCGACGGGGACCCCTCGGAGCAGCTGGTGGCGCTTTGCAACGAGCCGCTCGCCGGAGACGCGCGCTTCGCCGAGGCGTTCGACTGCCCGCCCCGAAGCGCCATGACGGGAACACCCCAGCACGCGTGCTCGGACAGTCAGAACGGCGGGACTTGACGGACTCGAATCGCACGGGCCACTGAATGCGTTCTGCGCAGCTCTTGAATACTTTCGACGAGCCTATCTTATTCTATCCGGTTGCAATGTAATACTACCTTCTTTCTGCACCTATGGTGGATGAAAAGTATAGAGTTATCATTACGGTGGTAGAAACATGTGTGTGTGGGTTTTTTGGAAATGATATTTTATATGGAAAGCACGAACTGGGATGCTGTAATCAGCAGTGAGCTCTTGCTGATTGTGCAAGTGAGAACTTGGACGTATAGCTTCGCGCGCGTAGAAGGGCATTTGCTGTGAATGCCGACACTGTGTGTCGCGTAGGCAGGACGACGCGATCGCGCTGTCGTCCCAGTTACTTGAGCCAGAGGGAGTAATATATTTCAATATTCTCTGGTTCATGTAGTTTGCATTCGTTTTATTTTGGGTGAAGACAGCGTGGCAGCACAAGAACAAGAGGTATAGCTTGGAAGCGATTTGTTCTAAGCACATAACTGAAAAAAAAAGAATATATGGCTTCGATTCTGCAAGCAACACGGGGACCATATGATACTGGCCATGAGGGCTCCATGTTAATTTTGACCAGCCCGTTTTCTTCAGTGTCCACATGAATCTGAGTATGTGAGTGTTCTTGCATCCCTACCTCGTTGAAATGCTACCGCTGGTGTCTGAAATCGAGCCCGATACCTCGTGATCAGCGTAAATATGCTGTGACCCCTGAACCACCACGGCGGGTCAAGAAAGAACGCAACACTTTAGAATCCGTCTTTTATGTGTTGGCCAAACGTTTTCTATCAAGTGATTTACGCACTACAATTTAGTACTCTCCTGTTCAGACGATGGATCTCTAAGCTGGAAAATGTAAGAGCACAGGACTGGTGTAAACACTGTCTTCTATTTCCTAGACCACCTCGTTCGGACGTATCAGAAAATGATAGACCAAAATGCGAGTACGTAGAGCATCAGGGCTTTGAGAATGAAAGGTTTTCTATAGGGTGACATGGCGACATGTCATTGTGCTTACTTTAAGTTTTTCATTGCCTAGTGTAGTAGGTATGCAGGGTTCATTGCTTCGTAATATGGGCCGGAAAACAAACGGTCAGGGCCCGTATTCACAAATGTTTTCGTTCGTATGTCTTCTCTGCCATTGTCTGGTTGTCTTCGCAAATGACGTGTGCAGCTTCAGGATTGGCATTAATTTTCTCTTACGAATTAATTTGGCGTAAAGATATTTGTGAATATGTGCCTAGTTTATCACGCTTAATTCCTGGACGACTCTTGCGAGAGCTTTTTTTTTTTTCTAGCAGTATACATACAAGGTGTTTCATCGAACACTTAAAACATTCTTAAAGGTTATTCCCGGTGGCAGATAGCCCAATTCTTGTTGATGAGGTGGTCTACTCGAAGCGGCGGACACTATTCGCACAAAAAAATTGAAATGCATCATCGAATAATTGAAGCAACTTTACTAATTAACTATTAAACTAATTAACCCCATAATGTAATTTACAAATTCTAGCTTCGGAGTTCGCAAGGTGGATCCACTTGAAACGAATTCTCAGGATGACACCAGTTTCGAGATAATAATTCCCGAACTTTGTGGAAAAATGCATTGGCGTTCCAGTTACTTTCGTACTTCAAGGCATAAAACGATGTTTTTTTATGTAACTGGAACGCCAATGCACGTCTCCGCAAAGTTTGGGAATTAATATCTCGCAACTGGTGTCATCCTGAGAATTCGTTCGAAGTGTATTTGCCTTGCGAACTTACTCACGAACCTTCAAACAAACCTCAAAAAAACGAAATAATGAACAAGCTATAGCAGTACCTTAAACCTGCCAATTTGAAAATTTCATCGCACCACGTATTTCTGTGCCGTCCTCGACTGCGCTTCCTTTCTCTGGGCACTCACTCGGTAACTATAGTAGACTACCGGTTACCGGCCTTGCGCATTACATGCGGTCTGCCCAGCTCCATTTCTTTCTCTCATTGGCATTCCAGTTACTTTTGTGCTTGAATGCATAAAACGACGTTTTCTTGAGAAAGTAGCTGGAACGCAATGCATTTCTCCGCAAAGCTCTGGGATTAATATATCGAAACTGGTGTTATCGTGAGATTTCGTTACATGTGGATCCGCCTTGCGAACTCCACCGCTAGAATTTATAAATTTCAATATGAGCCACAGCATAATCAGTGAAAAATTGAATTAGTGAATTCATCTTAACTAGTCAATTATGCATTTCAATTCTTTTTGTGCAGGTAATGTCCGGCTTTTCGAGTAGACCAGCTCATGAACTAGAATTGTGCTATCTGCTACAGACCTTTAAAAAATTTTGAAAGTGTTCGCTGAAACACTCCGTATATATACGTGCCGAAGAACATGTATATGCGCCGAATATATGTAACGTGCTTCTGAGGGACGAAGAACGCGTCGTCGCCTATCACCCGGCAGTGGAGCGAGGGCTGCTTTCTGCCTGCTGCTACCGCTGTGGGGATGGTGGTGAAATATATTTATTCACATGGATGACCTCGAGGCTTGGGAAACGTTGGGGCAAAGTGTGGCACGCCTCTTATCAGGGAGTCTAAAATGACTTTTTGCATCTAGGACAGAAGAGCGCGATATAGGATGCACTAATAAGTACGCGCAGTCGTGTTGCACGCGTTTATTAGAGGGCCTGTCTCTCTTCCCCCCCCCTCTCCCTCGAGGCCACGATATGCGTGCAGCACGCAAAGGTGGCCGAGTCAGAGCTGATCAGCGCAGTCTCGCCGCAGACGTCATGTGTTTTGAGCAAGAAAACTGGCTCCTGCAACCATGGGTTGGGCGAGTTCGCATAATTCCAGCAACGCTCTTGTAACGGGAGCGTACGCACAGCGAGAGGGACCAGACCTCTTGTGTGCACGTGTCCTTGCCGTCCTTCATGTAGGCGTGCTGTTCCAAGTTTAAACGTGTTTTTTTTTATAATATTGCGAAATTAGCTTTCGCGGGAACGTAATGACACATGAAAAAAGTTTTGCTCACACTTTATTGACAGGCACATGGCACAGGTAGCATATAAATAAGGAAACATTGCAACGTATCGTGCTCATTTACACCGACACGGACGAAACACGTTTCTCCGACTGGACGCGCGCTTCACAAAATGTCGGCGAGAAGCTCTGTGCCGATGGGTGCAGCACCAAGCATGACCAGTTGACGATCACTAACGCTAATGACGCCGTTCTTCACAGAAATAGCAGGCAATGGAAAAATGTATGCTTTAAGGCTGGTGAGACTGGCACATTGTAAGAGACAAGAACAAGCAACAACAATGAATATTCTTTGTTTTCGATGACTTCTCGACAAGATGATGTTTCTGCAAACCGCTGTACGCTGACCCTACCAATAGCGGCGGATGAACAACATAAATCTTGACGCAACGGTTTGTCACCTTTTGATGACATCGGTGCCTTGCTCACGTCACTCTTCAAACTTAAAGATGCCTCGCTCTATAAATGTCTTGCCTTGATGACTTTGCACGAGTCACCAGGAAGGTTTTTTCAAGGAAGACAAGCCGCATTGCTGAATGTTCACATTCAGCCATATTCGCACCAATACGCGCGGGACTTAGCATATACACGACGCCATCAATGCTGTCACAGAAAATCGATCGCTTACGTCGTGAGGTTCCTGTCCCTGTGAAAACTGCAAGTTCACCCGATAACTACTCGACGGCATGGGAATAATGCTGACGTAGACCTGTTTCCGCGCACGTTCCTTTCCTCATCTCCGCTATACAGTACTGAAGCCCTTAAGTGCTTAGCGGGCTTCGAACGCTTAGGCAATTCTCATTGCCCGAGATTCTGAAGGGTGTGCGTAGAAAACAAGTATCTTGGTCAGAGCCAGCCTTTCTGATACTCCACTTTTGCAAGGCCTGAACTGAGGGTGGCGGACGCTATTCTCTTCTGGAGGCTGATTTTACCCCGTCAGTGCTCTGGTTGCTACTCGGATGGATTTGTTGTCAACATTCCTTTGCTTCTCATTTTTTTACAGAAGCGAGAACAAATTTGGAGGCCTGGGTGCTCTCAAAATACAAACTCAGAGCATATGGCATTTCTTTTCCACCGCCTGTCAAGATCAGGCTTAGCCCGACATATATATATCACTAACGTCGAAGAATGGGCGCCGGACCAGCTTGATGGCGGCGCGCGAGAACAGCGTGACACTCGGGCACGGTATAAAAATACGCTGCCGTGGACGCATTCTGGACACACTTATTGCACAGCGGTCGCGGTCACGTGTCGTGGCGAATTTACGCAAATTTAAATATCCGCAATGATTTCACGCTGTACGCGTTAGGTGGCATGGTTATCGCATAACAGTCAAAGCAAAGAGAGTCGCAAGGAGAGCGGGGGAGGCAGGGCAGTGGTGCGGAATTTCGGAGTTGCGTAACAACAAAAAAATCTCTCGATTAAGCGGTAAACGCGAGAGAAGTGCTTTAGCATTACGTCGCACCTCTTTGAGGTCCCGGATCCATGAATTGCATCGCGTTGCACACATTGCAAAGAGTTGTTTAGGAGCTCCACAACACTCGTGCTGTCTCTTCGAGGGGTGAAGCAAGTCAATATACACTTATAAGCTCTCCCATCCCCTCTTTACCTCCACCACTTGACCGGCTTCCCACACTTCATACACACAATCACTTCTTTCCACTTTGACACTCCTGTAATGCTAATGAATAAAAAAAAAAGTTCATGTGCGGACTCCTGTAGAGCGCTGATTTCAAGTGCGCCGTCACGTCGCCGAGGGCGCCACGTGCGCGCTTGGTTTCTACGCGGCCCGCCAGAGCAGCGCGCCGACGGCGAGTGCGACGGCAAGCACGTCGCTACCGGCGGCGCTGACGAGTCGGCTCGAGCCGTTGGCCGCCGGGGTGGCGCCTGGTGCGCCCCCCGCGCTGTTTGGGGCAGCGGTGGTGGACGGTGTCGCCGTGGCATTGCCGGCGCTCGTGGCCGTCCCGGTGACCTTTGTGGCAGCTGCAGTTGACTCGTTTTTACTAGAAGTGGTCGTGGAGTTGGAAATGAGGCCATTTTGTTTAGTCGGATTTGAGCTTCCGGGGGTAACAGAAGATGCGTTTCCTGCACTGGCCGGGGCATTGACCTTGGGGCCCGTTTTGTTGCTCGAATTTGAGGTTCCGTTGGCACCAAGCTGCGTACAATTGTTGTTCCGGCAGGTCCCGTAAGATGTCCCTGTGTGTGGCTCCGTTTTGGTCACACGATTGTCTTCCTGTGAATGCAGAAGATAGTGACGTTTGTAAATGTCACTGTCTGTGTCGGGCATGCAGTGAGCGAGTTCAGTGGAGAGAGCTATTTTGTCCGCCGATTTAGTTAGAGCCGTAATTTTCAATTGTCCGTAACTTTGTCACGTGCGACTGGTAAAGACGTTCATCAGCCGCCCTCATAAGATCGGCACAGCCTTTGGATTGAGTCGCATTCGAATTTATGAGCAGTCTACACGTGGCAATTTTATCATGTTCCACTTGGCCCACAGCAAAAAAAAAAAGCTTATTTGTTTTATTTGTCAAGTTACGAGTTTATATTTACTCATATATCGAGAATAAGTTTTGGCGTAGGGACTACCATGTTTGCGATCCAACTTTTGATTTAAAAAACGTAATCGACAAACCTCTTGCAGTGTCATCGCTGCATTTATTGGCACGTTTGTAAGCTAAATAATCGAAAAACAAGATAATGAATACGCTATAACCAAACCTTACAAAAACTAAATAATGAACAACCTTTAACCAACCTTAAACCTGCCAATTTGAAAATTTTATCACAGCACCTATTTCTCTGCCGTCCTCGACTGCGCTTCCCTTGTCTGGGCACCCATTCGGTAACTATAATAAACTACCGGTTATTTGCCTTGCGCATTACATGCGGTCTGCCCAGCTCAATTTTTTCCTCCTGAACTCCACTAGAATATCGAATACTCCGTCTTTATCACAAGTCCACACCGCCATCTTCTTGCCTCTTAACGTTACGCCTAACATTTTTCATGTCATCGCTCGTTGCGCAGTTCTTAAATTTATCTCAAGCTTCTTTGTTAACCTCGAAGTTTCTGTCCCACATGTTAGTACCAGTAGAATGGAGTGAGTGCGCACTTTTTTTTTTCGATGACAGCGGTAAGCTTACTGCCGGTCATGGTTTAGCAATGTCTGCCGTATGCGTTCCAACCCATTTATATTCTTCGACAAATTTCCAGGTTATTGCACATTACTCTTGCCTTGCTCATATTAATATTATTTATTTATTTATTTATTTATTTATTTATTTATTTATTTATTTATTTATTTATTTATTTATTTATTTATTCAGTACCCACAGGCGCCAAAAGGCATTACAGTGGGGGGAAAGTTTCTACAGAACAGGTATAAACTTTCACAAAATATTTTTTTTTTTAGCCGACGTGAGAAAAAACCACAAAAGTTCAACAGAACTTAGAGAATTTTCAAAACACGGTAAGTTATACATGGGCAAATTCAATCTAAAGGTAAAAGAAATGGGCTAGTTGAGTCACTTCAAGAGGGCAAAAAATACATCATTTGACACGACGTTGACGACACTGGCAGGTAACCTATTCCATTCTTGTATAGTTCTTGGAAAAAATGTTTTCTTATACAGTTCTGTCTTGCATGGAACTTCTCGTACCTTTAGCGCATGATCCACGCGTAGTGATCGGTAATGAGGCGGCATTATATATTTGTCCCTTTCTATACCAATTGTACCGTAGAATATGGAATGGAAAAGCTTCAGTCGCAGCTTTCTGCGTCGTACCTCCAAGGTATCCCATTTGAACTCTTCCTTAGCACTCGTAACGCTGAAATTAACTTTGTATCGACCTGACAGGTACCGCACACCTAAATTCTGTACACTCTTAAGTTTATTAATGTAACGTGCCGTCGGAGGTTCCAAAACTACACAGCCGTACTCAAGTACGGACCTTACGTACGTCTTGTACAGCAGCTCTCGTGTAGACGTGCTGAATGCTCTGGAGTTCCTACGAAGAAAACCTAACATTTTCCCTGCCTTAGCGGTTACATAGTTAACCTGCTTCTGCCATGATAATTCTGGGGTGTACCAAACACCTAGGTATTTAAACTGTGTTACTTTAGATATTAAATTGTTATTCAAGGTGTAAGAGAATTTTGTTATTTACATGTACCTTACAGACCTTCGAGAAGGCATAGTGTAAGGAGGGAAATACGGTAACATATTAGTATGGAATCGGAAAAGAAATAAACATCAGCATAATGAAAGGAGTACGCACAAAACTTGGGAAATTAATACATTAGCAAATACAATATGTAGAGCAATAAAAATAAATGGTAAACAACAACATAATAGCATAATAACACTGTAAACGTTTTTGCATTTTATACAGTAGTAAGTATTGTAAAAAAATTAGGAGCACTGAAATTCTTTAACTCGTAGAAAATGCAAGAAAATTACAAAAGACGTGACGTGCTTAGACGGTTGAAACGGCATATCGATCGGTTAGCAGATTGCGAAATGCAGTGTGTTTAGATTGGCAGGCGATGTTATCTGGCAGTGCGTTCCATAAACGGACCGCATGGGGCAAAGCTGAAAAATTAAAAGCGTGTCATCATCATCATCATCAGCCTGGTTACGCCCACTGCAGGGCAAAGGCCTCTCCCATATTTCTCCAACAACCCTGGTCATGTACTAATTGTGGCCATGCCGTCCCTGCAAATTTCTTAATCTCATCCGCCCACCTAACTTTCTGCCGTCCCCTGTTACGCTTCCCTTCCCTTGGAATCCAGTCCGTAACCCTTAATGACCATCGGTTATCTTCCCTCCTCATTACATGTCCTGCCCTTGCCCATTTCTTTTTCTTGATTTCAACTAAGATGTCACTAACTCGCGTTTGTTCCCTCACCCAATCTGTTCTTTTCTTATCCCTTAACGTTACACCTATCATTCTTCTTTCCATAGCTCGTTGCGTCGTCCTCAATTTGAGTAGAACCCTTTTCGTAAGCCTCCAGGTTTCTGCCCCGTAGATGAGTACTGGTAAGACACAGCTATTATACACTTTTCTTTTGAGGGATAATGGCAACCTGCTGTTCATGATCTGAGAATGCCCGCCAAACGCACCCCAGCCCATTCTTATTCTTCTGATTATTTCTGTCTCATGATCCGGATCCGCAGTCACTACCTGCCCTAAGTAGATGTATTCCCTTACGACTTCCAGTGCCTCGCTGCCTATTGTAAGCTGCTGTTCTCTTCCGAGACTGTTAGACATTACTTTAGTTTTCTGCAGATTAATTTTTAGACCCACTCTTCTGCTTTGCCTCTCCAGGTCAGTGAGCATGCATTGCAGTTGGTCCCCTGAGTTACTAAGCAAGGCAATATCATCAGCGAATCGCAAGTTACTAAGGTATTCTCCATTAACTTTTATCCCCATTTCTTCCCAATCCAGGTCTCTGAATACCTCCTGTAAACACGCTGTGAATAGCATTGGAGAGATCGTATCTCCCTGCCTGACGCCTTTCTTTATCGGGATTTTTTTGCTTTCTTTATGGAGGACTACGGTGGCTGTGGAGGCGCTATAGATATTTTTCAGATATTTTTCAGCGTGTGTGTTGCCATAAATTCGGGTGTAGCTGAACTGATTGTTCAGTCGTTGTGACGTCGAGGATGCTTTCTTCAGGTTTGATAAGGTTAGGCCAACTGTGTGAACAAATCTATGAAGTAGTAATAGAAGGGAAATATCACGGCGAGTAGTTAGTGGTTGCAACGAAAGATCGATTTTTATTTGGATTACACTTGACTGGTTACTATAATTTTTAGAGATAAAACGGCTCGCTCTATTCTGGGTGCTCTCTAGGAGTTCAATGAGGTAATTTTGGTGAGGAGACCATATACAAGAGGCGTACTCAATTTGTGGCCGTACAATAGTTACGTAAGCTAGTTTTTGTAGTGGTGAAGGCGCACTTCTTAAGTTGCGGCGCAGAAATCCTAATGATCTGGAGGCGTTAGCTGAAATGGAGGTGATGTGTTTAGTCCATGAAAGATTGTGTGTAAGGAGCACTCCTAAGTACTTATATTCTGTGGTGTGGTCAACTATGTTAGAATCCAGATGATAAGAAAAGTGAGAGTTAACAATTTTTCGAGAAAAGGAAACTACTTTGCACTTTGACACGTTTAAGGACATGAGCCACGTAGCACACCAATCACTGATATGTGCAAGATCATTTTGGAGTGCCGCGTGGTCAGAGGGACAGTTAATCGAACGGTATACAATGCAGTCGTCAGCAAATAATCGTACAGAAGATGATATATTGTTCGGTAAGTCGTTAATGTAAATTAAAAAGAGAAGAGGCCCAAGTACACTGCCTTGAGGCACACTAGAGGTGACGTCAGAGAGGCCAGAGGAAAATTTAGCAACAACAGTGTACTGTTCGCGATTAGTAAGAAAATTACGAATCAATGATAGGGTTAGTAAGTCGAGTTTAATTGCTGAGAGCTTTGATATCAGGAGACTATGGGCTACACGATCGAATGCTTTCGAGAAATACAAAAAGATGCAGTCAATTTGTTTATTACTGTCCATATCAAAGTGTAAGTCTGACGTGAATTCTAGTAGTTGGGTTTTGCAAAAAAATCCTTTTCGGAAACCATGCTGTTTCGGGTAAAAAAGGTTATTACATTCAAGATGAGAATATATATGGGATGCGATAATGTGTTCCAGCATTTTGCAGCAAATGCATGTTAGTGATATAGGACGGTAATTATCACAAGAACTCTTGTTGCTTTCCTAAAGTCTGTAGGAAGCATACCAGCTAGTTGTAAGCGATTGGTTAAATAGGTGTAGCAGAATTTTGCTTGATACTAGTATTGTGTTCTTTAGTACTTTAGAATTTATACCATCTATACCAGAGGATGAAAACATTTTAAGGTTATCTATAAGATCTACTACGCCTTTTAAAGTGATAGTGATGGGAGCCATGTACTGGAAATCAAAATCGGGTACAAAAGGTATGTTAAAACTATCTTCTCTTGTAAAGACGGATGTGAAAAATGAGTTGAATGCTGTCGTACATTGACTGTCAGGAATAGGTGTGTTGTTTTTATCCTCCAATGAAATATTACTGCACTTATTACTAGGGTTAACTATGTTCCAGAATTTTCTTGGATTGCTTGTAAGAATTTCCGGTAAATCTTTTGAAAAATATTTATTCTTGGCGACCAATAAAGCTGTGCAGTACTATTTTAGATAGCTTTTGTATTTATCCCAAGCCAATGTTGTTTGTACGCGCTTTGCATTTTCATATAGGCGTTTTTTCTTGTTTCTCATTCTGTGAAGAGTTTTAGTAAACAATGGGTTGGAATTATCGCTAGTTATAGTAACAAGAGGAACGTGCCTTTCAATCAATGTAGACAACTGATCTCTGAACAGAACCCAATTTTCGTTGACAGATCTGCTGTAAAAGGATGGCTCCAATACATCAACAAAAAAGTTGTCCAGTTTTAAATTGATGATATCATAATTACCTTTATTGTAGTCTCTAATTTGCTTTGTTGTGGAAGCGGTGGACGCGCACAGAATATCGATGGTCACTTGGAGTAGCTGGTGATCACTGAATCCATCTAAGTAAGTTATGTGTGTGACAGTTTCTGGAGCTGTTGTTAAAATGAGATCCAAAAGATTGGACTTACGAGTCGGTTTATTAACTACTTGAAATAGGTTAAAATCTAATGTTAAGGAAATAAAGCTTGTGCACATATGACACGAAGAGGATAGATTAACCCAGTCGATTAAAGGAAGATTGAAATCTCCGAATAGGTACATAATATCTGCCTGATGCAGAACAATTACCTCATTAATGCTGTCATGTAATGCAGTTACGAAGGAAAAATCAGAATCCGGCGCACGGTAGCAGTTACCGAGCAGTACCTTCACGGTGGATACAGAGCAGGCTACCCAAATGATTTCGAGGTTAGTACGGGTTTGAGCAACAAATGATGTGATATTCTTTTTTAATTCCTTTCATGACACCGCCCCCTCTTTTCTTATCACGGTCGCGCCTGTATATGTTGTAGGTTGTGTTACCGGGGAAAATTTAGTTGTCAGTTATTTCAGGGTTTAACCAGGTTTCTGTAAAAGCAAGAGCATCCGAATTGCAATCGTCGAGAAAAGAAGAAACAAGATCGCGCTTTGACAAAATACTACGGATGTTAGCAAACGATAATGATAAGGATGAAGAAGTAAACGTTTGAATCGGTTTATGGTGATAGCGCACATGCGTATTGTGCCGGAGCTATCTGTTGACCATGACAACTGCATCGTTTGAAACATCGTAGGTGTACGTAGTCTATGCGCATTCGGTTGACATGCAACTTAAATGCCTTGTTATTATTCCTGGCAAAACTAATTAATTTCCGCTTCGCTTGTCGCGTTGCGGGAGAAAAATCCTCGCGGATTGAAAACGTCGATCCTTAAGTTTAGGTGCTGAAGCCAAGATACGCTCTTTATCTTTGAAAAAAGTGACCCTTGCTATGATTGGCCTGCGTTTTTCTTCAACCCTACTGTTACTCTTTCTCGGCTAACATCTCCAATAAATTGTTGCAAGTTATCTCCAGCGTTGCTGAACAGGATAATTTTATCTGCAGACCACAGGTTGCCGAGATATTAGCCGTCGATCTTCACTCCTAATCCTTCACAGTATAACAGCTTGAATACTTCTAAGCGTGCATCAAATACCATTGGAGAGATTGTGTCTCATTACCTGACCCCTTCCTAGGTCGGTATATTTTACTGGTCTTCTCGTGGAGAATAAAGGTAGCTGTGGAGCCTTCATTGATATTTTCCAAGATATTAACGTATAATTTCTGTATTCCTTGACTATGCTATGCCTCCATGAATTCAGGTATCTCTTCTGAATCAAATGCATTTTCGTAATAGGTTGATTGTACTCCGCAGATTTCTCAATTAGCTGATTGATGATATAGATGAGATACATTGTAGAATATCCCTTCCTGAAGCCATCCTGTCTCCTGGTTTTACGGAAATTAATGTTCTGATTCTATTGGAAATTACCTTGGTGAATATTTTGCATGTTACTAAAGTGAAGCTAATGGCCCTATAATGCTTCCATTCATTAACGTCTGCCTTCTTATGGATTTACATGATGTTGGCATTCTGCCAGCTCTCTGGTGCAACTGAAGTCTTGATGTATTTCGAATAAAGGGTCGCAAGCTTCTCGAGTATAATATCCTCTCTATCTTTGATTAAGTCGACTGTTACTCCGTCTTCTCCTGCCGCTTTCCCCCAGGCATATCTTGCAAAGCCGTTCTAACTTCATTTCTAGATACGCATGGAACTTCTGTATTCCTGTTCGCTACTTCCACTCAAGGCTATGCGGCTGCATAGGGTACTGTACTATTCAGCATAGAATTCTTCTGCTGTTTTTACTACATAATCGAAATTGCTAATAGCATTACTCTGCTTATTTTTCACTGCATACATCTTGCTTTTCATATGTTTCATTCTTACTGATTTCATGATGGGACTTTTTTACTGCTTCCCAACCTCTTTAACGTTATATTTCGAATATCATTTATCAGCTTTGACAATTCAAGGAATTCTATCAGATCTCTTCAGTTAGAGACACTTGCATGCTTTGTCGTTTCTTTATTAAGTCCTTTGTTTCATGGGAGCTAAAGACTACCTATTTGTTGCCTTAGTGCTTTTCCTCTCACTTTGACTGCTGCTTCTGAAATCAGAAGCAGCAGTTAAAGTGAGAGGAAAGTTTAGGAGAGTAGTTACGATTTCTTTTTATCAACCTTTACAGTTCAGCCAATTTCACCTGATCTCTTGAGTTAGATACTTTCGTCCTTTGTAATTTTTTATTAGTTCTTTTGTTACGTGGTCGGGCTTACCTAAATGTATTGTCTTGGTGTCTTACCTCCAACTTCACTAGCGGCCTCAGAAATTACTCCATACGATCTAATTCGTTATCTCTGTTAGCTTCATTTTCATAGAGCCGCTTATTCGTCCGCGAGCACTAGCCTGTACTCATCGAGGGCCGAATTCGCGAAACCTCTCAGTTTGTCACCGCCCGCCGCCTTCGCTAATAATATGTCTAGCTACAGAATTGTTTAAAATTCTGCCTTACCAACTATCCCAGCGTAAAAGCGCTGTCTAAATACAGGCTCTTCTTTTCCTCTGACTGCTTTCAGGTGGGCCTGTTTCCTCTAGACTTATTTCGCTCGTTACGTCTTCAAATTGAGAGCAATCCTTCACCTCACTAACATAATTATGATCACTGCCTGTAGCCTTCCTAACATTTCTACGGGGTTATTTAACATGCGCCTAGTGTGCATTTCGCTGCCATGGAAATGAGGCCGCCCTGCATGGTCGGCAATCGAACCCGCGACCTCGTGCTCGGCAGCGTGACGCCACAGCCGCTGGGCCACCACGACGAATCCTTTTTTAGCCCGAATCCTAATCGTGGCACTCGGGCGTTTCCGCATCTGATCCGTCTCACGGTCTCGAGTCGAACCTGCAACCTCGCGCCTTTTTCAGCAGACAAGCGGGTTCTGTACAGTGCGTGTCGCGGCGCTATTAACTTTGTCAGCGCTGTGTGTATAGCCGCCCCCGACCCTTAACCTAAACAAACTTGCTCGATTATCTGCTCTTCTGATTGTTCGGAAGCATGGTTGCTGAGGTTGAAACTACAATCCTAGTCGTTCTAAGAACTGTTCATGACTTGCCGGTCGCATACGCTTGTGCGTCCGTGATCAAGATTCGCCCGAGTCTGTCCATGCGGTACCTGCGAGGTCCATGTATATAGGTCGTGAATCTTAGCACCAAATGTTTCGCCAGAGATATAATTTGGTGGTGCACGATTGAAGCGCGACTAGATGAGGGGTGGACAAACACTGAAACTAGGAAACCTATGTAAAAAGAAACGTTCGAAAATTTTAACTCAAAATACTGTCATACGAGTAACCATTCCGTTTCAAATAGCTTTGATCTACTAAAACAACAAATGTTAATTTTTTTTCTATTTAACAATTTATTATTTCGTTTTTGCTGACCCCTACCCACCAGTGATTCTGGCGCAAAACTTGGCAAGACTGTGCGAACCAGCTGTTATGTTTTACGGGATGGCGTTGCTCACTTGAACACGGTGGTTCAAGTGAGTCTGGCATGCGCTGAACTTCAAAGTTTGCCTGGCCTAGCGCACGGCGTTCACTGGCGAAAGGTGTCAGTGCAGTTTTTTTTTTATCGCGCAAACTCACTCTGCGGCATCCGACGCGCTGTGTCTCGTCGTGGCGATCAATTCAGAAGGCTCCCCGAAGAAACGCCGCGCCGTGTTCGTTCACTCTCCTTAACACAGGCTCTGCGTATCCCGCGGACAGCAAAATTAGTAAGTAGAATGCTTGCTAAATGATAATGTGGGGCAATGTTGTCTGATAACGGTTGGATGTGTACATGTTGTGGCCTAGAATTGCGAATGATTCTGTGAAAAAGTTTCGCGTATGTTGCTATATATTACGACTGTGTACTGGCCATAGCACTTTTCATCCATTGAAACATGTTTTGTTTGGTCAGTCATATCCGTTGCATTATTTTAGAAGAATTATGTTCACATTAAGACATACTTTCCAATAGTTTAATGACACGCTGGTGCTTCAGCTGAAGCGAGTCGCAATCTCGCCTTAGCCTCAAAAGAAAAATAACTGGTGGCGTTGCGGTCGACATGCCGGACGCTAAAGAAATTCAAACATCGCGCCAAGCAGCATAAGATCTTGACCTCACTGCAATTACCGGTTCTGACGTCACTTTTTGTTTTCTTGTTTTTTGCTTGGACATTTTAGTAGCGAATTCGACTGAACAATGACAAAGAGCGCTTACAAACGAGAAGATACGTAGATTCGGCCTCAGTTTTGTGAATGTGCACCTTGGGACCTAATTCACGAAGCTTTTGTTTCGTAGTTGCTCTTTGCCATTGGCCGGTCACCTTCGCTAACACTATGTCCAGCGCCGATTGGCTGTAATTTTTTTTGTTATGAAGAATTCTAACAGCATGCTGTTAGTTGTCCCCCCGATGCGTAGGTGGCGACGGTTGCAATGAGCCGCCATTTACTTGACATGTGGGCTTCTATGGAAGCCTCGCTACCAGTTTACATATAGCTTGGCACCTGTTTGAAAATGAATTCGAGTCTGCAGAACCGTGAACGCAGTTATTATGCTAGCACGTTTTTCAAGGACAGACACTGGCCTATAGCGGAGGCATTATTAACAAAGGCGACAGGCCAATGAGAAATAGTTCTTACGAACTGCGAGCTCGTGGGCTCAGCCTTATGAATCAGGGTTCGTATGCAAAAAAAAAAAAGCTCTTGCGCTAGAATTCCTCATAAGAAAAAAAATTACAGCCAATCGGCGCTGGACACAGTGCTAGCGAAGGTGACCGGCCAATGGCAAAGAGCACCGACGAAACAAAAGCTCTGTGAATTCGGTCCCAGGGTCCATTTTGAGAAATATGGGGCCGAGTCTTCGTATCATTTCATTTGAAAGCGCTCTTTGTCATTGGTCAGTCGAATTCGCTACTAAAATGTCCAGTTTCAAGATTGGATGGAATTTTACCTCACGAACAATTCTAGCATAAGAGCATTTAGGGAATACGAGCGCTGTTCTTATAACTGTTCGTAACATTAGCTGCCAGCCAATCGCGACGTTGGACGTATCAGCGAAGGCCAATGGCAAAGAGCACTTACGAACAAAAGCTTTGTGAATAAAACCTCGAAGCAGTATTCACGATACTTCGGTTGCCTCATTGGACGGAATTAGGGCGTGCACCACGTACGATAGCGATTGGCTTAATTAATAAGGAGGTAATCGCAGCGTTGGCGGTCAGTCTTGGGCGGCACTAATTACGCAAGATACAATTGTACAGATACAGCTTCAAAATGACGAAGCCTTCTTTTAAGGAGAACTCCTCGTTGGCGGTTCTCCTTTGCCAGTATAAATACATTAGCTGTCGCGTTTGGTCAACAGGATTTCTTGCGAACCGTTCTAGCTTTATGACGACGGGTCTTTACGCGCGTCGCATACCGATTTTTTTCTGTGTGCGTTGTCATGGCGTATAGAAGTAAATAAAGCCTACAACGCTTTTACAATTACAAACGTTGTCTTTAATAGGGACGATAAATGTGATCACTCGTGACCGTATGATGTGATGGCACGCGAAGAAAACGAGACTCGCACCCATGTTTTGACACAGCAGGGTTGGGGCACGACGATGTGCTCCCTTCACTCTGCATGCTGCGGCTGTGGAGCTGTGATGAAACAAAACAAAAAAAAAAAGAAAGAAAACGACGTGTACTCACTCCAGAAATCCGGCACTTCGTTCCATCTGCGGCTTTGCGGTTGTTCGCAGACACACTTCCGTTGCATATCACCATGCAGTTGCTGTCCGCCTAGTGTTGTTGTTGAAAGAGAACAAATAAGGAAGTGAAAAGAAATGACTCTTAGGGGGACTCTATGCAACGTCAGTGCGCTGCCACCACGCGAAGTGCACGGAATGTAACGAGTATAGTAAGCTTCGTGCGTTGCAGTCGGGTGGATGGCGATTTCTCCTCTCTCACGAAACTTCCTCTACCTTGCGGGCTTCCGCAGAACTTATTTGCCACTTTCAGTGCCCATGCGCTTCGATTTCTCGAATAATTCGCCCTCACGCTACGATCTGTATCGTATGGTAGAGCGACCGCCCCGGAAATGCGTTGTTCCCGGTTTCGAACGCCGGACCAGGACAAACATTTTTTTTCAACTGCGAATCACTTTTTCTGAGAAACGCGTGAGGGTATCTTTTGCAGCTTCGTATCCTTTGTAATTTATCCATTTTATTTTTGGGTTTAAGCTGTATACGCATAAATTTGGGGCCGTCAACACTGCGTGAGAAGGTAAGCAAGTAACATGACGTATTTTCAACTTTGTGTTATCCCTGTAACGTGTATGCAGTCAGGCAGTCAGAACTAATATTTATGCGCCAGAAAAAGACCGTCAGCAAAGAAATGAAAAAAAAAATTGCCGTCTGCTTGAGTTATCCTAATCATCTACCTGAGCCTTGAGGTTGTTTGCCGGTGACTTACACATTAAAATAAAAAGCAATCATTGAACAAAAGCAAGTTATCAAACGTAGAAACACTCACCCGACAAGCAAGTAACCATAGCTATCAGTCTTAATTATGGTGAAAATAGAAAGCCGAGGTGAGTCGGTTGTTAACTGGGCATTTTTACCAGAGTGTGCTGTTAGTGGTCATTTAAATCTTGATAGACTACACTCAATGCTAGTTGATTTAGACGCGTTCTTCGGTGACACTGAAAATGCGTATGTGTCCTAATGGTCTTCATAAACTTTCAACGGCCGTTCTAACGTGCCATTAACCAGGCAGAACCAGCGGCTATGTCTTGGCAGCCGAAAAAGAGAGCAAGTAAAGAGAAAACAAGCAATAGGAAGTAACAACGCAGTCGAATGAGAATGTCAAATTAATTTAGCAAATGTCTCGTGACCACGCAGGCTTTCGCATTCATCCTCTTTAGCGTATGCTAAAATGACTTTCAACTTATGATCAAAAATTTTCGGGCTGCGCCTACTTCGCTTATCGCGCACGCGACGTTACAAAACCGCGAAAGATACACCACGTCAAAGCGACGTGTACGTACTACACATGCACTTATATGCCGAACAAAAATGGAAAATTTTCGGACTTTATTTCGGAGCGGAATTCTTATCACAGAAGGTGAATTGTAGGGGCCGACAAGCTCAGTACAACATATGTGTTGCGCGTTCATGAAATTTGTTTGTTTGTTTGCATTGTGTTACGCTAGGTGCCACTGCTTAAGTGCTACTTGTGCATGCCTTGAGTATGTACACGAGGTGATCCTTCTGCATGTATGCAGGCCTATGCTCGATTATAGAGCGCAGCTCTTGGCGCCTGTTCCTGGGTAACCAAGTGAACGAGCACGGCATCCCTCGTAACCGAGTGAACGAGCACAGCGAAGGATGAAAGAGCGAACGCGGAGCGCAGCGGGGTGATGAAAGACGGCGACAGCGAAGGGAGCGCGAGGAGCAAAGAAGAGGCGAAGGGTGCAGCGGAACCATGAGGCGAAAAGCGGAGGAGGAGGGTATGGCGAAAGCGTGAGAAGAAAAGCATAGTGCCGCGCAAGACGGGCTCTGCGGCAACTATGGCTACCAGATGCCGCCATACTAGCGCGTGTCGTCTGTTTACTGATGACGCCACCGATACCATATATGGAAACAAAGCGCTGCATGAGCGGAGGTTTGTCTGAGGCGGCTGCTGTGGATCGCGCCCACGCGTCATCTACACGCTGTCTCTCGCGATATCCCGATTAGAGAAGCAGTCACGCCACTCTTCCCTCAGTTTGCAACGTGCCGCACGAGAGAGATTGTCCGCGCCAGCCAATATATCACAAAATCGAAACACATATAGAGCTGCGCCCGGATTACGCACTAGGAATTATCGTAAGCGTCGGTGAATTTTATGTGGGTGTCTTCAACATTATGCTACTCTAATAGTCAGACAGTGTGTGTTAGGGGGGGGGGGAGGAGGGGCGTGTCACAAAAGTGGCGGTATGCCTGCATTCTTCTTTCGTACCTTTCGTACAAGTATAATATGCGCCCTTATAGATTCTATTCGCTCTGCGTCGTTTATGTGTTACGTCGAACACAGCAGTACACTAGCCAAAGTCGGCATGTCTTTTTTTGTTCTATTTTATTCTCTTGGACGCAAGGTCATCCATAGCACAGCCAAAGCATTAACTTGAAAGAATGTAAGTTTTGTCTGCATAGCGCTTTGTCTTTGTCGTTTATACTCTCCCTGGATATTTTTGTACCCTAAAAGGCTAAATACCAAACATTAAGGTTGCCTTGTGTGTTTGCTATCTTTTTTGCTCGTTTTAAAGTGACCCGTAGCAGTATCGAAAGTGTGATCCTACATGCCTGTTGTTTTGTTGTGTTTAATTTTTTTCTTGCTGCAAAGTCATCCCAGCTATAGCTGAAGTCTTAATAGTGGTTTGTTAATCCGTTTTTCTCCCGGCTACAACATGATTGCCTCGTAGAACTTAGAAGTGGCGGACGTGCTTGCTGTTTTGACTTTACATGAATGTGTGCGTGCCGTCCGGACCACACTCGGTCCCTGAGGCAGCGGTCGCGGGTGTCTGTAAGCCCTCCGAAGCCCGGTCGACCAACGAAACCTCAGAAGCGAGGCCAGCAGGCAGACCTATACTCAGTCAGTCTGCTTTGGGGTAACTGCTCGGTACCGCGCCGACAATCCCGCGTGCGTCCTCCCGACAAAACTGTCCCCTGCCCCATAAACACCGCCGTCTTCGAGTGCCGCTCTTCGTGTGGCGTAGTGGTGAGCGGAGTGTCGCTGCTTCCCCGTTAACCTTAAGTCTGTTTCGAACTCTCTTCCGCTAACTGTAACCAGATACACTGTAAATTCATGATTATCAAGGTTGATTGTTCAATTATATAACACGTTAGTTTATTTGGCCTTTCTATGTTGTCGCAATTTTCATGTATGTATGTTCTACTGATTGTCAACCGTACACGTTGAATTGTCAAAACGGGTTTTAACTGACTGGTAAACTCTGTTTCTGTTCACGTGATTTGAATGCATTCATTGCGTTTGCTACCGCCATATATATGCCGAGCTACAACTTCTAATGGCGTAGCACAGCTCACTGCCTCAACAGTCCGGAGATGAGGGCAGATACAGAACATATTCTGTACTCGTGTAATCCTGCCGTTACTTCTCCTTATTTCCCTTACCCTCTCCCTCCTTCCTGGAGTGCTTGGGTTCACTCGGGCTCGGCGGATCAACAATGGGCCTTAGCGGAGTAAGCACTCTTCTTTACTGGGTCTTAGTGCTGGCCTTAAAATAAAGTTTTTTTCTTATTCCTTTCGAGCATCAAATCCCTTGTCATTTCTCGGTGGCGATCTTGTGCTCACACCGGACTCGTTACAAGACCTTATGATGAATGGTTGCATTCCACGCGATAGCTAGACCTTTTTTCTTAAAACATGCCTTGACTGGAATGATCTGTTTGCCTCCTTAGTTAGCGCTACAGTCATTGATCGTTCCCGCGGATCACTCGTCAGCCATAATCTGAACCGCAGTACCGTTTTTTGCAAGCAAATCTGTCCCCAATGTGACGTATTATTTTCTTTTGTTTGTTGTGTATGTGCAACGAATTATTCCAGTTGCGAATAATTTAATTGAAATTGTTGTTTACTCGCTCGTTCTGTTCTCCTGTGCTATCTTGTATTTATTCTTTCCTTGTATATCTCAGTACAGCTTCTCCCTCCTCTGATGCATTTACAACCTTATGGTAAAACGAATAAATAAGTCGGACGAATGGACCAAGCAGCGTAAAGGTATAAATCTAGGGGATGGCAGTCAATCAAACCTGCACTTTCAAGTACGGTGCAATGCATGCGGTCGTGCGGATTGCAGCCGGACTCGCGCGTCGTGCGCTCGCTGTCAGTACGGCGCTTGGAGCGCAAAACGAGGTGGTGGCAGCGGGAACGTACCAGGAGGCCGTCGTTGTCGTTGCATTGCGTATTGCCCTTTCCGGCATCGCCATCTGCGGCATCGCTTCTGGAAGCTGCGAATACAGAGAAGGAACAGAAGGACGTTTTTAACTTCCGCCGTGCTGTACAGAACACTTGTAAAATCGCACCTACATCACTCGAGGGCTGGGCAAAGATACTTTGCAATTGTGTCATGATACGATACAAGATACTCGGGCAACAAGTGTTTGAGGAACAGATACAAGATACTGCCGCAATTATTGCATCCGATACGATACTTTCCACTGGCATCTTAAGATACTTCGATACATTCGCAAATTTGCTATTATAGATCTATACAAGGTAGCAGCTAATGTATGAAATCGACTAGACGCAAGACAACTCCATTCTTGCATTCTGAAGACTTCATAACAAAGCACCACGCAAGAGAAACTTCGATAACGACACTACAGCGGCATCAGCATTTGCGCGAAAGACGCCGCATGCAAGGCGTACGCAGCACACTACGGTGGCTACAAGCAAGTGTCATGGCACCGATGCAACTAAAAAAAAAATCAAGCAAACAAAAGGTCGGCTTCGCGCACACGTCGGAGCGCTTGCTTTTGTCGAGACTGCGCGTGCAACACCGCGTCACTCTGTTACATCCACGGGGACGCGCAGAGCTCATCGCTGGAGGGCTCTGGCTGAAAGATAAAAGAATGCCGCCTCCTTTAGTTTTATTCTGGTGGCGTAGTGGCAGCAGTGGCAGCTTGAGAAGCGGAGCTCAGCCAACGTTTACAGTACGGTTATGTTGCGATCTCGGTATTTTGTACATTAAGGTACAGGATACATTTTTTCATGTATCGGAAATACAGATGCTGATGCACGTCTTTCCAGACGTATCATGATGCAGATGCAAGATACCCAAAGGTTATCTAAGAGGCTATCTAAGATACATGTATTCTCGATACTACCAAGCATTGCTTCACTCTCTTCTTACCCTCCTTTTCTCCTGGCCCCAAATCCACCTATCCATCGAAAAAAAAATCGCGTCTCAATCTCCCCATAGGTCTCTGCTTTCCCAATGATTTTTCTCGAGTGGCAGAAGTGTTTCACTATAGAGAAATAATGCTTCGGCTCTCACGCCTTCCTCCGCGGCCCCCATCCCGTGAGCTGTCCGAAGTGCTCCGGCATCTACAGCTGACGTTCGCCACCTCTTGCGGCTCAGCCCAGGAATGAGGGTTACACGAATTGCTTATAGACTGCGAACAGATCCGACAAAGTATGCTCTTTTTTTCCCGACGGATGTTTGTCATAAGGGATAATAGTTGATGCGTGCTATATGTATGACATTAGGCAGCCTATCTATTTACTTATATATTTATATATTTATTTGTTCCAACTCCACTCGCACGTTCCAAGATATTTATTTATTATCTTTTCTTATCTACAGCACCATTAAGGTATTATTATATAGGTGGGGGGGGGGGGGGGTGGACAGTACTGTGACACATTCCTGTAGACATATAAAGACAGCAATGCAGACAAATACGAACACTTTATACTGCTTTGCGATAACTCGGGAGAACAAGGAAATCACCAGAGATACATAAAATTCTAATAAACCGTACACTACAAACATTCGTGCTCACCGAAAAAGTCCGAATACCTCCTGATCAAGTCCCGCAGAAGTAGCTGTCCCAGGGGATTACCATGGAGAAAGCGCTTCCTTGAACTTAAGGTCGGAGAACTTACCATCCCGGAGCGCCCCAGTATAAAAATATTGGGGCTAGACTTTCAGAACACGCTGCGCTGCGGGCTCATGTTAAAGAAACTCCAGAGAGCGACCAACTACACACTACAGCTCATTCGCCGGGTGGCTAATCGGCACCACGGCATGGGCGAGGGCGATCTTCTTCGACTTGTGCAGGCATACATAGCCAGCAGAACCATGTACTCGACACCATATGTCAAACTCGCAGCCACGGACTTAGCCAAAGTAAACACAATGACCAGACGAAACACAAAGGTAGCCCTGGGCCTTCCGGACCACGCGGCCACCGTAAGGCTAGATGCCTTAGGCATGCACAACACGATCGAGGAGCTCTTAGACGCTCACCACACAGCCCAAGTCCGTCGTCTCTCGCTAACCCCGGCTGGCCGCACAGTCCTCCGAAAGGTCAGTCTCGAGGCTATCCCCGAAGTTGCAGAGTACATGACGATTTCGCGAAAGGTCAGGGGCATATTTATGCCCCACCTCTACCCCGCAGCATGGACCCCGAGCTCCATCAAGGCCGTCGGCAGGCCCGTAGTGAAGCCATTTGGCGACGCTACGGCTCGCAAGATGAAGTGGTCTACACAGACGCGGCCAGACAGCCTCGCGGCGACCTCATGACCGCAGTGGTAGCGGATCACAACGGAGGATTGATAGAACACACAACAATCACGGCTGGCCGAGTGTTGGAAGCGGAGGAAACCGCGATTGCCATGGCCATGCATGCGGAAGCGAATACCGTCATCAGCGACAGCAAGCAGGCCATCGGCAATTTCGTCCGCGGTAGAATTTCCAAACACACATACCATGTCCTCAAACGACGCCCCCTAAGCGGCTTGAAAACCCTCGTGTGGACTCCCGCTCACGCGGCTGTGCCCGGCAACGCGTCGGCTCACAGTTTGGCTCGAGATCCCGCGCGCCGAGCCTCGTCCGCGGATGCGGACGGTGTGAATGAGGAGGAGAGACACGAGGAGAGACACGAGCCGTGTATGTTGCGCGGACTCGAGGCATATTCGCGCACTTTTAGTGTGTGATCTGTGCGGGGAGGCACTCAACTTGGCTCTTTGATGCACTTTTCTTTTGAAGTTCCAGCTTTAGAGCGGTACACCTTATGAAATAAAGAAAGGCGTAAATATATTTGTCTGATAACGAGGGAGGACCAACCTAACTTTCTTGGTTTTTCGGAGATCTTTTTCGCAAAATTATGATCATTTAAGATGTATTTAGCTGGTCATAGCTGTGTGCACTCCAGCTTCTCGACAATACACTTTGTGAAGGGGCCCCAGGCAATGCATGCGTATTCTGTGTTGCGGATTCAAGCAATATCTTTTGGTATGTGTTGTGTACATCCGTTGAAATCATGGATGCACTATGAGCCACAACTACATTTCTACAGTGAAGCTGTATATGGCTAGGGTTCCGTGCATTTTTGTTGTCTGTGAACGAAAACTATCCTCATCAATGGCTCATACCCCCGTAATCATTCACGCTCTCGTAAGCAAACAAAAAATGCAATGGCTCATAGCCCCGTAACGCCAGAGGCTACAAGCACTCAGAAAAGTGAAGCGAACCGTGCTTAAATTCTTTCTAATCAAGCATACAACATACAGAAGATCATGTCGAAAACTGCCATCATTATTGGCTCATACCCGGTAAGCAAGCAAAAAATGCAATGACTCATAGTTCCGTGAGGTTTATGGTTATTGACTTCGAGTGAATTAGCTGCGATGACATGTGGGGATGCGAGACTCTCACGCGTCCCCTGATATGTTGTTTTCTCGCACAGCTCCCGTCTCTTGTAATCCGGCTTCTCCGTGTGGCTTTACTGTGGCGGTCGGTATGCTCGCAGGGTAGCACGAGAGATGGCGCGAGTGTTTTTCTGTTAATGCCACCTAACGGCGGCATTACTTGGGCGCAAAAAGGATTAAGGCTCTTCCTCTTTGGCTCAGTGTCGGAAAGCGGCGCGGAGGTTCTGCGCGTGCGCCGATCCATGCTTCTGCGAGACCGTTTCGCGAGGCCTACCCGGAATGGACGAACACGATCGTTCGAACGCGCCACCGTTCGCGTGACCGTACGCGCGTATGACCAGGCGTTGGTGTCCAGCATGAGGCGAACATATTCGCTCGCTATGCGGTCGCGGTGATGAAAGGTGCAATAAATGCCCCCGTGATTGTTTGCACTACTGCGTTGTTGTTCCTTTGTCCCAAGAGCGCCGGTGAGAATCCGCACAGACACTACCCCTGTGATCGCTGTCGGCGATTTCAATGTGGATGTGTCGGTACAGAAAAGGTAGCGGTTTACGCTTTCCGTGTTGCAGACATATACCTTGCGATGCCATACCGATCCGGCCCAACCGACCAACCAGTGGCGTAAGTGCATCGATTTCACATTATGAAAGCATGTTATTTCAGTTGCGAGTGAAATAATGATCACCGATCAAGACAATAAATGAGTGTGCCTACATTTCATCACGATGACCACCCATCGATACAATAAATGAGTTCGTACCTTTGTTCAAATTAACAATGTCACCTCCGTTTCGTGTGCTATATGGCTTTGCTGGTCAACCACCTTCACAGAGTGGAATGGCTCTTGATTTTTAGGTATGTAGGACCCTCCACGCTTTCATATATATACCAGTGGCGTAGCCAGAAATTTTGTTCGGGGGGGGCTACGCCACTGGCCCAATATATATATATATATATATATATATATATATATATATATATATATATATATATATATATACATGTATATATACATATGAAGCTAAGCTTTAGCTCGGGTGCTCCTATTTAAGTACATGTAGAAGGGGAATTCGTTTTTCCCTGCAACCACTTCACCAAATTTGAGGAGGCTTATTGCATTTAAAAGAAAAATTTGAATTCTAGTGACTACTGGCTTCGAATTTTTCATTTAGGTGGTCAATTCTTTATTAAAAATTGGCCAAAACTGAAAATTTTCAGAAAACGACATTATCAAGTTTAGAACTCCGTGACTCAACAATGAAAAATGATATCACAATTCTGTGAATTGCATCTAATAGTACATCTACAGCGGACAAAATAGATATGTTACACATGAATCTCAAAAAAATTTAGTATTGTGAAAATACGGCTTTTGCAGAACCCTTGTACACAACGTGACCAATCCACGTAAGATACAAATTGACATAGCAAACTTGTCCGCTTTGACTGTTATAATAAATGCCGTTTACAGAACCATAATATCTGTTCTTCATGCATAGCTATTAGTTTGTAAACGTCGTGCTTCTATTTCTTCAAACTTTCGAATTTTCCAAAATATTTTAAACAAAAGTCAGGCCCTAAATCGAAGTTCTGTTTCCAACAGACACTAGGATTTAACTTTCTCTCTCAAATGCAACCAATTTCAATGAAAGAGATTAGCAGGATTATCTCAGAAAAGCGTTTCTGCGTTTTACAAGTATTTGAATAGGCCGCGTCGGATTCGGCCCGAGCAAAAGCTTCCTCTTAAACAATTTATCGGGGGATCAAATACATGAATAATAACTGCATTGTCATTTCCAAAGATGCTGCAAACGAATTCTTGAAAGCTACGCACTGTAAATACAAGTAAAATATGTATTTTTTCATAAAATATTATACTCGTATGTGCCAAAATTGTGCCCAACATAACTGACGTCAATGCTTCCATGTTTTTTTGTCTATTTATTAAGTAAAGAAAATATCACACGAACTTTAGAACTATATCAGTTCGAAACCAGGAAAGCAGTGCATGCCGCTGATATGAAAAATTAAAAGGCAATGAACTGAGCAAGTTGAGGACAAATATGTTAATGAAACTTTGTCATCCAAGAACCGTGCTTACATTCTTGTATATATGCAATGGCCAGTGAAAAATCTCAATGACGCTGTCGTTTGTTCCAATGTATTACGCAGGAGTAGCTGTCCCTTGTCGTGTATCGTGAGTAATTGCACCGAAGTTATAGTCGCGACAGAGAGCACGTATAAAAAGCAAGAGTTCTGCAAGATATATAAGGGCAAGTCAAATGAATGAGCCAACAACGGAATACTTTATTTAAAAGTAGTCTTCATGAGTATTTAGACATTTGTCCTATTGACTAACGAGTTGCGTGATTCCCGTCTTATAAAACTCCTTGGGTTACTGCTTCAAAAAGTCTGTATCTGGTTCCCTTGAGCTGTTTTTTCGGTTGCCCCAAAATGTATAAGTCGCAAGGTGACAGGTCTGAGCTGTTTGGCGGACGTTGCAGCGTTTCCCACTTGAACTTTGCCAGTTTTGTATTAACCACATAAGCGACGTGGGGACATCGATTGTCGTGGAACAAAGTGACCCCATTCGTCAATTTTCCACGTTGTTCGTTCTTGATTGCGACACGCTGCCGTTCTGGCGTTTCACAATATCGGAAACAATTGATAGCCTCTCAAGATTTAACAAATTCTATCAGTAATGGACCCTGTCGATCGAAAAAAAAAAAAGTCAACAACACCTTTTCAACGGAAATGATGGCCTTTACGTTCTTTGGGCGTGGTAAATTCGAATGTTTCCACTGTAAGCTTTGCCGTCGTGTTTCAGGCTCGTAGTAGTGGCACCAAGGTTCGTCCCCGATCACAGTTGCAAACAACAAGTCGTCATGCTCATTGTGATACCCGATCAGATGAGTCAAGGCAGCGCAAAACTTCTCCGTCTTCTCGCGATGGATAAAAATCTTGGGGATGCATTGCGCACCAAAGAGCCGATAACCGAGAAGCTCATGAATTATGGCGTGAACCGAACCGTGACTGATGTTCAGACGGTCTGCCAGTTTATCGATGCTTGTCCTCCATTCTTGTTTCAGCAGCTCATGAACCTTTAAAATTGTGTTGGGGGGTGATTGCACGATGGTTTTGGCCCTGTCTTGGAATGTCTTTGCAACGTCCTTTGAACCGTTTGCTCCAACGCTTCACAGTGGTCAATGAAATGCAGTGTTCAACGTACACGGCAGCCATACGGCGATTGATTTCTGTTTTGGAAGCACCTTCAGCTGTCAAAAACTTCGCGACACCGAGGTGTTCAACTTTTGAAGTGTCCATTATATGACGCAACCATATTCAACCCAGTGTATGAGAGCATTAAAGAACATTTATCTTCACACCTGCGTGTCGCTTTTGTAAATGAGGCATGTCGTTCTCCTACGCGCATGCCTCGCAGATAATGAACCGAACCATTATTGCGCGGTTAGGGTAGGCTCACTTCCATTTGACTCGCCCTCGTACATTAGAAATGCAAAGATACAATGGGATGTGCAAATGCGAAAATACCGCTTGATAAAGGACAAAAAAGTGTCACTGGAAACAAAGTTCACTGCATGTATAAACAAAACCTCGCAACAAGATATTTAAGTATACGTATAAGTCTCCAATGAGTCTATGTATGTGAGAAGAAGTAACTGTATATAATACGTCAAACAAGGCAAATAAACATGTTGCAGAATCATAGATTCACAGAATCCTACCTTCCGCCCCCATTCCATCCACTCCCCCCGATGTATTGCGCGCGACGGAAGGCGGCGCGCTTGCTCCCCGCTTTTCTCCTTTGCGCACACAAGACTGAGCCACCATCGTCGGCTCACCCATTCCACCTCCCCTCCTACGCTTTCACTCGCACATACAGCATGCAGCGCGTGGTCACGATGTTATCACCCTTGGACTTTATACGAAACATGAGGGCGATGGCAGGAATGTACCTGGAGTGTCCATATAATTGCTTTCGCAATAATATAATAAACGCATCCGGCAACTGAACCGTCCCGTCGCCCATTACTTTCCGCAAAAGAAGTATCAAAATTGAACTTTCACCATGCGACAATTCGCTGCGCCGCAACAATGTATTTTTTTCCTGTGAGGCGGAGGCACCGAAATGAAAAAAAAACGCATAGGAAATATGTTGGCCAGAATCTAATGCCTACTTCGGGCACCTAATGGGGCTACGGAAGGAATACTGAAGAAAACATGAGACGCTTGGTCCACTGAGAACCATACGCATACTGCTCAGTTTCCTACAGCGGCGAAACAAGACTTTCCGGAAAGGTTCCGCTCAAGGAATGCGGTGCAATCCTTCGAGTCCCCACAGTGATGGCGGCGAGCGACCATTGTTTTTTTTTATCGTCTGCTGGCCAGAAAGCGTCCAAAACTCTGTCCGGTGAAAATCCACTCGGCCAGAGCAAACCGAACGCGCACCGAAGTGCACCGCACGGTGGTCGGGGCCATACAAGAGAAAAACGTATGTGCTCTGGCTGGCTCTGGCAGCCCCGCGGGTAGGGTAGCGAGAACAAAAAAAAAAATTGAAGAGGCTCAATGTGTCCTCGCGAATAAAAGTCAAAGTAGAAAAAATGAATAAGAACGTAGTTACTTTGGCTGGCTTTAGTGTCTTCAATGGATGCTTTGGCGTAGATTTAAAAAAATTTGATATTTTTTTATGTGACATGACGGCACAAATGAACCACCCCAACGCTTCGTCTCATTGGACCTCGCTGCCTGCTTTGTCAACTTGTCTGCTAGTGTGTTGACTTGGCTTGTCTCGTTGTATGTTCCGATGTAAGACTTTAGAAAAGTCAATAGACCTTTGGCGTCAAATGTTTATAACAACATTAAACCCACAAAGTTCGGCAATTGAAAATCTAAAGCACAACTTTGGAAATGTCAATGCACCTTTCACATCAAGAGCTTATGAGATATATACCCATAAAGTTTCGCAATTGATATCCATGCGCTCCATAGATTCCGTGGCCTCAGTGAGATGCCGCGGCGAGCCCACTCACCATCAAAGCGCCCTTGAAACTTTGTGCTCGGATGGGACTGCTTGGCGTTATGTGACTCCCGGTGTATGGGCGTTGCCACGAAATCCAGCCCGAGTTTGCAATCTTCGCGGTTAAATGTCTTTTCGAGCGTCAAAAAGACATTGTAGACAAAATCCAGAGTGATTTCCGGCGCCGGGGGCCGCTTTGGTCGACGGTGCATGGACAGCACGAAAAAATTTCGGGGGGGGCTGAAGCCCCATAAGCCCCCCCCCTGGCTACGCCCCTGATATATACCCATATACTATGCCGGCAAGGCAGCCTGCTCGAATTAAAAATAAAATCTCTTGTGCCCTTCCACTCAGTGAAGGAGGATGACCAGCGAAGCTGTGTATGTGGGCCCCTTAATGGGCGAACTGCACATACACCGCGGTTCGGCCCGGCATTGCACTATCTTCGGCATGGGCCCACGTATGGGGAGTGCTTAACGCCTGCTTCACCTCCGCCGCGGGTCGGCCCGGCATGGCACTATCTCCAGGATCGGCCCACGTATGGAGAGTTTTTTGCTTACCACAACGACACGAAAATTTCTTTGGACAGTAGAGGTATATACAGCTTCGCTGTAAAAAACACAAATGGTGTCGAGCATGGCATGATGCGCTCTGACGTCCACCTGCACCGCCTATCAGCGGATGCTGCTGTTAATGGTTTACTATACTTACAACAGAAAGCAGGGCAAGTTCGTGTTTCCATTTCTAGCAGCGCAAGAAAATAAAAAATAAATAAACAAAGGAAACTAAAAAACGAATACAGTTCAAGGAACATTAAAAACAGAGAAATAAAGAAACCAATAAGTAAGAAAAATGCCGTTGTGAGCTAATGACTGACAGACAGCGCTGTTTCATCTTTTTCTGGGAATCTTGTTTTTTTTTTTGCTTTTATGATAGAAATTGTCGTCTGTCATTTCCTATATGTAAAGTATCATTTTACGTGGATCCTTGGTTCCTCTACGCTGCACCACATCCACTTGCACAAGACATCGATTGGCTGTAAGTCGTGCTAAAGAACTCGCCGCGGTGGCTCGTTGGATATATGGCGTTGTGCTGCGGAGCACGAGATCGTGGGTTCGATGCCCTGTTTCGGCGGCTAGCTTTCTTTGGAAGTGGATATGCAAAGACGCTCGTGTACCGTGCTTGGGGACATGGTAAGGAACCCCAGACATAATCTGCAGCTCTCTTAATCTGCAGTTAGGGTGTTCCTCGTAAACAACTGAGAGTTGTTGGCGCATTAAACGTCGTAATTTTACGCACTACAATGCATACCGATTGGCGCGCTTGCTTATTCCACTTATAATATCTGCGTGTACTAAATAGTTGTTGTTATACTCTAATGTCATCGAAAGTTCGTGTAAACGCCGTCGTTTATATATCAGTTACATTTAATCGTTCAGGCTGGCATCTTTTGTCGTCATCAGTGAAGCAAGGAGCGCGCTAGATTCTCCTTTGCAACAAGGAAACATGCACGCTTCGTTTCATTCACGCGAATTAAATCACGACTCAATCAATGGTCAGAATGTATTAGTAGCAGTTAGAACTCTCCGTGGCATGAAGCATCCGCCGAAGAGAAACATACCGAGGAAGAGCAAGGTGCACACGACGAGCACCGCTGAGGTCATGGTTGGAGCTGGAGCTTAGTTTCCTGCTTGATCCACCTGGCAAACGGAGGTGCGCTGTCCTGCAAAGTATCGGCGCAGTTTGTTCAAGGGTGCGCCACAGCCTAGCAGCTTAATATCGGTGCGACGAGTGGGAGTAACATGCTGTTACGTGACACTGTTGGACTCTGGTTTGCAGCTTCGACTGTCACGCGGTTGAAAGCGCAGGAAAGGAAGTGAGTGTTTTTGCCGCTTGCAAATGCGGGTGACTGGAGCGTATCGGTGTGCGCGCGCGCGCGTGTGTGTGTGCCACGGGGGAGCGTTGAGGACGCACGTAACAAACACGCGCACGCTCGGTTCCTGGACGGGAGTTGCATTAGAGAGCGGCAGCGTCGAGTGGCTTCCGGTCCTCTCGCCGTTTCCCAAAACATCACGCGAGTCCCTCTGGGATGCGTAAAGAGCCCCGTGCTTTAGCGCTGCCTCGTAAACTGCATAACACGTAGTATATACGGCCTGATAGGCAAACTTTGCCCATAATACCAGAGTAGATCGCGGCATACCGGAGGCTGAGGATCATTAAGTCAAATTAGCCCGAAACGAGGGTAAGAGATATCAGAGTGATGGCAACAACAAGGGGATGCCTGCCCACATTGTTTGGCTTCCGCACTGACAGGTATCATCGAACACCTGCTGTGGTCGTGCCATGACCTACACCAGTTCCGCGACCGCCACCTGTATACAGTGGGTATTCATCCCATGATACCATCAAATTGTGATGTTTGCCATCGTGGACCGTACTGACGTATATTGCCGACACCGGCCAGCATTTGTACATAGGATCACTTAGAAATCTAAAACAGAACATCCAAAACAGAAATAAAAGGACTTCGACCACTTTTGTTAGGTTAAAGAATGAAACTAAGGTAAAAGGCACCCACCTCCGGCCGGGATCGAACCGGGAACTTGTGCGTGCCACGTGTGGCCTAAATATGCCCTCAAGTTATACTTTCTCGTGTGTGCACGTGGGTATTTATAGCGTAATCTTCGGATGTGTTAGCCATCGGAGGATCAGGAACACCCAAGCATATTTCAATGATCACTTTTACATTTTACTGATTCGTACCTAATCGCACTTAACCCTGTCTGGGTCGAGCAGCTGAACTAACAACAACCTTCAACAGCACAGTATTCCTCCAACGAAACCACTTTTCTGTGGGGTTAATGAACAGGCAACCACGAAGCTTTAAACAAATAACACATAAAGATTTTATTTTATTTATTTGGTGATGTCAGAAATGTTGGCAATTTTCGTCACCCGCTTTTCCACAAGTTTTGAATGTCAGACGATTATACCGAAATAACACAAGGATATGAGCAAATATAAAGCTATACGCACACACGTACACTCAATGACGATCACTTACGTCAGCGTGACTGAATTGTAGTGGGCGCGACAGACATTTCGTACGATGTATCCATAAGTGTACAGGCAGAGAAAACAAACGTAAGGACACTTGTAAAAGCAGCGCATAACAACAAACAACGAAGATGAGGAGCCGGTGGGTGCAGGGCTGTTTCTATAGCAACATAAATTTTTATTGCAAGCACGAAAATAAGTGCACCGCTGGGTCACACGTGACAAAAAGGCGCCAAGAAGCTACAGGTGCGTATCAAGGTGACCAAATTTACGTGCTGTTCAGTGCAACGAATGGCCTCACGACACACTCGTCACCTGACTTATGCACGAAGCCTAGTCCTTTTCTTCGTCTTTGGTCGTTTCGCGCTGTTGTAACAAGTACGGAATGCTAACACGCTGAACGCATGATTCTTTTCAATGTAAGGATACTGGCACAATGAATACAAAAATGGCGAGCAAATACAAGATATACATACTCAAAGATACACATATGTAAATAACTCAGCAAGCAAATGTACGAATAATTGATGAATATAGAAAATAGAAAAAGAAACTACAAGACTTAAGCGTTTCCACGCTGTTCTTAAGCGCTGTCAAGCACTCGCAGTTTGACAGTGTAACGCTTGTTACACTTGTGTTTTGTAAGCAACAATTAAATTAAGTTGTGGCGTTTAAGTGCCGAAACTACGATCTGATTGCAAGGCCTGCTGTAATGGAGGACTCCTGAATAATTTTGACCGCCTGGGGTTTTTTAATGTGCACCTAAATCTAAGTACATGAGCAGCTACGCAACGAGGCGGTGGAACGCGTTTTACCGAATGGCACAAGCCGTGCTGTGACAGTTATGCAAATTCGTTGAGATCCAAGAGGTTATCGGGCATTCAAGGCTTCGCGAAACGATTGGAAGGAAACGGGACGCTGGTGAAGAAGCCGCCACTGTGGTAACGCACGAATTGGAGGAAGCACGCGGATTTCTTTTTGGGCTGCTGTAGAGTTGATGTGAACTTGAAAGTTGTAAAGTTAGTTAATCATATTGACACTATGAGAAAACAACCACGAAAACAAAAGCGATGATTAAAGGCGGCGCTATAGGTATCGCAAAGGAAAGGTGCCCTTTTTTCATCTTTTTTTTAAACATCATTATTCGCTTTCTTAGGCAACATACAATTGCTAAATTTTACACATGCGATTGATTTCCTGCAGTCGTGAACCCCAACAGAAACTCAGTGATGGAGTCGTTAGCCCGTGTAGACAGAGCACTTCTGGCGGGGACGGAGCAGCGGCAGATAAATACTGTCGAATTCATTATGGGCAAAATATGTTGCCTCACGGTGAACGGGCAAAGCGTTGCGCAATCTTGGGAACATGCTAAAATGCCTCAGTAGATACCCCTGACCACTCTTCTATACATAAACCTTGTCGTATATACCTGAATTGCATTTCATCCGCCGTGGTTACTTAATTAGCGGCCGCATTTCCATGGGGGGGGGGGGGGGGGGGGAACGCCCGCGTACTTGGATTTAGATACATGCTAAAGAACCCCAAGTGGTCCAAATTATTCCGGAGCTTCCCGCTATGGCATGCCTCATAATCAGATCGTGGTGCTGGCACGTAAAATCTCATAATCTAATTAATTTTAAATTACCTTCCAATTTTAAATTTTAAATTAAATTAGGATTACGAAAGTCGGGCCTCTCGGTTAACCCCCTTTCTTCTCATTCGCTGGGCACTGTGTACGTTTCCGCCGATTACTACGACTAGGCGACATTGCCCTTTGTTACATTTGATTATAATTCGCCGCGCCACGATACCGCCGGCTGTTGACAGTTTCTTCTTTTTGGCCGTTATCCGATGCTACCCACGGACACCTTACTACCTGCCACTTTACATATACCATCGAAGCACGCGCAGGATGCGATCGCACGGGCAACCGCTGTGCGTCATATTGCCGCAACCACCTTACTATGTCGCAGGCGCCACTAAAGTTCCGTTACGACTGCCGTCGTATAGGGATGTGCCTATTGCTTTCCTGGTGCTCCTCTACATGAGCGCCCACTCGAAGGTTTGGTTTTTCAACGAAGCTCCTACTACGCTACAACGCTTCCGACCGCGTTCTGCACCAAGTCACTGACGAGACTTGTATAAGATTGATCCGGTCAAGCCAGCGGAGATATATCTGCGCCCGTCCAGGCTGATGCCGTTCATGTTGCTCTGCTTAACGCCGTATAACGCGTCTGTTGATGCTGCGCTCCGACCCGCCCGTGTGGTGTGTTCGACCGGGGGTAATGGCGTGAGACAGACGAAGAAGATGGCAGATTAGGCCAGCGCCACGACGAGGCTATTGCTATTCCTAATTTACCTTATAATGAAAAAAAAAATCTATCAACATACACTTTTGTGTTATATGTCCAGCATCGGGATTGCCTGGAATTCTCTCTTGTATACGAATAATGCTAGCATGAGAGCCTTTTGTGAATATGGGCCCAGCTCCTTTGTTTTTTCTTTCTCTGCGCCAAAGAATTTGTGGTCGGTCTGAATCCTGTTCGCGTGTTTCAAACCGGCTTGCTGCGCGCCGGAGCGCTCTGTCGCTCTGCCAAATTAATCGTTCTGTCGCGTCATTTCCGCTGCTGAAATAGCGAACGTGTCTGGTTTTAGCGCTTTATTTAAGCATTGGGCGCACGACACTGGGCTTACTTTATTTGTTTATTTTTTCGCGACGGTTGTATTTTGTGCTTATGTGAGGTTCTAGGAGCACTTCCAGGGATCACGGACGGCAGAAATAGGCGACGCTTAAGTCATCTCAATATCTTGATATAAATATAAATAATCAGTAAAAACATTGCATACCGTTTCTGTAAACGACCGCGCGTGACAGCTTTCGTGAAGAGCGGGTACGAAGCACATTGGGGGGGGGGGGGGGGGGGTGTTTACACTGGCAGGCTCAGATTGGCGAAATCCAATTCGCTCGCTCAAGGATTCGAACGGCTACTGCATATTGACCAGTGAAATCCTTAATTTTCTACAGCGACTGGTCACTGGTGGTTATGGATCGTGTTAAATTATTGTTCCCTCAAAAAATTCGCAGCCAATCGCAATAAGTACAGTCGGCGTCAAAAGGGCTTGCTTTTCCTTCATTGCTTGATTGGTTCGTGCGGTACCCCATTTAACCGGCTTGAATGCGGATGACGCACGTTCAAAAGGTATACGTGGTCTTGAAGGACGAAGCTGCAAGTGTGGCCAGTGCTTGTCTGCAGTTTTGTAATGAAAATGAACAATCTAACGTATGTTACTTTTCCTCGTGCTGAAATGTTAGATATCTGACATGGGCAAACCAGGCACTGTAAGCGTAAAGTAAGCGCTATACAGTAAATTCTACTAACCTAACGGGATCGAAAGAACTCAGCGAACCAGCGAGATCTACGGCTTCGAATTAACTGCGACGGCAGAAGGTTGTCATAGGGGTTCACCACCATCTTATGGTGATGCTAGCCGTAAAAGCAGCTGTACGACGCATACTATGCAGTCTTCTGCTTGCAGGTCTTATTCAAAAACATGATATAAAAAAAAAATTCACGGGGTGCCTTAAATCTCGCTTCCTTTTTTAATTCATTATTGGCCACATTTGTCCCTCTGACATCCTGTAGCCTAACTCGACGAAGAAGCGATTTCCGTCTGAATGCAGTTTTCCTTCCCGTGACGTAACACTATAATTATGAGCCGTCAGCGGTACAAATCTCGGCTAAGTTCAGCCGCCGTACTCATTACAGTGATGTTAAGAAATTCGTCTAAACACGTTTGCAGTCACGAAAGGCTCCCACAAAGTTTTGCGTCATGATCCCATTTCACTTACTTACAGGGCCACTTCTCGGGAGAAAAAATAAAAAAAACATCGGCGGAACCCAACTCACCATGGCTGTCGCTGGTAATGCGTTTAGCATTGAATCAATATAGCGACACAATGTATCGCCACCGTCGAAACGAGTTATGCATGAGGCGTGTGCTGAAGCGGTGCTCCTCTTTCGCGCTTGCCTCAAAGCACTCGGCGCCATCTAGCGCCGCCGCCGCGAAGCCTGCGTCTTGCCTCCGAAATGCATGGCGCGCCGGTGCAAGGGAACGCTGACGATCGCATCATTCGGAAACCGAGCTCCTCTCTCGCGCTTGCTTCTGGACACGTTGAGCCATCTAGTTGCGCTGCCGAGAAGCCCGTGCGTGGCCTCCGACACAAGAAGCGTGGTGCGTCGGTGCCTGCGAGCGCTGAGTATTGTTCCCTCACTTGCCGCACACTGTTACGATTGGCGTTTAGCACTGTTGTACCCGGCATCCCTTGTCGACAAATGATGTTTCACCTGCGAGTGTGCAGCTATGAAATAGCCTTCACGCTGCACCGTCGTTTTCTCAGGACCAGGGAGCTGGCGACTAAATCAGCGTCACAAAACTTGACCCGTGAGACGAGTGCCCGTCTGTACTAGACTGGACCCGACATAGAGTGTGGAACGCAAACAAAAGAGCTCATTTCGAGGCGCCAACAGCCGCCGCCCTTGTGGAAGCAATGACTACCGCGAGGACCACTCCACTCTCACCCTGACAAGCGGACCGTCACTAATGGCTGACTAAATTATAAAAGGGGCCAACGTCGAGGACTTCCGCGGGAAGGACTTCGACATCAAGTGCCACGTCGTTGCCTCGTATGCGGGGGCGATCGTGCAACATTGGGAGCGGAGTCCGGCGGAACGATGCGACGTCATGGGTGGGATTTTGCGAGAGGTTCAACGATTGTGATTGACGGAGAACAGTGAATTTCCCCGACAAAAGAAAGGGGAAAAAAAGAAGTGCTTAAAAAGCTGATGACAAGTTAGATCACCTGAACACTGTACCTATGAAAGCTTCCCTCATTTTCTGTGCCCATCTGTCAAAACGTAACGGCACAGCCTACGTCTGCTCTTTGCCACTGGCCGCGATTTGCGTGATAAAAGAATGAAACCAGACTTACCTGTTGCACGTATCCTGCGTGGCTTGACTACGTGTGTACCAGAAGGACGCCTAGGTAGTGGTGGGCTTCCAACGAAGTGATCTAACCTTTTTATGGCGTCTCCCCTCTATCCAAGCACGCACACAAGAATCGTGTCCACCTGACACCCTCGCTCTTTCCTCAAGACGTCGACGTGGAAGCTTACGTCGCGAAACGCTCGCGTCACCCGTGCTTCGCACTGCAATCTCGCGAAGCACAGCAGATACATGCAAACATATATAGCTTTAGGCTCCGAGGCATTCCGGAAGCTAACCCTTGCCCCGCGTGTGTCAACTTGAGGCGGCAACGATGATGGCTCAGCATTCGTGGTCAACAGCGCCTACGAGGAATATGCACGATGCGCTTTGTTTTACGCATGGTTTGCCCGTGGATAGACAAAAGAACTGACTTATTTTAAGCGCTGCTGCGGCGAGCAACTCGAGTGATGAATAATTCCGATAAACGGAACATTTTATTTATTTTTTTTGGTCTGCCGTGCATTACGCGGTCCCGTGGATGCCGCTGCTTGCATGTACACCTCACATAGCTCATGCAGTGCAGCTGAACCCATCTCTCTACAAAAATTGCTAGAGCGAACTCTGGTGCTGTGGCCGTTCAGCTACCCCGGGAGCGATGCATATTACATGGATTCGTTTAATCGTTGTGTCTGCAGCTTCAGATGTTCTTAGGGTGTCATTCATTATGATTTACATTTCTAATTTTCCGAGTAATCAGGGTTTTCTAAATGTAGGAAGGCAATCACTTTCTGCGCACACGCGTAATCAATGAGGCATTGTTGCATTTACAACATAATAGTTTGTTGAATATTATCAATTCGCAAAGTCACAAGGCCGTCTGAAGAGGACGAAGCTTAGAGAAATCCATGTACGGCCCATCATTCGTTACCGTAGCACTAGTGTCTGCCCTGGCAATTTTCACGGAAAACTCTATGGCCTAAACTGCGAGTCTCATAATCAAATTTAATCAAGTTAATTGTATTCTGGAGTTTTACGCGCCAAAAGCACGATCTCATTATGAGGCACGCCATAGTGGGGGACTTCAGGATTAATTTTGACCACCTGGGTTTCTTCGACGTGCACCTAAATGCGATATAGAAGTACACGGGCGTTTTCGAATTTCGTCCCCATCAAAATTCGGTAGCCGTGGCGGGGATTTGGTCCCGCGACCCCTCGCTCAGGGGCACAACGCCACAGCCACTAAGCGAGCTCGGCGGGAGCTCGATCAAATGGGTGGAGCGAGTTTGTGCACCGGGTGCGTGACGCCGCGCTCGTTTTGGCCGTGTACAGGCGCGTGATGAAAACGCGGGGCCCGATTCCCGAAGCTTTGCTGTCGTAAATCCTGCTTGCCAATGGCCGGCCGCCTTCACGGATGCCGCTTCCAGCATCACGACTTCCGGGCATCTGCTCTTACGAACAGTACGTTCTAGCGTAACGGCTTTTTCAGTCGCGCGGCTGAAAAATCGAGCAGTGAGCGACTGGCCCAAAGCGGCCCCTTTTCGAGAAAAGCGAGCATGTGCGACCGGTCGCTTTGTGAACAACCTGGTCGTGCGACCGCTGTCGCCGGAGGGAATGAGCCTCATGAGCGTTTTAATCCTTGGACAGCTCAACCCACTTTTCTGTATAACGAACACCTGGCAACGATCTTGCCCTTTTCGTCAACCGATTACCCAATATTCTGCAGTCTTTTAAAAAGCAGGGCGATCCGGAAGGGCACTGGGTATATGCCGCTCTTCGAAGAACAGCAGCAACGGTTGTTGTTGTTGTTGTTGTTGTTGTTGTTGTTGTTGTGGTGGTGGTGGTGGTGGTGGTCGTGGTGGTCGTGGTGGTCGTGGTGGTCGTGGTAGTAGTAGTAGTAGTAGTAGTAGTAGTAGTAGTAGTAGTAGTAGTAGCATCGTCGCATAGCTCATACTTACCCGATGCTGGGATCGAGCCTGCCTTTCGGGCGCCCCGAGGACCCGCTGGACGGCCCAGAGCTGTTCGTCTCGGTCGTAGCTCTTCGCGGCTGCCTCGAGCCGCGGTGGGATAGTTCTTGATCTTGCTTCTTCTCAGTTTTAAATAAACAAGCAGGACTAAGTTACGAAGTAAAGGTGTCACGTGATAAGTGACAGTTATACGAAAACCAGAACCAGCGTGCAGTCAACCAAAGATGGTACTTATTCCGCCTGGTGGATTCCTGACTCTGAACGCGAATATAGAAGAAAAGCAGCGTAGAGAAAGTTACTGTATTACCAATGCCCACGTAATTGGAATGACTCTAAATTTGTTGCAGCTACACTTACGCAAACATTTGAGCGAAAGAAAATTATAACGTCACAAATTACAGTTACCTACCACAGTATAGTCATAAAAAAGCCCTATTTAGGTTTCTACAGTCTAAAAAGATTGTTTCAGCACCAGCAAATGTAAACCTCATGTAAAATTAATCCTAAAGCTCAGGTGAGCTGGTGCTGCAGAAATTTTTTCTCGCTGGTTTGCGCTTATTTGTCTGACCGCGTACAGTTCATCGATGGGGACGGGAATTACACGGACGGCCTTCCCAGTCACATTTGGGTGCCTCAAGGAAGTGTATTGGGACCGTTACTTTTTCTTCTGTATATGAATGGCATTGTTAACGTAATCTGCCCTGGAGTCCAAATCCAACTGTTCGCCGACGATGTTGCATAGTGCAAATATCATTCTACAAATGACCAACACAATATAAGTGCTGGTGTCAATAACGTAGCAAAATTGTATGATCAATGGAGTATGAAACTTAACTCAGAGAAATGCGTGTTTCTTCTGATTACTAAAAAAAAAAAAAAAGCAGCGCCTCGCGTACACCTATAAGCTCGGTTCCCTACCGCTTCGACAAGTTACTAACTACAAATATTTGGGAGTGACACTGACTAAAAACTTGTCTTGGAAGTTCATATATCTAACATTGGTTCATCTTCCTTCTGAAAACTGTGTTTGTTAAGTCATCAGTTTAAAAAAGCCCCCACTAATGTTAAATTGCTTGGAAAGCTTGGGTCTGAATCAACACATACACGTCCCACCATTACCTAAGAACACTCGCCCTCTGCGCATTCAAGAGCCCAGGCCGGAAAGAGCCAAATCCTTATGAAAACGCTCATAACGCTTTGCAAACTCTAAGGACGTGGCCTATGTAGACGCTGCCGAGTGTCGTGACCGAGACGCTATAAAAGCGGCTCTACTAGATCAGCAAAATCAAATCATCGCTGCAAGCTCAGCTATTACAAGCTCGCCGGAGGTCGAGGAGGAAGTCGCAGTCGCCTTGGCGTACGCTTCCTCCGCAGCCAAATTCATAATCAGCGACTCAAAGACAGCTATGCGAAATTTCGCGAAAGGGCACAGCTCGCCTGAAGCCCTCAAAATTCTGGCCAGGGTACCCGAACCCCGGCACAGATGGACCCCACTCGTTTGGGCACCGGCGCACTCCGGCCTTCCGGGAAACGAAGCTGGTCACAGTGCGGCGCGAGACCTGGCCATCCGCAGCCGCACGGCAACCTCTTGCCCGATGAGCTGTTCGAATCTCTCCACTACTCAGGCAGGAACCGGATGGTATCCTACAAGGAAATTCTACACTTTTACCGCCAGGCCAGGGGGCATTACCCTGCCACTCACAAAAATTCAGATAAAAAGCAATCAGTTACCTGGCACCTTTTACAGACGCACAGTTTCCCAAACCAAGTGACGTACAGTCACCTCTATCCCGGGCCATATACAGCGGATTGTAAATTATGCGCAGGTAGAGCCGATCTTCATCACATCATGTGGGCATGTCCCCTGATAAGGACCAGAAAACGCACTGGCTTATTGCCTCCCCTTCCCACCACTACCTTAGGGCAGTGGGAGACTGCACTGCTCAGCTCAGACCTGGACCTCCAACTCCGGGTCGTTCAGATGGCCGAAGACGCCGCCAGAGCGCAAGGCCTGGCCGCCGCCTGGGGAAGAAGAGGACGGGCTCTCCCAGTCTCCTCCTCTCCATCGCGGACAAAATAAAGTTTATACTACTACTAATGTTAAATTGCTCGGATACCTCTCACTAATCGGACGTTAACTAGAATATGCATGTATCGTTTTGGACCCATGCATTAAAGTGAACATTAAACAACTAGAAAAAATCAAAAGAAAAGCTGTGAGGTTTGTATTTGACAAATTTCTGTATCCGGCTTTCTCAGTGAAATAATGCAGCGCAATCAAATACAGTCACTCCAAGTACGATGGAAAGAAACGAAGTTACGGTTCCTTCGTATACTCATTAATAATGAACTACCAATTGAACTTCCCTCATTTCTGTCCCCACTAATAACCAGACACCCCTGTGGTAGCGCACTAACGTCTTATTTTCCATGAACAGACAAATGTTAGTTTCATTTTTTCCCACGTACAATACTTGTCTGAAATTCCTTATCACTCATATTTTCTTAAGTTTACTTTTCATTGTTTATTCGCTTAATTTGTCTTATATGTTCGATTATGATGTCTACGCTGCTTGCAACTTGATTCCGCAGTATGTATTAAAAGAATAAAAAACACACACACACTTTAAAACGTTGCCTACATATGACTCATGACATGGACTCTATTTCATCCAAATTTGAGCTCGTGTGTCACATTTCTTTCCATCATAGCACGGAGGAAACATGCGTTGTTAGATATGGCGCCGTTTCCTGAGGCTACTTCGAGTTCCCCAGACCACATCGGATTGCAGCACAGCTAATTGAGGAATGCAGAAGCAGGAAAGCGCATTCCAGAGGAGACACGAGCAAACAAGTTTAAGGCAACAAGTTCACGTGCCAACAAGTTCGTGCGTCGCCGGGATTAGAAGGGGGCCTCGTACAATGGAGCTCAATCGTCCCCCTTCGGCTTTGAAGAAGGCATCTGCTACCGCTGCGGAGCCGAGCCACCGGGTGCAGGTGGGCCCTTGTGCAATGAAGCATGAGCGCCCCCCCCTCCTTCTCCAGCCAAGAAGAAGTGGATTGCCAGTCTGCGAGGCAAGACCACAGAGAGCCGCCAGGTGTGACACCGCGACACGGGCGCCTACCATTGGCTGAAAGTGGCGTCACCGGAGAGGACTCTCCCATTGGTCAAACATGACGTGACTTACAGTGCTCGAAGGGTTTATAAGAAGCCTTCCAGAGAGACCTGAGGATTCTGGGACATGCCCTGATTCCCTGATTCACCTCTCTCGAACTTCTTGCCGCGGGCCGCAGCGTCCGAGTTGCTGCCGGCCCGTAATGACTGTACCAATGTTACTTGTCGCTCACCTCCCTGTACATAATGTAGAATAAATCCTCCCAAGTTTGGGTTTTCATCCCGAAGTCCGTCCCCCAACCCCTACAGCGTATAAAGCTTGTGTAGCGTCGTTATTAATCAAGGTATAGTCGTGAAAATTTGCACACACAGAGAGAGAAGTGGTTCTTGCAGGGAAAGGAGGAAATGCTGGCACTATCTTCTGCAACCCTTGCGGGAGCATGGCTCAGCGCTAGCAGGGGGATGGATATGGGAGTGAAGGAGATAGAAGGAAGGAGAAAGGTAGAGAGTCGCCATGGCAGCAGCGGAGCAGCCCGGCCTGAAAGGCCCAGTGTCTTCGACCGGAGGAGTGGAATGGTGATAGAACATAGGAGGTGGCCCAGCAAAAGCGAAGTTTAGGCGGATCAGAAGGGCTAAGGGGGTGAATAGCCGTTAAGCTATTCGTCTTTGAAGAAATTTCCTAGAGTCTCGCCGAGAGCACAAACATCAGGCATAACGTGCGACCGCCTTCTCGTTTTTACTAAGTATAAGGTTGGTGCAGTTCTCAGTGGGCCTCCAAAGACTGAGGGCAAACACTCTGCGCGTTTCATCATATCGCGCCTGCAAAAAAAAAAAAAAATGTATGCAAAGCATTTAATAAATCCAGAAATGCTAAACTGCCGCCAACTACTTAACCCCCTCTTCCAATTTTTTTTTTAACCAGTTGTGACCTCAGTATCACGAACTCTGTTCTGAGGGCACTTGGAAGCATTACACATTACGACCCTATAAGGCTTTCTAGCTCTTGTCTAGAAATGTTTCGTAAAAGACATAATACACCTGCAAACAATTAACTTTGCGCACATCAGTCAAAATATTACGCCTACTTTCACTAAATTTGATCTCGGTGACAATAATATTTATTCCAGGACGGCGGGACAAGTTCTTGGTAGTTCGTAAAACATACTTTTAACTGCCTGGAGTGCTTGCATAAATAATTTACTGCAAATGCTGTAATTAACCGACACACTGCGGACTTTCTTACCCATCACCCATAACATGCCTACCTATATTTCCCACCAATTTAAATAAGGTGCGTCTTTCTATTCAAATTATTTTAAAATCCCCTAATTAAGCCAGAAACGTTATACTTTCGAACCTTATTAGCAACAGCCCCACATTTTCACCGAATGCGCGCTATTGGCACCTATAGTTTTACAGGACACTAGGAAAGATTGCGGATGATGGTCGTATAACGGTGCCGAGCACCACGTTCAGAAAACTTTCGCAAGACCTCGTGAAATACGCTCCTAACGCTCATTTCTACAAGTTATTCTACAAAGCTTGTAAGTAGCCAACACAATTTAACCTTTGATCGTACACCACCCAGAACATCCCCACCCCCCTCCCTCTCTTCATCTTTGTGCAAATTTATTCTCAATTCCATGCGTATTTCTCCCAGAACAGAGGGCAAACAAAGCACGGCTTCCCATACGGGTGTTTTTTTCTTGAGCTGCACCAAACTTTTAAAATTAGGAAAATATTAATCACGGTAGCGTTATGTTTACCATTCGAGTGTACGAATTGGCAGCCTCTAGATATAGATCAATTTCCGCAATTACGTGCGTAATTAGCGAAGTCACGGTAATTACCTTTCTAATTATTAACAATAGGTGGCTACAGCAAATGAGTACTTCGGGGCCGTCCTCGACACTACCTATCCCAACGATAAAATCTTGAATAGCGGAGTTCATGTGGGAGCTACACGAACAATCAGTTCCCCTTGGAAGGCTCCTTGAAACCGAAACTGGCTGGAAAAAGAGCGTCTGTGTCGCACTATGTAATGAGAAATGCTTGCTGACCTTGAGAATACTAGGATGTAAACATTGATTTATATAAATTGTGCTAGCGGCTCTTCATTATACGAAAACTATCCCAAAACTATTTGATACACGATTCGATTAGCTTCTTGCGCTATTCGATTCGTATTGGATTCGGTCTGAAAAATCCCCGTTCGGACACCCCTAGGAAGCTTAATTAATATTTCCGAGCGTAATTAACCGGAAACGTAAGGAAGATGCTCTATCTTGGCTCAACCTCTGGAATGTCGTACACGAGTCAGCCACCTGTGAAACGAAGTGACTGCGTCGCCGTCTTTCGTCTTATACCCGCCGCGGTAGCACAGTGACTAAGGCAATGCACCGCAGTGCTCAAAGCCGCGTGTTCGGTCACGGCTGTGGCGGGCGCATTTCGATGGAGGCGTAATGTAAAAGCGATCGTATAGATTTTATATTTATGTGCACTTTAAATGACCCCAGCTGGTTGATCCCTAGTCCCGCACAATGGTGTGCGCCTCCTAACCCGATCGTGGTTTTGTCACGTAAAGCACTAGAATTCAATTTAATCTTTTGCCCGCTTCAGGCAGGACGAGTAGCCATTTCAGACCCGTTTGCAGGGGGCATGGTGCAAGTTGCCAAGCACCATGCAAACGGGTTCTTTTATGTCCCTTCGGTAGCAAAGGTCGTATATTATATCTGCGGTGTTTCTTGAGACTGTTTCTCGATATCAAGTTATGAAGGCCAAGCCTCTAGCGTAACGTACAGGCAGCTCACTATGCGACTGGTTTGAATCGGCGTGACTTTAGGCAGTCAGCATAATCTCTCCTTCATTCGCGGTTGCTCGCGTCTTCAGACGATTGAAGCGCTCATTGGCATTCAAGAACGCACCAATGTGTCAGAAAGAACGCTTGTATAAGCGGTCTTGACACACAAACGCATCCTCGGCGATCAACCTTGTTCACGTGAGGTTTAGCAGAATCTTACAGCTTCAGTGTGCTTCCTGATTTCTAAGCCGCAAGGCGGCATCTGGTTACTTGGCTCAACGATGTTCCACGACAACCCGCCGTGTATCCGTGGTGAGAAAACGCTGCATCAGCGCCAAAAAGCTCTATGGACCGAGTTAGGTAGCACTGGCAAAGGAAGCGTCAGGCGCAAGGCCTTCGATTCGAGGTCGGGGCGCTGTGACCGCGCTCACCGCACAGACAGGCGCCATTGCCAACCACATGTTAGCTGCACATGCTTTTGCGATTACCTGCTTCGATTCTGTTCAAATAACCATAACTTTTTAATGACAAGGAAGAGTAAGAAGCTTAGCGGTTTGTCTCGTCTTGCCGCAGCAAAAAAGTGGCCCCGTGCTCTTGTCGCAGCGAAGTGGTCGCTTCACTGCTGTTCTGCTTGTTTCATCTATCGTCCGAACAAGCAGGCGCATTTGGCATGAAACACTAGTACGGTAACTTAGTTCTAGTGCTTAACCTTTTACACAAACCGTCTGCAACGAGCAGCTCACCGTATTCAAAATGGCTGCGCCCCCAAACACCATAGCGCTCCTTAACTGAAGGTTGGCCGAGCTCTCGCGTTCTGAGGGTTCTCCTCACCCTGTCCGGAGCGCCTAGCAGACGACCGGCGGACGCCCGAAAAGCTCGCCCCCGTAGTGGAATCGATCGCGGCCAACATGCCGGCGCCGCAAAGCGGACGACGACAGCGGTCGCTCGCAAAGCCACGATTCTCAGCCGAACCGCATCCAAGTGAGTCTGCCTCGCGATGCTGAGACAATTTATTCTATTCGTCTAGATAGAGGAAAGGACGGCGGTCGTTCACATAGGAAGCGGCTAGCAAACGCACGGCTTCCTCGCAGTGGCTTAAAAATAGTGTGGCACATCGCCAGCGTTCTGTGCATAGCAGTGTTCGCGGGATGTGCGTGCGACGGCGATGTCGACCCTGAGTCGCTGATTCATTGAGCGAATTTTTGTGTACGCGACAGCTGCTTGGGTACAAGCGTGGTGCTGTATTCCGGCTTCCTTCCGCCGGAGTTCAAAGGCCGCTCTCTGCGCCTTTCGCTGTGTCGTTGTTCCTTGAAGAATGAATGCGGTTGCGTCTGAACTCGTGACGCTCCGCGTGTTGTACGTCTATTTGGAGGAGACAGCTTACGTAAGTATACCTCCCGTGCCTGCGAAGCGGCGTACCTCTTCGTTTGATCGGTGGTTGTTTAGGTAACTGCTGCGTTGGGAGAAGCGTGCTAAGCTACATGTCACTCGGAAAATCAGTGGCAGAGCTCTTCGAGCGGTTACGTGATTCATGATCCGCTGAGAAACCACACACGGTGTGTCAGCGTAGAAAAAACCCGCCTGAGTTAGCCTCACCTTTCGCTGGTTTTCACAACACTCTTATTTCGACACTTTTTTCCACATCCTCTCGTGGAAGGTTCTTGAGAAGAAGTGCGCGTGCAAATTCCTCCAACAATGAGTTGAGAACCACACTTGCATGTTGCGACCTACGTTTCAAACACCCGTCGTTTTTGGAGTCCACCACTACTATATTCGTTGCTTTCTGAACTTCAGTGCCCTAAAAGCATTCTGGAACCGCAAATGGGAAATTCTAGCAAGTCGAGAAAAGAAGCTTCTGATGGTCACTTTATAAAAAAGCGTGTCTTCAGTGGCGGTATTACCTCCCTCTTTGATGCCTTAACAGCATTTATGATGTTGCTCAGTATGCTTGCATGCGTGTAGGGCACCTGGCATCGTTCGTCGCAACATCACACGCTTATTTAATGAAAAAACTAAAGTGTTTTCTTGTGCAGAAGATTGACTGCGGTGTTGGACAAATATGTGAAGACATTCGATCAACCCTCAACGGCTGCTGTTTCATTTCTCTCTTTCGTTGGAGAATCCTAGCGGTTAGGGGAGCACACTTTGCTCGCGTTCGTACACAGCTGGGGGCACGTTAGCAACATGGTGTAAATGACATGCACATACTTGTGCTGTGACCTTAATTACTTGGCGGAAACTAGGTTCCAAGACGAACTCATATGTACGCCATTTTACTGCCACGTTTGCGCGTATACCAAGCACTCATTACGCCTCACAGTTTCCATTACGAACCCCGAACAACGCGCTACACCGCAGAGCCGTGCTTTTAGGGAGGCGTGTGTAAAGCTAGAAGCTGCCCGCCTGCGAACTCCCGACGACGCGTGAGCGCCAATACAGATGGAAGTGCGCTGACGCTGCTTTGCCACGTGGTCGGTTACGAGTAATCTCATCCCCTCACTGGCACTTTCGCACCACCATCTCCAGTGGTTGATACCGGCACATTTGTAATGATTGAGAGTAGCACAAGCATGCACTTTTTCTAGGGTGTTCTTCTTTGGCGAACCTTATCGTTATTTTCGGGCTATAGCTAGGTGTGAGGCAGGCATGCCCACTCGCTTCTTCGGCGTCGGATTTGGTAAAGCGTATGCGCCAGCGATGAACTTGGCGCATATTTCGCTCTTGTCCCGTTGCTGCAGGGTGTCAGTTATCCTCCTTCAAAAGTGGGGTCACAGCAGACCTATGGACTCCACCGACACCTTTCGGAGCACAAATGTGATTTCTCTCTGCCTCTTTTAACAGTGCAGTACAACATCAGCTGATCTGAAACAGAAAGTGTTTTGGATTAGTTAGGGACAGGAGCTTGCGCACAACAGATGTAGTCGAAACGTATTTCCTGGCGATCCAGTAGGACCTCGAAATTATATTTGCAACCTTTTTCATCTGTGGCGCACACGAGCATTACGGGCTATGTGCTCGGGCCACGAAAAATGTCATCGTTCTAGTTTCCTCGCTTTCTGCGATTTCTTTCAGAGGGAGAAAACCACGCTCCACAAGCTTTCGGCGTTCGGTGCGCACACGGGGAGATCGTACGGGCGCGTCGAACGTATGGGTGTTCGCCTGTGCGTGCCGTCGTGTCAGCAATCGTTCGTTGCCCCGGTAACTCTGTCGCGCCGCAGAAAAGGGCGAAGACAGGCTGGCAGTAAAAGGTCGAATGGGAAGGCCCCTCTTCCCGCGCCTCGGAGCCCGCACTCGGAGCCACGGGCGGGGGAGGGGGAGTCCCCTCCCACAGATCTCCCGCAGCCGCAATAAAAACGCCCGGCGCAAGGAGCGTACACCCGACCCAGATCGCGTCTGCCAGTGACAGCGGTTCTCGGGGTATCGTGCCGCGCTGACTGCGCGCGGAGGATCAACGCGAGTCCACGAAGCCTGTCTAAGGCTTTGCGCTACGGGACCGAACCGTTAGTAAAGAAAAAGGGCCGCACATCGCGCAGTGTCGCGAAAGCTGCGCTCCCTTCGTCGTGCAGTGTGCACCCGCGAGAGTCGCTGTGCCGTTAATGAGCGCATATGGACGGGCGTGTTTCAGTGTGCCGCAGCCTTTCTTCAATTGCCAGAGACATGGCTCAGTCGGTTGAGCATTTCACGAGTACTCGGGTCGGATCCCTCCGGCTGCGAGTTGGGTTTATCGTACGCTTTAATCTTCGATTTTATTTACTGTTTCGATATTTTCGTTAAGGAAACAGTTAATTTCTCTTTCGCTTGTTGTCTGGGCTTTATTGTCGATTGGCTTCGTTATGCTCAATTAAGAAAGAAATCGAGCCAATCGGTACCCATTATACCGCTGGATATGTATGTTTGTAACTTTGCGTTATCTTAAGCGTATATGGTTTTGTTGTAAACGTAGGCTTTATATTTTTCTCTCACTCATTTTTGTTAATTGTAAACAAATTTGCCTCTATTCTTTCTTTCCGTATTTTCGTTGGGTTTAGAGCATCAATTTTAGCTATAATTTTCCGATTGAAGGATTTTTAGTAGCGAACATTTCTATTCGTCTCTGGTAATAAACAAACATAAGACTACAGTGGTCGTATATAGACGTCGTCTCTTACAGCCCTTGCGTTACTTGGCGACCTTGAATCTCGTCAATCGAAATATGTGCACTTCTTTGGCGGCCGACGTGGACGTCAAACTGGCCACCGTCGCACGACCGCATTCGGCGAAGAAAGTTCGATGGAACGCCTTAAGTGATTCCCGTTTCGCCTGCCTATGTTATTTATTTTCTTGCTCTTTTTTTGCCTTTTAGATACAGATTTTTCGACACAGTGTCGCTGCGGATGTAATTGTGTGACGCCCTGACCTTCTTGGCTTTGTGATGGGCGATACGTTATATAAAATACAGTTTCTTACTTCTGAATGTGACCCTATCACGCTGTCAACCATCTAATGTCCACCCTGTGACACGCCATGACACCATTCTCCTGACATATACTTGGTTTATGCACACACACACACACACGCGCATATATATATATATATATATATATATATATATATATATATATATATATATATATATATATATATATATATATATATATATATATATATATATATATATATATATATGCGCGTGTGTGGCGTGTGTGTGTTCGCGCCTATAGTTAAAAGAATAGAACCGTGTAGTAAAAATAGCTGGACTTTACTAGAATAGAAACACGTACTACGTGCTGGATCCTGTGATAGGTGAAGAGCGCGAAGACTTGACACAGCGGGAGTGACAGGACAACGCGTTCTTCTGCAGCTCTTGCTGCGTTGTCCTCTCTATCTCTGTGCACCCTCCTCCTGATGCTTCTCGAAATGATCGTCGGTGGTCGTTTTCCTTGTATGTATAGTCTTCGAGACTTTCACCTATCCGTACATTTGTTCCGTCTTTTCGTGGTTTCTTTGCGAGAAACATGATGATGTGCGTTTGATAGTGACTGATACTGTTGGTGATGCGTCATGTGTATGATATGTATACGTAATAAAGAAGGGTTGAGGAACCTTAATTTGGGAGAGCTGCCATGGTTCTTAATTGGCGTAAATACATGCAACGCCTATCGGTATCAGCAAGCGACGCAATTGTTTTCAGTTTCCACCAACCGATAAGTAATTTATGTGGCCAAAGCAGCATTTTTTTCTCTTTTTCCTCTTGTTCTGGGATTTAATCCATACATTGCTGGGCACGTTAGGGATTGCCTGTTGCTATGAGTGAGTGAGTGAGTGAGTGAGTGAGTGAGTGAGTGAGTGAGTGAGTGAGTGAGTGAGTGAGTGAGTGAGTGAGTGAGTGAGTGAGTGAGTGAGTGAGTGAGTGAGTGAGTGAGTGAGTGAGTGAGTGAGTGAGTGAGTGAGTGAGTGAGTGAGTGAGACAACTTTATTCGTTTCACCATAGACGCGCGTAAACTCAACGTCACCTGGTTAGGCCCACTCGGGGACCAAATTAATTCGGCCTCGCCCATTACGGCGATCCTCATAATAAAATCGTGGTTTTGGGACGTAAAAACTGCAGACTTCAATTCATGCAATGCCCTCCCCCTTTCACTTTCATTTTTTTTTTAGCAACAATTCCGTCAGAATGAACGCAGTGAGGATGCTGAATCCTCGCGAAACGTTGTTGCGGCTTGCGCACTCATCGCCAGTATAGCCGAGCCCGTGCGGCATCGAAAGGAAAAATACGTGCGCACGTTTGCGCGCCTCTCTGAAAGACGAAACCCGCGCGGGCGGCCCGTGACGTCCACCGCTGCGTGCGTTGTCTTCTGCCGCAAGCGCGGCGTCTGCTTTCACAGAAGTGTGCGTGTTTAGCAACGCGAAACTCGCAGGAGTGAGAACACTGCGGCGCAGTTGTGTCACCGGCGTTTGCCTCTGCGTCGGTCTGCGCAAATTGTGCGACGTCTGTATGTAGCGACAGCTCGGCGAGCTCTCGTCACCGCAATCAGAGCGCTGCATGGAGAGCAACAAGCTCGCATATGTCGCATCGAAAAGTTCGGCGGCCATTCGGCGTGTCACCTCGTCGCGTGCAGCTCGTTTGTTCGTGCCGTCGGCGCCTGTCGCGCGGGGCACACGGCAGCTGCCTCGACCTTTGCTGCTGCGTCGCTGACTCTTCGATAGTTTGCCTCGTCGCTGTCTGCTTAACTGTTTCCGACGAGTGTGGTCGCCACGATAAAAAGAGTTCTGTGCAGTATTTCCTAAAACTTCAGTTTCATTCTTTTGGTAATGGTACATGCTTTGCTGTGATCTGTTTCTTTACGTCTGTGTATCTGAGATGCTTCTGTCGACGGTGAGATAAGTTCCAAAGTTTTATCTGCCATCAGGCCACTGATTCCTTTTCTTTTAAATAAAAAAAATGTCGAATTTCAGAGTGGAAGTACGTGGACGTACAAGGAACGCGCCCAATTAAGAAACTCAAATACCTTATTGTAATGTCAGGAGGAGGAGGAGAAAAAAAGGAGGAAAGACAGGGAGGTTAGCCAGTGTAAGTACCGGCTGGCTACCGTGTGCTGGGGAAAGGGTTAAAGGGAATAAAAGGAAAAAGAAGAAGAAGTAAAAAAAAAGTGGGAACGAGAAAAATCACACAGTTACGCGATACTACGCGCTACAACATTCAAAGGCGGTCGCACAATTCGCATGTCCTTAAAAACTTCAGCAAAGCCCTTAAGGCCTTGAGTGCCGAAGCCCGTCTGGACCAGCGTCCTAGAGCTTTTTCCTCTGTAAAGGTGCGATTGTTCAGTTTTTCAAGCGCGGTCACGAGCACTTTTCTTGGCACTTTGTAACGGGGACAGTCACAAAGGAGGTGCTCAATCGTCTCCTCGCAGTCGCAGGTGTCTTATAAGAAAACAAAAAAGAAAAAGACACGATCCGTTTCAGAAGTGTAAACTCTGTTTTATGATTTCGGCATCTGGCGCCTCGTTTCTACGCCGAACAAGTCAATTCTGGATCTCTGTGCTATTTAATGGTGTATGAAGTGCACTTGCATGCTTTGGAGGTGTAGAAGAGCGTTTGGAGTTTCCCACCAGCACACGTGTTAGTGGGCGGACAGAGGTTAAAAATGAACAAATAAGGAAGAGCACGAGCGCCGTCCGCGCTGAGGCGTCTGCGACTCCTTCGCCGGAGAGGAGGAGGCAAAGCTACGTTGACTGGCTGCGCAAGGCGTCGATGTCATTTTCACGCGGTGCTGAACATCATCCGAGGCTTCCAAACGCGGGGACGCTCCTTGTGCGCGTTTTTCAGGACTGAATTTACCCTGCTCATTGTTAAGAACTGTTCACATGACCGCCTTCGATAATAACGTGTTCGCTGTCGCACTTGGGCGTCTCCTGTTATAAGGAACTGCTCAAGGGTACGAACTGCTAGATAAATGCGGACCATAATTTCGTACGTGGCAGCGCTGCCGCGAAAAAGCAATGGCAGGTCTTGCGTGGATGTGGCAATGCCTGCGCTGTGAGTGATCGCTGCGGGTGCAAATCGCGCCACGTGCAGCCTTTGTCTTTGGGTGTTCTTGTAGAACATCGAGCACCGTGTTTTGCGGTGATGCTCATGTTCAAGTAGCTGCTGAATTTGCGGACTAAATGACCAGGGTGTCTACCAATCGGGAAAACTCAGGTAATTGGTGCTTCTATGAGGGAAAAGGATCTAATTTTATTGATAGGGAACGAAAGTCGCGGTGACGGTGGCTCAAGTAACAGAGAGGAATCGTAACGAATTGTCTTTGACGCCGTGTCGTCGGCTGGAGTTGCCAGTGTACAGTCAACGACCGACTTTCCGGACGTCCGGAAATTTCTGAAACTTCTGAAATTTCGGGTGCAAGAACCGTTCGCAGACCAATTTTCCGGACTTTTTGCCGTGACCGCAGGTCCGAAACGGCAATCAAAGCTACCACCGCCGCCATATTGATTACGTCGCTGCCTCGAACCTGCACTCTCGGAGGCAGTCTCGCTGTCAGCCGGAGCCAACACGGCGGCAACGCTAGGCCTAGCTGCTTCGACGTTCGCTGGTAAGCCTCTTGCCGTTCGGCGCCGTGTTTGCCACTGTCAGCACTGGCACCGACTGCGCCTTTGTGGTCCTCGCGATTGGCTTCGAAGCTCGGAAAGCACGACACGTTGCATAATGTTGGGTTCCAAAGGCAGCTTTGCCTCATCACAGTAGTGTTATGCGGTAAAGCTTAGTAAGCGTGGGGAGGGGCAATGTCACGGGACACAGTATGTATTCCTTAATTACACGCGCGTGCACTCGCCATCTCCTGTCAAAGTACGAGCACCGATATGCCTAATAAGTGTGCTGGCAGACCTTCAGAGCTTTTCCAGAAGTTCCTGTGGCAATTTGAGCGTTAAAGGCAGTAAAAGACATGCATTCATTTTTTCGACCTGACCGATTTTTCGAACGTTTTCGCGGCACCTAGGGAGCCCTAAAAATCGGACGTTGAATGTACAACTAAGAGGACGCTTCAAATGGTCTGAGGGTCGAACGCGCGGTGGAAGGACGACGACGACCACAGAAAGGAACTACGCATTCAGAAATACAGGAAAGGAAGCGTGCGGCCGCTTCGTTGAAGGAGCTTGAACTCGAAAAACTAAGTGTCGGCTGACGTCGAGATGCAGGTGTCTCCCATCAAAACCAAAATAAACTCTTTAAAGCAGGGAAACGCAACGCTCAGGCGATTTGCGGGGGCTGAGAGCATTTCGGGACAGTTGAGGTTGGAAATTACCAGCTGTTGGGAGAGTATCTCACTTGTGACGAAGTTCGGGCCTCATACCTATAAGCTTGCTGTCAGTTTATAGAAATAGCTCATTACTAAGAGATTTGCTTGTGTACGCATCTACTTTTTATTCGTATTTGAGAATGTTCACGTCGATTTGCAATGGACTTTACAGTTTTTTTTAATATATTTTATTCGCTGTGCATTTTGCTAACCCATCGCTTCTTTTTTCTTTATGAATAAAATAAACAGTACTCCTTACTATTCAAACTGGATTAAGTCACTATTCGAACACGATTAAGTCGTTTTTTTTAACATGCTTACCAGGGAGTGACAGCATCGGGCAACATGGTGTCTGCACGTCTTGACATAAGACAAAGTTCTGTGCCACTCGGGAAATTTTGCAAAGGCACTCAGGGAAAACCTGGAAAACTCGGGGAACTTGGAAATGTCAGCTCGGTAGACACCCTGGTCAATGTCTAGTGTGAATGTTATGTCTGTTGTTTATCGTTATCTTTATGCACTCATTCTGTCTTCTGGCCTTCTTCTTCGGGCCTGTCTCGGGCAGCTGTTATAAATTGAAAGCACCTTGTCAGCCAACGCATTACAATAATTTTTGTGCAGTGTCTTGATCTTTTTCGTTGTCATCGACACACGTGTAATATCATATATTTGCTTGACTGGAATGTACCAATCTTGAGCTGCAGCTTTACGGAAAGGCAATTCACAATAAGTGCACGGTAGCATAGAAAAACACAAAACCTGTAGATAACTCTGCAGAGTTTTTCACAGAGGGTATTTTATAACCAACGCGAACGACAAAGGCACGCAAAAGGTGATACGCTGCTGCATCCAGTTTGCAACATAGCAAACAACGTCATAGCGCATAAGGGATAGCAAATGCACTATAGCGCAGTGCTTTTATTTCTCTGCAGCTGTTTGCGGATATGTTTTGCTAGAAATTACAGGACTTCACATCCAGAGCTAGCCACGAAGCTACGGTAAGCACGGTGAAATAGCGTGACGTCATTGTCAACGATGTATGTTTAACATTGCTATAGCATTAGTTTCCTTTGTGGTCTTTCTAAATTTCTGCCGGGATATGCCAGCGTTAAATTTCTGGAGCGCCATGGGGTAAATGCAATGTACTTGTGAAAATAACTTTTGCTATTCGAATCATCGCCTGCATCACAAGTCAATCAAGTCATCACAAGTCACAAGATGGTAAGTATTCTTCTGAAATCGTACTCGCCATCTTTACTTTGGGTCCTCAAACAGAACCTGTCAAGCGAAAGTTCCCTAATCGGGACACTCAACGCTTGGGACTGTTATCGGCCATGTGATTTTCGAAAGAAAAAAAGCGTTGAAGGGCGAGATTGCGGCGAAATGAAAGATTAGGGATATTTAGATTAGGGAACGCAAGTCGCTTTCGTCCACTAATCTAAATCTCTCTAATAGCGCTACCTTCACAGTATTGCAAGGGCGTTGCGAGTAACTCTGTCGACTCTGTCAGGATGTCCTGGCGGAAGTGGCAGCCGTATGAATAAGCTGGCCCGGTGTCATAAGAAAAAGATACTTTCTTCAAGAGCTGTTTGAGAGCAAACGCCAGCGAATCGTGACGTTGCAGGTCTTTTTAGCCAATACGACCAGCCAATGGTAGACGGAACTTGAAAATGAAAAACTTTGTTGTATTCGGCCCCTAATAAATGCAGAGCTACTAAACTGCAGGGGAAAAGTGCAGGTGACGCTCCCAGTCGCTCTACCAAGTGGCAATAAATAAATAAATAAATAAATAAATAAATAAAAAGAAATGAAAGTGCGCAATAGTCGGGGAGGGGGGAGGGGAAGGAGGGCTTGGCTTTGTGAGCAGTACGGGAGAACAAGGGAGACACGTACGCGGAGCCACGTTCTAACAACGTTGCTTGTGTCGGCCATCTTCCTGTGATCCCTTAGTCATGTTTTCACTGGGGACTTCACACATGGTCCCACAGATCGATCTCCATATTTAGCATTAATTATCATGCAGCGCTTCACTAGGTAGGCTGCTCAGACTAGAGCAGTCTGTACTAAGACAACTAAAAAAAGTAATACAAAATAATAGATTTCTTTCTTGCGGTAATGTAGCTAAGACCATTTACTGCATATGCGAAACAAGCAAAGTGGCACAGTCCCCAGCTTTAATGAGCACGGTAGCGAACGATCTAACCAGGGCGCGCCAAGCGGCGGACGCCTATACTTTGACTTTCGGGCAAGCATCCTTATTCACTCAGTTACTCACGTTCCGGTCGATGGGAAGCGTCACTTCTTGCTGAGCTCCGATTTCGATTAAACTTACTCTAACGTAAAAAAAAAGAAACTACTTAGTGATTTTACAGGAAAGGAAACTTGAGGCCCTCGTGTATTTTACGAAGGCTTCCGCATGTCTCTTTTTCTCTCTTTTACTGCGAAAATTGACCTGACTGTGCTTTATCGCGATAACGGAAGAAAACGTACGTCATAATGTAATCAGAAATGTTTGAGTGAAATAGTTTTGAAGTATTGCCAGATTCGATATTTCATTCAAAGAAAAACGTAGTGCCTAGATGAAAATTGTCCTCCTCTCACTGCCGGAAGATTTCGTCAAAGTTCTTTGCTCGATGTCAGCGTTCTTGTGCCCGTGTATAGAAGCAAAAAAAAAAATGCGAAAGAAAACATCGGTGTTTTGGTCGAGGTTTCTCCCTAAGCACCCTGACACGCCCCGACACGGCTCTCGCACAGCGAGTCCAAACTCGTCACGCCTCTCTTGTCTCGGCTGTCATTGTTGTGCGGATTAATTGTGGAGCGAAATACTCGCGATTACTTCTCGCTTTCGCCGAACAACGTTTTTCACTCACGTCAAAGTCGACCTCGTTATCGCTTACTTGATAGTGTGCATGGGCCGTCGTGGAACACGCTATGGCTTGCGTAGTTCATGTTAAAACCTCTAAATAACGAAGGAAGTAAGGTTCTACTGATATTAGAAAAGTACGTCTTTGACGCTTGTTTAGTGCGTCTGCACGTGCTTTGTCGTTCTTCTCCAGCTTGTCTCTCGCTTAAAAGGAAAGTTTCGTCACCCACCCGACGGCAGCCGAAGTTGCAAACGAGGCCCACGCGGGTTTCTCGAGAAATGTAGTTTCGCAGGTGAAGAAAAATTCATATTTGCCCGGGTGATCGAACCCGGGACCGATGCTTCTCCGGGGCGGTCGTTCTAGCATAGTGTTGCCCAAACCGCAGCTCGTGACCCTTCAAGGGGTCGCGGGGAGTGAAACTATGTGCGCATTGTTCTGCTTGCCGGTACAGAGACGGATTTTTTTGTAGTGGGGCCCATTCTCTCGCAATGCTGTTTTGAGTAATACATATACATATGCATAGCGCTGGTAAACGCTCTTAGGGTTAATTATAGTATAGACAGACATGATACCCCAGAAAGTGGACAGGAAACGGCGCCGAGGTAGCTCAATTTCGCACCTTCAGCCGGTTATTCTTTCATCTACTTTCATTTCCACTTATTTATCATTCATGTAATTCAATTAGGAACTACAAATAGTGGTCTCTATGCTGTCCTTCGTGTCATTCTTTGTTGTCTTGTTATGATTTCATTACTGTATCATACATAATAAGCGTGACTTGTAAGTGTGATTATTGGGCAGGGGTAGCATTTGTTCTGGCCACAGGATGGACGGCGAAACGGCGATCTAAACCTTCGGTCGCCACAAAGAGAACGAACACGGCCGCTCAACCGCAGCTAATCCTGTCTCACCGAAAGTGTTAAAAAAATAAAGTTAAATTATGGGGATTTACGTGCCAAAACGACGATCTGATTATGAGGCACGCTGTAGTGGGGTACTCTGGAAATTTGGACCACTTGGAGTTCTCTGGTGGTGATAAACTTTATTGAAAGGGGGAAGGTTAAAGGGGCACGTGGCTGAGGGATTGGGCTCAAGTAAGGCCCTGGGCCTGCTTGGCCTTCTCCGCCCATTTCACCAGTTCAAGCTGTCGGTTGACGTCCCCGGAACTGAGCCAGGCTGTCCACTCAGTCTCGCTGCTGACTGCGGGATGAGAAATCGGGAGCGAGGTGCATTCCCACATTATGTGTGTGAGTGTTCCTGTTTCTGAACAGAGCCTACATTGGTCGCTTTCCTTGCCCCCTGTGATTTTGATAATGTACTTTGGGTGTGGGTATGTGTTTGTCTGAAGTCGCCGAAACGCGACCGCTTGAGTTTTATCGAGTTGCTTGGCCGGTGGTGGGAGCTCGCGACGCCTCAAGCGATACCTATGGGCTATTTCATGATAAGTCTCGCAGGGTTCCTCGTGTCTCTCTTCCTCGTTCACGCCGTCCGCATCCGCGGACGAGGCTCGGCGCGCGAGATCTCGAGCCAAACTGTGAGCCGACGCGTTGCCGGGCACAGCCGCGTGAGCGGGGGTCCACACGAAGGTTTTCAAGCCGCTTAGGGGGCGACGCGTGAGGACATGGTACGCCTGTTTGGAAATTCTACCGCGGACGAAATTGCCGATGGCCTGCTCGCTGTCGCTGATGACGGTATTCGCTTCCGCATGCATGGCCATGGCAATCGCGGTTTCCTCCGCTTCCAACACTCGGCCAGCCGTGATTGTTGTGTGTTCTATCAATCCTCCGTTGTGATCCGCTACCACCGCGGTCATGAGGTCGCCGCGAGGGCGTCTGGCTGCGTCTGTGTAGACCACTCCATCTTGCGAGCCGTAGCGTCGCCATGTGGCTTCACTACGGGCCTGCCGACGGCCCTGATGGACCTCGGGGTCCATGTTGCGGGGTAGAGGTGGGGCATAAATATGCCCCTGACCTTTCGCGGAATCGTCATGTACTCTGTAACCTCGGGGATAGCCTCGATTGTTTTTGTTCTGTTTTATGGCGCAAGGGGATAGCCTCGAGCTTCCGGAGCACTGTGCGGCCAGCCGGGGTTAGCGGGAGACGACGGACTTGGGCTGTGTGGTGAACGTCTAAGAGCTTTAACGTGGACCTAAATCTAAGTACACAGGTGTTTTCGCATTTTGACCCCTTCCCCATCGATATGCGGCCATCGTGGCCAGGATTCGATCCCGCGTGCTCAGCAGCCCTACGCCATAGCCGCTAAGCAAACACTGCGGGTACCGAAACTGTGTAATTGGGTGTTCAGCACACATGATTTTCTCAAGAAATCAATACTCCCTCCTTAATAAAGTAAATGATTAAATTAATCCTTGTTGATAACACTAAGAGGCATTTTTGATAGTTCTCTCTGTTGTGGTTACTGTCCTTTAAATAAATTAAAATGTAAACATATCTTCGTAATGAAAAAAGAAAATTTCAGAATGCTTGTAACTTATAAAGCATATTTCTTCAACTACGAAGCTTTATTTCCTGAGAAATCCCCGTGTGCTTCCTGAGTAGCTTCGGCTGCGACCAAATTTTCCTCTTCATGATTCCGCAGAATTGATTTGCAAAATATTTTAGCTGCCTCGCTCCTCCTTCTCATATCTTAATTACTTATTTCCAGTCTGTTTGGCTCGTTTGAATTAAAGCGATGCATTTAGTGTTGCAATACTGACCGTGACGCCCGAATAATTCAGCCTAATGGCGTTACTTGGGCACTCAAAAAAAGAATAAGAACATGAGAGAAAAGAGAAGAAAGGTTGAAGCACATTTGGTTTTGCGTTTTTCTTTGGTAAACACTGCTGACAGTCGGCGATCCATGCACGACCTCGATACATGCTCGACCCTCTGTGCCGCCGTGTTCCTTTTGCAAGCGAACGTGCCTGCCGAACCATTTACGCCAACCTGGCAACGGCTTTCATTTGCATCCTATACAGTACGAGATGAATAATTGAGCGACATCTCGTCTGGTGGGGAAGCAGATTCACGTGAGAAACAGAATAAAAAGAACATCGACCAAAAAGGTGTTAACCATCTGATTAGGCTGTATCGTAATTTATTTACTGATGTATATATACTAATTGTTTCGAGTGCTTTTAAAGGCACTTTTATGTTAAACCCCGTATTCCCTTTTTGCTCTCCATTTTTAAAACATTGTGAAACTTCTAACCTTGTGGTGTTATGGCCGTTGCCCTGTTCTTGTTGATAACGTTGCACAGCATACCATTTTCGCATTTACGCATTTTCAATGTACACGTATCAGCGGTGTTTATTATATGTTTCTCGTATGTTTGTCCTGACCCTCCTCCATTGTTCAGCGGGAAATAAAGATTCCTTCCTTCAAAGGGGGTAACGGCTCCGGCTTGAGCCTTGTTCACTGATCAGTGGGTGTCAGTGAACAAGACACGTGTGAAACGAAAGTCTTCAGCGCAAACAACAAGTCGAGGATAGAAGGACACACGTGAAACAGGACTATAGCGCTTACCTACAATTGAATCTTCCGTGTGGAAGCCGAAATGTCTAACCCCTTTGACAACACCATTTTGGTCGGCGTTCTCCTTATTGTGTTTCTCATATGACTCGCCTATTGCGGACAGCGTGTTATCTTGAGCGTCGACAAGCACGCAGGTGTGCGCTCGTGTATCTGCGTATTATGCGCGTACACCGCTCTCGTTACAAGAACAATTACCGGCTTCGCTCGGCAAGTGCGTAAGAGCAGCAGCAGGAGGCCCGTTGCCATCGCAACTGCACGCACTCATTGCGGCGAAATCGACGCGTGAACGCTTATGCGACTGCGGGTTTATTCATTTTCTGTTCATCTATTCTTACACCCCTGATTTAACTGGGATTGTTGATTCGCGTTCGCGAAAAAAAGCTACCCGATTGGCAGGGGATAACACCGCGGACCTTGCTGGCCAGTCTCTCTCTCTTTTCCGTGCTTTAGGTGGTGTCAGTGTGGATAGCAACAAGCACGTAGTTGTTTCGGAAAGAGAAAGAGATAGAGAAAGTACATTTTATTGTTTCCAATGAAGGCAGAATGACGAGCGCTACGTTAGCAAGAAGAGTCAAAAGCCATCGGGAAGGTGGACGTAGATAATATGTTCGGAAATTTGAGCCGCAAAGATAAAATATATTCGTTTTCGACAACTAAATGTTATTGAACCAAGCAATCGCCATTACGTTATCCACTTAGGATTGGCTGGCGGTCGCATCTTATGTTCTTTGTGCTGCTTTGTCCGCAGTCGTTTGTTTGTACTGACCTAATTCTTTTCTCTCATTTTCGCAACCTTAGACTTGTTTTTTCTTATTTAATGTTTCCTTTGGTTACGCTATCTTTCCACCTCCCTTCCCAATTTTTTATGTAGTAAATAAGAAGCATTGCGGCGCACTGACGGCTTCCAGGGAACAGGGTCCATATTCAAAAAAAGGTTGTTCTGAAGATAAAATACCAGTCAACCCTAATGCTCAACATATCATTACGGAAGGCGGATAGCACTTACGAGTGAAAAACTTTACGAATTTGAGCAGAGTAACTAGTTGGGCTTGTTGGTTGAACATAGTGGAACATAGTGGAACATAGTGGAAGTCAGCGCCGTGTCAGTGTGCTTTGTGTGCCTCCTTTGTCTCCGTCCGCCCCCGCGCTCTAGCCTTCCACTTTGCGAATTCAGCTGCAGATTTTTTAAATGTTATGTCACCGTCACTACAACGTGACAATATGCGTTAAATATTCTGCGGTGGAAATATCTTTTCTGGAGAGAGAATAAGATTGCTTAAATATTGTTTACGTGTTGGTGTCGATAATCGCTGGCACTGGGTGCGACTATATGACACCCTGATAGACTGCGTGACAGCGACCACGCAGATGTGGTCTTACGCTGTTCTTTCTGTACTTTTCTCCCGCCTTTCTCACCTCGATCTTTTCCCCATGCCCAGTACCAGTAGCCAAACGGAGATATGCTCTGGTTATCCTTCCCGTCCTTCCTTTGCTTTTATCTCTCTCTCTCTGGCTGAAACTCATCTGTAATTCCGTCACGCGAGCAACGGTAAAAGCTTCCCGCATAGCTTTCCCCATTCCTCGCAGGACGTTCACATTCCAGTAAGTATCGCCATCCACATCGGCGACAAAATTGTCTCGGCGAAATAAGACAGACCAAGTCAATTGCGAAAAAAGAAACGAAGAAAAAAAAACAGGACGTTACACGACCCGTAACCGAGGCACGGATACGCCGAGAGCTGTATGACGCGGTCCGAATTCGCTTGTTATTTTTCGTATCATTTGTGCTTTCCTTTCAGCTGGAAATCGTTTTCTCCCACGCTCACAAAATGGCTTGCTCCGTGTGAAAGCCTATACGCTTTATAGCAGATAGCCAGAACTGCTTCCAAGAGTTGAAGTCGAAGCTTTACTTAGAAGGGCTTCTTGCGCCGTATAGGCGTTTTAAGCTGTTCGGTCTTTTATTTTTCAGCAGTATACGAGGGGCATTAATACAAGATGGCACTGTCGTGAAAAAAAAAAAGACAATAGGGCCGGGCACGGTGCCCTGTGCCCTGTTCCCCATTCTTTGCGAAGAAATTGCCGCGATGTAATTGAAACTCTCAATTCTCTTTCCCTTTAGTAAATTCTTCTTTTTTTGGTTGCTAGGACTGCGAACGAAAGTAACGTGCCCCATGTCTGCAATGTACTCCGGATGCAAGATGTGCGAGAGACTCACTTCCCAGGGGGTAAACTGTCTATGTCTCTAGCCAATTTATCGCCTACCTGGGTCACTGGTTATTTCATGGTCTAATGGGTTGCGGTGCTGAGGGAACAGGGTTCGAAACCAGCCCTCTTACCTCACTGAGTATGTGACAATGTTTAGATGCGTGCCGCTCTTCAAAGAACTACGCCGACATGGGTCACTGTATGCGGGACTAGGTCGGTACCGCTATTCAATAAAACTCTTTGACATGCACTTGGAGTTCGGGGTATGTGCCACTCAACCTGTGCTGATCTTCAATGGACCTCTTTGATGCAAACTCGGGTCGTTAAGTATCTGCTAGTATGTGTGTGCCACTCTTCAATGAAAGTCCTTGACACCGACTTCGGTAACTGGCATGCGCCATTGGGAATGTGCCGTTCTACAATTGCCAAAAAGATAAGATCCAAAGGTCCAAGGGTCACAAGGATTTCTCTAGTACAGCAACCCGGCGTTTTAGCAGGCTGCGTCGCAAGTGCACTGGGTAAGCGCCGCCGTTCAACAGACGCCTTTCACACCAACGCTTTAGCGAGCTGCGCCATTAATGCACTGGATATGTGCAGTTCTTCAATGAAGCTCTCGTGAACTTGGATCACTGACCCAAGTTTTCTACGTGTCACCTGGATGTGCGGCAAACGAGGGATCAATTCTCTGCGTTCGCAGGCACCGGCGCACCACGCTTCTAGTCTCGGAGGCCACGCGCGGACTTCTCGGCAGTGTCACAACATGGCGTAGTGCGCCTAGAAACAAGCGCGAGAGATGAGCTCGGTTGCCTCATGACGCGTTTCTCGGCGCTCGCACGAACCGGCGCGCCAAGCATTTCGGAGGTCACGTGCAGACTTCGCGGCAGCGACGCTAGATGGCGCTGAGTGCTCTTACGGCAGCGCGCAAGAGGAGCCCCGCTTCAGCACACGCTTCATACATAGTTCGTTTCGACGGTGGCAATACGTCGTGCCGCTGTATTGATTCAAAGCTAAACGTATTTCCGTCGACAGTCATCGCGAGATGGGTTCTGCCGAATTTGTTTTATTATCTTCTTTCTAGCTCGTTTTTCTGCGCTCTCATTCCATTACTGCCGATCATTGTTTACGTGTGAGACATGTCCTTTCATTGTCCTGATGATTATTATTATTTCTTCTGATTTGAGAACATGTAAACAACTGAAAGAGAGGAAAATGAAAGCAGTGAGTATACGCTGGCTAACTGCCGCCGCTAGGAGCATCACGCCCGCCTGCGCTTCACAAAGGAGGGGACAGAAACTGACATGGCAGACACGAGGAACGGAAGGAAAAACAAGATGACTTATTCCGAAGAATAAAGCAAAACAGCAACAAAAATAGAAGATGGCCTGTCACTGCAGGTCGCGCTTCTAAAGGAAATGAAGAAAAAAAAGATACAAATAATCTGCTATCGGCAATCAATTGCAATCGCCCACTCGCCTGTGTGCGCAGTCGCCGTAGCTGGCTGGAAGAGACACGACAACCCGCGAACGTCTGGACCTTCCGGACGAGTCTCGCCGTATAGAATGCTGAGAATGCGTGGAGATTGCACGCTCCTTTTTTGCAGCAGGCCTTATCTCGGCACCGGGGAGCTCAAGACTTGCGCGGAGAAGAATACACACGGCGGAAGCTTTGCGCATAGTTCGTGTGCAAGGGTGCGGCCTCGCTCTCGTCAAACATCCGGGACAGGAAAACAAAGCGGCCACCTCGCTGTCGTCCTCACGATCACCGCGCGAATGGCACCAGACTATCATGTGTTCAGAACTGAGCCGCTGCATATGCCTCGTGTCTCGACGAGAAGGAAGCCCGTTAACAGAATAAACCACAAACTCATTCTGGTTTGTGCGAAATCTTTCTGGTTGTTTTATTTGATTTTGCTGTTTATCGGAAACATTGTGTGTATATCTTTCTGACACGTACGTGGCACACGCAATTGGGCTTTGTCTGTGCGTGAGCCATATACAATGCATTGCATATATTGTAAAGGAGCGGAGCAGATACCCGGGCGTCCGCCAGAACGCCTGTTTACTTCTGCCTCCTCTTCTTGTCCTTGTTCCCTAGTGAAATGGCGCAACCCACTCTGGGGGATCGGCCATGAATCGGGTGGTGATAAAACTGTTATTATATTTTTGTTGAATAATTTAGAGTGAAATAAGTATCTTGCAAATGGGATGTAAAGTGTCTATTGTTACAGATATGAATAATCAATTATCTAAGTATTACATAAAAATAAATTTGTGAGCATAATAAGTGTTAAGAAAAAGTCTAGCATGCAATTCTTTTTGTCTCACGCAGACAGATGCATATGGTATCACAAACGTTCCTCTGTAACCCAGTACGGTAGCCCCAAAGGAAAGAGCTACAGGAAGAGTCAAATTCAAGCCAAGCTTTTGGAAGCGATCTTCTAAAAATCCTTTCCATTGAATGATGAAACGGCGGCATGTCAAAAAAGAACTGCTCCAGAGATTCACTCTCATTGCATAAAGGGCACAAAGGCGATATAGTCAGGCCAGACCTGCGGAGGTAAAAGTTCATTGGGGAGACTCGGCACCGTATAGGCTTGTAATCGTTACTTCAATTTTTCTAGTGGATCGCCATTTGTCGTTCCAAAGGCAATTGAGATGCGGGTTGACAGCGATTACTGCGCGAAGTTATTTGCAGTAGTATATTTCCTCAATAGCGCCACAGTGATGAAAGCTGACGTAGGTAAAGTGGGGATTATAGGACCATCGTGGGGTGCTACTGTGAGTGCGTCTGCATATTCGTTTAAGGTTAGACCTTTGTGGCCTGGCACCTACGCTAAACGAGCGACACGTAAGTGTCTTGTGAGAAGAGAATAAAAAGTTCCTAATTAATCTGACAATTTGGGTGGGGTTAGTGAAGTTGTGGTTTGTTGGGTTAATGATGAAGAACAGACGGGCAATCAGTTAAGGTCACAGCTGATGGCAGAAATTATGGTGATTTGCGCAAAGCTAAGACAATTGCCAATATTTCTGCCTGAAAGATAGTCGCGAAGTCATGTAGCCGAATCGAAAAAGACAAATTTAAATGCGGTGATACAATGCCCGCACCTGCCTTTTCTTCACAGACGGAAGCATCAGTTGCTATATCGACCTTTGTATCCAGGTGTGCAAGGTGGCCTTCCAAAATACTATTCAGATATTGATAGGGCAAATGTTTAGCATTGTTTGGAAAATTTTGATCAAATTTGATTTTAGCAACTGGAACCGAGGAATTTAGAAAGACCACCTCGTATAGGCGAACGTTTAATGGGTCCGATAGTTTTTGTCCTAAAACAACTTCAGGGCAACGTGAGCGATGCCATTGATAGTTAAAAATGAAGCCGATTGATTAATGAAAACATATTGTAATCTCCTCTTTTGTGATGCATATATACTTAGAAAAGTTTGTACTGTTAGGATATGAAATTGCATGAGAAGAGAAGGCAGGCGTTCTTCTTGATATAAGATATCGTTAGTGACAAATTTAGGAAGCCCAAGACATAGACGTAATGCCTCTCGTTCTTATAGAATCAGAGGCCGAATGATGTATCCAGGTCCGCCAGAAAACAAAACGTAGCCAAACTCTATCATCGGGCGAACATACATGCAATAGATAATCATGAGAACATGTCGATGACATCCTGATCGATTGCTGCTGAGTCTAAGCAGCATTCCTAATGTGCGCGGTCGCTTTGAGGTAATCTGCTCTAATTAAGCTTTTCGGCGTACATTACACCCCAGATATTTAAGTGAATTCACGTGAGGGATCCTGTCTTGCCGATAAAGAACCGAAATTTGCACAAGAATGCTTTGAGGGAAAACTAGGACGGCGCTTTTTTTATATTAAGATAGAGGTTAATACCATGGAGCCACATTTCTAGGCGTTTAATATAATACTGCAGGGTTTGGTACAAAGCATGTAAGTCTACCAGCACAGAAAAAAATGCGATGTCGTCGGTGTATAAGTACACATGCACATCCTGTTGCAAATGTACAGTACTCGGTAAAACATTAAACAGCAATGGCGATAGGACTGATCCCTGTGGTAGACCTCTTGACTGTTTGTAAGTTAATGAAGACAATCCGCTCAGAGAGCAGCAAAATTCCCTGCCGTTTAAAAATTCATATACCCACGCGACAAAATATTTTGGCAGACCAACATGCTGAAGCGCGTTTATTAGGCTTACACGTTCTACGCTGTAATACGCCTTAGTGATATCCAAAGCGACCAAGGCTGCATATCTTTTCTGACATCGAGCTAGTTGAATACGACTTTCTAAGTCGACGTGGACACACTAAATCGAGCACTTACGTCTGAAGCCAACTTGACATGGGCTCAAAATTATGTTCTCTGTCACCCCAATTATCTATGCAGTCGTGTAAGATTCTTTCTACGAGTTTTACTAGATTATATGTAAGAGATTTCGGCATAATGTTATCTAATACATAACCGGCCCCTTGCTTTTTTAATAATGAGATTACTTTTGCTAGTCTCCTTTCCGGAGGAATCCATGCGCACGAATATTTAATAGAATGGATTTGCATGCAACGCAATGCGTTTGGCGATATCTTAAATAAAGTTCTTTTTGCCGTAGTAATGTCACCGGGGCCTGGCGCTGAATTAAGCAGCTGGCTTAGTACATTTTTCAGCTCCGAAATTGTAACTTCTTCGAAGTTTGTTACGAAGAACTTCTTAGAAGCGTGACAGGGCAAAATCAACTTAAAGCGACATTCTAGACCTTTAGCAATAGCTTCCAGTAATTTGGCCAATTCACAGGGTGTTGGAACCACAGATTCGACGTTTAATTGTGCCGGAAAGACCTTCTTATTTCTCAGAAATCGAAGAAGTGCTTTTCTGTTCGTAGCCTGTGAAAGAAAGTCGAAGTGCTTACACTCAAAGTTGTCTTTCGAATTTGCAACTGTTCTTTCGAATGTTGCTGCCTCGAACTTAGTCTCTCCAATTTCTAGGACGCTGGTTATGAAGTAGCTCTTGCTATACGCTGCTTTTCTTATCCTGTAATCGCCTGAGCACTCTGCGTTCCACCACGGGTTAGAAGACCTACTTTTAGTGGAGTGCACAGTGAATTTAGACTTTTATGGAATCTTTTAATACAGAAAATAAATTTATACCATTTTCTTCTTCATTATCCCATTGCTGATTAGGCAAATCCATCTGTAAGACCTTTCTGAATGTGCTGAAATTAACAAAAGTATATGAATGCATAGTAAGTCGAGTCAATTGGCATACGAGCTCAAAAAGAATAGGAAGATGGCCACTGTTTGTGCCCTAGATAGCTAAGCCGGCACCACGAGACGGTCGGTCTAAACGAAATGTACGGCAATTTCTCAGAAGGATTGCCTTTTCTGCTGGTAACCAGGTTTCTCGCAATGCAATGATATCAGGTGAGTGTTGGCTACAGAGGTAATATGAATCAATAGCAGCGGAACAGGTGGAACGGCAACTCCACTGTAATACTTTTAGCGTACCTATGTTGTGCTAAGACCGGCAGCAGAAACTGCCTTGTCTAGGATGCCATCCCTCAAAAAATCTTTTTTATTTAGAAATATTCTCCTTCTGGCACTTTTTTCGTCTTCATGTTATGTGTCATTGTAGATCTCTGCGCGACAGGAGATGCGCGGTGTTGAGGAGCACGGGAGTCAAGCTCCGCGTGTGCGTTTCTCGCGAGCCAGAACCGCCTGTTCACTTCTGCGTTCTCTTCTCTCTGCCCGCAGCCCGAGAGCGCGAGCCTAAGTGCGTCTTTCTCTTCGTTACGCTGGCGCGGGCCGGAAGTGAACAGGCGTCTCTGGCGGACGGCCGACTGTCCGCTTCTCTTCTTTACAATATATATATTTTTCTTGTTGCAACTATCGTTAGGCCGACGTATTTGTATAGTGGCCAGGTCCTCTCAAGCTGTTTAATCAGCTTTTTCTTTTTTTTTGTTGCTGGTCTCCCGCAACATTATTGCAAATAATTCAGTTCAATTCGGAAATGAAACGTTAACTTTGCCAATACGTACGTGCGACCACACTGTCAAAACGAGCCACCGCACAATGCATTACCATTTACTGGCTGTCCTCAGATCACGGCATAACCATCTCTCGGATACAAGTCGCAGAGAAATGGATATACCAATTAATTCATTTGGAAGAAATTGGAAACGCATGTTGCCAGTCATCGTGTCGCCGGCTTCTACGTTGACGCGCCTCTGAGCACTGTACGCACCGCAAGTACTCACGCTTTAGTGAAAGTACGCATTAGTACTGCGTGAAACGAGGATTCGTATCTTGGCGAAATTTCCTGGTTGCTATTGTGAAGCTGTGTGTCATTCTGAAAAATTTTAGTAAATGGCCACACGACGTATCGTCGTATTCCTTGAACAGTATCTCACTATCTGACAATCATTTCGCCGCTATAGCAACAGCCCTGCCAAAAGTTAATTAGCGTAGTTTAGCACGCTGTGCTTCGTTTTTGCCAATTAGTAAGTCCACGCACACCCCCAAGCACACTGCCGCTGGTATTTTTGACAAAAATGACCTTATTATTACCAGTGTTTCAATATATTTAGAAGACCGTCCCCTTTACTCAGACGCGCTGCTTGTCGATGATTGCGTATAACTGCCGCAGTGGATCAGTGTGCAAATTGAAGTTAATTACAGTGTCGCTAGTTCGATCGCGATGAATGAAAAAGTGTTTACATATGTACGTACACATTATCCGCGCCTTACGGAATGCCAAATAACCAAAATTAATCTCCCGTGTGTTGCTGCGCCGCTCAAAGTCTACTGCAGGTATACTTACAGCTCAAACAACGCTCAGAGGCAACACAACTTGAAAACAGCAGTAGACAACACTGCGTAACTATTTAACTGTTTAACTTCTTCTCTGACATATTTACCCGGAATCAGGGACCATACTATAATCCACTTCACTTTGCGGGCACAGGTTTCTTTGAAGAAACGAATTAAGGTTATCCAGGATTATAGAAAAGCAGACATCAATGCTATAAACCGGGAATTACTGGTGTTTGTGGATTATCACTTCTCTGGCTTCGAACAGCGATCAGTTGAAGACAACTGGCTGCTCTACAAGACCGAGCTGTTGTCTCTGGTTAATCAGTTTATGCCACAAAGAAAAGTTTCGTCAAATTCCCGCTCGCCATTGTTCAATAATTCTTTAAAACGACTGCGCAACAAAAAGAAGCGGGTATTCCGGCGCGCAAAACCGTCACGCACGACTGATCGTCGGACGCCTTACATCAACGTAAATCGAGAGTACTGTACTGCAGTGTTAAATGCCAAGAATACACTTTTCGATACACTTCCATCGCTATATTATCCTTCAATCCTCGCAAGTTTTGGAGCATAATAAATGGCACAAAATATACGCACCTTCAGTTAATTCAGTCCGGCACACCGGTGGCATCAAATAAGTTCTGAGCAGTGATAAACCATAATTTAGCTACATATTTTCAGAAAGGTGTCCCCACTGTATTTCTGCGATTTCCAAGCTTTTCTTTCCTACCAATTTGGACGCCATCGCGATCAATCCTGTTGGCGTTGAGAGACTCATTGATAATTTGAAGGTGGCGTCATCTGCAGGTCCTGATTGCATTTCATCGAAAATGCTAAAGCGTACAAAAATATCTTCATCGCTGATTCTATCGAAACTTTTTCAACAGTCATCACAAATGCAGGCGCTGCCCTCGGACTGCAAAGTATAGGGAAGGGGGTTGCCGTGCATAAGTCAGATGATGTACATTCTCGCGATAATTTCCGTCCTATTTAACTAACATGCATTTCTGTCAAAATATTAGAGCAAATAATATATTCGCGCGTTATAGATTTCCTTGCGTCCAGTAGGTATTTCAGTAATTCCCAACACGGGTTCCGCAAAATGTTTTCGTGCGAAACGCTATTCCTATCTTTTACTAACGACCTGTTCACTAATGCCGACCTGGGATATGAAACACATTCTATATTAATTGATTTCGCAAAGGCTTCTTGTTCAATTTCGCATGATTTACTTGTCTTCAAACTTAGCTTAATATAGATCTCAATTTCTTAGCATGGATAAAAGAATTTCTGTCTAACCGCACCCAGTATGTGACAGCGCGCAATTGCAAGTTCTCTTCTGTATCTACCGCAGTAACATCTGGCGTTCCGAAAGGGTCAGTTCTCGGTCATTTGCTCTTTTCAATTTGCATTAACCACCTTTTAACTTCAACTATCCGGCTCTTCGCAGATGACTGTGTAATCTATCAAAATATTGCCAACAATACAGATTTCCTTAAACTTCAATGTGAACTCGACAGTGTTTTTGATTGGTGCAATAATTGGCTTATGGCATTTAACCCAAGTAAATGTAAAAGCACGCGTATCTCTAGACATTCTACTCAAAGTATGCCTACTTACTTCCTTAATACTGTTGCTTTACCCTCCGCTGACTGTTTTCTATATCTCGGCATTCACACCACGTCTAATCTGCCCTGGGATCGACATTCATATTGAATATGTGACTGGCAGCGCGAACCGCATGCTTGGCTATTTGCGTCGAAATTTTTCCACTGCGCCATCCCCAGTTAAGTTGATGCTTTGCAGAACACTCGTCCGCTCAAGATTAGAGCTACGCATGCGCCATGTGGGACCCCAGTCAAACATCTCTCCTCCTTGTCCTCGAAGCGGTTCAGAATCGTGCCGCGCGTGTCATCCTGTCTCCCGTCATTCTAGTGTCAGGTCCACGAAGAGAACTTGCTGGACCTTCCGCCGCAAGTGCTCTCACCTGGCTCTTTTTCGTACCACTACGATCAAGTACTGTGAGTCGCTCTTTTTCCACCACCTTGCTACGTTTCAGCTAGCTAGAACCGATCACCTTTTCAATGTAAGCTTGCCGTCGTGTCGCACTAACATATATCATGATTCTTTCGTCCCAAGAACAACCACCGAATGGAACCACGTTCCCTCCTCCATTGCTGCCATTGCACATACAGAACGATTCAAGATCGCCTATCAAAATGCCTTGTAACGTTGTTTTTTTTTTTTTGCTGTTTTTGCTCTTTCACTGCACACGTTTGTGTCTATACCACTCCTTTCTGTAGTGTCTTCCGGCCCTGAAAATATTCACAATAAATTACTATTCAATGCTATCCACGCTATCCAATGCTATAATTGCTATCCACGCTAACCAATGCTCGTCTAATTTATCACCCGTTAACTCCGGCGTGCCACAAAGCAGAGTTCTGGGGCCACTACTCTTCTTAATATACATTAACGACTTACCGATAGATTATTCTTCCGAAATTCGTTTATTTGCTGATGATTGTGTAATCTATCGTCATATTACTAACGACGCTCATTCTCGTGCCCTCCAGTCCGACCTTAACGTCATTGAAACTTAGTGTAATAATTGGCTAATGTCCCTCAACGTCAAAAAAATGTCGCTACTTACTTTCCACCGTCGCCAATCATTTATTTCAGCTAATTACGTTATCGCCGGTTCGGAAATAAGTGCTGTGCCTTCTTATAAGTACTTAGGTATTAACTTGTCCAATAACCTCGGTTGGTCCTCACACATTTGCAGCATTAGCAATGATGCCAATCTTGAACTATGCTACCTGCGCCGTAATCTACCTCTTGTTCCTCCGTCAGTAAAACTACTCGCATATTTAACACACGTTCGACCCAAACTGGAATACGCATGCTCAGTGTGGGACCCACACCAATCTAACCTGGCAATAGCACTGGAATCCATACAGAATGGTGCAGCAAGGTTCATTGATTCTGACTACTCTTACCACACTAGCGTTACTAAACTTAAGTCATCTCTGAACCTTCCAACCCTCGAGCACCGCCGCAAAACAGCAAGACTGTGCCTCTTTTACAAATTTTATCACTCGCTGCGTCACCAGACCGACATCCATTACGCCTGCGCATCGCACTTCATTCCGTCATAGCCATTCAAGGGCTGTTTATCCCCCTCCAGCTCGCACCACCGCTCATCTTAACTCTTTCTTCGTTCAAACAGCGAAAGACTGGAATCATCTACCTGCTCGAGCGCTGCACCACTCCAGTCGTTCATCGTTCAAGGCTTTCATTGAAAATATGATCTAAATATGCCCACCCCTCATGTAAAACCACAAATGGGGTATTTGAGGTACAAATAAATAAATAAAAATAAATAACTAAGTAAATAAATAAATAAGTAACACTGTGTAACAGCAGTAATGGTCGTTGAAGCTGCTAATGGGTCGGTGCCGATCATACGCTCGCGACAGCGCACTTTGTCCACGATCACACGATATATATCTTTCTACTAGAATTCAACAAGACAACTCCGGAGGAAGGTAAAGCTGTCTCCCCAAAACAAACTGCACGTGTATGAAAAGAAAGCATTCGTCAGTTTAAGTTTCTCGACACATTCTGACACAGACAGACAGACAGACAGACAGACAGACAGACAGACAGACAGACAGACAGACAGACAGACAGACAGACAGACAGACAGACAGACAGACAGACAGACAGACAGACAGACAGACAGACAGACAGACAGACCGACAGACAGACAGACAGACAGACAGACAGATAGACGGACGGACGGACGGACTGAATGGTGTGTATATATATATATATATATATATATATATATATATATATATATATATATATATATATATATATATATATATAGAGAGAGAGAGAGAGAGAGAGAGAGAAAGAAAGTTCAAGCGAAGAAGCAGATGTTAATGAAGGGAACAGTAACCCGATATGTCGGTGGCAAATACTCTAGCTTGGAGCTACGATCGTTCAATAGAGCACAGCACTACTACGAAGCCCCGAGAAACACCGTGAAATATCGGGACCCTCGAAGTGGCTGCAAATCATCTTAGGAAGGATCTCGTATAAATTAATGCATAATAATGTTGCCGAGCGCACTCTCTTCATTCATTATGATCGCAAATGCACTCCGGCCCCCCTTAATGTCGAGTTAACGTTATTGTTGATGTTTTATATGCCGAGGGCTGGAGCAAACATGCCATTTACTTCGTTTTAAACCTTAGATAGAACGACCGCCAACGTCGCGGCCCACATAGCTCTCACATAAGTTATCGGGCATTTCGTACCTAAAGGCGACGTCCTATAGAGACATCCATATCACTCTCTGATTTTTTTCACTATCACTACTTTACAGCGACCTGAGTTTGAAACAACATCGTGAGCCCACACTACTAACACTCGCCTCACTGGACCAATAGACGAAAGTGTCGTGCAAAGGGGCCCGCATAGGCCGGCGACCATTGAAGATGGGCTCTGCTGTGATAGGCAGGTCAGGGTTTATTGATAGGATTGAACGTTCCCAGAGCAAAAGTGCAGAGTGGAGGGTTGTACAATTAATGTCTGCCAGCACTTGTCCATGCAGATCACATAGCACTTCTGACTGGGATCGACGCCAACCAGCAAATGCTGCACTGAAACTCTGTTGAGGGGAAGGCATGTCCACCACAATGGGAGACGGGTAGGTCACCTTTGGGAGTCCACGGCAAGTCATGCACTTGACGAAGCTGATGCGAAAAAACGGCGCTTTTGAACGAGATAAAAAAAGACGACAGACACAAGCGCTGACTAGCAACGATGCTTACTGACGTATTGGAGGTAGTAGCGAAGCTTACCAATGAATGACGTCTGAGCCGCATGCACGAGGGCTGCTGGCTCCGGGAGGTGTACATGACCCTCGGACGCCTACCCAAGTGGTCGCTCCACGAGAAAAGTCTCTCGAAACGCTACGATTAGCCACTGTACCAACTGACGGTAATAGCGCAAGGGAACCGGTGAGCTAAGCAAGCTTTAGACGGTAAAATGCAAGACGGCAGGAGCGACGAACCTGGCACTGTACAGCCGCGTGAAAGGGCAAATCGAGACGTAGTCACGCAACGAAAACTTGAAGTACAGCGAACGTCTATGCCAAGGCTGGTGTGGCCTGCTGCGTACGTGGTTGCTGCGATATGAGTGCACTGAATCACCTGCACTTTTTATTATCAGGCTCAGGAGTGGACCGCCCACATTGTAGTCCATCTCCCCAACCCTAAGACGGCGGCTTCCAAACACCGTACCAGCAGACGCGCCTCTGAAGAGCACGGTACCAAGATCATCGTCATCATCACCACCGTAGCAGAAGGCACACGATTAATTCTTAGCACTTACTTGGGTTCACCTACATACACGTACAAGAGCGTTTCGCATTTCGACGGGGTCGTAACGCAACCATAGCGGCCGGCAGTCGAACCTGCGTCCTCGTGTTTAGCAGCAGAACGCCATAGCCACTGCCACGTCGCGATGTGTGTAAAGCTTTACAATACACGCTAAGGCGAAGTCTGGCAACCACGCCCCCCCCCCCCCCCCCCCCCCGATACAACAACGTTGTGGGTCGCAAAGGAATGATGGGTACAGTGTACATATTCGTCCTTATGGCTTCGAACTATTATATCTGGTTCCTCTTTAAAACCTAATGTTGTCATTCGAAATGTGCTGTGTGGCGTTGATTGGGCTTACTTACGTCCTGATGTCTACCTTGTTTCCAGAACATTACGCACAAAAACAACTTTTTAAGATATATAAAATGGTCGCCCCTCGTGGTTGTCACTCACCAAAAGTTATTCAGGTATAGCGACACGCATAATAAGATGTGTGGAGACATATTTATGCAGTTGAAATTATTTAACAGAATGAACTATAGTCGACGCAAAACCACCTACTGCTCTGAACACATGTTGCACGGCAAGCACGTAGCACAGCTAAATAGCAGAATAAGCTGCAATTTGCTTTCTCAACGAAGTCATGTCAAATAATGTAGAAAATCTTGCACTGTATATCATTTCCATCCTGTCTGAGCGATCCGGGTTATCAGGCGAAGAGGCTAGGTACAACCTAATCTTTATTCCAGAGAAGGAAAAGGAAGCGCAATTTAAGAAAATACACGGAACGCCGGCTGAATGTTGGCCGATGAAGAATGACAAGGTGTTCGCATGGTTGCATTCAGATAACGAGAATCAGTGCCCATACTTGACATAGTTTGGTGCAGTGCTTCATGCACACGAACAATTTCCTCTTCGTTCCCCCTGACACGCACTGTACACCAGTGCATTTACAATCAGCGCCGAGCCGCCCATATATAGGCCGTTCGATACGCTTCGTGAGCTTCTTCAAGTCTGTTCAGCCACCTCTGCTGATATGCTGTGCGAGACCTGCATTGCTTCTACCGCGTATGCAAGGAAAGCTGGGAACTCGTTCTGCACCAAACCCGGCATGTATAAGCCGCGATGAGAAGATGTCGTTATGTGGCAGTGCTGAAATGAACGGCAAGCTTCAGCACCTTAGTATACCACTTTGAAGGGCAAGCATATCCAAGTGGTCCTCGGAGTTAAGGCCCCTAGCGTCGGCCACTGAGCGCCGCAGAGAGTAATCGCTATGGCCCGCCTTGCTTCTGGCGTTTCGTAGCAGTTATCACTCATAGTCTCTAATCCGCTCACAACACTCTCATGTATTGCCTTCCATTCGTTAAAGAGTTGCGCCCGTATCGGCTCTGTTTTCAGAGTTTACGATGAGGGTACGTGTAAGCAGCATTCGTGGCCGACGTGGATTTATTATTTGTCGCGACGCTTCCTTCCTTGCACCTGACAGTTTGCATTGACAGAGGGGTCGCGGAAGTGCCTCTGTTGCCAGCCGGCGCCGAACAGCGTGACAGGTGGCGCCGGTTTCCGCCTCCGTCCCTGAACGCGTCGCGTGCACGCGACGTTGCAGCCTGATCAGTTTGTGTGACGCGCTTCGGCAAAGGCGTTCTTCCAGCCAGCTGTGTAATTCCCGCTTGTAACGACATTGCAACGAGGAAATGTTAAAATTTCTATTGAAAAGCTGGAACTGTCGTCGACGAACCATGAGCAGACATCCTGCCCCACCTGTTCGATGCATGTCTCGGTATTATGAAAACAAGCAAGGCGCAGGATCCGCTGTTGAGTGCATCGCATCTGTGCAACACTCCGGGAGTTATGCCTGGCGACATGCGTAATAAATGGAAGCGCTGCGCGAACACGAAACTGGATAGCGCGCCGTCTTCTACTAGTGCGAAAAGGATTTGGGCCATAGTCATAAAAAGTTATTATGCTAGTTAAGTACGCAAGAAGAAAAAGTGTCCACCCTTAGCGGCAGGGAACATATTAGCGAAGGCGGCCGACCAGTCCGAAAACATTCCTACGGACGAAAAGCTTTTGTTGCTCAGGCTCCAGATATATATAGAGAGAAAGCAAATGATAAAAGAAGGGTAGGGAAGTTAACCAGGACTGAGCCCGGTTGGCTACCCTACACTGGGGAAAGGGAAAGGGGACGGAAAGATTAAAGGAAGAGAAAGTCTACTGGGGATATCGTTCGGTCACTCAGTCCGGATCACAGACGCTGACTCAATCCAGTAGCTTTCAAATATCGCAGTAGCGCTTTTTTGTGGCCTTTTGTAGCTGCGATATGCGAGGCCATGGTCCCAAGATCTTCCACGGTAGAGTGTATAAGTGCGACTGGACGAGGACGAAGAAAGAAACAGATACACAGACACAGCGCTTCACTTTCAACTATAGATTTTATTTTCGCACGCATCGATAAATATATACCGTGCGAGCGGAAACAAACGTAACAGCAAAAAAGAACATTGAGTGGTACATTTCGTTGAACCGGACACGTGTGCAAGGCAAGGAAAAAAAAGAAATAACATGTACTATAACCGTCACAAAGACAAGCCAAGGAATCGTATCTCCTGTTCCGATAGTGACACTGAAGGCTTGCTTACGCACTTTTGCTCTAGTTTCGCTATCTCGTAGGACTCTACAATCTCCCTCGTCATCCTGCTATGAGCCTTATACAGAACGTAAGTGCTTTCGAACATGGGCTTGCAGGAACAATCTCGGCCATGAATACCCAAATGACCCGAGATTGTTCCTGGTTCAACGTGCTTAGGGTGTGAAGCACGATGGTAGACAGGCACGATGGATGCTGACCTCGAAGGGGGAGGGAGTGTGGGTGGCCGAGTGATCGTAACACTGCACTGTAAGATTTGGAGGGATGATCCCACCGCTGGTGACCAGTTGTGCGGTTTAGACGTAGTTGAAGGGAGGAACTACCCATCGCTGGCATCCAGTTGTAAGGGTTGTAGTAGGGCATGAACTATGTGGTAACTGGCCCATGCCTCGTCCAACTCACCCACGCTTGGGACGTGGTTGTAGGAAGGAACTTGCTCTCATCAAGAACTAGGAGTACAGGGTTTATCTACAATATTTACATTAAAAGATGAGATACATGTCAACAGTCTAGCATGACTCCCAAATGGAGCATGCAAGACGGAGCACACAGCACACTAGCTTCAAGCACCAAGCACCCCGCTTGTCGAGCACACAGTTGCTTAAAAACACTCTGTCCTCCCTAGATCCCTAGGTGAGGGAAAACTGCTGTCCAACCTTCGTCCAATCGGACCGTCCCCAGTCGTTGGAGGCGTAGTCGACCCGCCTTTGAGCGAGGGCTCACACACTCATGTTGAATTCCGATGGCGGAGTCGGAGTGGCCGACGGACTCCCCGAGCGAGAGCAACGCTTCCAAATCCGCGAGTGGAACACAACCTACGCCGCCGGAACAAGGCGGAAGCGGAACTTCTATCGCCGAGTTACCCAGGATACCTTGCGTGTTATCATTTCCTTCCGCTGTTTGCTGCCAGCACCGCCGCACCGGTCACTTATCTCTTCAGCGCCGTTCACCTGTTCTTTTTTTTTTTTTAAGTGCGGAATGGATATCTCGCCAAACGTGCAGCCAATTTTGCTTCCTCGCGAGTCGTGGCCGGTGTCGCCTCCCAGCAGACAAACGTAGGAAAGGAAATACGTCACGCAGAGTTCTGGTCCACTCCGCTGATTTTGGCGGAGCTTCTTTTTCTGCTCCACGGAGTGACTCCCGCTCTGAATCCACTCCGACTCTCTCATTGGAACACCTTACTCCCGCCCTCGCTCTATCATTGGAACGAACTTGCTCCGAAACGAGCAGAAAAACTTCTTCTGACTCCGCCATTGGAATTCAACATCATATACACACTTCGGATTCCCAGCACCCACCGAGTTAAGTGGGTCCTCGTAGCCAGGTTGTCACGCTTGACCCCAGCCGGCGCCTCTTAATTCCAGCGCTGACTTCTCAAGTAGCCGCCACGAGTGTCAGCAGACTGGGATGAATCCTAGGGCCCGAGGAAAACCGCACCGCATCACGCCCTTTTCCGAGAAGCTCTCTTGCTGCAAATAGACCATGAAGGCGACAGCGAACCAGGTAACAATACATGGTCCGCCAAACGTGGCTTGACTTGCAGGCGCCACCGACTCGACAAAGGAGGCGCATGGTCGGTTAACGTTGCTGGCGTCGCCAGTTATCCGAAGATCGCCACCACCGCAGATCGATCGAAACTAATGCAGCTGGCCGGGAAAGGTTCTGCAGGTTAGCACCCCTGCAGGCCGATCGTAACAGCACCTATACATTGATCAGATATCGAAGTTCTAGTGACTTTTGCTGTTTTCTTCTTTATATGACCAAATCAGCTTCTCAGAGACGTCAAGTCTCTGCACTCAGTATTTTACATATAGAAAGGCAACCTTCTGTGGTCATTTTTCTTGTACTTTTTTCGAGCAACAGTACTTCCCTCCCCCTTCTTTCTTTCTTAATCGATACTGCGCCCTTTGACAACTGCGATTGCACCTACATCATATGTGTGTTTGAGGGATCTTTTTCTTCACCCAGTGGTAATGATGAAGCTGAGAGAGAGAGAGAGCAGTGGGCGTGAAGACGACACGATAACGAGGTTAGCTTGAGGAAGACGACGTCTACCGTCTTCGCGAACGTAACGGGAAGGACAGACAAAGCAATTCCCGTTCCCAGCTTTTAACGGGGCTTGTTTAAGTGGTAATTCCCAGCTTACACACACACACAAAAGAGACGGTTCGCCGAACAGGCGAACTTCACATTCGCAACCAGCCTTGCTCGCTTCGGTGGCCTGTCTGGCGCATGACGCATGCATCGGTCGCGCCTGGCGTGCCGGCACGTTAGCTTGTTGCTGGGTAACGCAAGAAAAACAAGTCGCAAAGTACAAGTTCACCTATACGCAAAACTATTTAGCTTTAGCGGGAAATAATAAAAAAATAAATAGAACGTTGTCTGTAAATTCATTTCACATTCTTTTTGTTTTTCGATGCTCGCGTCAACTAACGGATAGGATTAACACTACAGGCCGTGCCATGTTTCCTGTTGCCAGTTTTCGCCGAGTGTACCCTCTCGTTAAATTGCTGAAGGATCGTGCTCGTGATGCGGGAGAACCGGTTAATCTTGTATGAGTTTTTATTGAACACATGCAGGCAAAGACACGACTCGTACGAAGCGCCGGTGCTGCCTGTCTTGTGTCCTGTTTCGGCACTGAAAGTTATTGAACGTGGTAAAAGTGGAAGATACATCGGGCCTTCCGGGAACACCAGTCGCTCAGTACAGGCACGCGGAAGTCAGCCTCGTGAAAAGCTTACGCGAAACCGGGAGTAAGCAAAGTGGAGAGACACGCGTGAGCCGGCACTTTGGAACGGCCGCCTTTTCGCGGAGCAGATTGAACGCCTATCGAACTCGGGACGGGAGCGCAGCTGGGCTGGCGTCACGCGCGGCCACCGCTGGTTGTTCGATGCGGCCGACATAAAAACGACCGTTTGCGTTAAAAGGAGGCTGAGCTGCCTGCCTGTGGCTGGCGCGGAAAGATGCGCGCGGCCGCCGCCCTTTTATCACGGCGCCCGCACGCGCAGGAAGCCCTTGTTTTTGTGCCGTTTCTTTCGCTGCGTGAGTTGGCCCGCAGCACATGTGGCTCTGAGCGCACCGTGCCCGGCTAAGTAGAAACAACGGGCTCGCATTAGAATCTGTATATGCTCGCAGTGTAGGAATTAAAAGTCGTCCGAGCCGTTTGCTATACGTGCAAGCACGGAATGCTCAGTGTTACGTCACGAGAATGCGTAGCGTGCGTAAATATTTTGACCCATGGAAGAGAAGAAAGCAGGTTATGCTATGTTCAGACTACGTTCGTAAGGCGCCGAATTTTCGTAACATGCGTAAGCGGAAGCGCAACAAGCGTATGCGTCTAGTTCAGACTGCGAACGTAAAAGTACCAACGTGCGCAATTCACGCTAAAATCGTGGGTGAGAGTGTTAAAGGGTCGGCAACATTTACGACTGTGATATTACGACCGTTGCTACACAGCCAATGACCGATAAGCTTTCGGTTTTCAACAACCGGTGACAACACTTCCGTCCTCCCGTCTGCAGACAGCTCCGTGCGCGGGAAGTGCCATTCCGCCATTCCGTGCGCACGATTAAGTTGGCCGTGTTCGTGAAATTTTGTGCAGTGCGCCTTGCGAGACTGTTTTCAGTTCATCTGGTTTATCCACCGAGGAAATCGATGGCCGCAGATGCGTGCTCCGAACTTCGATGAGTGGTCTCACTAGGTTTTCTAGGAAGCGGAACTGCTGGGGCGACATGCGCATGAAGTTATGAAACATCACAGCGTCACCAACTCGGAGCTTGGCGAAAAGGTTGTGAAAATCGCCGTCCACGGACAAGTCGAGAAATACTTGCCGCTCCCAAACCCTTCTGCGTCGCCTTCGTCGTCTTTGTGCGATTGATTACATGACGATTTGTTTTGAGCGTGAATTTCTTCGATCTCGGCCAGCGCTCGCATGTTGACAGGAGCAATATTGGACCGCTGGTGACGTCGATTCTGCAGCTCCGAATTTGATTGGCCTGTTGTAATAGCCGTAATTTACGCAGCAGTAAATGTGAACAGAGGTGCCGGCTTATGCTATGTTCACACTACGGTCGTAACGCGCGTAACAGCTCTTTTGGCGTATCGAACGTAACGGCTGTAAAAAACGTTACGGCAGTTAAGCCGGCACCTTTGTTCACATTTACTGCTGCTTAAATTACGGCTTTTACAACAGGCCAATCAAATTTGGAGCTGAAGAATGGACGTCACCAGCGGTCCAATATGGCTCCTGCCAACATGCGAGCGCTGGCCGAGATCGAAGAAATTCACGCTCAAAACAAACTTATAGCCATGTATTCAATCGCCCAAAGACGACGAAGGCGACGCAGAAGGGTTTGGGTGCGGCAAGTATTTCTCGACAGGGCCGCGGACGGCGATTTTCACAACCTTTTCGCCAAGCTCCGAGTTGGTGACGCTGCGATGTTTCACAACATCATGCGCATGTCGCCCCAGCAGTTCCGCTTCCTTGAAAACCTAATGAGACCACTCATCGAAGTTCGGAGCACGCATCTGCGGCCATCGATTTCCTCGGCGGATAAACCAGATGAACTGAAAACAGTCTCGCAAGGCGCACTGCAAAAATGTTCACGAACACAGCCAATCGTGCGCACGGAATGGCGGAATGGCACTTCCCGCGCCCGGAGCTGTCTGCAGACGGGAGGACGGAAGTGTCGTCACCGGTTGTTGAAAGCCGAAAGCTTATCGGTCATTGGCTGTGTCGCAACGGTCCATATCAGTCGTAAATGTTGCCGACCCTTCAACACTCTCACCCACGATTTTTGCGAGAATTGCGCACGTTGGTACCTTTACGTTCGCAGTCTGAACTAGACGCATACGCTTGTTGCGCTTCCGCTTACGTATGTTACGAAAAATCGGCGCCTTATGCTATGTTCACACTACGGTCGTAACGCGCGTAACAGCTCTTTTGGCGCATCGAACGTAACGGCTGTAAAAAACGTTACGGCAGTTAAGCCGGCACCTTTGTTCACATTTACTGCTGCTTAAATTACGGCTTTTACAACACGCCAATGAAATTTGGAGCTGCAGAATCGACGTCACCAGCGGTCCAATATGGCTCCTGCCAACATGCGAGCGCTGGCCGAGATTGAAGAAATTCACGCTCAAAACAAACTTATAGTCATGTATTCAATCGCCCAAAGACGACGAAGGCGACGCAGAAGGGTTTGGGTGCGGCAAGTATTTCTCGACAGGGCCGTGGACGGCGATTTTCACAACCTTTTCGCCAAGCTCCGAGTTGGTGACGCTGCGATGTTTCATAACATCATGCGCATGTCACCCCAGCAGTTCCGCTTCCTTGAAAACCTAATGAGACCACTCATCGAAGTTGGGAGCACGCATCTGCGGCCATCGATTTCCTCGGCGGATAAACTAGATGAACTGAAAACAGTCTCGCAAGGCGCACTGCAAAAATTTTCACGAACACAGCCAATCGTGCGCACGGAACGGCGGAATGGCACTTCCCGCGCCCGGAGCTGTCTGCAGACGGGAGGACGGAAGTGTCGTCACCGGTTGTTGAAAGCCGAAAGCTTATCGGTCATTGGCTGTGTCGCAACGGTCGTAACATAACAGTCGTAAATGTTGCCGACCCTTTAACACTCTCACCCACGATTTTTGCGAGAATTGCGCACGTTGGTACCTTTACGTTCATAGTCTGAACTAGACGCATACGCTTGTTGCGCTTCCGCTTACGTATGTTACGAAAAATCGGCGCCTTACGAACGTAGTCTGAACATAGCATTACGAACGTAGTCTGAACATAGCATTAACTGCCGTAACGTTTTTTACAGCCGTTACGTTCGATACGCCGAAAGAGCTGTTACGCGCGTTACGACCGTAGTGTGAACATAGCTTTAGCCTCCGAGGGGCCCGATTTTTATTAATCATATCACGAGAAGCCAACAAGCAAAGATACGGAGGACACCGTAGGGGAAATTACTTGTACTTAATAATTGAATTAAAGAAATGATAAATAAATGGCAATGAAAGTGGATGAAAAATCTACTTACCGCAGGTGGGGACCGGTTCCACGCCTTCGCATTACGTTACGTTATAGCATCGCGCGCGTAAGGCGGAGACGTGGGATCGTTCCCCATCTGCGGCAAGTTGTTTCTTCAGCCACTTTCATTGCCATTAATTTATCATTCCAGACCCGCCGTGGTTGCTTAGTGGCTATGGTGTTGGGCTGCTGAGTAGGAGGTCGCGGGATCGTATCCCGGTCAGGCCGGCCGCATTTCGATGGGGGCGAAATGCGAAAACACCCGTGTACTTAGATTTAGGTGCACGTTAAAGAACCCCAGGTTGTCAAAATTTCCGGAGTCCTCCACTACGGCGTGCCTCATAATCAGAAAGTGGTTTTGGCACGTAAAACCCCATATTTTTTATATAATTTCTTTGATTGAATTATTATGAAAAATAAATAAGTACTAGTAATTTCCCCTGCGGTGTCCTTTAGTGCCTTTGTTTGTTGGCTTCTCGCGATATGATTTCCACATATGGTGATGTAATGTGTTATGCCTGCTGCACGAGCACGTGGTCGGGTTTGATTCCCGACCCAGTGGTCCATGTAGGGTATACGAGGTGCTTCACATGTCTCGCGATACAGCAGTAGTTATTTCTAGTGTGTACGCCCACTTCTTACTTCCATGCTGCAGAACACATTAAGAAACGGCACACTTGCGCAAAATTGCGTGTCAGTCTGTCCGTTACCGAGCTTGATATACGCGCAGGCCTGACTCAACGGCGCATCGATGTGCTGCTACAGGATCGGCACACGCGGGTGTGCTGACTCGCAAAATGAACGCGGGCCGCATGTGTGTCACCTTAGCAGGACATGCCATAACACGCTAGTCCCCGCCGAAGCACTTCTGAGCATACAGGCCGTGTCCTACAACGTCCGTCTCACGGCCTCTTCTGGCACACATTTGGCTGGCCCTTTTCTTTCTTATGCGAAAGCCTTGACTCAGGGTTGCACAAGCCGAAACCAGCGTGGGCCGAAATCAACTTCTCTGAGAGCCACAGAGGCCGCATATAGCGAGAAACGTTGCATGTTTTGCTCGCACATATGTGCTCGGCGTCGTCTCACTTGTCGCTTCCCTCGGTACTTCTTGTGATGTTACGTCGTCAAGGAGGTTCTTATTGAGAGCCATCAAGCAGAATGCTTGCCCACAGACAAAAGTGCTTTCGAAGAGAGCAGTCATGTTTGATGGCCCGGTTCGTAACGCTTCCGCATTTTTTTTTTTATCGGAGGTTTCCACAGAAACCTCTTCGGTACTTCTAAAACCAAGGGACGCGCTGCTCTAGTGCATGCCTTTTAGCTCCGGCTAACACTGCAGATCGATCAACTGCAGTTGCACTGTGGAGTTGTGCACTGTGCAGTTGCACTCTGGCGAAACTCGAAGGATGGTGGCAGACCTCAACATAATAGTCTCGGCATTCCACCGGTGAAATTCACCCCTATAGGGGTCCGCTTCCTGTCGAAGGTGGCCTCTTGTTTCTCAACGGGGGCCTTCGCGGTAGGTATCACGGTTTAGGCAATTGAAGCTTTCGTTTCCGGTTTGTAGCCCTAACGATGGTTCCAATATTTTGTTTCGATTTTCCTTCGAAGGCTGAACGGTCGGTGCCGCGAGACGGACGAGAGACGGCGGCTCCCCTCCCGCTTCCTTCCAAGCCGGAAGATTGAAACTCACCGCGTCTGTTCGCGCTCACGCCACCGTGTCTTTTCTCGAACACGCATCAGGCGCATTCGATCATCTCCTTGTGTAAATCCTTAAGCGGCGGCGCTTTATGTTCGAGTCGCATTCACGTCAAGCAGCGCGCTGAGTCCGGCTCTTCCTCTAATAATGAAAGCGAGCGGTACAGGTGCAGACACACAAAATGACATATGCTTGAATATTGGGACAGAATCAGTTACTGGGAAACTGTCACTCGCTCAAAGGAGCATATGCAATTGTTTGCAATGTCGAGCAACGCTCATGACGCTCCATAAAGGTTTGGTTTTCTTTGTTGCTGCTCTCAGGACCTAATCGTTCATGCCTACTGGACCGATCGGGCAGCCAGCCACCCACGGTACTTCGCAACATTAGGTTTGCTAGTGCGTGAGTGACGTACAAAGGTAGAGAACTAGGTGGCTCAGTTTGTGGGTGTTAAAATTTAAGTTTAAACCAGCGTAGACTGTCGTGATCCATAGCCAACCTTGGGTGACTCTGTTGCAACTCCGTGTTTAAGAAGCAGCGCGAGGAATTCCGCCAATTCGTCTTTTCTGGTGCACTGTAGCTGACCGTGTCCACGGTGTCCATTGCCGGCGCTCACGGCGCGCATACAGCGGAGTCCAGATGCGCAGGCCTCAAGGCATCCCGAGCACGATGGCTGAGCGGCAGCAGTGTACGGCCGGCGAACCTCAACCGGCTCCCCAGAGTGTTCGTTCGCGTGCGTCGGCGTGGGCGACGATGAAGCCGCGCAGAACTGGGAGGTGTGCCTACGTACTTGAGTGGCGCCTAGCTGACAACATCACTATGCGGCTTTAACTCACAGAAAGAAAACTTCGCAGCTGAAGAAAAATTCGTCCTGGTCTGAGATGATCCCGGGCAATATTTCTTTTCATAAAATGTTGTGTGTTGCCATGCTCTTTCATTGTACACTCCCAATGCAGTTGGCAATGCACATCAGAGTAAAATATGGAGGGTGTCCCAACTAAATTTAGCCAAAGTTTAAAACTATGCGAATGTCATGTAGCTGGACAGAAAGTAATCTTGTTTGTCGTGGCTTGGAGATACCAGGATAATTTTTTTTTATTCTACGTAATTACATAATTCGTCCTAATTCATTAATAAACTTCTCAAGTGTTATAATTAGATGAAGAGTGTCAGTGGGAAAATTGGAGAGCAACATTAAAAACTACCGATACAGCTTTCTGTTGCTCAATTCGTGCTACGTTTTTTTTTTACCGAGCGTGAAAGAAGCCCGCAAATATACGCAAAATTGCCGCTCGAGTGGCCGCTCGAGGCACTTTGGCTCCCCTCGAGGCCTCACCCCCCCCCCCCCGACACAGACACACACACTTCGCCCTCCCTCCCATGCGGGAGGGTTGGGGGGGGGGAGGTGAGCGGTGTTGTGCTCCGGCAGCAAATGCGTGTTTCGCGACCGGGCAGAAGAAATGACGATCGCGGCTCAATCTCGCGCGCCATATATGGAGGAAAGCGGGGGAGGTAGGATGGCGGTACTCTACACGGCCTTGAAATGGATCTGCAGACGGCTCATGTACCATTGTGCGCGCTGTGTTTTAGCAGCTCTTGAGTTGAAGCGATAGACAACACGAAGGTCGCTTCGCTCGGTGCTGCTGCCGCGCTTGCTTACGCCATCGTTTCGACAGCGAGTGTCCGCGCTCATAGAGTGTTAGGTGTTCATGTTTGCTTGTGCGCGCTGACACCGTGCTTGTTAAATCGCTTAGTAAGCGAACGTTTCCAAGTTTATACGACCTATAAAACTACTATCCTTACTTCGTATAGCTGTCTGCTAATTTGCTATCGCAACCGATGCTTCGCCTTTCGGGCGAAGCAGCGACTATTTTTACAACTGCTTCTTGTCGGCACACTCGTGGTGGTCGCACTCAACTTTTTGAGCATAAGGAAATCAGGATGCGCGCCTTGTACTAATCGGGTACACGGGTGGCAGTACTTTATTGAAAAGACCAGAATTCTGTTGTAGTTTACGTGTACGGAACGTGCGTTATGTTGAATTTGCGCGCCAGCTTAGTTGGTATACCGAGAACCAGGATGGCAATCATGCCTGCCTGAAATGAATTGTCTCTTCGCAGAAACGCGCTGGTTTCTTGCAGGCGCACTGTCGAGCCGAAACTTTTTTTCGCTCTGGACGCACAACCTAAGAATATTTACAGGAAAATAGTACAATTATTTGTAGAAATATTCGGCGATGCTCCAGAGCTGCACGTAAGGGATATATATTTAAAAAGAAGGGGGGGGGGTACACGTTTTGTTTTTCATGCCGCGTGTGGTTGAAAAAAATATGCTGCCGTTGTGAAAATACAGCTAAAAACACTACGCCATTTCTGTAGCACAGATTATAATTCTAATTCCAGGGGTCAAAAGCGACCGCCTAGCTAGGAAGCGCTTACGCCGTCCTTTTCAAATAATTATTTTTAAGCATGAAATGCTTTTAGCTTCCGTTGTCGGTGACCTTCAAGTGACCTTGATCCAAAAGTCAGAGCTGTCATCCGTGCACTCAAACGAGAATGCGAGAACGAAACGAGATCATCCGGGCAACCAGTGCAAACATTAAAAGATGTTGTCTTTGGCCCCGAACCCATTGTACAGGACCGCATTGCATACACCAGTTACTGCGCAAACAAGTTACGAAAGATGTTGGTACCGAGTTTTTCCTAATGTTTGTTCGCAATTTCATTCAAGCTGTAACTTCTACTATGCTGAAGATTTATTTGTCATTTCCAATAGCGACGTCCAAAAGGCAGATACAGGGCAGCATACACTTCACTGTCATCTTTTGGCGCTGAGCGCTGAGCGCCAGTGGTCCGTGAGTTCCGCGGCGCGGGTTTTGCGTCGCCTCGAGAGATGGCGCATCCTTCAGGCGCTCCTATCCGCCGCGGTGGCTTGGCGGTTATGGTGTGGCGCTGCTAAGCACGGGGTTGCGGGATCAAATCCCGTCCGCGGCGGCCGCATCTCGATGGAGGCGAAATGCAAAAACCCCGTGTCCCGTGCATTGGTGGCACGTTAAAGATTCCCTGGTGGTCAAAATTAATCCGTAGTTCTCAATCAAATCGTGCTTTCGGCACGTAAAACCTCAGAATTCAAATCATTGTCCTTCTAGCTTAGCAGTGCGCTCTGTTTCTCTGGCGTCTTTCGCTGGCTGTCGTGCGGCCTTCAACTAGGCAGCGTCCATATGGACCAGTGCACAGTACGGCGTGGGTGTGGTGGGGCCGTGCCGTTGCGAACATGCACCACACTCATTTTAAGGTTGTGGTTAGTATCATCTGCAACCAATCTGCTTTGCCGGTTGCCATTTCGTGCTCACATCTACTCTCGATTACGGGAGAGCCAGCAATCTTTTTTCGTTAACACTTTGACTAACGTTATGTGGTATTCATGATATACATGGCTCTCCGCCACGCTATGTCTGACATTACAAAGTATTCGTGCGGGTTGAATATTTGTCGATGTTTTTGTTTTCTACCGCATTTTCACCTGAAATTTGAAGAATACTTATCCGACGTGCTGTCGGATCTTCGAGTCAAGACTGCAAGCGTTTCTCTTTCGTGTGTACGTTTAAGAAGAACCGAAGAAAAAACAACTTCACGTGTTCAAAACAAACAGGCAATGGACGATATCCGAATGCATCGCGCCAAAGCCGCACCCCGAACAGCCGCCGGTGAAAAGTCATTTTGAGGAGGCAGCCGATGCAGCGGGGCAGAGGAGCCAGGGCTGCGTCAGAGGCCTGGGAGCCGTGCTCGTTCTCCTCCTCGGCGTTCATTGCTAAGTGAAACCACGTCGTCCGAGGTGGAACCGTTTTTTTTTTCCAATCCCTCGGCTCTCCCACCCGACAGCGCCGCGTTCCGTGCGGCGAGCATTCGCCGCACGCATCGAATCGGGCGACAGCTGTGCACAGAGCGCGCGCCTCGTGTTCAGTCCGCGGCGGCCGCAGTCTTGCTTCGCTCCCTCTGTTCTGCCTTGCCGCATCGCAACCCGCCCCCCGCCTTCTGTGTTGCGAGAGCTTGGGAGGGCCCCGCACTAACGATGGGTGGCGTAGGCGGCCGTACATGCTACAAAGGGCTGTAGCGGTCGCGCGTCAATTGCGGTCGTAACAGATATCATCTACCGGCGGGCTGGATCCAGCTGCAGTCGATGCCCGGACGGCGTGCCAGCGGTCTTCGATAGCTCTGCGGCGAGTCCGTCACTACCTTCGCCGGCCACGGTGAGCCCCGGGGTCAGCTTTCTTCAAACCAGCGTCTTTATATCTGGGGCACGAGGGAGAGGGGCGAGCAACTATCTTCGCCGTGCTGCTTCGATTCCTCGTCGTTGACTTCGCGTTACTTCTTTACTTACCGCGATGATACCGCACGCACTCGAATACGACTCGTTGTTGATCCCTATATATTATACTTTCGCGAAGTAACAATTATTCCGCGAAACTTCATTTTTTTATTTCCCTCATCCACTTTATGCTTAAAGTGTGGGGAAATGCATACAATGCGCGGAGCTTTTGTTACTCTAGTACTCTTTTATTATTGCTGATAGCAATTATGTAGACTCACTGGGCGCATTTCTACCGTCGCCGTGATGTTCCTGTAAAGTCCAAGGCGGCCGATAAAACTATGGTGCCTCGATGTCCTCCTCGCCCGCCGCTCTTTAAAGGATGGCGACATCCGCGGCGCGTCTATACTACGGCGATGGGCACGCTAATGGCGGACGCTGTAGGGACGCAGTGCCGGCGTTCGTGTGTATCCCCCATTCACGCGCCCAACGCCGTAGTACGACATCGACACCGCGGTTGTCTTCACCTCGTTCGGGGCAGCGGGCCGCGTGCCCTACACTTTATGTGCAAGTGAAAGTGTGAGAGGGAACTGACGATTGCGGCTGAATCCCGACCGCGCGAATGGAAGGAAAGCGGTATATGCTCCCTGCGAGTGCGTTTACAGGAACACTAGACAGCGGGTAGGAAGCGCGCTGTCTTCCGTCGCGTGTGAGGCACCTAACGCTGCAAGGCACGGAGGGAGAGGAGGGAGGGGGGCGGCGTTCTACTCCGCGGCTGCAACTGTGCATGTGGCGGCTGCGTGCGGTCGCGCGGCCGTATCTTGAGAGCGATCTGCTTTTGGGGCAAGCTCTATAGCTGCGTCGACGGCTCATAGCTTTGTGCGTGCTGTGTGTTCTCGGCGCTGAGTTTGCGCTGAAGCGATACGCAGCACGAAGGTCACTTCGCTCGTTGCTGCTACCGTGATTGCTCACGCCAGTGTTTCGACAGCCAGTGTCCGCGCTCATAGAGTGTGATGTGTTCATGTTTGCTGTGCGCGCTGACACCATGCATGCTAATTTAGTTAGCAAGCGAATGTTTATAAGTTGATACTGCCAATGCAAGTGCTATCCTTACTTCGTATGAATGTCTGCTAATTTGCTATCGTAATCGATGGTTTGCGTTTCTGGTGAAACTGCAACTTTTTTTTTTCTTTAGAAGCTCGAACGTCCATCGTTGCATAACCGCTGATATGGTGCTCCGCATCCGCAACAGCATTGTAGTCGTTGTGAAAAGTTGCAACTGCGCAATAGTAAATGGTAGCGTCATTAAAAATAGGCAAGCTCTGTACTTTTCTGTGCTCGCGGAAGGCCTGGTGCGATTGTTTGTGAACAATAAGAGAAATCCACCAGCAAGTGTTCGCGCGTGTTTCGTTCCTTCTTCCTGCCATCTTTGTGTAGTCTGCAGCCTCTTCTCTGTAATCTTCGCCTCACCAGGAGTAAGAACATGTCTTTTCGGCTCTCGTGAAACCCATGCATTGCTAACCAGTCAGTCGTCACCCAAGTGCTTACGGCTGAGCTCTGTGGGACCACACGCCACTTAGCCTTAAATGTGAAGTACACATATCCAGAAATAAATAACTAAAAGGTACTTAGAGGGTGCATGTAGAAAATTTAGAGGCGACAAGCGCTCTTACGGCTTGTAAAAGCGCCTTCAAAGGAATGAGTGCTGCCCAGTAATGACACAGAACGCCACAGAATATTCCGCCTGAAAAGCGGCGCATTACGAAGCATAGCAAAGAACGCTACGCCATTATGTTTTATTCGCCGCTTCGTTGCTCGGGCACACTGCCAGATATGACACTGCGCTTAGGCCTATTCTGAATGTCAGGGAGCGGAACCGCGCTGGGGCAGTGCGCTTGTCTAGCAAGTACAAAGCTCGAGGATTTGTTAACTGTTATATATATATATATATATATATATATATATATATATATATATATATATATATATAGAGAGAGAGAGAGAGAGAGAGAGAGAGAGAGAGAGAGAGAGAGAGAAGGAAGGCAGGGATGTCAAGAGTCCGGTCAAGAGTCCGGTTGGCTACCCTATGCTGGAGGAAGGGAGAACGGGAAAAGAGAGAAGGGAGTTAGAGAGAGTTAAGGGGAGGTTATAAACCCGCTCGTACAGACCAGACGTTCTCAGAAAGCACAAAAGTGCCTTGATTGTCTTCTGAGCCGGTGATCAGGGAGGTGGGGGAAGGTGGTGTCCTAGTACTTATTGTCTGTTCACTCAGAGGACGATCATCTAGTTTCCTGAATGTGTTGGGCATAGGTTGTCCTTGTGCTTCAGATTGAGGACGTTGACACAATAAGTGGTCATGTTCTTCGCGCACCAGCAAACATCACATGCAGAGCTGTCAGCCATTTCAATTAGTGCTGAATAAGCTTTCGGGAAGCAACTCTCGGCCACAACCGGCGCAGAAGATACGCTTCGCGGCGCTGCACTCCGGCCGTAGGTCTGAGCTGCAGTCTGGTGCGCCTTGTATGTGCGACATTTCATGCACTCTGCTAAGGACTGTGTGCGTGCTAGAACTTTAAGTTGTCTCGCAGCGTCGGCCCTCGAGAGAGGAATATGGGCGCAGCGTTCTTTGTTTGACGCCCGAGCTGCCTTATCTGCGTCTTCATTTCTAGTGATACTGCAATGACCTGGTATATATTGAAAGGAGATCTCGTGGCCTTTTTCTCTCAAGTGTTGGACAAGTTCCACAACTTTGCACGTCAGCTGATCGTGAGTGCCATGTCGGAGAAACGAATGTACACATTGTAAGGCCGGCCTTGAATCGCAGAAGACTGCCCATTTTCGAAGACTTTGAGTATTTGTCACCATGAAGCGCACCGCGGAAAGTCGCGAGCTCCGCAGCTGTAGATGTAGTGCTATGGGAAGTCTTGAACCACTGCGTCATTCCCATTGTTGGTCTATGACTACAGCGCCACCAGTACTGGTGGCGCCATTTTTAGGACTAACTGCCCCATTACTCCCGTTTTCGCCGTGAGAGAAAAGTGCGCTCGGCAGCATGTTGCAGCATGCCGGGACTTCTCTAACCCAGAAGCTATCCAAGGAGCGACAGAGATCCCGGAACTAATCACGTTGTTGTCGCCATTGTCGCCCACTCAGTATTCTCCGAATAACCGGGGTTAACCATTGTATATCTTCCGCGCTTCATTTCCAACTCAGGTGCGCCGCTCGTTGCTTCGCAGTGCACTACACGGAACTTCTATGTGGGCCTCTTTTGCGTGACGTAGCTGAGGGGGGGAGGAACAGCCGGAGGGCCTTAAGTTATCTAGAGGGTGTTGGCGCAGGGCTCCGAGGGCAGGGTAAAATGGGGGGGGGGGGGGGGGTTGCGCATTGTACTACGGGTGGCCAGGGCTTCCACGCCCAGGCCGCTGTATCTTGAAAGCCATCTGCGACGGCGACAGAGTCCGCCGCGCGCTGGTCGCGCGGCTAAGTTCGCGTTGATGCGAGAGGCAGCACGAAGGTCAATTCGCTCACTGCTGCTCCCGCGCTTCCTCACACCAGCGTGTTGATAGGGAGCTTCCGCTGTCGTCGAGCGAGATGGGTTCACGTTTGCTTGTACGCGTGTGACATAGTGCTAGTTAATTCAGTTAGTATGTCCATGTTTACAAGCTTATACGGCCGATATAACTACTGTTCTTACTTCGTATAGCTGTCCACTAATTTGCTATCGCAATCGATGCTTCGCGTTCCGGGCGAAGCTGTTACTTTTGCTTTTTTCATTTTTTTTTTTGCTTGGTGGTATCTTTGTGAGCGGGGTAACGTCATCTCTTTTCAGGATGCCTCTCGTAGCCGCAAGTGCACGTTACAAGTAAAGCATTTATAATGTTTCCGTTTTTTATCCTACCACCGCTAGCCGCTCTAGCCGAGTTTCTGCAGCCGCTTGGTGACAAAAGGCTATAAGAGGGTTTATTCTTCGCTGCGATAATACTACGTCATTCACAAGCTGTTCGCCGCTGTAAGCCATACGAACGCTGCTATTTTTTCTGCTCAGTATTGTTACAGGCGTTCGTTTCTTTTCTATTGAACGTATACGGCGGAACGATACCGATGAGGGTGTACTATAGTTCTATGCCTTCGAATCGGAGAATTTGCTAGTAGATTACCCATGTAGATCTGCTAGGGGAAGCCTAGAGTATTTGAGCACCTTCTCGATTGAGATCTTTTGAAGAAGATTTATACGATTAGACCAATGCCCTCTAAAAAACGTGGCCTTAAAGAAAAAGAAAAAAGCCATGCGCCGTCTGCTGGAGCAAAAAAAAAAGAAACATTTATAACTAATATTATGCGAAGAGTAATCAGGCCACACGAGCTGAATACTGGCCCGCGAACATGTGCGTGCTTGCAGGATAACAGCTATTAATATTTTTTTTTCAATAATTTATTCGCGGGCCATACGGTTTTTCTCAAACACGCTGTTCCTGCTGAGTAATATAAAAGATACAGCGCCTGTTTGAGTGCTCGTGGTGCACAAAAAGCGATGAAAATTTTTATGCAGTTCGCTTTAACTAATACTCCAAAAGCATCGCGAAGCGAAGTGAGACCAAAAATGCAGAAGTCGGACCATGCAAGCTCGATACATCCTTTCGATATGCCGGTAAAGGAGGAGTCGGTGAAATCTGACCTAGTTTCTTTTTATTCTTCCACTTTAACGAACATGTAGGCGCGTATGGGCACTGGGTGCGCGCGGTCCCCTTAATTATTTCCATTGCCGCGCATCACTTAACACCGCGATGCAGTTAAGTTCGACAAAATCACGCTCATCCGGCCCCTAGGACGAGGGGGCCGTACAGTTGTACTTACGTCAGTCATGTTATCCCTCAGCAGGGCGAAAAGAATGTTGCAACTAAAAGAGAAGCAAGTTAATTGTGCTGAATATATTCAAAGGCTTCCGTGGAAAAAGGTAATAGTTTTGCGATTGCTGCAGTGTCAGTTTGTTGTATGATTTTCGCAATGCAGTCACTGCAAACGGCCTGCAATTGAACATGGAAAGCACACCGTTACGTTTACTATTGTGTGAGGAACACACTGAGAAATTCAATCCTAAAATCGGAGAATCTTAGTGATACAGGTTGCCAAACTGAATCGCGCTTCGAAAATCTACGCGATACTCGGAGACTGCAGCAGTTGTGATAGATGCAGCGGCACCGCTCTTTTATACACCACCGTACTTCTGTCCGCTCTCTCTCTCTTTTATCCTATATATATATATATATATATATATATATATAATTCAATGAGAAGTTCTGTAGGTCCGGTGCATAAGTAGATTTAGAAACGAAGGTGCACACTTACGAAAATTGCATCTTTAATGTTTGTAACGTTTCGGCCGTGCCACGGCCGAAACGTTACAAACATTAAAGATGCAATTTTCGTAAGTGTGCACCTTCGTTTCTAAATATATATATATATATATATATATATATATATATAAGACGAAAGGTTTCGCGCCGGACCCGAAGATATAGCATTAAAAAAAATAGGAACGTGAAGGCATATGTTTTTACACGCACGCACACACGCACACACACACACACACAGACACACACACACACACGCACACACACACACACAAACACACACACACACGCACACACACACGCACACACACACACACGCGCACGCACGCACACGAAAACTATATATATATATATATATATGTGTGTGTGTGTGTGTGTGTGTGTGTGTGTGTGTGTGTGTGTGTGTGTGTGTGTGTGTGTGTATGTGGATTTCTTGCAATTTTTGTGAATTCTCGACAATCACGTCGGTGATATAATTCAGAGTCACGAACACATAAGTTTTGTCCGTCTTAGATGTATGAGTGGGTGCAGTGTACATAATTACAATATCGTCTTGTAGCGTCAAGTTACAGAGTTGTAAAGTTCATGCTTCAGTTTAATTCAAACAATTCCTGCAAAACATGTTATTGCCAAGAAACGGACTCTGTCGCTTACAGCCGGTAGACTAACCTTTTCTTTTATATGTAGCAAATGTCATCAAATTCAGTGCAGCTGAAGCCGAGAAGACGATTAATTCGTTCCCGTGTATTCGGGTAGGAGCTTCTGAGGTTGAAGTTCCCTCTTTGTGGTCGCCTTGATGTCACCTATATAGGTCAACATTGATGGACAGACTTACGGAACGTTTTCATAAGCCACAATAGCTGCCAAATTTGAAATTTTCTTTTTGGAAGAACTATGCACACGACTTCTAAACGTTCCCTATCGCCGCCATACTAGCAGCGTCGCGCTTTTCGCCGCGCTCTCCGCATTCGTCCGGCACAGAGGGGTGCTTCCGGTTTGTGGTTCCTAAGGAGCCTACATGCAAGCGCTTGCATGTATAGCCTCCTTAAATGTTCCTGAATTCGCGCTACCGCAGTGAAAGCTATATACGGTAGTAATATGCAGGTGTGATGCGCGAAACTAGACTAATAGAAACATAAAGAAAGGAAGTAAACTGAAGAGTCGGAGTTGGATCATAGGAAACCACTGCTGTAGAAGCTGCTGGTGACATAAAAAAAGAAAGAAAGAAAGAAGCGTTACGCAATGTCGGCAGCTGCGATGTCGCACATCTGCAACATGTGCCGCATTGCTCGAGACCTTTCATGGATAGACGAAGAGCAACTTCCCGGCAAGCAGCAACAGTGGTACTCGTAGAAAAAAGGTGAGGAGACGTGGCGACCTCCTTGCGGTACCTTGTGATGCCATAGCCTATGGCGCGGTGAGTCGACGTCTGTCCTTGATGCATAACACTATTTCCTTGCTTAACATAGCAGTTTGCCGTCAAAGCGGCACGTCTGTTCATCGCAAAATGATAATGTATTGTTCTTGCTTGATTCGACTTTTGCGCAAGATTTCAAAAAGAACAAAAGAAAAAAGAACAGCTGCGGCTGTCAGATTTTCGCCGATTGTCACGGGTTCTACACAATTAGAAAGCCAGCGCTGCAATTTTAGCGCGAAAATTTTAATACAAAATTGTCTGCCTATTTCCATGCAGCAGCCTGCATCCTTCTGCTACGCCGGTTCCTTTTTTTTTATTGGTTGTCTCCGAGGCTTTCGTGTGCTCTTCTGCAGCAGCTGTGCAGGTGCGTTTGCCATTTGCTCTCAACGGGAACGGCACGCACTGTGGTTGAACCGTTTGTTGCGCAGAGTAAGAAATCCGCTTTGGTGTGATGTAAGGTCTCACGATTTTATTCGTGTCGTATCATCCACAGTTCACAACGGGCTATCCTGGTGACCAAGAAGGCGGAGCGCTGCTCGGACCACCACTGACAAAGCGTGAGACGGAATGGAATTGGAATTCGTTTATAGACCGATGGACGAGTGCACAAAGCTTTTTTGTTCGTGTGTATACCGGGCGTCCCATTTAACTTGGACCAATATTTAAAAAAAAAGAAACAAGAGCGCTAGAGAAATAGTACCGACTGCATAGTAGCCTTAGTCGTGTGTACTTACCGCCAGTATATTTTTTCATCAGGAAGTATTAAGTAATTAATTGCTTTTACTTAGTGAACTTTTTAATTATTGCTTGAATCGCAAACATATCAAGTACAAAGTTGTAGAGCACCTCAAATAACCTCCGAATCAAGCGTCTGTTTCGCGCTCAGCGTTGCCTCGTTGTTTTTTCTGAGAAAATACACAAGCGCGCCAGACATCCAAAATACGAAATAGATACGCGCTCACGCCACTACTCAAGCGCTCCCAAGCGAGTAGCCACGGATACATGTCTTCACTAGCGGCGCCAGCTCGATACAGGGCTTCACGATATGTGATGGTTGCAGCATCATGAGAATACGGTGCTGACGCATTGATAAGCGTAGCGGAGCCGTAGGGGGAATTTCGAAGACTGGAAACCGTGACGGTGCACTTCGGAATTTAATTTTGCGCACTCATCTTGTTCTGTAGATAGGCGCGCCCGGAACGTATGTTCCTTTAGTTCCCTTTAGCAGGAAAAAAAAAAAAAAAAACTTTCGCAGGCTGTGTCGATCTAATGCGTTTTAACGGATCTGTACGGCCAGCATGTGCTGTTGTCGATTACGTGAATAATTTTTGCTTAACCTGTCAGTGCGTAAATGATAGACAGTTTTAGAATAGCGTTGGTCGCCTTACGTACGTTAAACGTAAGCACCTTTGCGGGACGTTACGGTGCGAGTCCTTTCAAGTCATTTAGTTTACCGCACGGAAACGCAAACGTAAAGAAGACATTATAAAACAGGGCGCCGTCTGTCACCTCGTGCCAAACGTATACAAGCCAAGACGATCCATTAGCAACCATACTGCTGTTGCTATGTGGCAAAGGCATTGTGTGTGGACGCGTCGCGTTAGGCTTACGGGCGCCAGAATCGCTGAACGATCTCAGAAAATGGACGTGCTATGCGGTGATAATTAACCTTTTCAGGTTAGTTTAGAGAAAACGAAAGCTCATTAGGATAGTTGCTGGCTATCAACGCGAGTGAGAGCGCAGCCATCACGAGAATTCACGCTGAAGCGGGAGCCATGGGTGCCGCCATGTTCGACAACGCTATTTCTTAGCGTCCGTAAACATTACGAACGTTAAACTCGCCAAATAACGTACGTTATCATAGCGCACGTAAACCACAGAAACCCAATAACATTGGGATCATGCGCAGTGAGGACGACGCTATTTTTTTAAGTACGTAATGCTTTTACGTTCGGTTGCAAACGCTTGACTAAAACTGTCTATTAACGGGAGATCTCAACGGTACCACGCCAGTGACCTGCTCTTCAAGAGGACAGTGATGCCCTTCACGAATGATCAGAAGGCTAAAATAATCCTGGCTCTAGGGGTGGCGCACGACGACAAGAGGAAGACAGCCAAGATATTCCGGAAGTGGCATTGTGGAGGACGCCCTAGTCCGTTAACAGTGCTTGGAACGTACGAAGTCCTTTGCGAGACGGGTAGCTTCAGAAGGAAGCGACAGAGGACTGCGATGGTAGCTGAAGAAGCGGAAACGGATGTTTTGCCATTCTTTCCTGCTAACATTCAGGGTAGTGTGCGCGACGCCAGTGCGGAGGCAGGAACCTCGAGGTCATTAGTGTGGAGGATTTTAAAAAAGGTCATATGCACCCGTGCCATGTGCACCTTCATCAAATACTTGAAGACCGAGATTTTGAAAACACTTGACTTTGCCAGTTGGATTTTCATGAAATGTGAGGAAGAACCGGACTTTCACACTCGCGTGCTTTCGACGGATGAAGCTAATTTCTCCAGAAACGCACAAGTTAATCTTCACAACGCGCGCTACTGGAGTGACAAGGATCCCCACTGTCTGGCACAAAGACGACACCAATACCAGTGGGCCTTTAAAGTGTGGTGCGGTATTTTTGGCGGCAGCATTATCGGACCCATCTTTTTTGGCAACACATGAACGACGCAACGCTATGTCAACGACATCCGCGAGGGCCCCGTGAACGACTTCTGCTGCAACGTTCCGCTTGCGCACATTCGGAACGTCTGATTTCAAAACGATGGTGCTCTTGCGCGTAGTAGTAGTCAGTCTGAAGCGTAGATCGACGAGCTTTCTACTGGACAGTGGATTGGCTGGGACAGACCTGTACCCTGGCCTGCAAGGTCGCCGGACATGACACCGTTGGACTTCTTGCGCGGCTACGTGAAAGATCGCGTGTATAGCAGCGAAACTACCACACCCGCCGCCCTAAAGGCAAAAAGAAGCAGAGTCTGCCGTGAGATTCCAACGTCGTTGCTGAAAGCTGCAACATCACAAGTGTTGGAAAGAAGCAAGCACTACATTGCTGCAGACGGTGACCGGTTTGAGTACGTGCTATAAGTGGCAATGGAAGATAACCGCTCAAAACTGGTGTAAAACGTGACTGTTTAACCCGCCTTCATGATTTCATCATATCCCTAAATAAAGAAAGCTTGCGACAAAGATAGAAATAGGTAAAACACCGCTTTGTTTTGTCTCGTTTCCGGAATTCAAGAGACAGAAAGGGTAAATGGCTAAAGCAGTTGCACCTTTGGACGTTTCATTGTGAGCGGCTGAGACGCCTGGCGTGCTTTTGGTTTATTCTTTATTGAAATGAACTTTTAAGTAGCTCTTAGATTTAGGTACATGTTAAAGAACCCCAGGTGGTCGAAATTTCCGTAGTCCTCCACTACGGCGTGCCTCATCAGAAAGTGGTTTTGGCACGTTAAACCCCATAATTTTGTTTTCTAAGTAGCTCTCTCCCGTTTTACCGAGAGCTGCCTTTTTTTAACATTGGTTGCATTTCTTTCGTAGCTTTGTTTTATGATACGCGAAGGTTAAAGCTATCCCGAGTGCCTCATGATCGAGCACAGCGTTCTTGCGTCCGCAGATGCTGACGCTTATCGCACCACGCTAATTAGGTCGCGAAACCTTTCGAGCCATCTTACATGACGAAGCCTTATGTACGATGCGGCAATAAATCAAAGGTTGCTTGGAGGCGCTTGAGTAGCGGCGCGCGAGCGCGCATCTATTTCATATTTCGCGTATTTCGCGGGCTCTTGTTTTTTTTTTTCTTGGAAAAAACAACCAGGCACACTTAAGCACGAAATAAATGCTTGATTCTGAGGTTATTTAAGGTGCCCTACAACATTGTAATTGACACGTTTGCGATTCAAGCAATAATTAGAAAGTCCACTATTTAAATGCAATTAATTAATACTTCGTGATGAAAAAAAAAACGATACTGGCTGTAAGTACACACGACTGCCGCTATTATACAGCCGGTACGATTTCTCTATAGCTCTCGGGGTTTTCTTTTTTTGATATTGGCCCTATAGGCTCTTTGTAATTCACCGGCTGCCTTCGCTAATATCGCATAATGAATTGTCTGGAATTTTCTCTGTCAAACAACTCCAACGTAAGAGATGTTTTTCAACATGGGCCCTAATTCTTTTTTTTTTTGCACTTTTGTTTAGAGAGAGCGCACTCAATCACTCAATCTCGGCCCCGCCAGTCAGCATCTGTCGGCGCGCAGCGACTAAGCCGTGACGAGCAATTACGTGGGGGCAAACAAGGCCGCGCCAAATCTCAGCCGTATGCTGTGTCGGCTTTCCGGTAAGAGATGGCTGCCGCCTGCAGACTTCGCTCCACGGCAGCCGCGGATCAAGCACTGTGCCAACGCCTTTGCGGAAAACCGGCAAAAGAGCAGCGCACGCCGAGCGTTCCTTTCCGGGCTCGTGACATTTCGCAAGATCGCAAACGTTTCAAGGCCGCACGGAGACGCGCTGCTTCCGCTGGAAGTGCGCCGGCGGTCGCCGCGAGTCGCACGCCGTCGCCGTAATCGGGAAAGCTGCCGCGTCATCCCGTCGGAAGCTGCTCTCGCGTCCACGCCCACGGACCGACGCAAATTGACGTCGCTGAAGTGGCCAGTCGCTGTGCCGCGTACGACACGATCTCCGGGCGGTGATGACAGACTGATAGCTGCGCTAAACACAGCGCGATCCACGCCTCGGGGAACGGGCATTTTAGCTGCACGTGAGCTGCACGCGTCCTGCCAGGAAAGAAGCACGTCAAACTCGCGCGTGCAGTCCCTCGCAGAAACTATATAGCGATGCGAAAACAGACTATAGGAATAACTGCAGATAAAAATAATGAACGCCAGGTGACGTTCTTTTCCGAAGTGTAGTGAACATCGTGGTCGTGTTTGCTCACGCCAACCCCAACGAACGTGCACGGCTCTCACCCTCACTGGTTCCGCTCAGGAGCGAGTTTTTTCGTGCCGCCATTTTCTTCGTCAGTCGCCCATTCGAGGCCGTATACGTCCGCATAAACGTGGTATCCCTAAACGTCTTCCCCAGGGTGAGATTCTGCCGTTGATTTGATGCTGCGATGCAACAAATAGCGAGCAAAGAGCGAGCCAAATGAGACGTCGTAGCTTTTACAATTTTTTTTTTTTGCACTCGGGAACGTATCGGATGGAAATGGCTTTTTAGTCAGACGTGCACCGAGCGCCGACCAAATAAAATGGCATCGCGGGCGCCATCAAGACTTTTGTTATTTTGCTTCCTGTATGCTAACTGGAATAATGTCTTGCGTACAAATTTCAATCCGACAGAAGAAACACGCTCGGTCGTTACCAACACACGTTGCGTTTAATAACACTTCGACTCTAGACGATTTTAAAAAAAAATAGTGTTACTTGGAAAGTATAGGGCGCATGACGAAGTGAATGTCGGCGAGAGATAGAATGAGATAAGCGGTGAAGAGAGAACGGAGCTTACAGGTTTCTTGTTTGCCTTAACAGCCTGAAGCGACAGGTGCGTAATAGTCGTTTTACGAACTAATTGGTCAAATATAGTGAAACGGGCTTGTAATCAAACTTCTATTTTTTAAATACATTAATTTTAGAAGATGCTGGCGCCTTTAGGTGGCACCTGCCACTCCTTTTCTCGTAGAACCAGTAGGTGCTAAATACCACATAACAAGCCGGCATATAACAAAACGAAAGTAACAGCGAAAAAGTCAGGCAGGCAGGTGACGTAAATGCACTGAAACAGTTCAGCACGCAAAATACAACAAAATCAAATTTGAACATAAGGTCATCTCTCATAAATGCAGAAGAGACAACTCACAGCGCATCGGAAGGGAAAGTCAGCTCACTGCGCGAAGCGCTTCTCAACTCGGAATCTGGCTACTTCTGTAACACCACCCTCGAACAACTCGGAAACGCAAAAAAAGTTGACAGTCACTTTAGCGTACGCTAAAGAGGATGAAGGCGAAACCGTGCGCACTCACGAGGTAATAATTAAATGACTTGCATTACATGCATTGTTACTTCCTATTACTTGTTTTCTCTTTACTTGTTTTAATGCGAACGCATTATATGGCTCATACGGGGGGAAATCCGGCTGAATTTAAAGGTCCAACGTCCTGGATTCCACTCCTACCAAAGGTCGTGGGCTCCAGTGCCTTAATTAATGCTAAATTAATTAACCGTGCCTAAATTACCTTCGCCCTAGTTAACAACAAAGATCGTAGGGTCGACTCCCACCAAAGGTCGTGGGTTGAAGTGCCTTAATTAACTATATCCTAATGAAATGTGCCTTAATTCGTTTTGCCGTAATTAACACCAAAGTTCGTAGCGTTGACTCCCACCAAAGGTCGTGGGTTCGAGTGCCTTAATTAATTCCCAATGAAATGTGCCTTAATTCGTTTTCCCGCAAACAAGAAAGATGGTGGGTTTGACTCCCACCGAAGGTCGAGAGTTTGACCCCCAATTTAGGTGCCATTGGATTTTGATGGCATAACGCCGGGCAGTCAATGTTCCGACAGCTGAGCCATCTCATAATTTCGCCTTAATGATATAAAAGTTATTCTCATTAGTTAAATTGATGCAAATGAAGCGCACAATTGTAGTTTTGAAAATGCGTGATAATCTTACTTTTCTAGTTCGCAAATAATAATAGGTCACCTTAGAGCTCGTACCAGAAAATACGAAGTTGCTTTTCTCGCGATTGAAATTAAGCTTAGAGAGTACGGCTAAGTGAGCAAAATGTGCTACGTTGATTATGAGGGTCGCTAGTATGGCATAACCTTTGAATCGAGGTGGCCACAAGTAGACCGCGCGATATAAGTTGTTAGTACCTACCTAATGCAATCAGTAAACCATTTTACCTCTCTTTATTTTATTCTGAAATTTTACCTGTGAGGACCCCGTCTCATTTCCCCGCTCTCTTTTCCCGCCAAGACTTCGATCGTCTTCTTGTTTATCTCCGCCGCAGACCAGTTAACGCGCCCGCCAGGTTAGAAGCCCAGCATTTTCGGGAGACGTCTTTCCTCGAAACAGATTTCGCCCTGCACTTCTCTCATTCCAAGAGGAGCCCGTTGCCTCGGAGAGCTACGATGCCGCACTGGGTTCCTCGATGCGCGCCTTCGGCCTCCCGCGTACATGGAGCGTACGCACACAAAGTATGCACCCGTTCAAGTCTTCGTGCGAAGAGCCGGAGCCGTCGAAAGCTCTGCTGTATGTTGTATAGTAGTAGTTCATAATTCGTGCATCTAAGACGCAGGAGAATTCGGCGACGTCACCGATAGCCCGAACCGACAATTGCCTGATAAACTTTCCCGCTTGCAGATGCACGAAGTGGTAACAGCTGCTGAGTAGTGCACAGTGGAACTGAATCGGGTAATGATGTCGAGCACTGGTTTTTGTAAACATTAATTCGGTCGGTCGTACGAGTGGGGCTGGCATAGTTCATACGAACGGGTGCGTGGCATCGGCTCTACTTAGCGGAGTCATTGATTCGGGGCTGCGGGTTCTGTACGCGGAGACTGTGAGATATGTACTTTGAAGGAAATGTCTTCTTTAGCGAGCTGTGCCGCCACTTTTCCATGTCTGTCTTTAATCTCTGTATAGCTTCTTTCGTGGGCCGATACCGAGGATAATGCAGTCTAAATATGTGCCAAAACTGATGATGATGACTGATGAACCGTGTAATTTATACTTACTTTTTTCTGAGAGCCAAGCTGATGGTGAGTAATATGATGATGATAATGATGATAACGATTATGATGACTATTACGGTGATTGCTGTGATGATAACTGCTCACCGCTAACTCGCCCAGGACTTAGGCATTGTCTTTCATGGACTTCAAGTAGAGGTTTTATTTTATGGTAACGTGGATGAGTTATCGGGTAAATTGCTTCGATATATAGAATTCTCTAGAAGGAAGCTTTCACATTTACAGGGCACGGAAATGTCGAGCCTCGCTTCGACCCTCCCTCGGAAAGGCCTTCCGTATTCTGCCAGCTGTTGAGTGCGGAAAATCCGATCGGAGGCTCGCTTCCTAATGGCAGCTTAATGACGGTCAAGTTGTAAACGATGCTGCTGATGGTGTGCTCAAGTGCGGAGCGCTAGCGTGTGTCGCAGGTCATTAGCTTATTGTGTACAATTATAAATGATTGATACGCCTAGTGGAACACATAGCACGTGCTTGAAATGTGTCAAGCCGCGCTCTGGTGACATGCACGGAGATTGATTCTGCTTCCGTTTCACCATGTGGGGATAAGACATCTGTCTGCCGGTGTTTTCAAAGGTACGCTGAAAACAAGCAGTTTGCAGATCGCACTGAGATGGCTCTCCGTGGAGGTTGAGGGATCAATGACACTCGTATAAGCGAAGTCTTCAGCGTTGTCTGCAATTAGAACTTTGAGTATTTAACTCGTATCGGGCTTTCTCACTCGCCAAGCTGCTGGATCTTTCATCACTGTAAGTCCTTCGCCGGCTACCGTGAACCGTGAATGCTTTCTACACAACTGCTGCATGCTGAATGTGGGCTTATTTGCTTCTTTGCCGTGTTAGCTGTAGCGTCGCATTGTGTTATTGTGCACAGCGGCCGCCTGTAGAGCTTATACGAGAAGCCTAGCCAGCTAAGCAAGGCACTGCGTAGTTTTCTCGTGAACACGCACTAACGTGCATATATCTTGCCATTGTACTGAACCGATGCCTCTGTTTTAAGGCATGTGCGTAGCGTGCGTGCTGTGAATGCCTTATTTTTTCTATTCATGACTTTTACACTGCGACGCTCTGTCGCTCTTTGATTCTCGAGATGAAATTATAATTTCTTTGTGCTGTGTGGAAACGATGCAGCTAAATTAACATTTCTTTATAGATTCTTTTTTAACGCTAGGTGAAAACCAGTACCTGTCGTCAGCACACAGCCACGAAGTCTCCTACCATTATTTTAATTTGCAGACACACGGGGCGTTTCTTTTTAAATGCGTAAGCATTTCCATGCTCACCCAGCGAGCAAAACTGTCCGTCCGTCCGTCCCATAACACGATCGCTTTTATGATGGATCCCGCAGTATATATCGAGCGACTTTACCTTCTTACTCCATGTCGCCTCCATGCGAACGAAGCGGCACGAAGGCCTCAGTACACGCCGCACCGCGCCCCCTTCGCAGATCGCTTTCAACACATGGGCCCGCGCGTCCCTCTTCAACGCGAAGCGGTGAGAACGCAGCGCGCGAAGCTGTTAGCAGTACAGTACAGTACTGTACGCATCGCAGATCGCTTATGCAGCCGTGCCATACGCAACCGCCGCCTGAGTACCGTTGATGAAGGTTCATATAATATCTTCGACGCGGATGGACAAAGCGCTAGAGAGCGTTACCAGCTTATAATGATCGGAACGTCATCAGCGCACCTGGGGCCGACATCTGCAGTAGTTTGCTTTCCTCATCAATTCACCTTGCGCCGCCGTCCGCAGCAGTTCGTGTCGCCGCAGCCCTGTCGTTTATACTGGTCGGATCAGGTTTTACAGCATCGATAATGACACCGCGCTGCGTGGAAATGAGCAAGTGGCACAATGCTTAAGCCCTGATCACACGTACGCTAGCGGACGCGCGCGAGGTCGCGCCTACGCGCGGAATGGCGGTTCGCATCCACAAATACGCGCGACAGCGCGCGTTCACTGGGCTCACTCGCGGGTTCACCATATGGCTCACTCGTGGGTTCACCACCACAACACCTAGAGGGAAATCTGGCGCCACCGCCGAAGCGTGTTTCGTAAGGGGCGCCGTGCCGTCATGGGAATGACGGTATATGTGTCTGCGAGGCTTGAGTTGGCTGGTGTTGTAAGAGGCTTCGTCTAAAACGTGGATATGGACAAATAATGCGTTCTGAAAGTAAAATTTTCATAAAATGTTTCCATTCACGTAAATTCCATCTTTACTCACCTACAATGCATGACGAAGAGAGGAAAAGCAAGAACAGACGACAAACTGTTTCAAAGCAATGCCTCCTTTACTAGATGCCGGCCGCGTCGCTAGTCTTCCCATTGGAGCGGAGGTTCCCGTAGTTCAGGGTAGTCGCGAAGAGACGGCGCTCGCAGCCGACCCACTTCCAGTTGCGGAGGAAGTGACGAATACTAGGCTGGCGCTCGCTCTACCAATGGCTTGACGAGAGACCGTGGGTCCTGACTCCGGGATCGCAATCGCAACAGACGCCGCTAAAATCTCAGGGGCAGAACTACGTGATTTAGATTTGCAGCGGCCACCGCAGGTAGGGCTCGCAGCCGACCCGGGTTAACCCGGGTGGGGAAGAGTAAAGAGGAGAGGGGCCGGAACCAGCTTCTCGGCTCACGTGGCAGGCATCTAGTAAAGGAGGCATTGTTCAAAGCGAGCGCGAATCTTGTCGTCTGTCTTCCAACTTTAGCGGCGCGCTGATACTTTTTACGTATCATATAATTGTACATGCAATAACAAGTTCTCATAGTTAAACAAAACATATTTTTGTGTAATAATAAAGCTAAAACTGCTTTTTACGAGCAGTTTTAGTAGAAAATGAGTCATTGTGACAGACGGAACGGTGCTTGCCTGGCTCTTCGAGAACGATGCCAATCCGAAGTCACAATATACCGGCATTCCCATGCATACCACAGCGCAGCAGCACCATATTTCCCTCTAGGTACTATAGTGAGAAACTCTATGGGGTTCACTCATAGATGCCTTGGCACACACCGCTTCGTACTTTGTTATTGGCAATGTTTCAAAATGTTTCGATATCTGTAAACGTAAACGTTATATTTTCAAGCACAAAAAGGAAATAAGCACTTTCTTGTATGATATAAACCTGCTTCACTGGGAGTTGAATGCAACGCGCCGTAACTGCGTAGACAAGCTCGGCGACGCGAGGCAGCCTGAGCGCGCGATAACACAGAGGAGCTGTTCACCGAAATCGCGCCGCGTTTCGACGCGTACGAGCCCACACCATCTGCGCATGCGTGCGCGCGCTGACGCGAGCATGCGCACGTCAGCAAGAGTACGTGTAGTCTGGCCTTTACGCATACGTAAACAACTGCCAGAGGAGTTTCTGCGTTTTCCTTTCTCTTTTTTTCTTTTTCATGCAGACTTCTTAGACATTGCTTGTGGTAGATAGCATAATTTTAGTCCTTGGTCTGGTTTACGCGAAGTGGCGGATATTACTCGCACGAGAAATCGAAATGCATAATCGCCTAATTAACATGCAAAACATTCACGCAGAGACTCCTCTGGGAGTTGTCTAAGTATACGTAGGCGTTATGCCACTTGCTTATCTTCACGCGCAGCCAGGTAGCTGCGCGTGAAGATAAGCACCCGCTTCTCCACCCGCGTCGAACCATTATGAACCGTGATCAACCGTACTCAGGCGGCAGCTGCATATGGCACGGCCGCGTGGACCATATTTTGAAAGTGATCTGCGATTACCAGAGAGTGCCGACTGCTGGTATATATCTTCGCGCGCTGTGTTCTCACCGGTTCGCGTTTAAGAGGGACGCGTGGGCTTGAAAGCGATCGTCTTACATGACAAACGGATGAACGGATTTTATCCTTTTCGTAAGCCTACAAATGCTTACGCGTTTAAAATCACTAATGAACTTTTGAACTCATTACTTCAAGCCATATATCGCAATTTACGAATTGTAGCCGGTGAGCTTGCAAGGCGTGTCAACTTGGAATTAATTCTAAGAATCGCGCGAGTTTCGAGATACGTTCCTTGAATATTACAGTAAAACTGCAGTATCGTTGAACTTCTTTAACGAGCTGCTGTTTTATGCGTTGAGGCGCAACAGTATCTGGAACATGAACGTGTTCACGCTTTTTCGGCAACTGTGCGGCCTAATTCAGTTCATATACTCGATGTGGTCCTTCTTTGGTCCCTGTCTTGCGCGCCTGTGTTTCACTAACCTGAATCCCTACCAAACTGCTCCACTTCCAGTCGTTCTAAATTATATGTGTGGGTGTAGCTGTGCCAAACAGTAATCTGACTATTTACTGCCATGCACGTATAACAAAAACGTTGTTGCTGGAAGAAAACTGGAATAAATAAAACTGTTGCAATGTTCGATATATTGAATGTGAATCGACTGGCATTTATCATTCAATTTCTATTCTGTATATTCGGGAATCCCGTTAACGCCGTATTTTATAGCGTGACTGCAGTTGATAGTGGTTTAACGAAGAAAGAACGGTTGCGTACTGTCTCTCGCTGTAGTGTATCGCTGTAGGAGGAATGCTACGTCGCTTGAGCAGCGATTACTGCGCAAGCTTGCGTGTGCACAAGGTATAGTTTTTCGCCCAATAATAACTTGCAGTCGCTTACAGGCAACCGGTTTTCATGGAACCTGTAGACTTACTACCCCGATTTATTTCAAATGAACTTTTGTGTTATGCGCGTTTCCCCTTGTTTATGACGAATTTACCTATGTTGACCTAACTTTATACTCGGCTCTTTTTCTAATGGGCATCGACCTCTACTGTCACCTTTACAATACTCTTTTGCAATGAACAGAGCTCTGTGCGTGTCGGGTTTGGTTAATTCGATTTCCTCCTATCATTGTCGCGATCGTACATTATTTGGTCACTACTCGCTTCTGTTCATTTACAAGCTCTCCAGTCGAGACTAGAATTTCAAGTTTGAATGTAATTACATTTATTGAAGGACATATAATGGCGTGCAGCTTTCATTTTATATGAAAGCCGTGTCTTTTGTTTACAGTGTAGCTGTTAGAACCACGCTGGGTTTATCTATGCGTCCGCAGCTTGGCCGAGCTTGGGGGAGAGAGAGCTGAGAGAGAGTGAAAGCAAAGTATAAAAACTGGCTGCTGCTTAGCTCAGCTAACCTTGGATATGCAAAGCGAAAGCTTGGTTTAGCTTGGTGAAGTCTTAGTTTCATTTGGTTAACCTTTGATTTAGCTGCAATAATTATACTTCGGTGTACTATCATCGTCAATCCAAGTGTGACGGCTGTGCCTATAGGTCGATGGCTAGACATGACTGTGATTGGCTTATATATGTAGATACGCACCGTTCGACGGTGCGACGCCTGTTGTGCCTCAGGGATAGCGCAAGTGCTAGACATTGTTGTGACTTTGGGGTGGAGGACGAAAAACAGACTCGTTCCGCAAACGAAGAAGAAACGAAAAGCTTTATACAATATTTACAGATAGTGAATGATAGCGTACAGGTAGCAGTAGGAGCGCATCAGACTGACTGGGCGGCTGCAAGCGACTCTCTGTACTGTATTGTTGTCTAAGAAATAAGCTCTTTGAATAAATTTTCGCAAACGAAGACGACGCAAAAATATATTTCAGATGACCGCCATAAGTATACAAGCAGAGGGAAAGAGAACGAACAAACGAAAGCACTGCAAAAGGCGCCCGGATTCCAGGGACCATGCTACGGACACCGCCCGAACTGTAGCAGACGACAGGCGCGAGTCCGTGCCCTGACGTCACGCGAGCGGCGCTCGCAGCGCCCCTGCAGTTCATTCTCGGCGCTCATAGCGCTTCTTCCGATTCACAATCACACACTCTCTCTCTCCTCGCCCGCCGCTCCGTACAGGGTGGAGACAACCGCGCCGTCTACTACGGCGTTGGTCACGCCAAGGCCTCAATTGCCTCGCCACGCGAATCGCGGTCGCCGAAGGGACGCGTTGCCGCCGCTCGTGTGTTATGCGCGGTTTGGCGCTACTTTACTGGCCTTCCCCCAGCTCCGCTCGTCTCTTCTTTAGAGTCACGCATAATTTTTTTTATTAGAAACGATGCAATACTGAGCATTTCATTCGATAGTGGAAGCCAATTTCTTTCTTGTAATATTCCCATGTGATTCGATGTGAAGATTTCACTTTTTAAATACGCCTAAAAACGAAAATTTCGCCATTACGATATTCCCCAATGTCCAAAACAGGACCTACTGTATGTCGTGTCGTACTATACAGTAGGTCGTGGTCCAAAATAGCGCCGCTGGGGCGCTATTCTGGACATTCCGCCATTTTCTTCGGTGCGAGACGTAGGCGCGCCGCAAACAAAATGGCGCTGGTGGCCCCGTTTTGCTTACGTAACGTGACGCCAACTTGACGTTTCGCCTAAGAAACTAAAATGAAGGCACTGTATAGCGTTATCGGTAAAGCAAAACAGTTTTCCTCCGCAGTAAAAATAAATCAGCTATCTCAAAGCGTATGATTATTCCGTCGAAAACGCATCTCGCTTCCGTCGTCTGTTGCGTACAAGCCATCGTCTGCTTCAATAGCTAGGCTGCGTGTCCCCGGAAAATCGAATGGGTCATCGCACGTTGGCGCCAACGCGCTTGTTTTCTTGCTTGAGACAACATACGCGACCTACCAGTGGTGATGCGCGCACGTTCTAGGCCACGTTATCGCTATCTCGTGAAACGCAAGTGACTCAGCCCGACTCGGCTGGCTGAGAAACGGCTGAATATCACCGATAGCGTTGCGCGCGCCAGAGATATCCACTAGCGCGACGCAAGCGCCGGCGCTGCCATATCTTGTTCATTTCGCTGGTTACTCGCACCGCGGGAGGAAACTTCAAGGCGCCGCCTTGCGTACATTTCTTTTTATAAATTAGAAAGAGGCCGTTGTCATAACTTCTGATTGTGCGAAAAGGCATTAATCTTGATTACAATACAAATGTAGCAGTGAAAAGTGGACAACTATGCCGAAAGTTTGCTATATTCAACCAATATTATTTCGTATAAACGCGTTCTTTTAAAAAATGATGGCCCCAAACACAAATGCCAACACCACCCGAGAGCGATGCAAATACTATGAGCACGCGTTATGAACAAAATATTTTCGTGGTGCCAAGCGACGGGGAAAATGTGGCGATACGCATTCCTCTCGGGTGCCATTGCATATGGCTGCTCATTAGCACAATTCGCGCGGCTCGTCGCACCACAAATTATGGCGGAAAATCTCAGCAATTGCCGCCCAGCGCAACGTCACGCATCGTCAAAATGACGTTTACGAAACAGCCCTTCCTGTGACGCTCCTCACGAGATATTCCTTCAGCCAATTAGCAAGCTGGCATGGCGCATATCTTTGATCGCTACCACATATTCGCGCAATCGCAGATGCATTGCACTGGCTTCTGCACGCTACCGCTCGCACTCTTTTTGAAGCGCTAACATCACAATATATCTGCCAAGGACCAAAAAAATGTATTAGTCCATAAAATTTGCAGCTCCACGTCACGTTTCGTCATCTTGATGAAAACGCAAAACGACATTTCGCAAAGCTTCCGTTTCCCGGCACAAATTTCAAGGCACGTGAGCTCGCCACAGCCAATCAGAGAGTCAACATGGCGGATAATGGCGGTCGTGCAGCCGACATGCGTGTCGAGAGTAGCACCCATAGTCGCGTTTCAATCGCTGCTCCCATAAACACCCTTGCTGATGTCGGTGACAGTGTGTACTGAACCGCTTTTTGCCCGAAGCTTCGCGACCCATTTGGATCGACCTTGCGCACTATCTGACAAGTCACGCTGCAGGAAGATTCTGCGGTAACTTCTACCGGCACGCGAGGGGCACTGCATTGTCGGAAATCCGCGCGCATGCGTAGTGCGCGGGGACAACGGGGTGCCGTGCGCGAGAAAGGAGGCCAGCGCTCGAGACGTCACGGGAGCGCGGCGGCTTCCGCACCAATCGTCAGGGTCATCAGCATGACCCTAACTTATACCGACCGAAAGTCGTGTCTTCAGTCAGCTAACGCCATCCCATGACGCCTGCAAATTTTCTATATTTAATCTCACCACTTATCCCTCTGCCGTCCTCTACTGCATTTTCCTTCGCTTGGTGGAGCCATTCTCCGAGGGGACCAGCGGTTATCTGCCCCACGTATTACATGGCCAGCTATACTGCTCACCCAATTCCAGTATAGCTGTTTCTTGCGCGCGAGGCACTACGTCAGTAATGACTTCTCATGAGTTTCCACAGATTGGTCACGCGCGGGTACCGTGGGGTGCTTTCGGTGTTCGTCTCCAGTCACACCTTTGATGCTAAAGATTTTAGACGGTGGAATAAACGCCGCTCTTGCAATGCCTTTCAACTTGTTATCAAAGTGCTCAGCAGTTCGACGCAGTGTTAAAGAAATCGGAAGCGACTGGTAAAAGCCGAATAGACTTCTCACCATTTCTTGTAGATGAATACGCTAAGCGTCTTGATGCGTTTCAAGGTACGCTCTGTAGATGTCGTTTCCATTCTTTGTATTCTACGTGCATTTATAGAGAGATGTTTGGTTTGATTAAAGAAAAAGCGGAGAGGTTCGCCGCAGGCGCATGTCTCTGACATGCTACTACATACAGCAGTAAATGGGAGAACACGGGAATGTACGTGCCGTGGATTCGCTTAGCGTGAGTGAGCCGGGTGCATCCTCTTGAGCGGACACCACATATATACATATATATATATATATATATATATATATATATATATATATATATTTAGGTTATTAATCTGAACCACCGTCTCGACAACATTGAAGACCGATCACGCGGAGAAAACCCAGTCTTTCATGGTATCGCTGACAGTCCTTCAGAAACATGGGCACAATACAAGCAGAAAATAAGCGCAGCCCTTAACAATGCACTAAACTTTAATCTGAGCAGTAGCGATAACCGCATATCGCGCGCTCATCGATTGGGAAAGTTTGTTTCTAGAAAATGTCGGCCAGTTATTCGCAAGTTTCTATCTTCCAAATTCAGAGATAGTATATTTTCATCACGCAGCAAACTGAAAACTTCTAGAATATTCGTCAATGAAGATTTCTGCCGGACAACCAGAAATCTGCGCAAAAAGCTTTTCGATTACGATAAAGCCAGTGGTCAGCAGATCTCCGTGCGATACAATAAACTGTACATTAATAAGAAATGCTACGTTTACTCTCCATCTACAGGCCGTGCTTGTGAACTTCGTCAGAACCATGACTTCGTATAGCTGTGCACTAAATTGCTATCGCAATCGGTGCTTCGCCGTTCGGGCGAAACTGCGACTTTTTTCTTCCGTGAACGCTCTGTCGCCCAGCCGAATAAAGCGGCACGCAGTCTTTCAAGAACTTGGAGAACGCTTAAGCTTCGCCTTCAAGAGTGGAACGCGATAGCGTTATCGCACCCCGTTCGCACCGCCCACTCATTCGCTCGGCATGCTCTTGAGTCACACAGACGAAACGTGCGCCTGAGCAAGAAGAACGAACCAAAGAACTCGGTGTCTCGGAAGGAGAAACGATCTACGTGAGCCAAACGTCGTGATCAGCACGGACAGCCGGGCCGCGACGCGCCGTGAAGGCGGACGCGATCATGTGGTTGACGCCGCGATGGGATCGTCCTCTATCTCGCTTGGGAGCACCACGCAGACGCATGACTCCTCGCCAGCAGCACGGCACACATCGCAGGGGACGCTTTCCCACCAGACGCACTACGGCGCAGCGATCACGTCAGAGGCGTCCCGCATCGGACGCTGCACCTAGGAATCGTGCTGTGAGCAGAAAGAGGAGCCGCGTCGCCTAAACACAAGGGTTCGAGTGACGCACACTGGAAGTTGGAAGGGGGGAGAGCGAGAAAACTTATTAAACGCAAGGGTATTCGAGCATCCTCGCACCTGTCTCCGCACGGCCCCAATGCGCTCAAACGAGACGAAGGGGAGACGCGGGCGAGTGGCGCGCCACCTGTCGGGGCAGCGCCGTACATTGCGAGGAGGGGGTTTTCTGTGTTTGCCGCAAGATGACTCTGCGTGTGCGCCAAGCGCAGAACTGTAGCAGAAACGTACTTTGCTACTTGTTTAACTGCGGCTTCTGTGATTTGCATGCTCATAATTACTGATATACACCGCAGTATAACTTTCTACGGCACGTTTCTAAGGCAACGCTGCATTCATTAGAGACGCTTTTGTCGCGCTTTGACCCATCGAACTCACAGCTGAGTGGTAGCGTCTCCGTCTCACACTCCGGAGTACCTGGTTCGATTCCCACCCAGCCCATCTTGCAAGTGGTTTTTATTTATGGATTGCCTTGCGTCATTTTTTCGCTCATGGCCAGTGCCGCCGACGCCGACGACACCGGCTTTTCTGCGACACGAGCTACTTAACGCTGTCGCGTTAAAATGAACCTGACTCTATTATAATGGTCTCATGCGGCGCACTTTCGATCACGATCGAGCCTAATATGGATCGAAATTGTCGCCCGCGATTGGCTGTCTCCCGCGACTTTCGCAATGGAACTAATCGCTACCGAAAATTAGGATCCTGAACGGGCACAATTACGATTGAAAGTGCGCCATGTGAAGATCATATCAGAAGGACTTGGCTCTATTTTCAGAGGATATATAAACAGAGGAAGCGTTCGTCCTGCCTGCATCTTCGGTTGCTCTAAATACTTTAACGCACGAACTGCCCCTATTTTTTCTGTGAAGCGCGCAGAAGCAATTTCCCCCGGCACTCCAACTGACCCTGCCAGTCTGACCGCATGTGCTGGGGCAGAAATCGCCGATCAGCCGCAGAATTGCGTGCTGGTGCTGTGAGGTGCGCTGCCGTCACGCGCCGCGTGACGACGCGAATTGTGGCGGCCGCTGCGCGAGTGGACAAGAGGGAGATTGCGACACGGTCGACCGAGCGAGGAAGAGGATAAGAACAGCGGGTACCGATGCGCCGCACTACCGAGGCTACAACAGCGGACATCGCCTTCGCGCACCTGTGCCTCGTCACGCGCTGTCGATAACCGGGCGACAAGGCGAGCGAGGAGCGGCACTTGCGCTCTCTATTTGTATGCGCTGCAGCGGCTGACGAGTGACCCGTCGCACTTCAAGAACCGAGCGGCCGCAGAGAAACCATTCTGGTAAGTCTTTGACAGTGATAACTGCACATTCACCCCATTGTGGCCTCCTCTGTCGCAGTCATTATGTTCTTTTGTTTTACTTGTTTATTGTTATTACAATGACTTTAGTGGCGTTGCTATGGAAGGTACACTCACTTATGAAATCTGGAGGAAACAGTGGTGACCCACAATGTACTCTAATTGCCAGCCTACACGTATGCAACGAAGCTTTCAAAATTCTTTAGTTACTCCTGCTGGTGCATCTGAAGCTTCCCAGATAGATGTATACTGTTTAGTAGACAGATTGAATAGTGGATAAATGTGCCTCGCAAATTACATCGCCCTGGTCAGAAACACTGGGGATGAATTGCAACACATGATTTAGGACCTTAACCGAGAAAGTGGAAAAGTAGGGTTGAATATTATTACTCAGAATACAAAGGTAAAATTCCATAGCCTGACAAGGGAACAAAAATTCATGACCTACAGTCAGCTTCTAGAGTCTGTGCAAGAGTACGTTTATCTAGGTCAATTACTCACAGGTGAGCCTGACCACGAGAACAAAATTTACTTAAGAGTAACAATAGCATGGCAATACCAAAGCCTGGCTGGGAGCTTATTCATTGTCACTGTCATTGAAAATAAAAGTGTACAATCTTTGCTTTCTACTGGTGTTAACATATGGAGCAGAAACCTGGAGTTTAACAAAGAATCTCAAGATCAAGCTAAGGACGACGCAGAGAACGAAGGAATGAAAAATGTTAGTCGTAACGTTGAGAGACAGGAAGAGAGCAGTGTGGGTCAGAGATCAAACGATGGTAGCCGATATTGTACGTAAGAAAAAAAATGGAGCTGTGCTGGCCGTGTAATGCGTAGGGTAGATAGTCAGTGGACCATTAGAGTTAAAGAATTGGTTCCAGAGGAAGGGAAGCGCAGTCGAGGACGGCGGAAAATTAAGTGGGGTGACGAAATTAGGAAATCTGGAGGTGCAAGCTGGAATCAGCTAGCGCAAGACAGGTGTGATTGTACATCGCAGGGAGAGGCCTTCGTCCTGGCAGTAGGCATAAAGATGGGCTGCTGATTATGATGATGATGAATATGATAATGATTATGTACCACTACTGAGTGTTGGTAACCAATAGATACGTTTATTCCAGCACAGGCAAAAAAACAATGGTCGTTTTAGAGGAGCTGAACCTCGTAAATTCACTGACATCTCGCCTTAACTCACCAATCATGATGGGTCACATGTTCCAGTTGAAAAATGTTCTGACGTCCTTAATTCATACTTCTCTTCCGTCTTCACGTGGGAATCTTCCACCAACATTCCTGTTTTACCAAGATTTTGCGGCACTGAAATGCCTCCCATTGATGTAACTGCTGAAGATATCGCGAGCCTAATCAATAAATTTAAGATATCTAGCTCCCTTGGACCTGACAACATACCGGTGAAGATACTGAAAGCCACTAACGTCATTTCTAGCCAGATATTACAAATCTTTTTTACCCAATCTACAAGGGAGGGTTCTGTGCCCCAAAAGTGGAAACTAAGGAAAGTAACCCCCATCTTTAAATCTGGTAAGCGCTCCGACCCAACCTATTATCGCCCGATCTCACTAACATGTATTGCCTGTAAACTTTAAGAACATATCATATATTCCCATATAGTGTCCCGCCTCGACAGAAATAATTTTTTCTTTAGCAAATAACATGGCTTTCGTCCGGGCTTATCTTGCGAAACACAAGTTTTCGAATTCACCGCAGAACTCCACCTAAACTTAGATTCTTCATTTCAGACTGACGTAATTTACATAGATTTTTCTCAGGCTTTCGATCGCGTCCCTCATCATCGAGTATAGTGTCCAAACTTTCATGCCTTCAACTCGACCCACTAATCCTATAATGGATCACCTGCTTCCTGACAGATCGCCTCCAGTTCACCTGTGTTGGCGGTCGCTGTTCAGATACTACCAAAGTAATATCGGGTGCACCACAGGGATCCGTCCTCGGCCCACTCCTTCTTATAAATACATTAACGACCTCCCAATAGACATATCATCTACAATACGTCTATTCGCCGATGACTGTGTTATTTACTGTCGTGTCACTACTAACACTGACCAATCCATTCTGCAAAATGACCTAAATTCTATTGACAAGTGGTGCTCACACTGGTTGATGGAACTAAATGTTTCCAAATGCAAGTTAATGCTTGTATCACGTAAACGCTCTATATCCAAATTTCCATGCTCTTTAGGCTCTGTGAATTTATCTGAGGTCGACAGTGGCCGCTACCTTGGCGTTATCATCACTAACAAACTAAATTGGTCGAACCACGTTCTACAAATAACAGCCGATGCCTCAAGGTCCCTTAACTATATCAAAAGATCCCTATCCTTGTCTCCTCCGTCGATTCGTAAACTAGCATATGAAATTTTCATCCGTACCAAATTACAATACGCGTCCACAATTTGGAATCCGCATCAAAATTACTTTATTGACACTTTAGAAGCTACTCAAAGTCGTGCCTCCCGTTTTATCTGATCGAATTATGACAACACTATCAGCCTTACTAACTTGAAATTATCTATTGGTCTGCCCCTTTTAGCATCAAGACGTAAAATTTCACAACTCTGCCTATTCCCATAAATTGTACTACAACTTTCCTGACCTTCGTTGCTCGCTTCTATTTCCACCCGTGCGCTCATCGCATCGTCTATTCAATTCTTTAATTATCCAACGCCTTCATGGTTCTACTAACGCTTTCAACAAATCTTTGCTTCCCGTTGCAATAGAACAATAAGACTCGCTTCCGGAATCCGTTGTTGTAGGGCGAAACCCTTCGAAATTTCGAGAGTTACTAACCGCCCATATTTTCAGCTAATCATGCAAAAACTTGTGCTTTTCACACGTATTTTTACGCGTAAAAACTAGAGAGAAGTGGTTTTTGTGGGGAAAGGAGGAAAGGCTAGCACTATCTTCTGCAACCCATGCGGGAGCGCGGCTCAGCGGCAGCAGGGTGGGGGAGATGGGAGTAAAAGAGAGAGAAGGAAGGAGGGAGAAAGGTAGAGGGTCGTCCTAGCAGCATCAGAGCAGTCCGGCCAGCAGGGCTCAGTGGGTACGACTGAAGTAGGCTGGTGTTAGACCGTATAGGAGGTGGCTCAGCAGAAGCGAAGTAGTGGAGGATCAGGAAGAAGTAGCACCAACTGCGCCCCTTCGCGCCTCTTCTCCTAGGAGTTGCAGCAGCGCCTTCCACAAGGAAACTACGGACGCGACAGCCACGAGCACGGCCGGGCTCGACTGGCGCGCGCTCGCTCGTGCGGGAGCTGCGTCTTCGGTGTCCGCCTCATCAAGAGGTGGAAGACCCAGAAGCACAATCGCAGGTTAAAGCTTAAAATCGCCGCCCTCACAACCCGGGCGGAAAACAATGCGGTGCAACTGACCCGCCTTAATTGGGCTCAATTCAGCGACATTCTGCAAAAATCACTGGGCACGGCCCGCACCTGGCATATCCTAAAGTCGCTCATCGATCCCACAACAACGAAAAATGAAACGAATAAAGCAGTAGTAAGAACCATCTACACCTATCCAGGTACTGAAGATGAACTCTTGGAGTAAATCAGACGCGAATGCTTTGGCACCACCACCCCTCCTCCCTATCGGGGTACATACCAGGGAGGCCCAAATCACACCCTAGACAGCCCCATTACGGTTGATAAGGTCTATGCCGCTATCTGCAGCTGCACTCGGAACACCGCTACCGGTGCGGATCATGTCAGCTATGGCCTCGTAGGAAACCTCATCGGTTCAGCTGTGCAGGACCTCACAACGTTCCTCAACCCTCTCTGGGAACAAGATACAGTTCCGCCTGATTGTAAACATGCGAATATTATTTTGATCCCGAAACCAGGCAAGGCGCTTTAGATCGAGAACCTTCGATCTATCTCTCTGACCTCCTAACTTGGCAAAATTTGAGAGAGTGATTACCACCCTCCTCCAGAACTACTTGGAAGACCATTCACTCCTTCCTAATACCATGTTTGGTTTCCGGGCCCGCTTATCAACCCAAGATGTTCTTCTACAGATCAAAGCGGAAGTCTTCGAGACAGTGCCCCAACATGAGGCACACATTCTCTTGACCCTGTACATAAAAGGCGCTTTTGACAATGTTAATCATCAGGCTGTCCTTGAGGGACTCGCTGAACTCAACTGCGGTCATCGAACCTACGAATACGTAAAGATGTGCCTTACCAATCGCACTGCGACTATAGGGCTGGACACACTTCGATCTTCCTCACTAAGCGTCCCCAACAAAGGAACCCCACAGGGGTCTGTCATCTCTCCGCTGCTTTTCAATGTAGTTATGAAAGGCCTCGCGCGCAAACTCTAACAAATTGAGGGAGTCCAACCTGCGCTTTATGCGTATGACATCACGCTATGGGCCACACAGGGCTCCCTTGGAGAAAAAGAGACCAAGCTGCAGCAAGCTGCCACCTGCGTGGAGGACTATGTATGTGAATGTGGCCTGGCCTGCACCACAGAGAAGTCGGAGCTCATCCGCATCTGGCACGGAAAGAGCAATGAACCCAGCACCCAAGATCCTGGCCATCGACTAGGCATTATGCTGGCCGGCCAAGAAGTAGCGGAGAAAACTCTCGTGCGCATCCTGGGCATGTGGATGCAGTCGAACCGTCAGAACAACTACACCCTCACCACCCTTCGCACCACCACTCTACAGGTCGCTTGTATGATTGCGCGCGTCACCGCCCGTCGCCACGGGATGCGTGAGGAAGATACGCTGAAACTCATCCGCAGCCTCGTCGTCAGCAGAGTAACCTACAGCCTCCCCTATCAGCATGTCACAAAAGGGAGCAAGACCAGGTAAACGCCCTGATACGACGGGCGTACAAGGCGGCCCTTAGGCTCCCTCTAGGAAAAACAAACTGTTAAGCCTTGGCGTCCACAACACGTGTGAAGAGTTAAGGGAAGCACAACTAGCCACTCAACTCTCCCGACTCGCACAGACTACCACTGGGAGAGATCTGCTGCGACGCCTTGGGCATGTGGGCCCCCTTCGAGACATCGCCGAACAGCAATCTATTCTGCTCAGCCTCCGGACCGACTGCAATGTAGCCCCCATACCCCGTAATATGGGCCCGCAACTTCATCACTGGCGACGAGGGGCTCGAGTTGAAGGTCTTCCAAAAAGCTACTCAAATAGGATCAATACAACATATGCAGATGCAGCGCTATATACCGGTAATCGCAATAGGGCTGTAGTCACAGTGGTCGATAATCATCTTCGCGAAATCAGCAGCGTATCCATTCCCTGCACCTCCGTCGCGAAGGCTGAATAAGCGGCCATCGCATTAGCCATTGCCCACGGTAACAACCAGAGATGGTCGCTCAACATCCTTACGGGTTCTCAGGCGGCCTGCCAAAATTTCCTGCATGGGCGAGTCGGCCAAACAGCAACGAGTATTCTTCTTGGCGTACCAGATCCTACAGACCCCCTAGATACACAATATCCCCCATCCGGCATACCATAATATGGGTGCCGGGTCTCATGGGGCTGGAATGGAACCAGGAGGCAGCAGGGTGGCTCGAGGATACACAACAGACCGAGCACTCTGTGATACTGCCCCGCAGGAGCCTACCCCAGTACCGTGCGACATCGCGGCCATCTTAAATTACTACAAAGGACTCGGGTGGATCTACTCCCCTCCACATAAAAAACTAACAAAGGAGGAGGCTGTCACCTGGAGCTTAATCCCCCCCCCCCCAAGACTGGCACGTACCACAACTTACACATTCTTAATAAAATGCACCCAACGACGTACACCGCGCGTTGCCCATGGTGCTCTGAGAAGCCCACACTTTTACGTACCAGTTGGACTTGCCGGGCCATCCCCGGACTGCTCCATATAGACCAAGCGAGTGTGGAGCGCTGGGAAAGGCTCCTCGCCAGCGACAGCCTTGACGATCAACTCAGTTAGATCGACAGGGCACGCAGGGCGGCAACAGCCTGTGGTGCCCTGGACCGAGGGCAGCCACCTCCGCGTGAAGGGGCCCATGGACCAAGTGGGCCCCACACCACAAACCCCATTTATTCCTTCAAATAAATGTTTCTCTCTCTCTCTCTCTCTCTCCCCTCGGCGTCTCTCGTCCCAGGGCTTCACTATCGTCGCTTCGGCGCGCGTGCTGCGTCGCGAGTGGACATTCAAGATGACCTTGCAAAAGCATAGTGCATCACGTTTGAAACCGTGCGATTTCTCAGCGTCGCCGAGCTTACCCGGATGTCCATTTCCAGCGCAGTGGCGCTACGTTCAGGCGCGCCAACGCTGAGCGCGTCTGCGTGCAAACGCACTCGCATCCGGCCGTGCTTGCTTGCGCGGATGGTTTTTGCTAGTACAAGCGTTTCCCTGACTTAAATTTTCCACACGTCACTTCCAAGACACGGTGTACCCCTAAAATAGCGAACAAGTGCTAACAGTACTATCGGCACCAACCTCTGAGTTTAAAGCCCCTGAAAAAAGATGGGATTACATTTTAAGGGCTTTTTGTCGTGCATGTTACCTTTTCGCATTTTCCCTTTTCTCGGACCTCTACCACTACACCACTCCGAACCGCACCGCCCTGGTGTTCTCTAGCGGGATAATGGCACAAGGCCATCTTTCCGGCCGAGCATAGAGTTTCCTACAATAAGTAATTATTGTAGGAAACTATGCGACCGAGGACCTTGCTCGATGGGCATCGCACGTCGACTAACTTGTATACAATCTACAAAACTCACGAGAGAGGAAGTGCCTGCACACTGACACGAATAGCGCTATACTTTAGTATGTTTCCAGGGGCTTTATCAGCCATAGAGTTTCCAAAAAAAGAATTCGGGGGGAAACTCTATGTTATCAGCCATTATCATAAAGTTTCTCACTATAACACCTAGAGGGAAATCTCTCGCCACCGTCTATGGGAGGCACCGTGCCGGCATGGGAATGACGGTATATGTATCTGCGAGGCTCGCGTTGGCTGGTGTTGTAAGAGGCTTCGTCTGAAACGTGGATATGGCTGCACAAATAACGCGTTCTCAAAGTAAAAACTTCATAAAGTGTTTCCATTCACGCATATTACACCTTTACTCACCTACAATGCATAACCAAGAGAAGAAAAGCAAGAACAGACGACAAACTGTTGCAAAGCGAGCGCAAACCTTGTCGTCTGTCCTCCAACTTTAGCGGTCCGCTTATACTTTTTACGTAACATATAGTCGTACACGGAATAACAAGTTCTCATAGTTAAACAAAACATGTTTTTGTGTAATAATAAAGCTAAAACAGCTTTTCACGTGATGTTTTAGCAGAAAGAGAATTATTGTGACAGACGGAACGGTGCTTGCCAAGCGCGTCTTCAATGTGTCCTGTCTCTCCGAGAACGATGCCAATCCGAAGTCACAATATACCGGCATTCCCATGCATACCACAGCGCAGCAGCGCCAGATTTTCCTCTAGGTAATGTAGTGAGAAACTCTATGGCCACCATGGAAATGATGTGTAGTGCATGGATTTGTCTGAGCTTCTTGTTTGAGGCTTCAGACGTTCTTGTGACTTGATTTATTACGGTTTAGCGGCGCCTAACTTGGCCTAAATTTCAAAGGAAGTTATACTTCTTTAATACAGAGGGTAATAAGACTCTACAAGCACGCATTATAGCTGCTAATTGCAAGTGGTTATAGGTCCAATTATAGGTCCATTCATGGATGATCGCGCTAACTAATCAGCCATCTCGTTTAAATATAGCGAATGCCTCCTTCACTAGATGCCCGCCGCGTGAGCTGAGAAGCTGGTTCCGGCCCCTCTTCTCTTTCCACCTATCCATCCGGGTCGGCTGCGAGTGCTAGCTGCGGTGGCCACTGCAAACCTAAATCACCTGGCCCTGCCTCCGAGATTTTAGCGGCGTCTTTTGCGATCCCGGAGGCTGGACCCGCGGTCTCTCGTCAAGCCATTGGTCGAGCGCGCGCCAGCCTAGTAATAGTCACTTCCTCCGCATCAGGAAGTAGGGTCGGCTGCGAGCATAGAGTTTCTCACTACATTACCTAGAGGGAAATCTGGCGCTGCTGCGCTGTGGTATGCATGGGAATGCCGGTATATTGTGGATTCGGATTGGCATCGTTCTCGTAGAGACAGGACACCTCGAAGACGCGCTTGGCAAGTACCGTTCCGTCTGTCACAATGATTCATTTTCTACTAGAACAGCACGTGAAGAGCTGTTTTAGCTTTATTATTACGCGAAAACATATTTTATTTAACTATGAGAACTTGTTATTGTGTGTACGACTAAATGTTACGTAAAAAGTATCAGCGGGCCGCTAAAATTGGAGGACAGACGACAAGGTTCGCGCTCGCTTTGAAACAGTTGGTCGTCTGTTCTTGCTTTTCTTCGCTTAGTCATGCATCGTGGGTGAGTAAAGATGTAATATGCGTGAATAGAAACATTTTATGAAGATTTTACTTTGAGAACGCGTTATTTGCGTAGCCATATCCACGTTTTAGACGAAGCCTCTTACAACACCAGCCAACACGAGCCTCGCAGACACATATCCCGTCATTCCCATGACGGCACGGTGCCCCCTTAAGAAACTCCCATAGACGGTGGCGCCAGATTACCCTCTAGGTGTTATAGTGAGAAACTCTATGGCTGCGAGCGCCGTCTCTCCACGACTACCCTGAGCTATAGGAGCCTCCGCTCCAATGGGAAGACTAGCCACGCGGCAGGCATCTAGTAAAGGAGGAATTGATATAGCCCACTGTGACCTTGTGCTCATGGTTATTTAACAAGACTTTAGTGTAGTGGAACCAATGAGAGGAACACATTTGGTACTGGTCTCCTCCGGCGGCAGCGGCATATGGTGCGGCTGCGCGCGGCCATCTTGAAATCGATCTGCAATGACGACAGAGTGAGACGAGTGCTGATAGCTTCGTTCGTGTGCCCTGCGTTCTCGCCGCTTAGTTCGAGTTGAAGCGAGAGGCAGCACGAAGGTCAATTCGCTCGCTGCTGCTACCGCGCTGTCTCATTCCAGCGTTTGGACAGCGAGTGTGCTTGGTCATCGAGTGAGATGTGTTCATATTTGCTTGTGCTTGCATGACACCATGCTTGGTAATTTAATTATAGTAAGGGAATGTTTACAACTTTATACGGCCGATAAAAACTTCTATCCTTACTTAGTATTAGCTGGCTATTAAGGTGAATCGATGCTTCGCCTATCGGGCGAAACTGCGACTTTTTTCCTACATAAGACAAAGTAACCCCAGGGCTAATTTCTTCATTGCAACATATATCTTATAGATTTCGCGAATAGTGATTTTTCTTTCGCTGCCCGTCCCGGTGATAGGCCTGTCCTTTACGTTAGTCGTGAGCAGCTCGAGAAGAGTCGGCTATCGCAGGCTCATTGTCGTCGTTCGGCGCCGAGCCGTTAGTCCACACCGCGTCGTGGGCGTCGTTCCTTCCTCGCGAAAGGTACATGCTTTCGGAGCACGTGTACGCTCCAGAGAAGCTCGCTCCCCATGGCAGGAAACACGAAAGCAGCAGCCGTGACTGATGTTGAAGATGCGTGAATGGCGACATCACACAGGAATATTGATAGCTCGTACATTATTGCGCTAAACGGGCGACTGTCATTTTTTACCGCGTTTATATGGACAGCAGAAGCCATAGGCGCAATTCAGGTATCTAAGGCACATTTAGTCAGCGTTCGTAATCGTAGTTAGGGCTTCCCTGCTACAGGTTCGTATTCCTGGAAGGAAGTCTGTGGGCTTTTTTTTTTTTGTGTGTGTGTGTGTGTGTGTGTGTGTGTGTGTGTGTGTGTGTGTGTGTGTGTGTGTGTGTGTGTGTGTGTGTGTGTGTGTGTGAAAAAAAAAAAGAAAAAACCTCGGAACCACAAATGACGAGAAGCGACGGCTTGCGAAGGCGAGTGACCGGTGCTGATAAAGTTGCATCGCCGCGTACACGTCCCGGCGTGGCAGTAGTAATGCGACGTTTACACGTATAAGTCGGGTTAAATCTATCCTTGAGAGGACGTCAGCTGCCGGCGCAACTTACGGACATCGGCACTCGCCCCGTTTGCGCGCGCGTCCCCCCTTGTCTCCGCCGCGAGTTTTCGTCACGCGTGAACGGAATCACTGGCGTGGCGCGTAACGAGGTCCTCCCATCGCCGAGTCTCGAGCAGTTCGCGCGCATTGATTGAGCAGTAGGTTATTGTTCTTCGGCCAAGCGCCAGCTGCGTGTCCGCGTCGAATCGACGAGAGGCAGTCGTAAACAGCTCGGACGTTACTCTCTGTCATCGCGCCGACCTCTGCCGAGCGCTGTCGGCGCAAATTGCATTTGGCGGCAGAGAAAAGGCGGTGCCTTCATTCTGCCGCGTTGTTCGGTTCTGGACGGTTGCCTCAGCACGAACTCCTGCTTAAACAGCGGTGAGCGGCTTCTCACCCGCATCTAATCTTACTCGTTAACGTTCGTCCTGCAGATGAAAGCGACTTTGGACGCTGGCGAGTGAGCCCTTAGGTGCATGTGCTATCGACATACATTATAATGTGAAGAAACTTTAATAGACTGTGCCGCACATTTTTGTTTCCACGTTGCTGGAGAGTTTGGAGCCTATACAGGGTTATTTTGACGGAGGCGGGTATGTTGGTTGAGGGACCGTATACCACGTTCAGCGATACGATATGTCAAGAGATGCAACACCGCACGTTCATGTGACTCCGTGTGTCACATGTTCTGCTTTGCTTTTACTGTTTCAATTTGTGCTGATGCCACTAGGCGGCATATTAGTGTCGGCTTGCATTGGTAGTTCTCTAAAGTTCACCGACCGCTTGCGGGTCTGCGCTTATATCGAAGGCACGCGTGCAGAATACGTTTCAGTCAGGACCAGAGCGCTCAGGTTTCGTGTTGCGTATACGGAATGTAGCAGCGTTTGAGCGTCATCCTCAGTGCGAGAGTCTGCACGCGCAACACCCCCGGGACAGACGAGCTGAAGGAAGCATGAGCAGTATGTCCTGAAGCTCAGCAGCCACTCTCATACGTATTTAGCCTTGTTCCGTCGACACCGCACCACTGCAGTTTGCCAGAGGACATGCAGTTGTGCACTATACGAATATCCTGCAGGATGCGGCTTGTGTCCACGACAACATCTTACGATCGAATTGTTCTTAAAAGCGAATTCCCGCCAAGCACAAAGCTTTTCGTTCGCAAGCGCTGTTTTGCATTGGCTGGCCGCCTTCGCGAATAATATGTCCAACGCCAATTTTTGCCTGACATCTGCTCTCGAAACACTCTTATATAAAAACGTTTTCGTTAATACTGACCCTCGTGATTAGTTATCGAAGAACCCCGTGGATAGGGTGCTCCGTGGCTGTAAAATGCAGTTTCTCCGCAACTGCACTTCGTTGCCGAAAAAGAAAAGTTGAACTTATAACTTCACTCTCCCAGTTAACAACTAAGGTAAATCGTCGCAGCCTCCAGGTAAATGTAAATTTGACATTTGACAATTTGACGAGGTAAATTTCGGCGGCGATGCTGCCGAAATCCAAGGGAGTTAGATCCGCGGTGTCCTGCTGAACAGCGCGTGTTGAGGTATACGCTGCTTGCGCACAGCTCGTCGTACTGCTGACAGAGCTGTATGACCTTGGCAATCATCCGGGGACTCTTCGCGACGAGCACCTGGGAGGCATGGTCATCAATGCCTTTCATGACGTGCTTGATCTTGTCAGCTTCGTCCATAGATGAGTTGACGCGCTTGCAGAGCGAGAGCACGTCTTCAGTATAACTGGTGAAGTTCTCGTCCTGGCGTTGAGCTCAACCGCGCAAGCGCTGCTCAGCACGAAACCGGCGAACGGCGGGACGACCGAATACCTCTGTCAAAGTTGTCGAGAAAGCCGACCAGTTGGCAAGATCGGATTCATCATTGCGGAACCATAGGTTCGCCACGTCAGTCAAGTAAAAGATCACATTAGTGAGCTTGACGGGGTCGTCTGTGCTGCTAAACATGATCGCGCTGCCGGATGACGCCACAGCAAACGATGGCGGGGGACACGGGAGCAGCAGCCTGGGACGGCAGAAGATAGGTGGGGTGATAAAATTAAGAAATTCGCAGGCGCTTGTTGGAATCGGTTGGCGCAGGACAGGAGCACATGGAGATCGCAGGGAGGGCCCTTCGTCGTGCAATGGACATAAAATAGACTGATGATGATGATTATGGTAGTGGTGAGAACAAGTGGATCTACAACTCGATAACTTCGCAACGAAAGTAGCCGTCGCAATTTAGGAAAGTTGCTTGGATGGAATGTCATATTGTGGATGCAACTGCTGTATTACACGTCACTCAAGAAAAAAACCGCTTCTTCGAAAACGGCGCTATTGCTAAACTCTCAAGCAGAAGAAGCAGTATTAGGTAAATTGCAGTTAGGTTTGACTTCCAATTTAACATGCCAGTTTTGTTACGTTTGAAAGTTATCAGGTACAATCTACAGAGCTGCAATATCTGATTTTGTTGTAGCGTTAAAGCGGACCTTTATAGTCAGAAATACCATCGCCCCATCGCAAATAACGCTTTTATCGAACTCACAAGCTGAAATAGCAATAACGTAAACTGCAAATTAACATGTCAGTTTTGTTATCATCTACAGAATTGCTATGTCTGATTTTGTTGCACAGTTAAAGTTGCTAAATCAATTTCCCTCCCTCTCTCTCTCTTTCAACTTTCAGTTATAAATTGTAAGAAAAAATAAATATTGAAGGTAAATCAGCATGCTCTGCTCCGAACATTATTCTGTGATCTGATTTTTTACTTCTTTAAGTGCAACAATTAGAAGGAAGGGGGGGGGGGTGTTCAGGTTTTTCCAATGATTGCCTAAATGAGCGCACTTCTTTGCTTTTTATAGTGTGTGTTCTTCAGTAGTCATAAGGCTATTTTTCCATCCCGTGGTACACTACTTTCCCGATGAGGGATAGCATTAATGAGCCACTGCTATCAACGTGCTGACGACGTAGACAAAGAGAACAAAGAAGACAATCACTGTGGGCGCAAGAACATGTTAGAAAGGATTCAACATTGACATCAACAAGAAGCCACGTTTTGAGGCAACAACGACGAGAGTATTGCTGACTTACAGTCGCACAAGTTTTCGTAAGATCAACGACGACGTGCTGTGAGGTATCAAGCACAGAACGCGTGAGTTCACCATTTAATGCGTTGCTTTAGTTTTATAGACTCCGTAGTGCAAAGAATCATTCGCGGTATACCATCATCGCTACGAGACAGATAAGATATCCGCGTTGTCCTTGCGTCGCGTTAGTCGTCCATTCCCCGGAACAGTGGGGACTGAAGAGGCTAACCGCTGAAACTGCCGCGTTATGGCCGTGCACAACACGCACTCGTAACCGCGGCGATACGGCTTCGTGCTGCTTTTCACGAGCTCGCGTGTTTGACGTCCCGCCCTCGGTCGGCCGCAATCTTACGCGCACTCCCGTATCGAGATCTAGGTGTAACCATATGAAATGCTTCTTCATTTTAACGTCGTCCGCCTAATTATTCTAATCCACGTCTTCAATCAAGGCCTGGGCGCATCGACGACCTCCCGGCGTCGGATTCGGTAAAAAAAAAAAGAACCCTACTGTTTCTTGTTAGTTTAACTTCACTTTTTTCCCCATTCTTTGATTTATTCAGATCAGTGAGTTATTGAGGGGGAACGTCGTTCTCCCCGGTGATTGCGGGGACATTACCAATCCGGTTTGGCAAGCTTTTGCCAGCACAAACCATTTCTGCGTTATCGCGTTATTAAGCGCACGACATCACTCACCGTTGCTGCACCGTGCACGTCTCCAGGCGACAGCTTAGAGGTTCGAGCGGCCGGCAGCAGTGGCCTTGGTCTGACCCTCAATAGTGAGCTAAACCATACTTTTCTTCGCCGCATGGTGACTATAAGCTGTGCTTTGGAATTCGTTTACTTTTCCTTGTATTCTCATAGAATTTAGGATGGCTCGATTGCTGGTCCCCCCCTCTGAAACAGCGCTAAACGAGCGATAAAACATTTCATGCTCAAGCGTCCGTGCACGAAAGCTTGAAATTATTCCCGAGCCTCTTTCACACTTCAAGAATTGGATTTTAACTTTTTTTCATCATTTTGCATGGATGTACTACTGCCTAAGAAACAGCGAAATATTTATTATATTCGGATTCCCTCTCAGTACAAGGTATGACGTCATGTCCTTATATATAGCACACCAGGGCTTAGTGGTTGCAAAGCACGATACGAAGTATATCGAAGTTTCGTATAAGCTGTGTCGCACATTTAAATATAGAAAAACTTGCAGGATGGCATTTTGACAGTGGTTCTAGTGCGTGAAAAGCCATAAAAGCATTCTTTGGGCTCGTTATACGCGGCTCATCATTGCACTTGAATGAGCTGCATGTACTTGATAGTCGCTTTGTTGGAAGTATTTACGTTGTATATGGCCAATGATTCGTATGCTATGCAGAGAAACTGCTCCCCAAGCCTGCAAGCCCAAGCCTGCAAAAGCAAATTGTATATCCCGCTATAGATCGTGATCGTCTTCTACCTCCAGCACACTTCCTGCACCATTGCACTTCAATGGCCTCCATCTTTTTGATAGTCGCTTTTTCGGATGTACTTTCGTCATACAATTTATAATCGCTATGGAGACAGTCGGTATTGAGCAAAATATTACCAAAAGACGTGGATAATGCTGCAGTCGTCTTTCTTGCCGTCCGCCATTTTGTTTTAACCACTAGGGCTTTCTGAGGAAGACAAGGACGAAGAAACTGTTGCCTGTGCTGGCGGAGGTGTATGGACACTAGCTCAAATTGTTTTTTCAAATTGCTGAGCATTTGCGTCATGACTGAGAACAATTTCTCTTCGTGTCCCTTTTATAGGACACCAGGGCCGAAAGGGCTATTATACTAAATCGGCGTTTCGACTGAGACCGAGCCGATGATAAGTGCTACTTTATTTCGTAATGAGGATTTGGAAATCCCGAACAAGCTTTGTTCTTTCTAAGAAGACTTTAATAGAACGCCTGTCATTCGGTGGTTTAGGTGAGGACAAGTTGCCGCCCATTTGAAATGCATCACTTCTCCTTGTCCATTAGAGTTTTGGTCGCAATCACAAAAGCTGCACGGCGCACTGTACGACATGCCTATGCTAAAGAGCTGGAAGGAACGCTATGCCAAGCGTGTAACGTTAGCTTGTCTGCGCCTTCTTGCAAAAGTCGCAACCAGTAAATAATTACATATATACGAGGATTAAAATTACTATGAGCTGCGTATTCCTAATAAAGAGAAGCTAAGTAAAATTGGAAGAGACGAATTTCCACGCCATCTGCATGACGCAAGGGGTGCGCTATGCCAGTCCAGCTACGGCGATGGCTGTCCACCCTTCCACTCTCTTCGGTGTTACTTTATACGTGCATATTTAGCCTGGCCCCGGGACTGTTCGCCAGCGCCACTAGTGTCCATTGCAGTCGACGTGGAACAACCATTAAACTGCACGTGCGTCACGCAATACGTGACGTTGGGAGTAGCTTGCATACTTAGGAAGCGCGCACTGAAGCGCTCCCGTACATAAAAAATAAACAAAGAAACGAAATAAACGGGACAAGCACTGGGCATCTACTAACCTTTATTACACAGTTACAGACGCGCGGGCGCAAACATTGAGCATAAGCGACGTGTAATACGCACATGGTTAAAGAATGGCGAAAGCGTAATATATCGGTGTAGGGAACGGAACACGATAACTAAAACACCTCTGGCACGCATGCGAAGCGTCCGTTCAAATTCTTCAGCTCTTTTTGGGTCGTAGCTACTGACGCTCACATGAATGTTGTGGTTATTGTGGATGGCCAGGGTATCGCAGAGTGCTGCCCGACTGCGTAGCAGTGGCGGTGAAGGCTCCATGGGGTGCATGATCGGCCAGATGTTGCTGCAGCTTTAAGGGGCCACCACTTGTATGCGCTTGGTGTTTGACGATGTGTGGCCCAGTATGGCAGCGCCTTTGGAGTTTCGGCTAATTTTTCCCCCAGAAATTATCGCTTTCGGCGAAAAACGTATATGCAAAGCGTACGAGAATTGTGGCTGTTGATCGTTGTCTTTCTGTAGACCATCTCGCCGTCTGCAAACAGAGATCCATGCAAGTTTTCGGTTTTCCTCGCAGAAATAGAACGGACAGTAAAGGCAGTGGTGAGTCGCAGGTAAAACAGAAACCCGCACACACGATCAACAGTTTTCCTGTGCGGATATATAACCACAAACTTACAAGTCAATCTAGCTGTATATTACACGCAAAATTATAAATATGTGCGCTTGAGACATGATATGCATTTCTTTTATTTGGAACTGCTGAAAAGGGCGTCTAGTACATTAAGACAGCTTGAAAACATGTTTTTTTTTCTCGGAATATGAAGCTGATAGGACACGGAACTGGAAGTTTCTTGGTATCGCGAACACACTCCTGCCAAGGCCCGTGCGAAACTGTCTATAGCTACTATTTATTTGTAGTTGCATTTTTTCGCAATCTAACGTGATGTAACCCAGCTCAGTATTACAGTAATCTAGCGAAATTTGCATAAAGATGTTGTCGATGTCCTCTCTTTAGCACCATTTTCCTCCTGTTTTTTTTTTCTTTCTTTGTCGCAATTTTCACTTCCGTAAACCGAAATCGGAACAGTAGTTTAAATGTCTGAAGCGCTTAAGCATACTTGTACTGAAATATTCTTCTTGCTCTACTTGCTTAGCCGACAAATTTGTCTCCCTTTCTATTTTTCACAAAACCTGAAGCTCTCGAAGCCAGTGTATTTACAAGCACTGCGAGGGACACGCGCTTATACAGAGGAACTTGTATTGAAAGATGTTCCTCTAGATGGTGCTCTCCCTGTTTTTTAACATTTGCGTCTCATCACGTTGTGTTCTTAAAATCGAAATTAGAATAATATAATAATATTTGGGGTTTTACGTGCCAAAACCACTTTCTGATTATGAGGCACGCCGTAGTGGAGGACTCCGGAAATTTTGACCACCTGGGGTTCTTTAACGTGCACCTAAATCTAAGCACACGGGTGTTTTCGCATTTCGCCCCCATCGAAAAGCGGCCGCCGTGGCCGGGATTCGATCCCGCGACCTCGTGCTCAGCAGCCCAACACCATAGCCACTGAGCAACCACGGCGGGTCGAAATTAGAAGTGATACATATCTCTGCAGCTGTTTTCGCAGGGTCCTCATCGCCCAGCACGCTTTTCATTGTGCCTGCTGTCTTAAGCTGCGTTAGAACGGTTCTCATGGGCATGTGCTAGGGTTAATTACATATGTTCACTTTTAGTTTAGCCACAACGCCTACTGTGTTCTCACCAGAATAACTCCTTACCACTTCCCATTTGTGTTAAACTGCATGCAAGGATTTATTTATTTATTTATTTATTTATTTATTTATTTATTTATTTATTTATTTATTTATTTATTTATTTATTTATTTATTTATTTACTTATTCAGATGGCCTTTGGCGATGAGGCGTCCTGAGCAGCGTCGGGCCAGGCTCCTCCCACCAGCCGGCGGCGGCCCATGCCGACCTCCTCGTCGTGTTCGCTGGCCCTGCCGCTGCTGCAGACGGCCGACGAAGAGCACGATGGCTACTCCGCCGCCGCCGTGGACGGCAAGCCTTACGCCAACGGAACAGCCGGCGATGACGAAGATGAAGACGGCTCCCCTTCCTCCTCTGGTCACTCGTGGGAGCTGTACAAAGGCCTGGCCTTCTCCTCGCTGTCCAGCTTCTTCTTCTCCATCTGCACCGTCATTGTCAAGAGACTCAAGTGCGTACCACCCTGCTCCGTACTGTGAGCTACGCCTAACCGAAACCACGTTCTGCTACGTGCCGTTGCGCCAAGTTGACCGCACTCGTTCAACGCCAACGAATCGATCTGCTCTGCCATTTCTGTTTGGAAACCAATCTTGACACACAAACAGCATGAAGCTTGACGTAGCAAGATCGGGATGGTGGCATTTCTTGTTCCTCCTGACGGGAACAGACGCGTAGGAACGGCGTTTAAGCAGAAGCAAAAAGGCGCCTCCATTTTGGGTTAGAGGAACAGTGCGGTGGCTATGCAAACACTGAAATACTCGGGGCCATGGGTATACGCAAAATAAATAGAACTCACTCAAACTCTCATAAAATATTGTTTGCCTAGGGCTCACTCTGACTCAGACTCAACAGAATTCTTTTCAGCCGGGCTCACTCGGACTCAACCTTACTAAAATTCTACTCCGCGTTCACTCGGTCTCAGACTTACGGGTCAAGCTGATTCTGATTGAGTCTGAGTGAGCGAACTCATGGGTAAGTTTGCCGATCTATAAAATTTGAGCAACCAATCATTCATCAAAGAGAAGTGGTTATTGTGGGGAAGGAGGAAAGGCTAGCACTATTTTCTGCAACCCATGCGGGAGCACATCTGTGTAAGCGAGTTCTCTCACCCTTCGTCGGAAGTGTTATGGGTGCTGACTGTTATTAGTGACGATTTATCACCGACGCCCCGGTCATGCGGCCGCTACGAGGCTCCCAGCTGCACGTTAGCCTTTCCACCGCGCTTCCGTGGGTGCCGCCATGTTTTAGTATACGTTTGCTAAAAGAGACTTTAGAACAAAATTGTAAATTCTGATTCATGCGTACGTGCGGCTCGTGCGTTTGCGTTTTTAGCAGCTCAGGATAAAACTCGGTCCTTTCTATCACACTGTACGGTATGCGGGCTGCCTCGTAAATACAAGAGGACGCTGCTAAAATTGTGCATGAAGAAAACTTCACTTTGAGTAATGCCATTTTTCAACTACGATTCACGAGAGCACCCGCTGACTGTCGGGCTCGCTGCTTTGCGTTATGAATCGTCGGACATCTCTCTAGGGGCTGAAAATATCGCAAGTCCCAGTTGGTCCGCAGAATCAACAGCAGCTGCGTCTATGGCACCAAATGTCATAAATGCACATGTGCACTTCCACCAGTGACACGGCTCTGACATCCATGTTTGCTGTCGATCGCGCTGAATGCGAGCCGAACATTAAAAAAAGAAAGGACTAGGAGGGAGCGTCACATGGTCATCATGAAGCCCAATTATAAAAAAAAAAACGTGATTAGGCCGCCACTAAGTGCTACTACGTACGAAGTAATGTCTTGAAAATGTCCGGGAACCGTGGAGGGCCTGTTCCCCAAGAGTCAACGCGCAGGTGGGCCCCGCAGAGGAACGAGGTGTGATCTAAGAAACGGCCGGCATGCCTATCATCACGCTCTCTGCTAGCTTCTTTTTTCTTTTTTCATTCTTCGACGGCACCAAAGTGTCCGAGCGAAGCTACATCGCTAAACCGATGTTCAATCGAAGTGTGATTCACGAGAGCACCGCTGAAAGTCCAGCTCATTCTCGAAGGTCGTGGTTGACAGTGAGCACTTCGATGATTGCTCCGCAGAAGCAGCAGGAGTACCTATTATAGAATATGCCACAAGCGTTGGTGTGCAGCACGACCTGCAAACGACCAGTGCCCTGCATGGTGTCAGTTGCGCTGAATGCCAGCCAGCGCCGCTTCCGCACAAAGCCAGGAACGTGGACGCTCAGTCCAAAGAGAACGGGGGAGAGGTCGAGCGCGCTTTGAACGGTAACGGTAACTGAGCCTACCGAGCTATACCCAACTCGACAAACTCAGCCGAGGTCGATCTCGTTCGCTTCTCGCAACACCGCAGCCCACAGCGTCGTAGCGTCTAGCTTTGTCTGATCTTGGCAGCCAGGATGGAAGGATCAGCTACGTGCATGCGTCCAGATGTATCGCGCTTCGCAGCGAGCCTTCCCCCACTTCCCTTCCGAACCTGCTTCCAGTGTGCTTTTAAGCAGGAATAGTAAGAAAAAGAGAAGCACAGGAGAGACACTGAGGTGGGGTCGAAGCGTGGCGTCGTGACAGTGTAGACTTAGCGGCGTCAACTTGCGTTGCCGGTGTTGCGATAACGTTTTTTTTTTTTTTGGTCTACGTGCGCTGTAAGCGCTCCCCATCGCGTTGACGTCGCCGTCATCGCGATGACGGCGACGTCATCGCGATGGGGAGCGATGACGTTGCCGCCATGACGTTTCTTTTTTTTTTGCCAGGTTGGTATAGTAACTGGAACTCACTCAGACGCACTCACGAAACATTTTTTTCCTGAGGGCTCACTCGTGCTCAGACTCGCCAAAAGTCTACTCAGCTGGGTTCATTCAGACTCACGTCCGAGTCTGGGTAAATTTGAGTCAGTTGGCTCATGAGTGAGTTTGCAGACTTATGCTTTTGTGACTCGAGTGTAGCCCCAGCACTTTGGCGCAACTGTGCGCGACAGTCCGAGCGATCAGACTATGCGAATATTGATTTACCGTATTTTCCTGACTACAGCAGTATAGTATACAGCGGAGAAGCAAATATTTTATTGTCAATTAGTAAAAGTCTGGGTAGTATCCAATCAGTAGTAATAGTACCCTACTAGCATACTGTTCTTGTGCTTTGCGCATGTGTGAAGTTACATCTAAATGTGTGGCACATTTTGCAACGAGTTTTCGCGCATATGCTCACAAGTCGACGCACACAAAAGCAGCCACTCTACGTATTGCGAGCAGCATTCCCTCGGATATCGCGAGTTGCCAATATGGACTGGAAATATTGCTCGTATGCACCGACGAACGAAATGTAGACGCAGTGTGAACGCAGTGTGTAGACGCAGTGTGACACTTCAAGCGTGCTTGAGATCTAAAAAAATTAAATCCTGTATAGTCCGCGCCTATAGGTAGTCTGCACCCCTCAAAATTTTAACATATAAACTAGTATAGTCCGAGAAAAAAAAAAGACAGTATTTCGTTCTTTCTCCCCTTTCTTTTATGCGGGGGCTTTCTCTTTATTGCGATTTACTACCCCGCGTGTGCTTGAGAATTGTTCGCCCCACTCGTGTGACAATGTATATCGTCGAGGAGCCCATGTAACACAGCCAATCAACAACCCACGCGGCGCAGTTACATCTCGGCGGCCGAGCTGGCCGTGGTGCGCTTCCTGGGCATCCTGGTGTTCACGGCACCGCTGGTGGTGCTGAGCCGCGAGTCACCGCTCGGGCCCCGGGGCGTGCGCCGGCTGCTGGTGCTGCGCGGACTGCTGGGCGCCACCAGCCTGTTCCTGCGCTTCTACGCCATCCACTACATGCCCATCGCCGACGCGTCCGTTATCATATTCAGCGTGCCCGTGTTCGTGTCGGCGCTGGCCAAGCTCTTCCTCAAGGAACCGTGCGGCTTCTTCCACGTGGCCGCCGTGCTGGTCACCCTGGCGGGCCTCGCGCTCATCACCAAGGTGCCGCTGCTGTTCGGCGGCGCCGAGCAGGGCCCCGTGCAGGCACGCGGCGTGCTCGCCGCACTCTCGTCGACCGTGTTCGGAGCCAGCGTCTACATCGTGGTGCGCAAGGTCAAGGGCGTCCACCACTCGGTGATCATGTTCAACTTCGGCTGGGTCGCCATCCTGGAGACGGCCACCATCTCTCTGCTGACCGTCGGTCAGTTGGAGCTGCCCCGCTGTGGCATCGACCGCTGGCTCCTCGTGGTGCTCGGGGCGTTCAGCTTCGGCGGCCAGGTGCTGCTCACGCGGGCCCTTCAGCTCGAGCAGGCGGGCCCCGTGTCCGTGGTCCGGTCGGCGGCCGACATCGTGTTCGTGTTCGTCTGGCAGGTGGCGTTCTTCGGCGAGGTGCCCGACCGTTACACCATGTCCGGCGCAGTGCTCGTCACCGCCTGTGTGCTCCTCACGGGCCTGCGCAAGTGGGCGCTCACTCTGCCCGAGAGCTCGGCCGTCAGAGCCAGGCTCGCCTGGCTCATCTCTTGACCGCCGTCCAGCGCGGCTGTCGGCGCCTTGCTTCGCGACACTGACTGAAGAGCACGCACGCTAAAGAACGCCCCGTGGTGGAGCCGCGAGTATCTTATTCCATGTCGCCACCGTGAAAACCGACGGCATTGTGTGCCATGAGACAGATATGAAGTTATCATTTGCAGCGCTTTCAGACCGCTTGCAGTTGGCGGTGGTGCAATGATTCACTTAGACCGCACACAGGTTTCAAAAAGAACCCGAAAGCACCAGTGACTCCACAGAATATCAGCGTCACCCACGAGCGGCGAAGGCCCAACGCGCGATCGCTGCCTGTCGATCTCCCACGAATGTAGATTGTGCGTAGTACTTTGCATGCATGCACGAGGGCGAACACGAGATTGTTGTCCTGGTCCTGCAACTGCTCACCAGAGTCAGATTTGAACACACGCAGGCGCTGCTTAGGAAGTGCATCGTTTTGTTTGCTGCATGCTCGCGGTTATCGAGAGAAGCTGTGCCACGCAGGGTGTTTCCCGCGGGATGGAGCTGTGCATGCTTTCACCTCAGTATGTGCACGCAAGGTGTAGGTGCACTTGCGCATGACGTGGGTGCTACACAATTAAAGGCTACGTTTTGTTGTTTCTCAAAGTCCTCTAGAGAATAGCGACGCTCCTCGGTGCTTTACAAAGAAATGGGACACTTAAAGCTACTCTGCTGCGGTACAGCTAATCAACATGTGCTAGCAACGTTGTTATTTAGTGCGCCGGATTCGAGAGGCCGCGAAGGGCAGAGCAGTAAGCACCATAGGCAAGCACCAAGTAAATACACAGAAGTGTTTCTTTTTCGGGCCGTAGTTGCCAAGGCATCTTCATGTTAATATCAGGGCTGAATGCATTTTTTTCTAGGACTCTCGTGGTGCATGATAATGGAGTTTCGTGACGCTCCCTGGATCACACCGCGAACAGCTAAGTACGGATGTTCGTGTATTGAAACAACGTTAGGCGCGAGTGCCATGAAGTGGCTAGGACAGGACTTGACGAACCTCTGTTACGTCTGTCGCCAGTGTGCAATGTGGGCATGTGTATTTGAGCAACTTGTTGCGTGGCGTGCGCAAAAGTTACATGCGCAACTGGGTTGAAGAAACGGACTCTGCGCTGTTCCTCACTCTCGTGGACGATTGACCTACGCGCTTTCGCCTCCTGTAGTCAGCGCCCGACATATCGTGCTTGTACGTTCCGTACACATCTAGCTGTGATAATAATTTTAAGAATATATGCTCGTGTCTACGCATGAGAACAAAATAAATATTGATGCTTGTTAGAAATATTGTGGTTTATTTGTTGTCCTAGCATCCTGCTTCCGTGAAACTTCCGTGTGCGATGTCGCAGTACGGTATCTATACGCGTTGTAAACAAATGGCCAGAAGAAGTCCGACACCAAATGACACTGTTACCCCCGCATACAAAAATGCATCTCAGCTCGAAGCCCATGCTTGACTTGACCTAAATGAAGCCTGGCGTGAACGTGCCCAGCAAGACGCTCATTGCGTTTCCCTCGGCGCGTTCGCGACATGCGTCATTTAGACCCAGTCATGCATTTCTGTACACGGGCATTACTGTCCCTTCTTCCAGCGTATCGGCACTACGGAGAAATCAGTGCACTATCTTTCTGGGTGTAATTTTATTTCTGCCCAGCAATTAGTGGCGGCTATTGCGAATTTTCAATTGGTGAAAGATCTCAAAAAAAAAACTTCGGACAAAATTTGCGACCGCGAGAGTACATTTACGATCTACTTCCGAAGGCAGACTTACTAATTTACCTCCAGTGAAACAACGTTCCCTGCCTACCCAGTGCGACAAGTGCCTATAATCTTTATATTGAGTCGTCCAGCGAGACGTGGCGAGTGTGTATTCGAAAAACCTAAGATTTTGAAATGTATTTTTTCCATAGAGAATATGTAGCCATGGAGGGGCTATGGCCAACCATCGGATGTAGTAATTTAATTAAGCCTGCTGACAAATTAGGTCCGCTCGTCATAATGAACGAAAGTGATCATATCGCAGACGCCGAAGGGCAGCTGTCAGATCAATGTTTGTACATGCGTCTAGGTTTTGACCACAGAAACGATTACAAAGTACGTATTGATTCAACAACCTCGAAAGTTTAGTGAAAGAAAATTAGATTAGCGGAACTGTGTTTAATTATCTCGTTCCGCTTAGCCTTGTCACAATTAATTTCTACACTCACAGTCTTTGGTCCGCTTTGGTTCCAGCTATAAGCGGAAATTCTTACGAATACGTTCCACTGGCCTGAATGGAACCTCGTTTCACATAATACCGCAAAATATGTGAAACTGTGCTGCATATATTGAATATCTTTTTTTTACATTTTAAATACACATAACAATAAGTATGTAGAACTATGCTGCAGTGAAATAGGTGCTGTTATGACATAGGTGCTGTACAGTATTCCACATACATCTATTTATCCGGACCACTTTTTCACACACCTCTACCTGGAACCGTGCTTAAATATGGAGCTTTACTTAACTCAAGTTACGAGCGGTGTCCGGCGCCAGAATAGAATCGAATCGAATACGAACCGAAGAGTGCCTGAAGCAAATGGAATCGAATATCTAATATTTTTCGGACACATTGCGAATAATGTTCGACCTTCTCACCATAGTGTACAGCCTCCACATCCTGCATCGTATTCACAAGATTTCAAAAGTTTCTGTCATTACACTGCGCATTATAAAAACATGCTTTATTAAACGCACAAAATACAACCATTAAAATACAACCGAGTAGTCTGCTAGCCAAATCGGCGCTCTTCGGAGTGCTCGCGGTCAAGCATTATCGTATCAAGAATAAGAAGGCAGCCTTGTTGGCCAATTAGTATTTCTGTGCACCTCTACGACGAAACGAAGAACGCGCGCAGCCTGCGCTGACAGCAAAGCGGGGGACACTTCTTCTCTAGTGGCGCCAGATGATGCCACCATTGTGTGAAGTGTGTCGCTAGGAAACGTATTTAATCCGATGAGAGGACGCAGTTATCGCACCTATAGAAAGTGCCAAACAACCACCACTTCCGAGTGCCGTGTAACATTATCTTGCTGCGAGTGATCGTGTTTCGCCGAAAAAGTCTGGCTGTCTGAGCAACGTAGCGTGCTCCAGTACGTTATGTCCACTGCAGCTGGCATGCAATTTAGCGCTTATCTTTGCTTCAATTTTATGTTTCATCTTGTACAGTCAACAACGACGTCAACTATTCGAAAGCTATTCGAGAAATATCCGGATCCGAATTGTGGCTACTAGATTCGAAGACTTGCGAATATTGCCCTATTCGATTTCCTTGCTCGAGTTGAATACAAGACAATATTCGATTATCTATTTCAAAGTTCTTAATATTCACGAACCTTACAGCAGTTGCACAGTGCATCCGCCATGCCGTAGCGGCACGGCAGCACGCACGGTGCCTTTTAAATTCACGGGTTTGCGTTGCCAGGCATGTATCGCGTGAAAAATCGCGCCGGTATTGCAACGTTCTCATTGTATACCCGCTCCGGAAAATTCACCCCATCAAAGTCACGGTCCACCTTGTTTCTTCAGCAGTTTATGACGCAGTTTTCTTCGAAGTTTTATGACCAGCTATCTCCACATCGGTTTCTCTGGAAACAGGTGCCGCATATTGTATAAAGACCTCTTTCTTACGCTCTCCATTCTTTTCGTCCTGCGTCATCGGTACGAACTGAAGACAGCAGTGTAGTACTATTGTCTTGATCAGCCACTCGTTGCTAAGGGTGATAAGAAACGAATACAGTTGAAATAATAGAACCGTTTCAAAGTACAAGTAAGCAAGAGGACAAGCAACGAGACACCTCGCGAATAAATATTTAATGTACATTTCTCGGAATTCTCAAACTTCTGGCTCCTGGTCTGTCATCTTGAACGTGTTCTTTTGTCCTTTGTTTCTTTTCTGCGCGAAAAGTATTCTTTTCACAAAATTCCAACTCGCCCGATCACGAACATTTCGAGCTCGAGCCTACATCTGCGAAGCGACAACGAAACTCGTATCGACTATGTCGAATACGAGTTTCAATACCCCTTTTTCTTTTCTTTTTTTTTCGCGTTTAAGAAACTTACATGCAAGCGGCTGGAAACTACATACAGCGATAACAGTGGAACAATGGTAAAAACATATATTTATACCGACTACGTCACGTAGCTTGAATCAAGCTCTTCGTTAAAAAAAAAGCTGGACATCTTCGGCGATTAAAATCAAAGTCGAATCGTTCGAAGGCTCCCCGAGTATTTGAACTGCGATTAGCGAGCTCATTAGCTTATCAATAAATGCAAAATTTTACACATTCGTTTTATAGGACACCAGTTGCATTAGAAAGGTTGCAGAGCGTGTTCAGAAACACGCAAGACAGTTGTTATCATGACGCTATCCTTCAAGTGGTGCTTTCCTACTGGACACGAAGAAAGCCCGCCAGGAAGGAAGCCGGCATGTTCGTCGTAGAGAGCCGACGAGCGTGTTTCGATCCGCTGTCAGTGCCAGTTTATCGTTTATAATTTTGGCGCGTTTCCATCTCCACAATGCAGGTGCTAACGTGGCTTCCTAAACGTAGTGGCCGATCGCTACTCTTTACTACGGACATGCGGCTTTCGTTGTTCGGAAAAACGACCGACAGCGCTGCACACCGGACGCGCAAGCTGTATGTATGTATACACACACACACAGCACAAGTTTATGTCTCTCTTCGTGGTACAGTTTGAACATCAGAAAGAGCAGACGCCGAGCAAAATGCTGCTTTCTGCAGCAGCTTGAGAAACGACCTGCGCCGGCAGGTGACACGTCGTTCGGACAGATGCATTGTACACACAAAATGGAGAACAGCAACACCAACGAGTGTTAAAAACAGCGGTTTAAAATTCGCTGAAACCGACTTATTTTCATCGGTCAATAACACAAAGTGTTTTTGCCCCATATAGTAAAACAGTACGAAATAATTGGTAGTATATATATGCATTATATATCAAAATCTTTGCCTGTTGAGGAAGTACGTGTCTGGCGATTTATTATACCGTTTATTGTGTTTATTCTTAACCTTACGGTATCGACATGCGCATCCAGACTAAGAATTCAGTAAAAAACACGCCTATACTTTCAACAGTTGGTACGATCTCAATTTTACGATCCCCTAAAACAAGATCAAAGTTACAGCGGTATAGTCTGATTTTCAGTCTGAACAAGATGCCTTTACTTTTATTTGTATTAATCTTTAAGCAGTTTTTGAGTACCTATCGTCGAAAGTTTTCCAAATATAATTGCCATTGTTGAATACTTCTCGTTCTGTTTTCCTTGAAATTAGTATGGTTAAGTCATCGGCGTACACTATAATAGTTACTGTAGCGGGGGCAAAAAATATATAGTTAATGTACAGAAGGAACAGTAGAGGCCCTAAAATGCTATATAAAGACCCTAAAACACGATACCGGATGGGTGATGCGCGGTTATGACAACCATTTGTTTTCGCAGTTTCAGGTAATATTTGAATAATGTTAGACTATTTCCTCTTATTCCATAGTGTTGAATTTTTCGTATTAGTAGGTCGTGATTCAGGAGACGAAAACTTTCGGAAAGCCTACATATATAAATATCCGGAGTACTAATTGTGTTGCTTTAAATCCATCACTTATAATGTCCTCTTGCTTCATAAATGCTGCTTATGTGGACATTTTCTGTCGCAAACCTGATTGACAATCAGAGAAGACAATGTTTCATTAGGAATCACTTCTTAATTCTGACATATATCACATTTATCTAAGCATTTTAATAATACCGAAAGAATCGAGGTTGCTCGAAAGTTAGAAAAGTTTGAAGCGTCACCCTCTTTGTGGATGAAAGTAACTTTCGCTACCTGCATTTCTTCTGGAAAAACTGTTGCGCGAAGAGTATGGTTATAAATATGCACGAACAGAGGGGCTAAAAGTCGACAACATGCTTACAAGGTTTGATTTGAAGTCCATCTTTGTTTTCAGCTTTAGTTGTTCTAAGATTCGAAGACAGTGTAATTATCTCACTTTCTCACATCCGTTGTGAAAAACACAAAAAGCGAATGTGAAACACCAGGAGCGTGATATACATAATTTGTGATAGTGCTAGAACAGCACAGCGCTTCAGTAATAATAATGCAAAAAAATATTAAATTCGTTAGAGAGGTCTCCTCCAGTTAGTTCAAGCCCATATTTCGTAAGCGATCGATCGACGTAACAGTGTTTTTAGAACCGTAGTTTAAAATTTTATTTAAATAGTCCCATTGGTTCTTCACACTTTTGTTAGGTGAACGTGAAAATTCCTCATTAAAATCCTGTATTTTAGCTACTCTCTGCTCCGGATTTAACTGGTTGCGATATTTTTGTATGCTGCAACTTTGAAAACTCTCTAGATTTCAAAAAGTGAACGAACAATTTATCTTTGTTTTTTTATTTTTCGCATTAATTCACACGTGATCCAAGGTTTTCTGTCTTTTTGTTTTTGAAAGCATTGTTATGTAAAGCATGTGTCATATACAACCTTGATTTTTGTTATGAATGCAATACACGAATCATCCGCGTCGTTCAAAGATGACACGTCGCACCACTCAAGGGCAGTAACTGCAGTTCGAGAACGGTCCAAAGTAATTGCATAGATTCGTTGATTTAGCAAAAGAATACTGGTGGGGATTTGATGGGGTCTGCCCATGAAAAAAAAACAAATACAGGAAGGTTATCGCTGATGTCAGACATTGTTGTACTGGAAGTCGTTCTACCGTCAGCATTAGTGATTATAATAATGTATATGGTTGTGGAACTGGAAAATGTAATACGCGTCGCGCATCGATGTGATTACAAAAACCGTAAGCATGCACCAATGATACAAACTAATTCTCTGACGGTGATACACTGCAGCTCGTACATCAATGTTAATATCACCAGAAAGAAACAAATAAACCTGATTTATTGACGCGTAATCTAGCATACCCTCTCGAAAACCAAGGCATTTTTCTATGTCACCGTCCGGAGGGCGGCACAGCACTGAAAAAAAATCATGGTTTGCATCTTCGACTGTTAACGTTTCAATGTCTGGGCTGGACAAGGTAAGTTATTGTTTTCCACCACCTTCCTTATGTTCAAGACCTGCCCTGACAACCCACCCCCTCTGCTCCAAAGTCTGTTTTGCGCGAAATGTGTGTAGTTTTGTAATACAGCATAACTTGATTCACTGCCACACCGAGTCTCGCTAAACATAATAATGTCCAAATCAAAGCTGAAGGCGTCAAAAAGGCAATGCAGCTCGTGAGTTTTATTGTTGACCGAGTGGCAGTTCATGTGAAAAGCTTTTAAATTGTTTTCACCTGTGGTTGGTTTTAGCGCCCGTGGCACGACAAAATTGTGAAATCACATCTGAGTGTTTGTCACTCAAAATGTCACACAAGCTTTATTAGGTGACTTTAGCCACATCGGCTGTTCTTGAAATTTTCAGTGCGCGATTACTTTAACTTTTTCTCGCATAGACTTGGTCTCCGCGAACGAAGACCAATTTCCAATCTGCATCGCGTTTCTTTCTGATGGCTTGCGCAAGCAAGCGTTTACGATCCGTACACAAATGTTCATTCATCTATACAGGCACCTTTGTTGCAAAACCAAGTTCCTCGTATGACAGCCTATTATTTTCTGACCTTGCCGAGAACGCCGTTCCGCTTTCATCGCTGAATCGCTGAACTGAACTATTATGTTCTTTGCTGACGGGTTGCCAGGGACGGCGACTATGGTGCACTTCAATGACTGCCGCGGTAATGCATTCGCCGATTGTGTTACCAATCTTTGACATTATCCCAGTCAACTTTTCATCTGCTTCAACCTGTATTCCCTTTACCCCAATGTTAGCATTACACGAGTATTGTTTGCACTGTAACAAACGCCCTTCAGTTGTCATGGTCTGAGCAGCAAGCATGCGACGTCGTTTCCTGAGATCTATATTTTCATTTTTCACTTGTTTGTTTTCGTCAAGAACTTTCTTTAGTCCGGCCTGAAAATCTTCATATTTCTTGTCAATTAGAGAGAAACTGTATCTGCTTTCCTTCACTTGGATGTGTATGTCGCGCCCAAAAGAATCTTTGAAACCCTTTAATTTTGGCCTTATTTCTTTCTTCAAATCTTCAAACATGGCAACTAGCTCTTTGCAAATTTTAGCCATGACACTTCGAAGCATGCACCGATATATGCTGCGAGTGTAATCAGGTGCAACAAAGCAAAGGGAGGTATCACAGGCGCGTCTACACTATGGCAGCTGTGGCGCGGCAGTTCATTAAATACTGGTGCAAATCATAAAACCGTAAAAACACCAATCTGCAATACAGAGTGAAGGACCACATGAGTGGGTTTGAGCCACTTGTGACGTGGTTCACTCGGCTCCCGCTTTTTGCCAACATTTTCGGATGTTTTTCTAGTGTGTACCCCTGAACTTTCTACATTTTCGGATCTGTGAAGTCAAGAGGAACACGCCGATACCCGACTTTTGTGGGTGGGTTGGCTTTTGTGACATTTCTTGCCGTTCTTCTTTCGACTACGCCGTGACCGTGTGCCGAGCCTAACCGTGTGAGGCGAGGCATCACTCGCCCACCTCTTCTCGTCGGAGGCTTTTCTACGGACTTTGTGATGGAGTGTGAGGTGGAAGGGGAGTTTTTATCCCCCGAGGACTTCACTAAAGACTCCGGGTGGCAGCTCATTGCCGCCAGACGTTCTTCAATGAGAACGAGAAAAGCGGCCAATGCCAGTGCGGCCGACGTTGAAAGCCGGTTCCACGCTCGGCACCGCGCCGACCGCGCGGGCATTAAAAGCAAGATCATTCGAGGGGCCAGGATGCCTCCGATGCCCTAGGAAGAGGCAAAGATCGTCGTGCGGCCCAGGGGAGGCCTGTTTATCATCAAGTGCGAACCTACCGCAGTCGCCGACGCCATATGGCAGGCTACCGGGCTCTATTCAGCGTCGCGGCCGGGACACCGACACGATGTGTCCCAACTTTCAACAAAACATAATGGTGATCAGCACACCAAACAGGGACTGCACAGCATGCTACGTCGGTATCGAGGGCATCTCCGTCGCCGGTCAACGTTTCGAGGTGAGCGCTTACGAGGTAGCCCCCCACTACACGTGCAATGGGGTCATCCGAGGCGTCTCCCTTACCGACGGGCTTGCGGCGATCGACAAAAAACTCGTCAACCCGAGAAATCCCACGGCGCTAGGCGCCAAAAGAATCAAGAACACCGGCACCTTGGTGGTCCTGTCAGAGGGGTACCGGGTGCCAAATTTTGTCTCCTACGGCGGCATTATCGTCAGGTGCACTTTATTTCGCAAGCAAATTACTGCTGCGGCAGACTCGGGCACCGCTCCGACGTCTGCCCTTCGCCCAACGACGCCATCTGCAGAGGATGCGGAGAAGCAAACCCCCGACGCTCAGCATAGGTGCAATCCCAAATGCAAGCTGTGCGGAGGCGACCACTTGCCGCCGCCAAGGAGTGCAAGCGACGATTTCAGACGTCGTATCTCGTCAGGTGCAGACGAGGGGAACGCTCCCGCGGGAGGGCGCGGGAGCGTTCATGTGACTGCCTTTCGGACCGTTCATGGGACTGCCCATGTGACTGCCTTTCATTTTCTGCGCATGCGCTTTCTTGCTTTCTTGTATATATACACACGATGTAGCAACGCAATTAAATGTTGTTGGAAGTCAGCGCTGTGTAGGTCGTCTTCTCAGTCCTTGTCTTTCGCGCTGTACGTTATTTTATGCGAAGCATATTACGAGGGCTCAACCCAGCTCCTCAGGCGCGGCGGTGACCATGAAATCACGTGACACCGTGACGTCACGACAGAGGAGAAGTGGCTTTGGCTCAACTCTTGCAAGACGGGCTGGGTGGGAATCGAACCAGGGTCTCCGGAGTGTGGGACGGAGACGCTACCACTGAGCCACGAGTATTTTTTTTTTCTTTATTACCGGCTTGGCAAGTACATACAAATATTGTCAAATGAATCCGAATGTTAAAACGTCTAGTCTTTACTAAGACTGACGTGTCATGTTAAAATGGCTTCATCGAAGCCAAACTGTCCAACACTGAAAGCCAATTTGGCGGATCACTTAGCAGTTTCAACACTTCGCTTGTATAATTAACATTCTCGGTAAAATAATACATTGCTGGCCTTGCATCAACATCAGCATTGCGTACAGCCATACGAGTTCGCCACACACTTTGCATACACAATAGCATCAACATGTCCACCGGCACACCGTCAGGTTCAGCACATGGCAAAAACCTTATTCCGAACGCAGTGATAGGAAGCTCCTTTTTTATTGTTCTTTGCAGGATGTCCCAAAGAAAGCGGGCATCGTGGCAGTCAAGGAAAATATGTTCGACAGTTTCTTCCTTGTTACATATAAGACAGTTGTCTGACCCTGGGACAAACAAGCCCTTGCTTCTTAGCCATGGCTTAACAGGCAGTGTGCCGGTATGCAGTTTGAAAAAGAATGATTTTGTGTTAGCTCGTACAGGCATATTATTGACTCGCTTGAAAACATCTCGTTCAGGCCCTAAGTAATACATAGAACGATACACTGGTGTAGGTATAAACACTTCAACAAGATCCTTATACAACTGTTTTCGTGACACTGCAAACAAGTAGTCTTTCGAAAAACGAGCGTTTAGAAGACGTATCGCCATGGAAACTTCACGCAGATAGCCCTTTAGTGCCATCGGTTTGATTGCGTGCGACGATACAACAAAATCGGGCAAAGCGTCGCGCAATCTCACTTGGATTACCGTCCGCAGAAACCCATCGGTTTGGTCGCGGAAGAAAACAAATCTCGATACAAGTTGCTTGAAAAACAAATGCGTTAAACCAAGTCCCCCATTGCGCAATGTGTGAAACAAATTACTTCTGCTCGTGCGTTCCCACACCGAACCCCAAATAAACTCTGCAAACACTCTGTGTATTTTTTGAATTGAAGATCGGCTCATGCATAGCACCTGCAGGACGTAGAACACTTTAGCTACTAAAAAGATATTACATACTTTGGCCCTAGCAAACATCGAAAAGTTGTGGCCTCCCCATTTGTTAGTTTGCTCTTTCATTCCGTCTCTCTCGCTCGTCCAGTATTCGATTGGCTCACGGTAGGCACTGAGTGGAACCCCAAGATAAGTGCCGGGTACAACGCTTCAAAGCGGTACAAAAGCGCCTCTAGTGACTGCGGTGTTGCCTTAGAAACGCGCTGTTTCTAAGGCGTGCGTCTCTTGCTCAGGCGCACATTTCGTTGCCGCGCCGAACGCTGCTTTGCTCGACGCTCACCGCGTCCAATGCGGGGCGCGTAGTCGCTGCCCTGTAGCCCATTGTCTTACACCCCTTGGCGGGTCGACGGGAACGCTGTCGCGTTCCACTCTTGAAGGCGAAGAAGTAATGCATGAGTTGTTTCTTCGTCTAGCCGAACCAAATATAGCCAAGCAACAGCAGTTCACCAGGCTAAACAGTGGTTCAACAACTAAAATAAAGGCTAGTATGCTTCGCATCCTGGGCTTAACCTTACCTAAGCCACAGCCATTTTTTTGATCATGAATTACCAACTAGCTCAAACGACCACCCTAGTGACCTTCGTAGCTCGTGCTGCCTCTCGCTTCAACGCGAACTCTCCCCGCTTTCAAGGCGATGGGCTGCGCTCAGCCGCGTCACACGCAGCCGCCGCCGTTGCGCGTGGTGGTAGGGATGGCCGATTAATTTTTTTTGGGGGGGGGGGGGGGGGGAGCTAATGCTTATTCACTCATCACTTTTTCACTTATTCATTCATCATTTTAGTCTCTATTCGATTAATCGCTTTTGATGCAGGGTCTTTCATGAAATAATAAATAATCGAAATCTTTGCCAGGCACTTTATAAACCGTTGAAAAACAATTGCCTATATACTTTTGTAGGGCCCCATTTTAGTGTTTGAGAGGTGGAACCAAGTTAAACACAAGTGTATAAGCGTTTGACAAAAGGTAATCTTTAAGTTGTTAAAGCTTAACTATAGTTGGCAGTATAGTGCCTTTTGAAAGGTAAACAATATTTGTTATAAAATTACACTTAATGCAGAATTAAATAAGATACATGACACTAGTAAATCCCTGTACAGTGCAGTTAACAAGAAATAAGAAAAATGGCAAAAGTGGATGTGAAGTCCAGCTGAAATATGCAAGAAATTGCAATATGTACATAGGAAGAGGAAATTGCTGGTTTAGGATTTTAAACCACATGTTCTTTTCTACAGAGCGAAGGCTGGGATGTGTGGGTGAAACTGACACCTTCTCTGAACGGCCATACAACCACCGCGCGAGACTATTAGGTGATCTGACGCCATAGATTTTCTGGAATCGACACGAACTCTGTCGCTACGTCAACGCACACATGCGCGCGTGGTGTGCCCCGACTGTAGTAGACTGGCAGTGACTCGACGATCAACGGCAGGGTTGCTATGGTGCGCCTTGAATTGCGAGGGCATTTGAAGCCTCCGGCTTCGGGCGGCGTGTGCGGTAGAGGGGCAAGCGCTCGGCTCGGCATCACTCCATCGGCACTCTGAGACAAACAGTCGACTGCCTGTTCGCCGCCACGCCAGTACGACTTCAAGATTTTCACGCCGAGCCTGTCAAGTTCTCGAAAACGATTTATCAAACAGGTCTAATAGATTAAGTCGATTAAATGAAAGGTAAGACACAGCTAAGACACAGCTATTATACACTTTTCTCTTGAGGGATATCAAGAGAAAAAAATAAATAATAAAAAATAATAAATAAATAATAAAAAGCTCAGCTGTGTCTTACCAGTACTCACCTACGGGGCAGAAACCTGGAGGCTTACGAAAAGGGTTCTACTCAAATTGAGGACGACGCAACGAGCTATGGAAAGAAGAATGATAGGTGTAACGTTAAGGGATAAGAAAAGAGCAGATTGGGTGAGGGAACAAACGCGAGTTAATGACATCTTAGTTGAAATCAAGAAAAAGAAATGGGCATGGGCAGGACATGTAATGAGGAGGGAAGATAACCGATGGTCATTAAGGGTTACGGACTGGATTCCAAGGGAAGGGAAGCGTAGCAGGGGACGGCAGAAAGTTAGGTGGGCGGATGAGATTAAGAAGTTTGCAGGGACGGCATGGCCACAATTAGTACATGACCGGGGTTGTTGGAGAAATATGGGAGAGGCCTTTGCCCTGCAGTGGGCGTAACCAGGCTGATGATGATCTCTAGACGGCGAAACAACCTTAAGTTCGTGTTCGCCACAGAGAGTGTGCACCAATGGCACCACAATATTTCCTACGCATCCTGGGGCCGAATCTTATAACGGTTCGGTTGGGGAACCGTTCCTTTGGCCTCACCTGATTGGCCAAATCTTTTGTTACGTCACAGGTCGTCAGAGGCAGCGGGGCGGTATCGCAATTTTCGAATACGTCACGCATCTGTCAATCATCTTCAAAGCGAACCGGTCGTAGGAACCGGCGAAGGGGTAGTCCGCTTTGGGTTCCGTTGCTGTGGCTTGGCTTTGGCTTGTGACCCTGGCCGCGCGCGCCGGTCGCGCGACCCCGGAGACATGCGGGCGTCGCGCGCGTGCGTTGATTGCTTCGGAGGCTATTATTTGCCTTCGTCGTCTGCTTGGCGTTCCTCTTTCGGTGTCGACCACGGCTGGAAGGGCGATACGCGTTCGAAGAAGTGACGGATAATGAGTTGCACCGCCCTTGCTGGCTTTCTAAGTAAACCTTTTGCAGACTACGCTGTCAAATGTAGGGGACTCAGGTGCAAGCGTACGAGTGGCCATTCCACGCAGAGGAAGGAATATTGCGCGCTGCGGTTCATCGCCACTGGCCTGCAGCTCCCAGAGGTCGGTCGGACGTGAAGCATTCATCGGAATGACCTAGATCTCTGCTGCCGACACCGTCCACAAAGTTGCTCTCGCAATTACTGTGTTGGTCGGTTGAAGGGCTGGGTCAGCTTTCCCGTGACCTCAGCTTCAAAGCCAATGCCAAGGAGATATTTGCATGGTGAGATCGAATTCTCAGTGCTATCGCCAGCGTGAATAGCTTGCAGATCGCCGTTCAGCAGTCAGAAGGGATCAACCTAGGCTGGTTCAGCACTTCCATCGTTCGGCTGATAAAACTATACAGTCAGGACGGGAAGATATTGTGGAGATCTCTTATTTGGCTGCCTTTTTTTTCTCTGGTTCGGGAGTGCCGCACTTTGTTACTCAATTTTACGGCACAGCGCGCACCGTCAGCACCACACTATTCGATTTGACTTCGCGCAGGCAATATTGCAGGGCCCGTGTATCGTAATGTTCGATTTCAAGTTCCATTGCTTTTATCACGCGACGCGCCGTGGGGCTTATCGCAGGGACAGCGGCAGCGCGGCGGCGAGCGAGTCATGTCCGAATAAAAAAGAATGACATTAATAAATTACTTCTGCATTGCGTAAACGACCGGCACCACACGTTTATACTTCAGAACTTGGCGTATAATATTAAATTTATATTTTACATTTATTTAGCAAGCGGAAACATTCTGCAATTCCTCGATTAGCTCGTCATATAATGACGTACACTTCAGAGGTGGCACCCTCTCATATATTGGTCGCGTCCTCCCCTTCTTCCACCGCCGGCTTGGGAGTGGCACACCTAGTGACGTAAGCGGCGAAGTGAACGGTTCGTATTCCGAACCGTTATAAGATTCGGCCCCTGAGCTTATAACCATCTTAACAGACAGTCTGTCCTCGACAACGTAGTCGCGATTCTCCTCATCAAGCAGATGTTCCAAAACACTCGCGGCTTTAGAGGGGAGCAACGTGACCGATTTCTTGGGCCAGAAGTCCCGGCTGACACGTATCCCGGCTGACACTTATTCACACACTCGTTCAAAATCAGAGAGAAAGTTAACGATATCTACGCCTGTCCTGAAGGTGTGAAGATATATCCACGGGCTCGCTGCCATTGGAATGCTTCAATTTCCCGATCAAGCTCCTGCTAGAGCCGCGCCACTAGCAGGCGCCTCTCAGCTTCAACTTCGCGTCCGCGCTTATCTGGTTTTAGCTGTCGCTCTACAAACATCCCTTCCCATTCAACCCAGACGGTATTTTCTAGGTAAATCATTCTCAAAAGCTGTATACAATCGTCGCCCAAGCCTTCCCTTTCCAGAATATCCCACAAAGCATTGCGGTTTTGTCATACGCTCCTGTAATGTCTAAAAAGGCCACATATAACGGTCTCCTTTCTACTCTGGATATTTCAATAGTCTGATTAACAACAAATAAGTTATCATCCAGACGCACACCTAATCTGAAGCCAATCTGAAGTTCTCCCAAAATGCCACTATTCTCTGTCCATGCTTGCAACTTAAATTTAAGGGGAAGCTATAGCTCGGGCCCAACTCCGACACGGCCTATTCAAATACATGTAAAACGCCAAAACCTTTTTCTGAGATAACCCCTGGACCGATTTTAATGAAATTTGTTGCATTTGAGAGAGAAAGTTGAATTCTAGTGACTGTTGGAAGCGGAATTTCGATTTAGGGCCTGAATTTTGTTTAAAAGATTTTCAATTATTCGAAAGTTTGAAAAATATAGAAGCACGAAGTTTACAAATTAATAACTCTGCATCAAGAGCAGATATCAAGGTTCAGCTAACGACGTCCATTCGATCATTGAAAACGGACAAATTCGATATGTCATTTTATATCTTACGTGAAATTGTTACGTTGTAAACAAGTGTTCTGCAAAAGCTGTATATCTATATTACTTTTTTTTCAGATTAACGTGTATCATACCAATTTTGTTCGCATTATATGTACTATTACACTCTAAAAAAAGTTTACACCCTTTGGCGTGCCCCTTCTGCCACAGCGATAATCATCTTGCCTTGCTTGCGTTTCCTTACTTGAAAACGCCGCGCCCTCTACTTTCCTGTCGGCAATGCGTCACTGTTATACCTTTACTAGATGCCTGCCGCGTGACCCATAGAGTTTCTTGTAGGAAACTCTATGGCGTGACCCGAGAAGCTGGTTCCTGCCCCTCTCCTCTTTACTCTTCCCCACCCGGGTTAACCCGGGTGACCTTAACCCGGGTCGGCTGCGAGCGCTAGCTGCGGTGGCCGCTGGAAACCTAAATCAAGTAGCCCAGCCTCCGAGATTTTAGCGGCGTCTGTTGCAATCCCGGAGGCAGGACCCACAATCTCTTGTCAAGCGATTGGTCGAGCGCGCGCCAGCCTAGTAATCGTCATTTCCTCAGCAACAGGAAGTGGGTCGGCTGCGAGCGCCGTCTCTCCGCGACTACCCTGAACTACGGGAACCTCCGCTCCAATGGGAAGACTAGCGACGCGGCAGGCATCTAGTAAAGGAGGCATTGGCTATAGTTAGTGGCGTAGCTAGGTCGTCTGGCACCCGGGGCCGATAGCTCTTCTGACACCCCCCCCCCCCCCACCCACACACACACCCCGGGTGTAGTCGAGGAAGGCGAGGATATCGACAATTTTCGGGTGTCTTCAGACGTATATGACCCCCCCCCCCCCCCCCCCCCACTGGCCCCGTGCACCCGGGGCCCACGGCCCCCCGCCCCCCCCGGTTGCTACGCCACTGTATATAGTCACTTATTTATGTCAGCTTTGTCCCCATTTCCCTTATATATCATTCTCATCCTACTTAGCCCCCATTCGTCAGGTACACTCTAAGAACAGTTTATACCCTTTGGAGTGCCCCTTCTGCCACAAAACGATAATCGTAATCTGCCTTGATGCGTTTCCTTTCTTTAACGCTGCGAGCCCGGTACTTTCCAGTAGCGAACGGCATGCGCGTTATCAGCATGATAGCATTGCCGACAGGAAATGCTATCATGCTGATAACGCGCACGCCGTTCGTTACTGGGAAGTACCGAGCTCGTAGTGTTAAAGAAAGGAAATGCGGATAAGACAGATGACGTTTATCGTTGTGTGGCAAGATACGCCTCAAAGGGTTTAAACTTTTTTTAGTGTGTAGATGCAATTAACAGAATTTTTATATCGTTTTTCATTGCAGAGTTACGGAGTTGTAAACTTGATAGTTTCGTTTTCTGAAAATTTACAACTTTTGTCAATTTTTTACAAAAAATTGACGACTTAAATAAAAAATTTGAAACTAACAGTCACTAGGTTTTAAGTTTCTTTTTTAATGCAACAAACCTTGCCAAATTTGGGGCAGTGGGTGCAGTGGTTCCTTTTACATGTATTTAGACAGGAACACCCGAGCTAAAGCCACAGCTAAAACTTCCTCTTAATCGGCAGCCGGCAGCGTCAGCGTGAGCGTTATCATCGAAAATGGCGGAAGAGGAGCATTCGTTTCTAGACGGTGCCCGAGAAAACGCACTTTTGTGCAAAAATGATCCGCCAGCACCAACATATTGCTGGAAAGACATCACGACAGAGTTCAGAGAAGCCACCAGTGAGCTTGAACTGGGTGAGCTCGTCCACGACGAAATGTTCACACTCTTCGAAGCCATGTCTGCGATTGAAATGATGGATCCGAAAATGGACGCTGGAATGATGTGTAACTTTGGCAACAAGAAAGTGATGAATTTTGACCAAGCTCTGAGTGCTGGTGTGCTCAAAATAGGCGATTTGAGCCCGGCAGAACACATCGGCATAATCGACTCGACACTTGCCTGTCTTGTAACGTGGCTGGAAGGCCACTCTCTGGCACAGACTGTGTTCACTAACTTATACCTGCACAAACCACACCAAGTTGAGGACAAGGTGATGAAGGCTTTTTCCATCTGTGTCCTCAAGATGGTCGACATGATTAAGAACTTCGTCACCAAGGCCGCTGTGTTCGAGGAAGAAGACTTCCAGCCGGTTGTGTATGGTTTCAAATTGGCCTGGGACGTCACCGAAGTCAGGGCCGCAGGAATGATGAAGGAGATCGAGGATGAACTCTCAAAGAAAGTAAAGGCAACCAGGGCAAAGCCTGGAGAAGAGCTGGACTCGGCGCAACTGGCCTGCCATGAAGAGGCCGTGGCAGTTTACTCAAGAATCAAGTTCTGCCGTTTCTTCCAGCAGGCACTGATCGTTTTCAACAAAAAGGGAAGCGACGGTGTCGAAGAAGTGGAGCGCCTTCTTCAGCAGTGCCTTGAGGTTCTGCCCGTTCTGCGGCGCACCATCGCACTAGGCGTGCAGCCCGACCCCAATGCGGAAGGAACCAACCGCGCTGACTACCCAACGGTTATGGGATTCGAGCCGCTGGTTAACCAGAGGCTACTTCCGCCCACTTTTCCCCGTTACACGAAAATAAAGCCACGCGAGGACACCATGGACTACCTGGAGGCTTTGATCGGTCGGCTGCGACATGTGTGCCGCATCGTGGACTGCACCTCGTTTCACTCGGCCATCGACTTCCTTGGCGAGTTTAGCAAGACCTGGCCTTGTGTTCTGTCGAGGTACGCTTGTCGCGGTTATTCATTCTCACTGTTTACACCGCTGGGAGCGTTGCCAGCAAAATTTTGTCACCAATGGCATGGGGACATTACACTCTTCATGCTGTCGTACTTCAAAGTGTTTTGTGGTGATCATCTATAGTGTGGTCGTGTTCATGTTGTTTGCACACAGCTGTCGTTTTCCACAAATATAAGTCTTAATAATGTGTATTGGTGGTATTCGTAAGCTGGTATTTCGCATGTTTATGCAGGTCCGTGGTTCAGCTTTTGTACTTGCCCTGCCCGGGCAAGGTACTTGGCAACTTGACCATGGTGGATGTGCTCAAGGACTCAGTCCGTACTTTCATCCGGCCCCCCGTGCTGTCGCAGCGAGGCAATAATGCCCTCGGCAACCATCCACATGCCCGTGAGCTTGTTGATGCTTTCCTCAACCACTGCGTGCGGCCGTTCACATCCATGGTGCACATCAGTGGCCACAACAGAGCACGCCAACGAGACAAATTGACACACCTTTTGGAGGAACTTGCTGTGCTGCAGGATGAGGCAGATCGCCTCGACACAGTGCTGCACAGCATCTCACTTAAGATGGAGTCATCCCTGCCTCACCAACCTCCACAGCAGCTAGCTTGCTTCACCACTTGGGTGCTGCACCACGTCCTTCGCACCATGATTCGCTATCTTCTCTCAGGCTTTGAGCTCGAACTATACTCTGCACACGAATATGGCTACATCTACTGGTATTTGTACGAGTTCCTCTATGGCTGGATGATCTCGGCACTTTCGCGTGCTGATGCATTCCTGATGGAACAGGAGGCACGTGCTGAACAGCAACGCACCGGGCGCCCTGTGAAGAAAGGCAAACGCCGCAAGAAACCGTGCCCCCACAGCCGTGAAATCTTCATAAGCCAGGCATATCAGAATTTATGTGGTGGCTATTACAAGACGTTGGCAGGCTTCACACTGGATGGCAAGCTGCGGAGGCCATGCCCCGAGTTTGACAAGGAAAAGGTATGCATAGTTCTTGTACGGAAGATTGTGCAGAGCTCCACGAGTCAAAAAAGAGTGTTAACACCTTTCTGCCTGTTTGCGTGCTTCTTTTGCCAGTTGCCTCTGCCAGCATGTACTTGAATGCATACTTATAGGTGGTCATTGCATGCTTGTACCAAGTGCGCAGGGCATTTGAGGACATGGCTTCGAATCACCATAGGCACTAACATTCTCGTTCCATCTGCCTAGGTGCTCATCTGTGTTCACATCAATCCCTCTGTCGCCTAGCTATCACATTTATTCTAAAGTAGCAGCTTTCACTCCGACACTGGAGGTAAAGCTATAAGTTCCCCTAGGCACCTTACATGTAAACCACAGTGACATGAAGATCACTGCCTTCTTAAATGTCACGAAATCCTTTGTTGTCAGGGTGAGGCAAGAGTTAATATGTAATAATACTTATGGGGTTTTACGTGTCAAAACCACTTTCTGATTATGAGGCACGCCGTAGTGGAGGACTCCGCAAATTTCGACTACCTGGGGTTCTTTAACGTGCCCCTAAATCTAAGTACACGGGTGTTTTCGCATTTCGCCCCCATCGAAATGCGGCCGCCGTGGCCGGGATTCGATCCCGCGACCTCGTGCTCAGCAGCCCAACACCACAGCCACTGAGCAACCACGGCAGGTGAGGCAAGAGTTAGTGGCCAATTATAATCTGTGACAGATACAAATAAGTGCTGCTACTTAGGTGGTTGTGTTTTTCCATGATGAGCAAGAACCCTGAAAATGTGATTGTTGGTCATATCTGAGAAACTTAAGGTGGCAGAGTCAACAGTAAAGTTTCCCATGCACAATTTCATTAGATGCTGCTCCTAAGCAATGGATTTGCATGCTTGCACAGGCACCAACACAACCACAGTATGTCTGGTTGTGAACTGTGCCCATGTCACCCTCAGTGTTGCATCCTTGTTCCAAATATCTAAACCTGTACGCCACTACGTATGGTGGGCATCACTGAGAGAAAGACTCATGAACAACCTCATAGTGATAAAAATTCACTAAAGGCTCTTATTGTGGATGCACTGCCCAACATCAACACATACTGCATGATTCAAGTACATAACTGTTATTGAAGCTGGATTCAGTCAATAATTGAGACTGAAGATTGTTTTATTTTAGCAGTCTCATTAAAAGCAGCAAAAGGAACACTAAAATATTTCGAACAAAATATATTGAATTTTGTCTGAAATTGTTGCTATTCCTGAAGTCATCATTATGTATTCAAATACCTCACACACCTAGTAGTTAAAGCCTTAGTAGTGCTGAAGCTACTGTCATGGCAAAACAGCATAAGCAGTGGACATATTTGGATTTCTGCATTCCAGTGAACTGTCAGTGTGGTCAGCCCAGCGCTTGTTCAAGGAGTATAACAACATGCTTACTGTAATGAGAAACAAATGATCTGAAATTGCTACTCTTAAGAAAAGGGTGAAAAAGTCTAAGACAGGCAGTAAAACTTGGCTAGTTCAGAAACTGCAACAGGTCCAATTCTTGGAGCAATATAGCTGGCTTCGAAATGAAAGAATTAGGGGTTTGCCACTAAGTGAAACGAATAACTTCCTTGATAAACTAAATAACTTGGCCAAACAGCTGAACCTTGCTTAACTGACAGTGGAAATTGATGGGTCTCATAATTTCTAGGCTTTCGCCAAAGCAAGGCATAGGACTAGCTGCTTTCGGCTGTACTTGATGTCCCATGTCACATTGTACAGAGGGATGAGCAGGAGAGGCTACTTCAATGTGATGAAGTCAAATGTCTTCTTTCTGGACAATTTTACACCTGAAGAAAATCTAGAGCAAATTAAGAAGGTTGAAAGGTGGGCAAATCGGTAAATCATAGAAGGTGAAAAAGAAACTAAAAACAACATGCACAATAATAGAAGACAATGGGATGAAGTTGGATGGCGAGTGAGCTATTTGCATTGAACATGAAGCTGACTGTGAGGTACTGTGAGCTGTTGGTGTATTTCAGATGTTCTCTTTTGTATTGGTTCTGTTCTTGCCTGTTCAGTTGATGGCAGTATAACTTAAAACAGATTATTTAAATGGCTCATTTTAAATCTCTGCTTTGCACAGTCATTTCCATTTTGTTTTTCTTTACCAGGTGAGTGTTTTCTCTTATTTTTTTTTCCTGTGAACGTTAGTGAAAGGGAAAAAATTGTCATCCACCTAGAAGTATAACACAAAGAAAACAGGGCATGCATCCTTATACACAGCCGAAGAGGAGTCCGAAGTCCATCTAGAGCTTAAAGTAAGCTTACTTTAAATTTGGTAATGCATGAAACCTTTTAGAGTGCCTCAGATTACAGCCCTTTAATATTTGTACATGGGAAGGTTTGTTTTATAATGACTTGTAGTGCATTGTTGTGTGGCAAATCTTTTTACCCATCAAGATTGGGCAGCAATGGCAGTTTATTAGCCTATTGCTGACATGAAAACTGTCTTGTCGCAAGCATACGGGGTGTTGCATGAATTGCCACTCCTTGTTTAAGAAAGAATTATTAATTGAAATTAATCCTTGAAAAGCAGTCCTTATCTGTGGCAAGGCTTTCGCCTATCAGCCCTATCACTGTACCTCATAGGGCTGGACAATTGAATAACCTTGCTTAATCGATTGATGCTTTAATTGTGAATATTCGGTTGAGGTAACATGAGGAAAACTAAGCAAAAAAAAAAGTTAAATTATAAGTTCTTGCGTGCCAAAACCATGATCTGATTATGAGGCACGCTGTAGTGGGGGACTCCAGAAATTTAGACCACCTGGGGTTCTTTAACATGCACCCAAATCTAAGTACATGGGTGTTTTCACATTTCGTCCCCATCGACAAAATTAAGCAGGCATTGCCACTGATGTCTTTGCTTTTGCTCAATAGCAAGGAAGGGAATGAGAGATTGCTCTACAGTGTCCCTATTAAAACAATGCCTGTGGGTCTCTCAGGATAAAAGCCACCCTGCACTACACTTCAAGCTGGCAGAGGAAAAATTCAGTCTTTGCTGCAACAATGCTTGTGCATAGACATTGAACAGAGGGCCAGCAACATGCTAATAAACCAAATTTCTTTCTTCCTTATAAGTTAAAAAAAAAAAGCACTGGTCCTGGTTTAACTGTTATGCCTTGCCCAGCGTAAATAGTGCATGCAGAAAAAATCTAAACTTGTTGAACTTGCCATGAACATTAGCAGCCTCAGAAGTGCCATGCTTTTCACAAGCATTCAAAAAAAAAAGAAAGAAAGAAAAGAAAACCAGGTAACCACGAGGCTGAATCAAAATTAATTTGACAATGCATATGGCAATAGTTTTCCTGGGTAATCTTGCGTTAAATACAGCTGCCATTGCAAGTTACTGTATTGTGGCCTTGTATGCCTTGTTTTGCCATCTGTGCACTGTGGCAGTTAATCATCTACACAGTGTATTCTGGCCAGCATAAAGGCACAGGTAATCATAACTAACAACCTAATAAGCCATTCATTCACTTTTGTTTTGTCTGCTGAAGTGAACTTGGATGTACATATAGTAAAACTGCTTGCATAGCTTAGTCGTAACTGTTTGTAGGATTTGTATGGCCAGTTAGAGTTTAGTAATTGTCTTAGTTCTTTTTTTGATAAAGAGACAGTATGCATATGTAACTCCCTAATGACTTGTGCAGTTGCAGATATTGTCTTTAATGCAGTGCATTTTCTTTTCAGGTTCGCTATGAACATCGTTTTGCACCCTTCAATAGCATCCTGACACCACCTCCTGTACAGTATGCCCAGTACAAGGAGATGACTGATCCATACAAGTATCAGCCGCCCCCAACACCAGAGGATATGTACTTGGCAGCATGCAAGTGCTTCCAGAATGTGCGCATGTTGCTCGACAATGTGCCTGACCTCAACAGTGAACTGACTAATGTAATGAAAGTGGCCAAGACAAACTTTGTTGTTGTGAAACTTTTGCTAAGCGGCCACAAGAAGGATTCCACAATCTTGCCGGAATTTGACTTCAGCCAGCACAAGAATTTTCCCATCATCAGAATTTGAATGACAGCATTGTACACATTGCATTTTTATACCACTGTACTTCACTACTGCTCCCAGTGTGTCTGCACCTCATGGAAACTGCTCAGGTCATTTGTAATTGCAGCAACACTTGATGTGTTGTTTGTACTGGTAACATCATTTCTACTGCAGGAAAATACACTTCATGTTTACAACATGAGCAATCTTTACAAGGATCATAAACATTGTGATTTGTGCTCTTTAAGGAGTACTTGTGACAGAAGTATTTGAAAAAGAAATCAAAGTTCAAAACTTCATATACTGTAAGAGATGAAGCTAAGATTTCTATGTGTACACCAACGTTGCTGAATACTTCCAGCCATATGTCTGCAATTAAGTAAAACATCCTGGTATTCTCAGGATAGTTATGACTTTTTATTTTTTACATTAAACGACTGTCCGAAACTTCAAAACCCCAGAAAAATACTGGCAAGCCTCAGAGTACCCTAAATAATTTCTAAATAGTTTATGTACCATTTTCAGTTTTATTTCCCAAGAGGTGTGTGTCGCAACATCATGACACAGGTGGTCGTCACATGGGAGCAGAATATCGCAACATTTTGGCACTTGCTTCGACTTGCTGGGTCGTCTTTTCCGCTGCTACTCATTGCATGGCCCAGTGTCACAACACAGAAAACAACCAAGCAAGTCGGAGAGCGTTGAAACATTGCAATGTTGTGCTCCCCCATGACAACCTTCTGCATTATGACATCGTGATACGTGCACTACCCGAGAAATAAAATTTTTATTTTCCTCACCGGCACAGCAGCTAGGGAGAGGGGACGCAGACCAAACAAAAGCTGCTTGATGCAGCTTGGAGAAATGAAAACAGTTTTTTGTGCATAGAAAAGCCATATTAGTAAATAATTTAGGCTGCTCAGAAGCTTGCCAGCATGTTTTCTATGATGTGCCTGGAAGCTTGAAATAATGCAGAAAGAGAATTTTGAAATCCCATGCAGTGTATTGGTTAACCAAACACAATACACAGTATGTGTATGCTGCCTTGTGTTGCTTTACTGCTGCTTTGTGGTAGCATTGGTAGCATTGACTCCCTGCCATTACAGAATGTTAGCTATGCTGTAGGTCCAAAGTAGTTTACTCAGAGTGCCAAGTTCGCGCCGTAACTTGGCACACGTAAAACGGTGAGCCATGTCATCAACAAATTATTATGAACTGCCAGAAATCTGTGCAAACAGTGTGCTTCTAGATACAGTGGTACACATTGTTGTTATTCAAACATGACATTTTTGTTGGAGACCCATCTCTGTGCTGTACCAGTTGTAAATATTTTCATCTGCAGAACAGTATAGGTCTTAGCATTGTGTCATACAAATGTCATTGTTACACTAACAGGGACAAAGGGTTTAGATGAAAATGTTTTATTTAAAATAAAGCTTCTTTCCACTTGTGCCTCAGGTCTTGGGATTTCACATCCAAAACATACTGTAGTACACTTGGAAGCAAGAATGTAGAGCTCTATAATGAAAGTAAGTGGTAAGTATGGGCAATTGACTTTCAAGTTCGTTCTATTTGCAATTTTTTCTCAGTTTTTTTTCTCACTCATTGGAGCTGTGTATAAAGTTGAGGAAACTAGCATTTAAGTTCCTGTTCAGGACAACAGGCTGTCCCCAGGCCTCAATTGTTTTTACCAATTTATCTTGAGCAAGTGTTGAATATGAAACACTGCCTATAACCTGTAACCCATTCATCTGCAGTGTTGCCAACTTTTTGCACCGTGTCGCTAAACTGAGAAAGTTGCCGTAAAATTGTCAAAATTTTGCTTTAGTTCACTAAAGTTGTCGCTAAAACTGACAAGTGAATTTTATACGAGGTTTGTTCAATAAAGACCTCGATAGCACTCCTATAGAAGAGCTCCGAGATAGCACAAGGCCTGTGCACTTTGGTCCATGACGGCATTCTACCTTGCCCGACTGCCATAGAATCTAATGGAGATGTTGCAGAGTAAATCGGTATGATTCTGACGCCACCGCTGTTGTCACCCCAGGCTTGATAGTGGAAATTTTGGTCCAAGTAGCCCTAGGTCATAAAGCAGAGTGCACAGGCCTGCTATCTACGAGGCATTGGCTCTGCTCCGTCGAGGAGCACTCGTGTCAACAGTAAGGGTGACGTGCCGTCACGGTGATGCCCTCTCTTTTCACACAACACCTGGTGCACTACTGCAGCCTCAGGTGTCATGTCCCCTTTCGCCCGCTCTGCTCCACAGAGGTGCAGCTCGTGACGTGGCGACATAGCTAATGGCAATGTGAGTGTAGGCGCTGTTTTGCTGCTACAGACGACAGACACCACCTTTTTCACTCAATGGGCCATTTAACGCTTTCGCATCAATACCGTAATAGATAGAAAGAGGTGGAAATCCGAGAGCACAAAGTTTGGAGAGTATGGGATATGGAGAAGAATTCCACATCCACAGGAGCTTGCTTTCATTTGTGCAACATGCGAGTTGTGAACGGGATAAATGTTTTGCAAGAGCAGGACGGCTTTTGAAAGCATGCCACGCTTGCCGATTTCGATGGCTTTCCTTAATTTTGTCAGCATGTTAGCATAATACAGCCCCATTATGGTGGCACCTTTATGGCAGAAAATATATTGTCACCATTTCTTGTCAATCTCAAAAAACTGTCAGCATCAGCTTGCTAGCAGAGGTTTGCACACATCTTTCAGGGCTACGGTGAGTTGTAGTGCTTTAATTGTATAGATACAGATTTTGTTTCTGGGCCATAATATTGAACTGATATTTTATCCTGTGCAATCAATTTTGCAAAAAAAAAAATGTAATCTTAGTAGTCAAATGTTGACGGCTACATAAGTAATTTGGCTCTCCGTGTGAAAATGGAAGTCGAGCAAGGAAATCAATGCACCGACACCTTACACACAGCCAGATGCTTCAGAATAATATTTTATACAGACCCTCTGGACTTTTTCAGCTACGCAGTTCTTGGATTGTCATGTGGCAATGTTTTGATATTGTGGCTGCCATTTATGTGACAGTATCCCCATCAATGGCTGAATGAAGTCAACTGGGAATTGATGCCGATTCAACTTTGTTCCATCTAGATTTGATGAAGAATTTGTCCCATACACCGATGTCATTTCTTGAAAATTTTGTTCAAAGTGTGTTGCATTTGAGGAAGAGGTACTTGATAGCTGCCCTTTGCTTCACTGGCTCCATGTGCCACCCTCCTTAGTCTTCAGTCCTGTAAAACTAAAATCTCCTTAAAAAAAGCTGAATACTTCTTTTCTGACCTATAGAGATGAACGTCTAGCGCTGTGTGAAATTTGCACGCCTAAGTGAAGTGTGTCAGGGGAAATCTTTATTGAACGACCCTTGTGTTACTCCTGTACATGCAGCTAGGAGCTTGCAGCATCGCTAGAAAGGCTGCCTGCGCTTCAACCTCTCAAAGCTGTGGAACTTTCTCATCTTACTTTAGTACAAGAATGAACACAGTAGGTGTAGGTACAATTTTTTTTTATGATGTCATGATGGAGCAGTGCCTTAGGCAAAAGCAGAGGTGAAGAATTCTCATTGATAGGGTGGTGGCACCATTTGGCCTCTAAAATGGGCAGACAGTTGCACCACACATCTTGAGGTCATGTCAACACAATAGCCTCGTGCAACGATGGGCGGAATTCGGCAGGTATGTTAGCAAGCAGCTGTGAGTGCTGTGGGAACAATGAAAAGGACGCGAGGGAATGACAGATGAAGTATTTTGTGTTATCAATCCCTAATAATGGAAGGTGCATTAAAGAAAAGATGCCCTTCATCAATACCAGAAACACTGGTGGGGTGTTGTGGCTCACTCAGGCCAACTATTGCTTTAGCCACATTCCCAGGGACTGCTGTAGATATCTTTACTGTGCATCTCAAAATGCAAAATAAAAAATAAGTAAAAGATAATAAAAAGATGTTGCATGGCACTATTATTCTGGCTAAGATTGTGTCTGATACTTTCAGTATGCAGACATTACAGCGTCCTTTGCCAGGGGGTTATACGCTTGGGCCACTAGGAATAGGGTGCTGTTCCTGTGCGTCCTGGACTACTTTTCCAGGTCAAGCTTGGAATACAAATGAAACACAAATGCTGTGGCACTAAGAGCCTGTGCTGCATAATATTCAAATCAACCTGCAGTATTATGTCTACCTGGACCAGCATAAAATATTAGACGAGCTATAGAATAGGGTGCCCAAGCATTGGGTGGGACGCAAACTCCATTGTGGGCCCTTTGTACTTGCACTGCATCCTCGTTAACACTTGGGTGCCCTAATCTAAAGCTATTTTATTCAGCTAGTTGCACTTCGATGGTACCAGTGACACTTCGATGGCACCGTTAGCATTTTATTTTCACAATATGGTCCATTGTTTGGTCATGTAAATGCAGCCAGTATGGACACACCAAAGCACATATAAAAAACCAACATTGAAAGTTGTAAGTCATTAAAAATATGATATAAAACATAAAAACAAAGCTACAAAACAGATAAAGCAAGAACGCACATATAAAAGTGGCCTTTGGTTGATCTATTGGCATGCTGAAAAATAATGAATTCTGACATCCTGAAGAGCGTACAAGTACAACTATGCGGAAAGCAATGGGCGTGAGTGCCAAAACAAAATAAAAAATAAATAATGAACTGACCGAATCAATTCCACTAGTGCATCTGCATGCCAGTATACATGGGCCAAAAAAAATGTACTTTACCCATTACCAATGTGTGCTAATGGTAGAAGTGCAGAGCTAAGATATCCAAGTTTCTGAACTATCGTTCCATGACTTTTGAACAGCAATTAAATATCAAGTTGACATTCATGTACACAACACGACTATGTAGACAAGAAATGTACTTGTAAAGGCTTTCTGGTTATTCTGTCAAAATGTTTGCAGACATGAAAGCTTTGAAGAAATTGTCTCCTCCAAGACCTTCAACCTTTTTAAGGTCCTCAAAGGTCTCAAACTGGCCACGCAGGGTCCTGTGCAAGTAGAGCATCTGTAACAAAAGACAGCGAAAGCAGGCCATTCTTTTTTAAACACGGGATACAGCACATGAAAAAAAAAAAAATTCAGAAAAGGGACAATTTCAAGCAGCTGAAAGTTCACTAAAGATTGGCAAAAGTTGTTCGACTTAAAAGCAAATAGCCAGTTGGATGCATTTTCGGCACTGATTGTGCAATGAATGCATGCGTAAACATCACGTGCTGCCTGCAGGATTTTCCCACTGATGCCTGCTAAATACAACAAGATGCTAGTAAACCACACTTTCTCAAACTGTGCTTTAAAACCACCAGAAGTCTTTTAAAAGGTTTAAGAGGGTCCGTAGTAATCACTGTAGGTCTCCTGTTCACAAATATCAAATTGAAAACAAGAAGCAAAGATTATGTTGAACTAAAGTCAAACATCTGCCGGATTTGTATGAAAAAGAACAATGTTGAACTGCAGCTAGGATGTCGACTATGTAAAGTGAAAACTAATGTCAACACCCTGTTTTTTTTACAAGCAGAAATGCCATCCTTACACTGGTTCTACAGAGTGAGTAACATACTATAAGCTAAATGGTATGCCAATCCACAGAGCGTTGCACAAAGTGACATGAGAAATCCAATATCCATGTAAAACTAACATTGAAAATTGAGAGGTAAATACAAAGAAATTTGTCAGCTCAAATATGAAGGTTGCCACACAGCCTGTGTGTGATGTCAAAAAAGAGATGCAGGGTCTGCTTACTCGTGCCCTCTTGGGACCAACTGTTGCCAGTGTCTGGAGTTTCTTCTCGGAAGCCGAGTTGAGCAGCTTCAGCACATTCTTGATGTGTGCAAGTCGTGCTCTTTTGGGAGTCGCCATGGGTCCTAGTGCCGAGGGTTTCTTACCTGCAGCACACAAGTGAAATTCATCTGCTTAAAGGATTGGAGTTGAGGTGAGTGCAGCATGAAAAACCATGATGACTGTGGCATTGTAAAGTACTAGCATATTTCCAGAAGCACACTGCAATGGGGGACCTTTGACAACCCATCCACACATACAAGCACACATGTTATCATGATTATAATGAGACCCATAGATGAGGGTTTAAAATGGAACATTTCAGCAGAACATAACCTGCACTCTCATGGCACTGCCCAAGAAATCTACAGAGCCCATGCGGGCGTGCTTCGTGAAATGTATTTCAACAAGACATAGCATGACAGGTCAGGCGTGTGCACCAGGTCATTTGCGAAACTAAATAAAACAAGAAAAATTATCCAAGTGTGCTTTCAAGAACGTTCTGAAGACTACTATTGTGTAGTATAGCACTTAAATTATATGCAAATGCATGTCACAGAACCACCAAAGTTAATTTCACTCTTGCTTCCTAGCAGACACATTGCCCTGCCACTAACACCTGTTTGTATTTTCCCACAGCCATTGGAAGGCTGGCTTTCCTGCATATTACAGTCATATTGTGGTTGAGCTCCCTGAATAATGAAGGATGAAAGGGGGAAAAATGCTTGAATTTCTGCTGTTAAGGGCAAGCTATACTCCAGCGCAACACACGCGCACGCCAGACTCGGCGACATCACAGTGGTGAACAACTAATTTCTATACTCCAGCAACACGACGCAGCCAGAGTAATCATCATCATCAGCCTGGTTACGCCCACTGCAGGGCAAAGGCATCTTCCATACTTCAACAACCCCGGTCATGTACTAATTGTGGCCATGTCGTCCCTGCAAACTTCTTAATCTCATCCGCCCACCTAACTTTCTGCCGCCCCCTACTACGCTTCTCTTCCCTTGGAATCCAGTCCGTAAACCTTAATGACCATCGGTTATCTTCCCTCCTCATTACATGTCCTGCCCATGCCCATTTCTTTTTCTTGATTTCAACTAAGATATCATTAACTTGCGTTTGTTCCCTCGCCCAATCTGCTCTTTTCTTATCCCTTAACGTTACACCCATCATTCTTCTTTACATAGTTTGTTGCGTCGTCCTCAATTTAAGTAGAACCCTTTTCGTAAGCCTCCAGGTTTCTGCCCCGTAGGTGAGTACTGGTAAGACACAGCTATTATACACTTTTCGCTTGAGGGATAATGGCAACCTGCTGTTCATGATCTGAGAATGCCTGCCAAACGCACCCCAGCCCATTCTTATTCTTCTGATTATTTCCGTCTCATGATCCGGATCCGCCGTCACTACCTGCCCTAAGTAGATGTATTCCCTTACCACTTCCAGTGCCTCGCTATCTATTGTAAATTGCTGTTCTCTTCCAAGACTGTTAAACATTACTTTATTTTTCTGCAGATTAATTTTTAGACCCAATCTTCTGCTTTGCCTCTCCAGGTCAGTTAGCATGCATTGCAATTGGTCCCCTGAGTTACTAAGCAAGGCAATATCATCAGCGAATCGCAAGTTACTAAGGTATTCTCCATTAACTTTTATCCCCAATTCTTCCCAATCCAGGTCTCTGAATACCTTCTGTAAACACGCTGTGAATAGCATTGGAGAGATCTTATCTTCCTGCCTGACGCCTTTCTTTATTCGGATTTTGTTGCTTTCTTTATGGAGGACTCCGGTGGCTGTGGAGCCGCTACAGATATCTTTCAGTATATTTACATACGGCTCGTCTACACCCTCATTCCGTAATGCCTCCATGACTGCTGAGGTTTTGACAGAAATGCTTTCTTGTAATCAATGAAATCTATATATAAGGTTTGGTTATATTCCGCACATTTCTCCACCACCTGATTGATAGTATGAATATGGTTTATTGTTGAGTAGCCTTCGGAATCCTGCCTGGTCCTTTGCTTGACAAAAATCTAAGGTGTTCCTGATTCTATTTGCGATTACCTTAGTAAATACTTTGTAGGCAACTGACAGTAAGCTGACCGGTCTATAATTTTTCAAGTCTTTGGCGCCCCCTTTCTTATGGATTCGGATTATGTTAGCATTCTTCCAAGATTCCGGGACGCTTGAGGTCATAAGGCATTGCATATACAGGGTAACCAGTTTCTCTAGAACAATCTGCCCACCATCCTTCAACAAATCTGCTGTTACCTGATCCTCCCCAGCTGCTTTCCCCCTTTGCATAGCTCCCAAGGCTTTCTTTACTTCTTCCGGCGTTACCTGTGGGATTTTGAATTCCTCTAGACTATTCTCTCTTCCATTATCGTCGTGGGTGCCACTGGTACTGTATAAATCTCTACAGAACTCCTCAGCCACATGAACTATCTCATCCATATTAGTAATGACATTGCCAGCTTTGTCTCTTAACGCACACATCTCATTCTTGCCAATTCCTAGTTTCTTCTTCACTACTTTTAGGCTTCCTCCGTTCCTGAGAGCATGCTCAATTCTGTCCATATTATACTTCCTTATGTCAGCTGTCTTACGCTTCTTGATTAACTTCAAAAGTTCTGCCAGTTCTATTCTAGCTGTAAGGTTAGAGGCTTTCATACATTGGCGTTTCTTGATCAGATCTTTCGTCAGAGTAATAGGCGCACTCTAATGTCATCGATGCATGGATAGCTCCTCTTTCTTTTTTTTTCGGACTACACAGCGTCACGTCGGCCAAACATCCTGGCATTCCTCATACAGAGCATAAGGAATGCCAGAGCGCACGCCATCGGTGCAGTTGCAGATGGCTGAAGGGTCGAGCGTCAAATAATTATCAAGCTCGCTGCTGCCGATGCACAATAGCTAACTTTGGTTCGCAAAGTTCAGTGAGTTGAAACCTCTGGCCATTGAGTGACTAAGCAGATAAGCATAATCAGTCAGTCCACAGCTTGTATGAATATTACATTGTTTTCAGGGTTTTTGAGAAAGTTCTGCACACAAATTAGTAGCATTATTCAGAGAAGCTTATACTACATCAATTATCACCGCAATTCTCTAATATTGCCTTTCGATTCTCCCTCTACAATCAAGAAATTTTACCCTTTTCTTTTAAATGTAATAAACTGCATCAAATTTCGCACAGTGGATGTTGAGCAAAATAATTCCTCCATTTCCATGAACTTGGATAGCAGCCGGATAATTGATGAATCAGTTTTTGCTAACTCTTACATCCTTCCCTTGGCACTTAACCATGCTATGATGTGTGCATAGTGTCCACTATTCTTAGAAAAAACTGTGTAAAAGTTGTGACATAACAGCACTCCAATTCTCTTCCTGTAGGCAGGTTCATGCTCCTAGCTGTGGTTTTGTGAGCTTCATCCTTGCCAGCACTCAAAACAGACATCGCAATCAATTTTGCAGAGTGCGTTGGTTACTGCTGAATTGAATTGAATTCTGGGGTTTTGCGTGCCAAAACCATGATTTGATTATGAGACATGGGGTAGTGACGGATTCCGGATTATTTCTGAGCACCAGGGGACCTTTAACAGGCCCCTAATGCATGGAATATGGGCGTTTTTGCATTTCGCCCCCATCAAAATGTGGCCACGGCGGCAAGGATTTGATCTCACGACCTTGTGCTTAGCAGCACAACACCATAGCTGCTAAGTTGCCATGGCAGGCTGTTGCTGCTGCATCACTTCTGAATAGCACACAATGTCTCAATTAAGGTACATATTTGAAAGAAGGGGGAAACTCACGACCTGTGGTGCAGGCACCCTTGCTTGCCACTTTCTGGCCAGGCGTTATGTCTGCAGGTCTCTGGTTGAATATGGTTGACCTACGCCGTGTCCGAGAGGCAATGCAAGACTGCGGTGTCTTTGGTGACACAAAGACAGACTTTCTCCTCAGTGGCTTCACGGCTTCAGTAACCACCGGAGACATCTGGCTGTGATCACCTGACAGAAAGACGTGAAAAAAATAACACCAACAGTGTCTGAGGAGCATTTTTTAAACATGAACAGAAGAAATTTTCTCTATAAGCATTCTAAGGGTAATATATGTCAATTTGTATCCACAACAAGACTGAATGAGTGCAATGCAGGTGGTATATAGTTATAAATCTACTGAATATATAGCAAAATGCATTTAAGAAAGTTTTGATGTGTAGCACCATGAAGGCGAAGCCAACGTTACTAGACTAGGTTCAGTTCTCAAATTGAACGAAGTTGCACGGAACCTCCATCGATTTGTGCCTTCATAGTGCTGCCGTCTCGCCCAGCTCCATGTTTTCTCGCTGCTGCCCATACAAGGGCTGCGATACGAGTGCATGTGGCAGCAGTGGTTGTGTTTAGAGTGCACATCTGGTTGATTACTTTAATGATTACCTAATTGTGCATGAATTGTGCATGATAACAACCATCGAAGTCAGCGAATTAGTTGAAAAGTGTCAATGAGAAAATTGTAGAGCAACATGAAAAGCTCCCAATACAGCTTCCTGTTGCTCAATACTTGCTACATAAAAGTTTTTCCGAGCGTGAAAGCCCACGAGTACACGCAAAGTGCCTCAAGTGGCCAGTCGCGTGGCAATTTTATATACATTTGCAGGCTTCTTTCACACTTGGAAAAACACTTTTATGTAGCATGTATTGAGCAATAGAAAGCTGTAGCAGGAGTTTTTTCATGTCGCTCTACAATTTTCTCATTGACACTTTTCATCTAAATATAATATTTGAGAAGTTAATTAATTAATTAAGACTAATTATCTAATTAGATAGAATGAAAACAATTATTTGAGTATCTCCAAGTGACGGCAAACAACATTACCTTGGTTCCGTCTAGCTATGTGGCATTCACATATTTTTAAACTCTGGCTAAAGTTAGCTGGGACACCCTGTATATATTATTGCAATAGTAGTACTACCGTTTCTTGACATAGGAAGTAACGCAAGGTTCTAGCTTGTGCCACCTAATCCGTGAACCGTGCTGCTGTCGGCACTACTTGATGCCTATAAAATTATTGTATTCATGCACGCTGGAATGTAATATTATAAATTAAGAAAAAAAAATGAGCATACAATTCTGCTAACGGAACTCAGGTGTGGCACCAGCTCAGGTACGGCACAGATCTAGTAGTACAAGCTGCATCGGAGGCTGGTCAGCAAAGGCCTGAGCCTGCAGTTGCATACTGTTTTGTCGCAACTGTCGCTTGATCAAGCTTGTTACAAAACTTGGTTGGAAAATAAAACGCAGAGCATATATAGCATGTCCTCAGCGCACGCTTGAAGGGGCGCCTGATGAAAGCGGCATAGGAAGCAGAGGGGGCGAAGCCACTGAGAAGAGAAAGATGGAGCGGTGGTACCACCTCGTGGCAATCTCAGAACTGGAGCAGGCTGAGAGCTTGAAAACTGAACGTAGTCAAGTAACGTTGGGTGAGGCAGTGTTAACACCATAACAGTACAGGCAAAAGAGATGTAATATGGCATGAGTGAATGAGCTTCTGGCAGTGCTCCCCAAATAATACTATCCTGCAATCCACTAGACACAAAATATAATCTGATGGCCACTTATCAGGCATTTCTCACTGCCGAACAATAAAGCACGTTGTAAATTTATTGCACTTAGAGCAAACAAGAAGGACAATGTTTTTTTTTTTGTATAGTTAAGCACCCTAAGTAGTGACTAAAAGCCACAGCAAGAAATGAAAAAACAAAAAACAAGACAAGATTAATGTCAACAGCCCTGACTGCACCTAGTAATACTGTAATATTTGAGAACACTTTCTCAAAATGCAGGTGAAGGTTCCCCACATCTACCATCAGTTCCATTTTGTGCAGGAGCCTTCACAGTTAAACCTCGATATAACAAACATCAATACAACAAAATTCCTGATATAACAAGCACTAACTTTTCATAACTTCTTGTCCACAGAACACCATGTATTTAGAACCCTAATTTAACTAAGTGTGTTTATACATGATTTCTAAGCAATGAGATTTCACCAGAGCTGTGAAGGATACCGAGACACTAAATGCGGATGCAAACGCACCTCTCAAAGTGCGCACCATGTGACCAAGAGCAACCGCTGAAATGGGGCAGCATCATATTCCATATAAAGTCCATGTACGACAAGATCCTACCGGGCCCCATGCACTGTATCCTTTGGGTGCGAGTGAAAGTGTGCAAGGGTGAGCCGAGAAAGATGGTGGCTTGATGAGTACAGTCTTCCCGCAAGAGCAAGGGGAAAGGGGGAGGCAGCGAGCTCACGACAACACGACCAAGCACATAAAAGGAGGGGGGGGGGGGCAGGTTGGTGCACCTGCAGCTCAGCACATAAGCAGCCTGCGCATGGCGTTTTAGAGGTAATCTGCAACGAGTGCAAAGAGTGCGAATGCCGAGATGGTGTGGCATCATGTGCGCTGCCTTCCCACACATTTAGTACTGGAGGTTGCGTAATCTTGAGTTTCGGAGATGCAACGAAGCATTCGCTTCTGGCACTTTTCAGGATAGCATCCTTCCACTACGGGCGACACTACCAGCCGCAGAGGTGGAGTGGATGCAAAAGTGCAGCTTGCTTCACTTTGCACTGGCGGTTTGAAGATGTTGATGGCATGAAACTATCTTTTATTGTCGACTCAAATTCAACAAAATGAATTGTTTTCTTATTCAAGTTTGCTTTTTCTGATTGCCTGATGATCCACAAAATGTTGCAGTCTATTCCGCGTAAGAAAAGGTTATGAATGACTGTTTATTTGCATAGAGGTTAGATTTCAATATAACAAGATTTCAATATAACAAAGCAAATTGCCAATTATACCGACTCCGTTGTATTATGGTATATGTATATGCATAACTGTATATGTGCATTACTAAAATGTCACTTTTATACTGAGAACAGAAACCTGGTTATAAGACCACATTCAATGCTGGTTGGTTCCTTATGAAAAAATACCTGCAGATTCCACGCACTATGGGAATCAGTTTAAGCAAAGCTTTGTTTGTGAATGCTGTTCCTTCTTAGCAACCATTTGCAAGTAGACTATTTAGCCCAGTTGGAAACACTTTTAATGAGAACCACATTACTCGTTCCCAGTGAAAATCTTGGGCACGGACTATTTGTGCTTGCTTACGCACATGCCATGCATTATGACGACGATGATGGTGGAACGGCCATGATTACAAAGATGGCAATGGCATGACGACACTGGAATCACTACGAGTGCATTGACGACGAAGCAATTATGACAATGGGATGACCACGACAGAATGACGACCATGGGATGACAATGCCAGAGATGATGATAGTATGATGACAACACGATACCATCACAGTGTCAGTGGCGATGACGGTGCGGATGAAGGGAATGACAGAGCTGGAATGATGATGTGAAGTGCGCACAAACTACCGAGCGCAAGAGCAGACGACATTGCGGCCGTCCTCAACAAGAGGAAAAGAAAGACGAGGGAGGCTCGTGCAGCGCGTGAAAAGTCTCTCATGCAACGGAGATCGTTGGAACACCGGCGCGACTAGGGCCACCGGGCCTTCGGAGCCCACATCTCCTGGTGAGGTTCACCTGGCCGAGCGTCCGTCTTCGGGACAGGGAAAACCTCGGGTCGTTGCACGGCACGAGACCCCGGAACGGCCTGCTGCAGCCTCGAACCCGCATCTACGCGCGAGGTTCGGGAGAGCGAGCGTCCGTCGTCGAGACGAGGAGTGCCTCGAGTCGTTGCCTTGCACGAGGCCTCAGGTCGGCCTGCCGGCATCTTGGGACCCGCTTCTACGCGCGACGTTCGGGTGACCGGGCAACCGAGTGGCCTGTTCTCGTCTACGGAGCTGTGGGCCGTCCACCTTGTCCTGCCCCGTGCTGCTGCGTCTGCTAATCCACGCCGGTCATCACTCGACGAACAAGCGTTTCACGTCAAGGACTCTACGTGTCACCACACTCCGGACTTAACCGCAACCTCGTGAGACTACATTTTTTCCTACTTACGAACAACCTTGTATGTGTGGGTCTAGGTTAAGATATTTTTTCGTGTTCACGTGCCGTCTAATATAATTGTGTGTTTGCTCATCATGCATCGTCTCCTCCATCTTCCTCGCGTCACACGCTTTGCAACGTGACGATCCTAACTACATCACATATCTGGCGTCCGCGACAGGACCGCTCTTACACTATCGAGAAGAGCAGCACATTGCATATGCGTGTTTGACAGGTGAGGATGGAGACAGACAAGCTTACGGCAATTGGAAAGGAACTGGGGTTGACTGGCCCGGCACTGAAACAATGGGTAGACGAAGAGCGCGCACGCGAAAGGGAAGCGCGTGAAGCACGTCTGGCTGAACGCAATGCAGCAAAAGAAGCTGATGCCGAAGCGCTAGCTAGATTAAAAGCTGAAAGGGAAGTGCTCGAGCTCAAGTTAAAGTTGAGGGAGTTAGACGCGACAGCGGGTAGCATGAGTACTGGGCAGCTTACAGAGAGTGTGCACGCAGGTGCTACCGAGAGCTACCAAAGTCCGCACAAACTAATCCCACCATTTAACGAAGAACGCGATGAGTTGGATGCATACGTTCAACGATTTGAGCGCGTCGCAACGAGCCAGGGCTGGCCACAAGACAAATGGGCCCTATTGCTGAGCCTCTGTTTGACAGGCGTAGCTCTAAGTGTTGTCGGCAGAATGGCACCGGATCATGCCATGGACTATGCGACACTTGTTAAAACAGATGCTTTTGCGACGCTTCAGGTTCACGGAGGAAGGCTACCGAAGAAAGTTTCGGTCGGCGAAACCCGATAATTCCGAAACTGGTAGACAGTTTGCCGGTCGTCTATTGGGATACTTCGATCACTGGCGAGAAATGGCCAATACAGACCGGACATACGATGCTCTGCGGGACAAGATTGTCTCAGAACAGTTCCTGATGACTTGTCATGAGAAACTGGCAGTCTTTTTAAGAGAAAGGAATTGTCAAGGAATTGACAAACTAGTGGAAGTTACTGATCATTACATGGAGGCGCAGGGGTTAGTTAACCTTGGCAAAGGTAAAAACGAGAGGGATACTAGCAAGCCACCACGTCAAGCTCGAACTCCTGAGCGACAAGAAGAAAAGGAAAGACCACGCTGCTTTCTTTGTGGTAAGCGCGGTCACAGAGCTGCTGATTGCTGGACCAATACGAAAGGTCCAAATACAAATACATCTTTCTGTGGAAAGTGCCGCCGCACTGGGCATAAGACAGGTGACTGCCCAAAAAAAAACCCAACAGTACTGAGAAGGCTTCGTGCTTGATGCAACAAGTAGACATGTCCAAGGCAGTAACCGAAGAGACACAGACCTTGCGTCGAGTTCCCGGAAGTTTGGAATGCGGGAGAACGCAGACGCGTAAACAAGATGAAAAGTCTATGCCTACTGCCGAAGGTGTGCTTGAAGGACATCCTGCTACTGTCTTGCGAGATACGGGATGTGACTCTATTATTGTCAAGAGGTCCCTTGTACCAGACAGTAAGCTGACAGGAAAAATTTCTTCGGTGTGTCTCCTGGATAGAAGATTGTTGAAGCTACCTGAAGCAACCGTGGAGATTGCGTCACCGTTCTTCACAGGCAAGACTAGAGTTTTATGCATGGACAATCCCTTATATGATGTTGTCCTGGGAAATGTGAAAGGCGTACGGAATGCCTCCAATCCTGACAATGAATGGAAAAGACAACTTTATACACCGAGCGCTGCGGATGATTGCTTTAGAGCAGAAGGTGGAAACGGTTCTACTAATGAATCCATCTCTGCTGACATTTTATCATCGGCTGCTAGTGAAACCAGGGACAAGTCGGAAGTGGCGGCGACAACCAGACAGCGAAGATCAAGTCCGCCTTCATTACCAGTACCAGCTATAAACCCCCTAGACATCAGCCCAATCGACTTGAAAAGCAGGCAAAGGGAGGACAGCAGTCTACGTAAATGCTTTGAAGCAGTGGACAAAGAGATGAAGACTAGGTTTGCCAACGTCCAATTCTTTATAAAGGAGGGAATTCTTTACCGAAGATACACACTGCGGTCAAAGAAACAAATGGAACAGCTTGTCGTACCCAGAAGCCTTCGTCATTTTGTGATGAAAATGGCTCACGAAGGGATTCTTGCCGGACATCAAGGAATAAAGCGAACCACAGACCGTGTGAGCGAAGAGTTCTACTGGCCTGGATTCCAATCAGACATCAAGCGATTTGTTAAATCGTGCGATACGTGCCAGAAAACTTTTCCCAAACATCTAATAGGTCGAGTACCATTGGGAAATACTCCCGTCATTGATACCCCGTTTAAGAGAGTTGCCAATGACATTGTGGGACCATTAACCCTTTCGCTGTCACGGACGTACGGGTACGTCATCGCGCTTCCCCCCCTACATGTCACTGACGTACCGGTACGTTCTCTATCGCGCGTTCAAAATTTCGCGCCTGAGCGCAAAGCTGGCGCTCCTGGATTGGCCACGCTATCTGTTGACTCCTTCTACAAGTTCGTATATTCGCCCCGACCTGTCCAAGTCCATGTATTGAAGAGTACGGTGCGACTGCCACTCCCCACTTTCTCTTTGCTGAGTGGCGCGGTGGCTCCGCGTTCGCTGGATCATGCGTCGCGCGCGTGTGGTTATGGGTTCAAGGGTTGTTCTGCCTTCTCCGCTGGTTTGAAGGTTTTTATTTTTCTTCTGTTGGTGTGTCTGCTACGGCGCGTCAAGTTCAGGCGCACGTGCCGTTTCCTCTCCGAAAAGAGTGACTCAATTGCTGCTTTCGCTCTCTCGCCGCACCCTCGCTTCCGACTTGCAGCAGTAAACATAAAGCCCTTCGAACTTTGTTTAGCCTTTTTCCATCTCCCTCTGTCTTGTTCACGCAACGTCCCATTTCTCTTGTGCGGGCGACTGAAAGCGCAACCTCCTCCTCCCTGCGCGCGGTTACTTTCGGATGGCTGAGCGCGCGGGACCTTCGTCTGCTCATTGGAGCGGTGGCTCAATTCCGATTCAGAATACGAGCCGAGCTTGGATTCGAACTCGGACAGAGTCGCATGCGAGGAAGAGGGTTCTGCATCGTCAGATTCGGATGTTGAAGGGATTTTATAGTCAGGCTGATGATGATGATGATGTTTACTAACAGCTGCAGAACACTGAAAAGTGTATATTGCATTGACTATGTTATTTGTATACCAATTATAATCAAAAATAAATTGCTATGTTAATTCCCTGTTATGCTCGTTCCCTAAAACCAACCCGACACTGGGGGTGCGTCACGGCCAGAAAGGTCCGACAGCGAAAGGGTTAACTCCCATGTCAGAGAAAGGGAACAAGTACGTTCTGACAATGGTCGATATGGCAACGTGGTATCCTGACGCTGTGGCACCACCAAGCATTTAAACAGAAAAAATAGCTGAGGCACTTCTAGAGATGTTCTCTCGTGTGGGAGTCCCACAGGAGATAATCAGTGACAGAGGCACATCATTCTCGTCACGCCTGATGAAGGAACTGAGCCGTCTTCTCTCTTTTACGCAGTTGCCAACAACTCCATATCATCCGATGGCAAATGGCCTTGTGGAGAGGTTCAACGGCACCCTTAAACAAATGATAAGACGAATGTGTCAAGAGAGCCCGAAAAAATGGGACCGTTACTTGGCACCCTTGCTTTTTGCTTATCGCGAAGTCCCTCAGTCAAGCCTGGGTTTTTCACCCTTCGACTTGTTGTATGGCCGTTATGTCAGAGGACCCATGGCGATATTGAAAGAATTATGGACAGGTCATCATATTGATGATGACGCAAAAACCTCATACGGGTATGTAGTTGAGCTACGGAAGCGTCTTGAAGACACTTGTCGTTTGGCCAAGGAGGAGCTTCAAAAAGCAAAACTTCTACAGAAGAAACACTACGACCGGAATGCCAGACCACGTCATTTAGCTGCTGGAGAGAAGTTTTTGCTACTGCTGCCTTCGGACAACAACAAATTGATTCTTACGTGGAAAGGGCCATTCACTGTACTTGAGAGGAGAAATGATGTCGATTACGTTATTGACCTTGCGACCAGGACGACACTGTTCCATATAAATCTACTGAAAAAGTATGAGGAACGGCCACCTATATCACCGCCATTACCGGAAGCGTCAACTGCTTGTCAGACTGATGATACCGAAAATGACGATCTACCATGTGTACCATTTCAAGGAAAAGAATCGGTGGCCGACGTGAGTCTATCGGAATCGCTCTCTCCTGACTGGCGCGCTCAAGTCACGAGTCTACTGAGCATATACGAGAATGTATTCACCGAGGTTCCCGGCAAGACACACCTCATCCAGTGTAAGCTGAAACTTACCACGAATACACTCGTAAACATGCGGCCCTATCCAATACCATTTGCTACCCAAGAAGCGGTACAAAAAGAAATTGGAGAAATGTTACAACAAGGCATCATAGAACCATCTGAGTCCGCCTACCAATCACCTATAGTTATCGTGAAGAAAAGTGACGGGACAATGCGTTTATGCATTGATTTCAGGCAACTCAACAAGATACTGGTAAATGACAACGAGCCTATACCTCGGGTGGATATTATCTTTGGGAGACTGGGAAACGCGCAGTACTTTTCAAAGTTTGACTTTTCTAAGGGTTACTGGCAAGTGCCCATGGATGAAGAGTCGAAACCAATGACAGCTTTTGCTACGGCATCAGGCCTATATCAGTTCCGCTTCATGCCGTTTGGCATTAAAACCGCACCAGCTGTTTTCAACCGCCTCATGAGAAAAGTAGTAGTAGCAGACATACCACATATTTACTACTACTTCGATGACGTGCTCATTGCCACTGAAACATGGGACGAACACGTGGGTACACTTGAGTCATTTCTACAACGACTGAGAGAATCTGGGTTGACAATTCGTCCAACAAAAAGTGAAATTAGTCAAAGGTCAGTGAAATTCCTCGGCCACCTTGTTGGAAACGGTGTCATGCAACCACAGGTCGAAACACTAGAGAAAATACAGGCTGCGAAGCGTCCACAGACGAAAAAAGAAGTACGCTCGTTTCTCGGACTTACGGGGTATTACAGAGACTTTGTCCCCAATTATTCCGAAGTAACTTACCCACTCACTGAACTGACCAAGAAAAGAGGCCCTAACAAAGTAATTTGGGGAGAACGTGAACAGAAAGCCTTTGATGAACTCAAGATCCTCCTGTCTACACCACCTATATTGAGAGCACCAGATTTTTCTAAACCTTTCGTACTCCGCACCGACGCATCATCAACAAGTATAGGTGCCATACTTATGCAGCGCCATGAAGGAATTCTGCACCCAGTATCATATGCGAGCCGCCGACTACAACCACAAGAAATTGCATATTCAACAGTTGAGCGAGAAGCCCTAGCTCTTACGTGGGCCGTCCAAAAGTTCCACATCTACTTGTTTGGACGCACGTTCATATTACAGAGCGACCATAAGCCCCTTGTTTACATCAAGTCTGCCAAGCACATCAACAGCCGTGTTTTACGTTGGAGCCTCATACTTATGGAGTATGACTTCTCGGTTGAGTATATTAAAGGCAGCGAGAATGTGGGCACAGACTATATGAGCCGGTTGCCAAGCACATAAAGAGTGTGCCCGCGGAAACATGGTATTTCAAAAGCACGAACCTCAAATGGGTGTAACTTTAATGTCGAACAACATTTGCTGGCATGTTAGTTTAGTGGATTATTGTTTTCACCTTATATCGTGGTGTTGTGACTTCTTAATGTTGTCATTATGCCGAGTGTGCGGTGCTCGAAACTCTAGTGTTGTAGTAATCTTTGTGTGTATTCTTACATGCCGAGTGTGCGGTGCTCGGAACTGTAGCACTGTGGTATTTTTTATGTGTACTCAAACGTACCGAGTGTGCGGTGCTCGGATCTGTGGTGCAATAGTAATGCTTTGTGGTGTGCTACAGTGAACTAGCAGATATCGAGTTCCCTCAAGTTCTTTGAACGAAAGAACTTTCTTAAGTAGGGGGTGATTGTGAAGAAGTGCGCACAAACTACCAAACGCAAGAGCAGATGACATTGCGGCTGTCCTCAACAAGAGGAAAAGAAAGACGAGGGAGGCTCGTGCAGCGCGTAAAAAGTCTCTCGCACAACGGAGATCGTTGGAACGCCGGCGCGACTAGGGCCACCAGGCCTTCGGAACCCACATCTCCTAATGAGGTTCACCTGGCCGAGCGTCCGTCTTCGGGACAGGGAACACCTCGGGTCGTTGCACGGCACGAGACCCCGGAACGGCCTGCTGCAGCCTCGAACCCGCATCTACGCGCGAGGTTCGGGAGAGCGAGCGTCCGTCGTCGAGACGAGGAGCGCCTCAGGTCGTTGCCTTGCACGAGGCCTCAGGTCGGCCTGCCGGCATCTTGGAACCCGCTTCTACGCGCGAGGTTCGGGTGACCGGGCGACCGAGTGGCCTGTTCTCGTCTACGGAGCTGTGGGCCGTCCACCTTTTCCTGCCCCGTGCTGCTGCGTCTGCTAATCCACGCCGGTCATCACTCGACGAACAAGCGTTTCACGTCAAGGACTCTACGTGTCACCACACTCCGGACTTAACCGCAACCTCGTGAGACTACATTTTTTCCTACTTACGAACAACCTTGTATGTGTGGGTCTAGGTTAAGATATTTTTTCGTGTTCACGTGCCATCTAATATAATTGTGTGTTTGCTCATCATGCACCGTCTCCTCCATCTTCCTCGCGTCACACGCTTTGCAACGTGACGATCCTAACTACATCACAGACGACAATGACATGACTAAATGATGACTAAATGATGACTAAATGATGACAATGGTATGACAAAGGTGGAATCGCAACGACGAATTGACGACGATGAAATGATGACGACTGCATGATGACAAGACATAAGGACAATAAGATGATGACAGTGGAATGACTACAACAAAATGACGATGTTAGAATCATCACACCCACATGACAGTGATTCGTTGACAACGATGCAATGATGACAATTAAATGACGAAGACGGACTGATGACTATGGTATGGTGACAATGGCTGCAAGATGGTGACGTGATCACCATGAAATGACAATGTGATGACAGTGCCAGAGTGAAGGCACCGAAGAGGTGACAATGTAGTCACAACGGCATGAAGGCAATAAAATGACGACGCCAGCATGGCAATGACGACATTTTGGTGTTGAAGCTCACGTCCACACTTGAGCGCATCACCTGCTGCCTCAATTATCACTATATCCAGTGTTTGCGCTATGTCCAGTACTGGCCAATCATCTAAGACTTTAGCCAGCAGGAAGCAGGAATGACAATTGTGCGATGACGATGCCATGATGACAACACTACATTTCAAATGACCCATGCTTTCGGCAAGAGCTATTCGGCAGGACAGCAGCCAGCAGCAGCAGCAGCAGCAGTGGGAAAGTTGAAGGAAGAGACAAAGAAAGCTTCGCTTTAAGTAAGCCAGCTGCAGCACCAAGTTAATGAGGATGCAGAAAGAAGTAACACGTACAGTGAGGGCTGTCTTATACCCTAGTATGTATAGTGTACATACTACTTATTGTTATATGTTACTTTTTTTAGCATCCTCATTTGCATCTGTTTTGTAAAGAATGTATCTTGCACAAAGTGTGAAGCAGTGAAAGTGATAGCCAGCACACTATTACATAAAGTAATACTGTTCAAGCAGGACAATTGCAAGGCAGCAGCTCACAAATGTCTTCTATGCAGAGCCTTGGACTACCGATCTTTCTATTCCCTATTTCTGTTGTGCATTTCCACCTTGTTATCTTGCACCCTGCAGTGTATTCCATATACACTGTCTCAAAGGCCTACAATCACATGCTCTACAGTGTGCAGAAAGTGTACACTGTAAAGCATGTGAGTGTATGCCTTTTTTGATATAGCTTGTGGGGTTCTCCTCCCGTACTCTTGGGACAAAGGAACGACAACACAGTAGTGCAAACAATCACAAGGGCATTTATTGCACCTTTCATAGATCAATGCCTGCTATCCGAGTTGCTATCCACAAAACATGCCGATGGGCGCGCGACAAATCTAGAAGTCCGACTCACCGCGACCGGAAGCAAGCGAATATGTTCGCCCCATGCTGGATCCCAACGCCTGGTCGTTCGCGTGTATGGTCACGCGAATCGTGGCGCGTTCGAAGGCGGCCACGCGAGACGGTCTCGCCGAAGCATCGGCCGGCGCGCGGCACGGCACGTCCGTCCCGCTTGCTTCCCGACCCCAAAGAGAGCAAGAGCCTTTCTTTCGGCGCCCAGGTAACCTCGCCTGTCGGCGGCATTAGCAGCGCAACACTCGCGCCATCTCTTGCACTGCACCTCAACCACATCGACCGCCGCGGCGTCACGCAGGCCACGCGGCGAAGCGGGAGTACAGGAGACGCGCTATGCAGGAAAAACATCAGGGGACACGCGAGAGTCGCACATCCCCACAAACTAAGATCATCGTCAAGCACAAAGACAAAAAATAAGCTCATGAACTTGCAGAAGCCTTTCACACAAAAAAGATGCGAGATGATTGCGTTTCGGAGCTCTCTATCTTTTTGTTAGACTGTGAGATGCAAATGCTTGGCAATTTATTCCATGTGACCTAATGAGATGTGCATGTAGATGGCATCTTTCTTTTTTGCATTTTTCTTAATAAACTTCAGTTGTTAGACAGTACTAGCCCTGTGTACTTCTTTTTTGTGTTGCCATTATTTTCCATGCTGATCCAAAGAATGCAGTGAAACAGAGCCTTATAAAGTATGGCTCCTGGATGGAATGCAACAATGTCCACAGTGATAGGTTATTTAACCCCCTCAGTGCTACCCTATTGTCCCTAATTGTGACCAAAAACTGCTCAACTATTTTTAAAGACCTCAGTTGCCAGCGTATTTTCCTTCCTCCAACAGAATAAAAACCCCTCCCAGGAGCACGGCAAAGCACTGAGGCAAAACCAGTTTGTCCATGGCATGGCTAATAAATCAAAAGTACCATAGACAACCTGACCTTGTCCTTGACTGTTTTTACCAGACCCACTTGGATGAACCAATCTTGTTCATGGCATGGAAGGAGTAAAGCACAATTATGTTCATAGCATTTTTGGTTCGTCAAAGTCCTGTGTCAGCTTGATTTCTAGATTTATATCGCCTCTCCAACACTAGCATGCATGACTTTGCCAGAATTGTGAAGCCAGATGTTACAAGAATGACAGCACCATTACTGCTGCATTTGCAGGCAAGCAAATTCAAGGGGGATAGGTTGAGACTTGAGTCATGATTTCATTCAGTGGCTAATAAAGCCATCATTTGCATAAAATAAATACTGGGCACATTCAAAAGAGGTCATCTACCAGGCCTTCCTCACTTTATGCTTGCCCTTGGCATGTGATTACAGCTGTGCCAGCCTTGCTGTGGTGTTCACATGACACCTTGCACTCACCAGGTATGTCTACCACCACAGGGTAAATCGAACTTTGGCGCATGGAGCCATTTTCATTCTGAGCTTGAGTGCTTCTCCGAAGATTTGGCTGTTGGAGTTCAGGTGATGATTTCCATGAGGTTCGTTGGACTTTGGTGCCAGACCCAGAAATTTTGCGTTTTTTCGCAGTCAAAGGTGTGTTTGTTGCATCTGGTCAGGAAAGGAAATGACATCAGAAATGATGAAGATGGATAAACAGGTGAGTCAGTTTAATTTTATAAACATCACTAATGGTGAGCCATGCAAAGACATGAAACACACGATGAAATGAAGACACACATGAAATATGCTTAAACAAGGCAAACATGGTGCCTGGTGCTGCATGTGTCCCGTTGTGCGCCATGATGTTGTTCAAACCATCTGTGTGACATTTTTGACATTCTTAGATACTTTTGTGTATTAATTGCAACACTAATGGTGCTTTTAAGCTGTCCAGAAACACAGTGAACAAACATGACTTACAGATTCACCTGACTTGAACTGTCATGCATTATTATTGAAATATAGATTATTATATAATAAATTATTAAATATATATATGTGTGTGTGTGTGTTAAGTATATTAAGCAACCATGTAGTTTAACTAATTGGCATCCTACTACAGCTGTACCCACTTATAACAATATTCAAGTGCCACGAAAATTCCATTGTTATAACTGATAATTGTTATAACAGGGTTGCATGAAAAAAAAAACCAAAATGGAAGATGGCGTAGCTGTTCCAAGAAAACTATAATGGCGGGGAGGTCAGTTCTCCTCCCCACCACCTTCCTCCATCCGGCTTTTGATTGTTGACTCTGCTTCCTGTGCGCTCCGATTAAGTGTTGTTAACAAGCTGCGGCTGTCAACATTCAAGAATGGCACTTCTATAACTGCAAAGGAGGGTCACGGGCGGCAAGTGACATAAGAGCTCCACCGAGGCATTGCTTTGGTGGCCCCAAAAGGCGCAATTTAAAAAATGTGGGAAGGTTGCTGCGGCAGCATCTCAGCTCAAGAAATCCAGAAGAAATGCTGCAGCGAGATCACCACAAGCATCTCACCACATACTTTGCATTGGCTTGAACGAGAAAACCGCATGTCCATCAGCCTTGCTTGCTTTACGCAAAGCTTGCAGACATCCTTCTCCAAGGCTTCCAGGTGCTCCACATAGTGAAGCGGAAGGTCCCTCACAAAAACAAGCCCATAATCTGCCCAGTAGCCTTATGTTTCCTCTTGCATAAGAGCATGGAATAATATTGACGCATGTACTTGTTTGTCTTTTCCGGGTGACCGCTTTTCACCGTCTAACGAATGTTATCGCACAGCGCAGGACGCGCCTGCATGTATCGGAAGTTTCTCGAACGTTATCAATGGTTCTTTTTGCTGTCTGGTGTCAGTGAACTTTGTGTAATCTGATTTCATGTATGCGCAATGCGAATGGTGTTGAACTTTCTGGAAGACGCACAAGCACCAGCGATTACTCTGGAACCTTCGATGACTGATGTATAAAAACCGATGCACTTGACCCGCAGATCAGATTTTGCATGATCGCCGAATGTGTTTGCCGACTGTGTTCGCTGCTGTCGCCGTTCTTGAATTGTAGCCCGTTTTTGAGGGCACAAGTTCGCCCAATAAAACGCTAGTTTCGTAACTGCCAGTTTTGCTGCTTTCTTCACCGTCACTACAACATGGCAATATGGTTGGGGTCTATACAATTGAAGAACAGGGCAAGCAACTTTGAAAGTGAAACAGCAAGCTCCCAGCTTCATGCATAGGAATATATTTAGCCCAGAATCTCATGACATAGTCTACAGGGTAGGCAGGCTTATTTACCACATTCAAGACGTGCTGCTGGATCCCTTTAAGGCAGCCTAGATCTCACACAAAAGAGCGTAAAGTCACACAAAAGAGCGTTGTCAGTAAATGGCAGAGGTGGTGACAAGTTCAAGGCAGCTGTCATTGGTAGGCAAGTGCTCTCAGAGTGGCTGCCTCTGCAGACAGTCTGCATGGACAGTGTGGTCATGCAGGGCCGCCAGACATACCAAGCACTTCTGACATCCTGCATGCCCAGTTTGCACGCAGAATGATTTGCAGAAACCGGTGCTGGTCGACCATATCAGCAAACAACACGATATTTTTCCTCAATTATAAAAGTACTGCATATATTCAAATCTAGGCCAATAGCTTTTTTCAAATAATCATATGCCAAACTCTAGGATCGGCTTAGATTCGAGGATCTTAAAAAACATACCAGGTTGTAATTTAACATGATAAATATGGTGCATAGCTAGCCTCATCTAGAAAAGTCAGTATCACAGCCGCTATTAGCCATGCCAGTAGCTAACTGAAGTACACAAGCGACATCGCTATTTTGACCTGTGTAGTATCGGCGTGCGGCACGGCGTTATCGTAAACAGGTGATGCCACTATAGTGCCGCTTTCAAATGAAAAGTTGTGCTAGCCACCGAGGCATTGTCAAACGTTCAAGCCAGGTGGACTTTAGCATTGATAAGAAAAACATCCATCGTTGGAGGGGGCAACAGGAGACACTTTTTGCGGGTGCCACAACGAGATAGCAGCGATAAGGAAAGCAAGCGCGCGATAACAGAGAGGAGCTGCTCACCAAGATCGTGCCATGTCTCGATGCATGCGAGCAGTGCCGCACTGTCTGTGCATGCATGGGCGCGTGGACGTGAGCTTGGGCGCGTCCGTAAGTGTGTGTGTGGTCTGGGCTGTAGCGACATGGCTAGCACCGATGATAACAGAGTAAGCTCGGCGTATTATTATTAAATAAATGCCGTTTTCATTTTGTGACAGCTGTCCTCACTTTTTTGTTCGGCCTACATTCAAGGCAAGTTTTTTTAATTTCTTATGGCTTCGGACATTCGGGAGTCAGCTTAGAATCGGGGCCGGCCTAGATTTGAGTAAATGTGGTACTTTAAAGGCCACAAATCTAGACACTTGCCCTTTAAAAGAAGTATGATAGTAGGTAAAGTTTCTCACTGAATTTTCTATGTCAATTGTTCGCTAAGCATGCTGTCTCAACTGATTGAAGATGCCATAATTTTGTACCTTGCAGGGGTGTGTGGCTCATTGTCCTTCGCTTCTTCTCCTGCAGTGTGGTGTCCAGTGCGTCCAGCAGTGTCTGCTGTTCCTCAGTCAGAGTGCACTCCACAGCAGTGGTTGATGTGTGGTCCAAGTACGACTGAGCCATGAAGCTTTCCAACTTTTTTCCAATGTCCTTGCGCAATGACGGCTCAAGTTGTTCACAAAGTCTCTCCACAAGTGGCCTGAGGCATGTAAAAGGATGCAGCAGTTGCAGCACTCATTCTCCAAGACATTTGCAGGTACTTTGCAGGCAGAACTGGTTTAGTTTTGTCTGCAACGTGCAATATGAACCTTGCAAGTAATAAAATAAATACAGTCGAATCTCGTTACAACAGACCCTAATAATCCGACAAGGACGTCCATTTTATCCGAAGTCCATAATATCTGAAACGCCTCCCTTCCAAAACTTTCGTTGCAATGTCTAACAACTTTATTGCAAAGAGTGAGTGACGAATGTCCAAAGTAAAAACAAACAAAAAGGTCTCAGTTTCTCCCGAAAGGCGAAGCATCGATTGTGATAGCAAATTAAGCACAATAAGTGAGGCAGCAGGAGCGAGCGATTCGACCTCTGTTCTGTCTCGCGCTTCAACACGAACTAAGCGTCAAAAGCACAGAGCATACGAAGCTACAGGCAGTGGGTGCACTTTGTCCACATCGCAGATCACTTCCAAGGTAGGAAGGCCGCGCCGTAAGCAGCAGCTGCCAAAGTAGAACCCCCCTCTCTCTTGCCTACATCCCCCCGTGCCTTGCGCGCAATATTGAGCCGTGATCGTCTGCTGACCCTCGCAAGTCAGCTGTCAGCCATGCTGACACAGCAAAAGTATGTGTTATACACCCGATTTCGAAAAAAATTGCAGCCAATTTCGTCCAGTGTAGCCGATAGTCCGCTATAGCATGGTGCAATAAAAGTGAACTTTGTTGCAGTAATAAAATAGATAGAACAAACTAAGGCTGAAGTATGGTCCGTTATATCTGAAAGTCTGTTGTAGGCAGGTCCGTTGTAACGAGTGTAGACTGCAAAACAAGAAATGAGAGCCACTGCACCCACCTGTGTGCAGCAAGCTTTGTTGCATTGCCAGCCTCCGAGCATCTCCCTTGCACACCTCCGAAACATGAGTCGGAGGGGTGAAAGGCAAACGAGAAAGAGGCGCCCAAGGCTCGTGATGACATGAATTTGCGCCGTGCGCAAGCAGGTGCGGCAGCTCACGCTTTTCCAAAATTTTAGATTTTTTTCCCTTTCGACACAGACACCCAGTAGCCAGATTTATTTGTTATAACCAATAATGCCATATGGGAACACTGTAAGTGGTTTATTAACGCGACAGCGTTAAGGAGCTCGTGTTGCAGAAAAGCCAGTGTCGTCGGCGTCGTTGGCCGTGAGCGATAAATCCCAGCAGGCACTTCATGAATAAAAAACAACTTGCAAGATGGGCTCGGTGGGAATCGAACCAGGGTCTCCGGAGTGTGAGACGGAGACGCTACCACTCAGCCACGAGTTCGATGCTTCAAAGCGGTACAAAAGCGCCTCTAGTGAATGCGGTGTTGCCTTAGAAACGAGCTGTTTCTAAGGCTCAGGCATGCGTCGTCATTGCTCGACGCTCACCGCGTCCAATGCGGGGCGCATAGTCGCTGCGCCGTAGCCCATTGTCTTACACCCTTTGGCGGGTCGCCGGGAACGCTATCGCGTTCCACTCTTGAAGGCGAAGCTTAAGCGTCCTCCAATTTTTTTACCAAAGAACCAGAAAAGGTTGCAGAGCCATAGGTGCTTATTGTTATAGGTTGGTTTGACTGAACTTGGACATCCTGACATGCAAACATTGTTGATGCCTATCTGCTGTCCTCCATATACTTCAGTCTTCTCAATACAGTTGACTTCTGTTAATTCGATCCTAGCAGGACCATCGCAACTAGTTGAATTATTCGGTAGGTCTAATTAATCAAGAGGCAGAAAAATTACCAAAACACACCGCTAATTTATTCTGGCAGCATTTGCACTTAAACACATCCCCAAATCAAACACACATCTACTTTTTAGGGGTCTAATGTAGAACACTAAAGTAAAGATGACAGAGCTAGTAGACAAAGTAGAAATCAAACATGCACCCTATCTTTTGAGCAAGAAAAAGGAAGCATGCTTCAAATTCTGGCAATAAGGAAAAGACAAAACCCGTGATCTTTAATTTCACAGAATGGAAATTTATTTACTTAATGCCCATCATCATCAGTCTCAATCTGGACTTCATCGCTGCCTAAGAAGAAGCACAACATGTCCTCTGTATGGTCCACAGCATGTTTGATCAAACAAATTTGCAACAATCGCAAACGGGATGGTGATCCACACCTAAACGAACCCCTTTGCTAATTTTTCCTGCAATCCAGGCAATTCTCTGGAACGCCAAGAACATGTGACGTGACTTGTTGCCGTTAGACTAACATGTAAAATAATTTATCATTTGAATGTGCTTTCATAATTGGACTGAAAGCAGCGCGCTGTCATCCATAGTCACACTATGCAATAACCTGTACAGCTGCCATCCATGGTTGCCATCTTGTGATTGCAATGACGATGGCACTGGTTATGCTGACTCTGACAATAAGCTGTTGCGATTGCAGTTTTGGTTTCATATCAATGCACTGCCTAAACAATTATTGTGTGAATTTTCTTGGAAAGAAATAAAAAAGATGCACAATAGAATGAAGTAAATACTGTAATAAATAATTGCGAGCTATTGTTTTCAATTTAAAATCTTTCTGGGGCAGGCCAAAAATGGCTGTTTTCAATCGAGACACATTCACTGCACCTTAAGTCCCGCCAAGACAGATGCTGCCACTATTGGAGTTGCCACTGTGGTCTACCGGGGTCATGTGCATGCCTAATGACCAGCTAAGTTCTAGTTATACGGCCAAAGCTTATTTCAGGATTGAATTAACGAAACCTTGGTCTCATAGAAATGTATGGGCACTGGCCGAGACCTCTGGTCACAATCAAATTAACCTCATCTCAAAATATGCCCATCCAAGGCCTCCCCGTGTTGCTTCATTTGTAGTATTTCCATGAGCTCCTTATGCTAATCAATGTAAAGCTCTTTGGTGTGTTTCAAGCCTTGACTATTTCTGGCTTTAAACTCAGCACTGCATTTTCAGTGCAGAGATACAACACAGCAGCGCCATGCTGTTCACTGCAAGTGCCCTACGCGAAGGCCAACGTGTCACCACTCTCCTGATCCTTTTAGGGCACTCTCTTCCATTCTCAGCAGTTTCTCTGGTCTTTATACTTCTGCTCACGAGTGTGCATGCAAAATGCTTTGCAAGTGAACCCATTCCACATGGCTTGTCAGTGGGACATGTGGTGATAACCAGAAGAGCACTTACGTCAAGGGCAGTGTTGGACATTGGCGCACAGGTGACAAGCTCTCTGCCGTTGTGAAGGAGGCGTTGTCAGATGAAGAAATCAGGGTGTCCTCCTCAGTGGCTGGAGCTAGCAGCGTGCTTTCTAGTTGGACAGTTGAGATGTTAGGTCGTCGTTTCACAGAACTGCCAACTGCCTTGGTACGCAGAGGTGTACGCAGAGGTGTCTGGAGTGTTGACTGCCAATGGGATGGTGTGAAAGGTGGTGGGAAGTCAAAGTGTCGGCGGTGCAGGATGTTCTCTGCATACACAGAAGAATAAAACAAGAGAGAGAGCTTAGACAAAAACTCATCGAGGTGCCACTGCCTGTCAAAAGTGGGGCTACATAGAAGCCACCAACTGAAATACCATGGGCACCTTATGGGTAGCATCACACACAGATCCCAGCTGAACTTTATTGAACCTGGCTTTATATGTGCAGTAGAACCTCATTCATACATTTGGGAAAAAACCGCAAGAAAGAACGTACTACCAAGAAAGCATACAATCCGAAGTAACTAAAAAAATTTGACAGACTTAACTATTGTTGACATCTACGTATTGCGACGCATCGCATGGATCGTTGCGGCACTATACACCGACGTGCGTTTTGTTGTTTTCGTAATGCGTGGTGTTTAAAGATGGCGACGGGAAACCGAAACAAAATCGAGCTAGTGGGCGATGCCAGATGCCACTGCAACAATACACGATGCCACATCATGCCGCCTGCATCAGGGAACGGCGGTGCATTTGGATTATCACCTACTAAAACGCACAGTACGCTACCAATGGCCCTACACACCATGCGCTGTAAAACAGATAGGTGGAGATGCTTATCGCAATAGGTGTGGCAGCGATAGCTGTGAAAGCAGCATGTGACGACCCAGGTGGAGATTTGCTAGTAGTATCAGAATAAGAAACTGTGCACACCTCATGCCTTTTCTTGTTCACATGGGATCTAACGGCCGGAAAGCATACATGATCGCAGTCCACAGCAGGGAATGGCGGCGTGTTTCGGTTGTCATCTATTAAAAGCGTGTGCTATGCTTCCAATGGCACCACGCGCTGTGAAACAAATAGGCGAAGATGCTTATCGCAATAGAATTAGTGGTGATTGCTGTGAATGCCACATACAACGACCCCAGAGAAGATTTGCTGGTACTAAAATGAGAAAGTGAGTGCGCACCAACATTTTCAAGTGAGACGGGCAAGCAAGTATCGTGGTCACGGTGCCGCGGCAGGCACCTACAAACTGTTCTCGATCGCATGCGCCTCACACACTTTCTTGTTTACACGGCATCTAGAGACTGGAAAACTAACCATACGATCGCAGTTTGGTGATGCAACGTTGGTGCCGAAAAATCATGTTTTCCGGGAACGTATTAACCAGTAAATATGGGCATAACTCTATTAGGTCACTTCTTGTGTTCTAAATTGCGAACGTTGGTGCCGGAAAAACGTACATAATGAGAATGTGCCAACGATGTTCTACTGTATATACCAGATCTATTACCTGTTTTACACTGTAGGACATACTACAGTCTATGCTCGTTACAACAGACCCGCATACACCAGACTTTCGGATATAATAGACCATATTTCAGCATTAGATTGATCTACCTATTTTATTAATGCAATGAAGTTCGCTTTTAACGAACCACACTGCAATGGACTACCTGCTACAGCGGGCAAAATTAGCGGCAATTTTTTTCAAAATCGGGCATATAAATCATACTTTTGCTGTGTCAACAAGGGTTGACAACTAACTGACTTGTGAGGGTCAGCCAACGATCTCTGCTCAATATTGCATGTTCGAGGCATGGGGGAGGGGGTTCTACTCCAGCGGCTGCTGCTTACGGTGCGGCTACCGTATCTTAAAAGTGATCTGCAATGTGGACAAAGTGCGCGCCCGCGCAGGCCTCATCTTCAAAGCAATCTGCGATGTGGACAAAGTGCGCCCACTACCTATAGCTTCGCATGCCCTGTGCTTTTAAGGCTTAGTTAGTGTTAAAGCGAGAGAGAGCACATAGGTCAAATTACTCGCTGCTGCCGCCACGCTTACCTTGCTTAATTTGCTATTGCAATCGAAGCTTCACCTTTCGAGTAAAACTGCAACTTTTTTCTTTTTTTTACTTTGGATGTTCGTCACTCACTCCTTGCAAATAAAGTTGTTAGACATCGCGACAAATGTTCCGGAAGTGAAGGGTTTCGGATATTACGGACTTTGGATAAAATGGAAGTTTTTTGTTTGATTATCTAGGTTCGGTTGTGACGACAGTCATCTCTACTGATAAACTATCGAACACTTTGAAAATGCCATTACATATAGAAGGCTTGGTTTTGCTTCAGCATGGCTTGGCCTCAAATGTGGGTGTGTTAATGAATTTTTTAAATTAAGTGTTTGAACGATTCTTGATTCTTGTATTAAAGTTTAATCACAACAACACAACCGCAGAAAACTGTCACTGAAAGCAGCGCATAATGTGTGCAGGCCTTGCTTTTTTCTAAACTGCAAGTACTTATAGTGCAAATTGTTACAGTACATTCACAAAAGAACATAAATACGTTATACAAAATAAATGTGCTTGCACCTTTACTGAAGGACGATCACAAATGCATGCATTTCCACAACATTCATCGTTGTTCCTGCTTCCATATTGAATGAATGTGTGGTGTTTATTGGCGCAAGGGCCAGGTATGGCCAAAGAGCGCCATGGCCGTGGTAATGAATTTGCAGTGTAGTTATGAGTTCTATGAAGTTGATGTGACGTAGCTGTAAAGGGGCCTTAAAAATAGTTGCTCTAAGGTGCGTAAAATCTATGTGTAATAAGATTATGGCAATGACAAATGACATGTACTATGAGCATTAAGATGCACTGCGAAAGAATGATACGATATACAAAGTATGTCAGATGCTAAAATTGGCTGGAGCACTACTACCTCGTTAGAGCCCTTGAAACACAAGAGCCTGGAGGCATGTACTATACAAAACAATTATCACAGCGGCATCCTCTGGAAAGAGGATGTGCTATGAATTTAATGGACTTATAACATGTAGGATAACATCATTAAAAAAAACGAGGACTCGCTTTGGTGTTAAAGAGCGGTTCTTGACCAAGAAACATAGCTGGGTGAAGAGGGACACGGTAGTGGTATGCAAGAGGAAGATGTTTCTCTCAGCTTCAGCCTCCCGACACTACAGGAGGACGTGAAGGACGGTCAGCCTCTCACCACATCTACTACAGGTTGGAGGTTCATTCCCAGTAAGTAGAAAGTTATGAGTGCCAAATGTGTGTGCTATTCTGAGATGCCAGAATAGGACATTTGTTTGCCGTGATTTTGTTGTGGAGGGCTAAAAATCTAACTGTGGCTTTATCACACGCAGCTTCTATTTGTTTCTGCGTCCCACATGAATGGCCAGTGATTTCGAATTTTCTTTCGTAAGAAAGACTTCAGGTCTGTGATCGGCAGCGGTAGGATTAACAGTATGCGATGCAACTGACATAGCCTTCTCGTCCGCCAGAACATTACCCTCGATGCACCTATGGCCAGACACACCGCATATAATGATATCTTGATTAGATAGATACACTTTACACAAGTAGGAATAAAGTTCATAAGTACTGGATATTTGTGCTTACAGATTGACATCAAGGCATTCATGACGCTTAGACAGTCTGTATATATGATTGCTTTTTGGAGTTTTGCTTTCCATACATGCCTCACACATGCCTAGTGCGTAGGCCTCGGCCATAAAGACACTTGTTTCCGGATGCAGTGCATCGGATTTCAAGAAGGATGGACCAACAGCTGCATAGGACAGCCCGGCATGCGACTTGGAAGCGTCTGTGTAGAACTCTGTGCATGAGTGCTTGTACTAGAGTTCTAGGAAATGCATTCAGGTTTCTAGCTCTGGAGCATGCTTTGTAACTTCTAGAAAGGATATGTCACATTCTAACACCTGGCACTCCAAAGGAGGTAACAGCTTGGTAGGATGGACTAAGCGATGCTCAAGAAGTGGGACATGTATTTTATCACTAAGCTCCCTCACACGCAGCGAGAAAGGCTGTCTTACAGGACGACTGCGGAAAAGTGTAGCAGACGTCATATTGGTAACGGTATTAAAACATGGATGTTCATGATTAGAGTGTGTTTTGAGAAAATATGTGAAGCTGATGTATGTTTTCTGCAAGTGGAGTGACCACTCATTTGATTCTGCATACAAGTTTTCGATCAGGCTTGCCCTGAGAGCACCAGTGGCTTAGCGGATACCTAGATGGTGGACAGGATATAGCATTTTTAGCACGCTCGGGGCGGCAGAATTATGTATTACGGCATCATATTCCAATCTTGACCGAATTAGGCGCTTGTAAAGATTCATTAAACATTTCCTGCCACTACCCCATGTAGTCTGGGATAGAAGTTTCAGTACGTTCATTGTTTTTAGGCATTTTTCTTTAAGATATTTAATGTGTGGAATGAAAGTGAGCCTGAAGTCAAGTATAATACCTAGAAATGTGTGCTCTTTGTTGACAGATATTTGTTGTCCACACAGTTCCACACAAGGATGTGGAACCAGGCCTCTCTTTCTTGTAAAAAGAACACAAGAACTTTTGTGAGGGTTGATTTTAAATTCATTTTTGTCTGCCCACTTGGACACCTTGTTCAAGCCATGCTGTACCTGTCTCTCACACAGTGCGAGGTTACAGGATTTGAAACCTATTTGAATGTCTTCCATGTAGACGGAATAAAAAATGGCCGGTGATGACAAGACATTGCCGATTTTTACCTGGAAGATACAATTGGGCAAATAGCTTTCTATTAGGTTTAGCATGTTGCCACAGATGCCCATTTCAGACAAGTCTCTTAAGATCCCGTAGCGACATGTTGTGTCGTATGCTTTCTCCATATCGAGAAATATGGATACGAAAAACTATTTGTGTACAAATGCGTTACGGATATTTCCTTCAATATGCACAAGACGATCGGTTGTGGACTGCCCTTCTCTGAAGCCACACTGATAGGGATCAAGCATTTCGCTCAGTTCAAGGAAATGGATGAGTCGCAATATAAACGTTTTTTCAAATACCTTGCAAAGGCACTTTGTGAGAGCTATCGGGTGGTAACTTGCCACAGAAGAAAGGTCTTTGCCCTGTTTCAAAACAGGGACCACAATGGCTTCTTTCCATGCAGTTGGAAGGTATTGGACAGCCCAAATAGTGTTGAAAAGTGCAAGTAGTGTAACTCGTGTGTCAGTGTGCAAGTTTTTGATCATTTCATACATAACTGTCAGATCTCGGTGCAGAGTTCTTGCATGCGATCAAGCCAGCTCTCATTTCGGCAATACTAAAAGGACGGTTATACGGTTCATCCTGTCGGCATTAACGTATGAATGGCTCACATTCTTCTATTTGTTTATATATTAGAAAGGATTATGAATAATGCGTTGAGCTTGACATGCTCTCAAAGTGCTCCCCAAGTGAGTCTGCCTGGTCTTGCAAGGTATCGCCCTGTGTGTTTACCAAAAGGAGTGAATATGTTTGTTGCCCTCTTACCTTATTAACCCTGTTCCAGACTTTGGCCTCATCTGTATACGAGTTGATACCCGATAAAAATTTCTGCCAACTCTCTTCTGGCCTGTCGGCGCGTTCTCCTGCCTTGGGACTTTACCATCTTAAAATTAATAAGATTCTCCGCAGTGGGAGAAGCGCATAGCAACCCCCACGCTTTGTTCTGTTTCCTGTGAGCATTCCCACATGCGTCGTTCCACTACGGGACACGCCATTTGCATGCCACACCCTTTACTTCAGATATGCATTTAGAAGCGGCATCTATTATGAAGGTTGTAAAATACTCCACAGCAGCATAAATTCCTAACGAAGACATGTTAGCCCATGAGATACTAGTAAGAGTTCGGAATTTCTCCCAATTGGCTGTATCAATCCTCCACCGAGGAGCTTGTGGTGAAGATTCCTTTACTTTGGATGTTCTCAGCAGTACGGGGAAGTGGTCGCACCCGTAAGGGTTTTTGGTAACTTCCCATTCAAGTTCAGGCAATATAGTCGGGGAAACTATGCTAAGATAAATTGAAGAAAAGGTTCTGTTTGTGAGGCAGCAATATGTAGGTTCCTTCTTATTCAGCAGACACCTACCAAAGGAGAAAAGAAACTGTTCAATAAAACGACCTCGCACATCTACACGAGAGTTGCCCCACAGGCTGCTGTGTGCATTTAAATCGCCAAGAATGACATAAGCTTCCGGCAATTCCTCTATAAAGGACTGAAATTCATGTTTGCTTGATTGTTAATGTGGGGGGTATGTAAAGTGAGCAAATGGTGATGAGTTTGTTTGGGAGAACAACTCGAACCGCCACTGCCTCAAGGGGCATTTGTAGCAGTAAGTGTTGACACGCTATGCTTTTATGAATTACAATGGCAACACTGCCTGATGATGCTAGAGCATCACAGCGATCTTTATGAAATGTAACATACTGTCGAAGAAAGTTTGTATGTTTCGATTTTAAGTGTGTTTCCTGTACACACAGCACTTTTGGATTGTGTTCATGGATAAGTTCTTGCACATCATCGGGGTTTCTAAGAAGACCTCTGATGTTCCATTGTCATATGTAAGAGGCATGCAGAGCTGAAAGAAAGGAAGAGGACAATGTGCACGTGTCAGTCTAAACGGCACGAGCCCTTGAGGTGCATGACCCAAGCTGTGATCAAGAGAGAAGCAGCCCTGAGCACGTGTCAGTCTAAACGGCACGAGCCCTTGAGGTGCATGACCCAAGCTGTGATCAAGAGAGAAGCAGCCCTGAGCTGGGATTATCGACGTGGCTCTAGGCCAAGAAGGTTGTAGCGTCAGCATTGCATTGGTGATGGGAGATATGGAGGTTCGGTCAAGTCTGTGACGTTGACGATCCACGGTGTGGCCGTCGACCTCGGTGACGTTTGAGTGAGGCTCCTTGGACCTGCTGCAGCCTTTCACGGTAGTGCCGGGCACTGCAGGAAGGATCCCCCTTCAGAGGCAGACCCGCACGTACGATAGTCCCCAAGGCGTCTAGTCGGCACTCAAAGAAGAATTAGCGGCGGAACCCGGAGTTAGGCCTAACCAGTGAGGCCGGAGTGCCACATCACCGACGAAGTTTAGGACACTGGCATCAGAGACGGACGAGTTGACTGGCCAACACCAAGGCAGCAACATTTACCGCATTGGCGGGAACACCGACTGTGATGAAGATCCGACACACATCGGACTCTAAAGAAACATGCGATGACAAAGGTCTGTAAGAACGCTCCTTTCTGATAGAGGCACAGCCATAGGCTAGGGTTACCTGACTTTCACATAGAAAACGCCTAGGACTACTGTAGACGGGCATAAGGACATGTTTGGGTTACATAAGTGTTACCATTCCTTCACCGAGTTTTGTTTTGAGTAAATTAAGTTTTGAGTTTTTTAGTTTTGAGTGTAATTAAAATCTGTTTGCTGTACTGCCCTGTGTCTCCCAACTCTATCTCTCGTAACATCTGCACACCCACGAGATCAGTGACACACGACATCCATACTGAAAGCAAATTGGTGCTTTGTGTAAAAAAACCAAAGTGTTGCCTTAGATTACAGAGCTCTTTCAAGGTCATGTAACACGGAGTTTGTCCTTTCTGGAGCAGTCGAGCGAGCCTAGTCGTTCCTTAGGCACTTGGTGCGCCGTCAGAATAGGTGCAGTGTCCACTGCCTGTTGTGAAGCACCAGACACGCGCTCTAGCGAGCGAGAAGTTCTGCAAGAGAGTCTTGCCTCGGAAGACAAGACCCCTGAGCCCACCAGCCCAGAAGTCGATGGGGCTGCCTTTGGGCTTGAACTGTGCCGGCTGTTGCCAGCGCCAGCAGGGGCTGGGGAGGGTTAGGCAGCCTTGACTGCGCCCACCTTGGGGGCTGCTGGCGGTCCTGCAGGATCGCTCTGCGTAGCACAGGTTGCCGCCGAGAACTTTTGTGGTGCCGGCAACCCTAGGATAGCCTGGCCTGTTTGCTGGTTGGGTGGAGTAGGCTAAATTACTTCTACCCCGGGGGCAGGAGCCACAAGTGACAGCTCGCTGTGCGCGGGCCGGGCAATTGTCAGTGGCCGCTGTGATGCTGCCTCCCGACACACCGCAACATAAGGTGTGCTGTGGAAAGGTGAGCACCTCTTATGGGATTCCTTGAAAAAAATATTTTCTTTGCCTTTAAGGGTGATTATGTCTTCTTTCTTTCAGTTCGTACAGGAACATAAGTAGGCTGGATGGTCACCACTGCAGTTCACACAGTGAGGTGTGCCACTGCAGTTGTTAGAGGGGTGGCCCTGGACTCTACACTTTGCACAGGTTATTTGACCGCGACAGCTCTGCGAGCCATGGCCGAATCTTTGGCATTGGAAGCACCGTCCAGGGTTTGGGATATATGGTCAGACAGTTAACCTAATGTATCCTGTATCAATGGTTTCCGGCAGAACGCTAGATGCAAATGTGAGGATAAGATGTTTGGTGGGGATCTTTTTGTTGTCCCGTCTAATGATAATATGTTTTACATTGGTGACATTTTGATTTTTCCACCCTTCCAGGAGTTTAGCTTCTGACAATTCTAGGAGGTCTGCTTCTGATACGACTCCGTGTGAGCTATCCATTGATCGGTGTGGCGGGACAGAAATTGGTATGTTGCCAAATGTCACAAGACTGCTGAGCTTCTCATACTGAAATTTCTGAGGGGTCTCAAGAAGAAGCTCTCTGCTAACCATTTTCATCACTTTATAACCCGACCCTAAGGCTTTCATCAAAGATTTCGCAACTACAAATGGAAAAATGAGTCTACCTAGCTTGTTTTTCAGAGTTTTCACTGTGTACAACATGATATTTCGGATAGGTCTCTTTTGGTTGGTTGAACCCGGGTCTACCGCCTTTCTGGGGCAGCCGCTCTGCCATCTGAGCTAACCAGGGGGCTAGCAGACGGCAGGGCGAAGTCGAATTTGTTAACAACTCGAAGCAAGAGTTTGACGTAATAGTCCTTTGTAGAAAAGAACTATTACGTCAAACCCTTGCTTTTGCTTACATGGTCGTCTCTGTTTAGAGTTTCAAACGTATTACTTGCCCAGAAGATGGCATGATTGTCCAGCAAAAGGAGCAGAAAGAAGTTTCAAAGGTAATCAGTCTTCTGAGGAAATGTATTCATGGACGAACACAGAACACCAATGAGTTGTTCAACCAACTCATCTTGTGTCACAGCCCTAAGAAAACTTTGTCAGTGCTTACACATTGAAGACAGCAACTAACAATTCTGAAGCCTACTACAATGATAGAAATTCTGCACGAGAAGCTGTTCTGGAGGCCCTTGGAATTGTTCCTGATCTGTATTGTAATAGTGCCCTCGACAGGATGGACAAAGAGTGTGTTGACAGGGCAGAATTCTATGACTCTGCCGAGAGCAAGGAAGGACACCGGACAAAAAGGAACTCTAAGAAGGGTTTTGGAGACACTTGCAAGAAAGTCAGCAGTGAAATGTATTTTCCTGGGGCATTTTGAGCACCCACAAGCAGTATTCGAACATAAAACTTAATTTTTCTCAAATTGCATTTTTTATGAATTTTTCAAATTCAATGAACCTTTTCTCCGAAAGTATTTATCCCATTCCAATGAAACTACGTACACATGTACTACAACCAGTCGCAAATATTCTGAACTAACAAAAATCTCCAATGATATGAATGATAACACTGTAAAAGTTTACACCGCAAGAAACACCCCTTGTGGCTTTGTGCAAGCTGATATTTTTTTTGGCTGCGAACTCCAAAATGGATATGATATCTCTTTAGTTCAGATATAACCTATGGGTATTTAGAATAACACTGTGTAATGTCATCACATTCCTCTGCGTGGTTGCAGAGAAAAGGTACATCAAATAATTAAACACACCTGAAAATTTGGGAGTGGGCCACAGGAAAAGCAAACCATTTAGACACAAACAAAGTGTCCCGTGTTGTACCCAAGAGCATCTTTTGTAAGTGCATGAAATTTGATGCGAATATCTGCAGTGGTTTCCAAAATATTGCGTTAAAACTAACATGTACTATTTACCCTACCATACCTCCTTAACGCGTAAGGCTGCACGTGCCAACCGTACATTGCCACTATAACCTAATATATTATACCCAAGGGAGTGCACATACACAAAGTTAACCCAAGCTGCCTAGGAAAAATAGGAAGTGATGGAAGAGAAGAGTCAATAGGAAAGTAAAAGAAAGAAGATAGGAAAGTAAAAGAAAGAAGATAGGAAAGAAAAAGATTGGAGAGGGGGACAGGAAAACGCAACTGCCAACTTCTTCCAGGTGGGTTTGTCTGGAGGTGCCGTCTATGTGAAGCCAAGGACAAAGGGGTTTGTTGCTGCCGCCGAGGGGCCATAAAGATCCCAAGAACTGGCATTGGCTCGATCCCTAGGATCCCCTTTTCCCCGGACATGGCTAAGCCAAGCACGGTTAGACACAGGAGGGTCCAACCCTCGTGTGCTCGGGTAATGGTGTCGTGCTTCGATATTGCAGTATAGTGTAACACGATTGGCAAAGGTAAGCAATAAATTTTGAATTACACTACAGATCCAAAGATTAACATATTTTATGTTAATGTCACATATACTATTCGTTCATTTGAGGTTTAACAGATAATCATGATTTTCAAGTAAAATCAGCATAGCAAAATCAACAGGAAAAAAAAATGCACTTGAGCTACATGTACAGTAGACTTTTATCAAGATGACATTGGTCAAGTTGGCTACATTTTTTGTTTGGCTATGTATAAAGTCCCGAAATGCTCCCGTGCCATTTCAACATATATTTTTAGTTTGAGCTTCGGATAGTGTGAACGAACTTCCTGCGGCCTGCTAGGGTCAAACCAATAAGAGTTGATTTAGTAAAGCAATGAAGGGGCTAGTTGGTGAACGTTCATGGTTATATTGCGCTCAGTTTTACAAACACAATATTAAGGAAGGACAGGACGTGGACGGACGTCCTTCCTTAATATCGTGTTTGTAAAACTGAGCGCAATATAACCATGATCAATAAAAGTTGACTGTACAGTCGATCTCAGATACTCTATCAGACTCAAAGGAGATCGTGAAATAGTTCAATATGTGAATATTTCAAAATATTAAATATGCCTATCTAAAGCTTATCAAAGATCTCTGCACATCTTGGACAGCTTCCTGAGATTATGAAAAGCGGGAACTTCCCAATTTGCTTCTCCAAGGGCATGTTGAATGGTCTTTGATATACAGTGCAATCAACTTATAACGGTACCACATATAACGATATATCGGTTATAACAATGAGTCAACTTCAGAGTATCAACTTATGCATTAGGGCTATGAGAAAAAAAAAATGTATATAACAGTATGTTATTCACCGCATATAGACTGTAACCAGTGGTGTAGCCAGAAATTTCGTTCGAGAGGGGCTCATTTTGTAGCTCGGCCTCCTCCTCATAGAATTTTTCGAGGGATAAAATACATTAAACATTATTAATAACTGCGTTGCCATTGCCAAAGATGCTGCAAACAAATAGTTGAACGCTACGCACTGCCAAGAAAGTAAAATATGTATTTTTAAATAAAGGAATACACTAGTATGTCTCAAAAATTGTGCCCAAAATAAAAGAGATCAATGCTTCCATGTTTTCTGTATATTTAACAAGGAAATGTCACACGAACTTTAGAACTATATCAGTTTGAAACCAGCAAAGAAGTGCATGCCGCTGATATGAAAAATGTAAAGGCCATGAAATGAACGAGTTGAGGGCAAATATTTTATTAAAACTTTGTTAGGCTCCCTGCCTTTTTCTCATCTCTCTCTCTCTGTCACTGAAGAACCTTTCCTATGTTTTTGTACATATGCAACGGCCAGAGAAAAATCTCAGTGATGCCGTCCTTTGTTAGTATGTATCACCCAGGAGCAGCTGTCACCAGTCATGTATTGTGAGTAATTGCTCCGAAATTATAGTCGCAATAGAAAGCACATATAAAAAGAAGGAGTTCTGCAAAATATACAGGGCGGTTCAGATGAAAGTGAGCCAATGCAAATATATGACAAATGGGGTACTTTATTTAACCCTTTGACGGTTTTTGCCGTACATGTACGGCGGCGGTTTTCTGTCCCGCAAGGTCTTCGCCGTACGGGTACGGTTTCGACCCTCCGTTTGAAATTTCGCGCCATAATGACGATGCACGCTTACTGGGAGGTGCTGCCACCTCTTAGGTCTTACAAGAAGCGTTTGAAATTTGTGCTACCTTCTTGGGGAGATAAACAGAACTGACTTCAAGCTTCAGCGCGTCGCGCAGACTGCGGCCACACCCCTTTTGCGGTTTCGGTTTCGCCGCGTGATCGCAACGGAGGCGCGCGAAACGTCATTTTTCTCTTTGTCGGCACTCTCTTGCAAATGCTGCGGAAGTTGATTTCTCTCTTGATTGGCGCTGCTCTTAGCTTGTTTATAACCGCCGCTCGCGAGGTATTCTCGCTCTCAGCAGCAACGCGCTTTCGGTTCCGCCGCAACGGAGGCGCGCGAAATGTGATTTTTATCTTTGTCGGCACGCTATCGCAGGGGCGGCGGAAGTTGATTTCTATCTTGATTGGCACGGCTCTTAGCTCGTTCATCACCGCCGCTCATGAGGTATTCTCGCTCTCTGCGGCTGCGCGGAGACTCGTGTTTCAAGGAGTACCACCATTGTACATTGTACCATCTTGTACATTCAATATCCGCAATAAAATAATTTGACCACCCGGGAAAGTTTTCTTCAAAATAATTCGACCCTCAAAGGGTTAAAAGTAGTCACCATGAGCATTTATATATTTGTCTTACTTACTAACGAGTCGTGTGATTCCCGTCTCATAAAACTCCTCGGGTTGCTGCTTTAAAAACTCTGTAACTGACTCTTTCACGTCATCGTCCGACATGAATCTGGTTCTTTTGAGGTGTTTCTTCAAATGCTCCAAAATGTGGAAGTCGCAAGGCGACAAGCCTGGGCTGTATGGTGGATGTTGCAGCGTTTCCCACTTGAACTTTGCCAGTTTTGTATTAACCACATCAGCGACGTGGGGACAGGCATGGTCATGCAGCAAGATGACCCCATTCCTGAATTTGTCACATCGTTTGTTCTTGATTGCGACACGCAGCCGATCCGACGTTTCACACTAGCAGAAACGATTGATAGCCTCTCTAGGTTTAGCGAATTCGATCAATAATGGCACCTGACAATCGAAAAAAAAAAAAAACTCAACACCTTTCTGGCAGAACTGACCGCCTTTGCTTTTCTTGGGGGTGGTGAATTCAAGTGTTTCCACTGTAAGCTTTGCCATCGTGTTTCAGGCTCATAGTAGTGGCACCATGTTTATACCCATCACCCTCATTGTGATACTGGATTAGATGAGTCAAGGCAGCACCGAAACTCCCCGTCTTCTGGCGGCGGTTCAAAATCTTGGGCATCCATTGCGCACACAAGGGCCGATAACCAAGATGCCCATGAATTATGGTGTGACCTGAACTGTGACTGATGTTCACATGCCCTGCCAATTCATCGATGCTTATCCTCTGTTCTTGTCTAACCAGCCTTTGGAATTGTGTTGGGGGTGATTGCACGGTGGCTTTGGCCTGCTTTTGGATTGTCTTTATAACTTTCACGTCCTTCTTTGAGTCGTTTGCTCCAATACTTCACAGTGGCCAATGAAATGCAATGTTCACCGTACACGGCAGCCATACGGTGACTTATTTCTTTTTAGGAAACATCTTCATCTCTCAAAAACCTCACGACACCACACTGCTCAACTTTTGGAGTGTCCATTATGTCACGCAACCATGTTCACCCCAGTGTATGAGAGCATTAAAGAACCTTGATCCTCACACCTGCGTGTCACTTTTTTATATAAGAGATGCCTCTGTGCCATGTGCATGCCTCGCAGATAATGAACCAAACTATTATTGCGCATGGTTTGTTGGCTCACTTTAATTTAACTCGCCTTCGTACATTAGAAATGCGGAGATACAATAGAATGTACAAATGCAAAGATACAGCTTGATAAAGGGCAAAAAAGTGTCACTGGAAACAAAGTTCACTGCACATATACACAAAACCTTGCAGCAAGATATATAAATAAACGTTCAAGTCTCCAATAAATCTACGTATCTAAGAAAAAGTCGCTATATATGATACGTCAAACAAGGCAAATAAACATGTTGTGCAACCACAGATTCACAGATCACAACCCCCACTCCCCCAATGTGCGGCGCGCGACGAAAGGTGGCGGCGCGCTTCCTCCCCACTTTTCTCCCTTGCACACACAAGACTGGGCCTCCATCGTCAGCTTACCCATTAGGCCACATAGGCCACATAGTTCCGGAATTCAAAATCTAATGCACGACTTCCGAAATGTCAGTGCACCTTTTGCATCAAAAGTTTGGGAACTTTATAACAAAAAGTTTCAGAATTGAAACCCAAGCGCTACCTAGATTCCACGGCCTCCCCGAGATGCAGCGACGAGCCCGCTCGCCATCCAAACGCCTTTGAAACTTTGTGCTCAAATGGGGCTGCTTGTGCTATGTGACTCCCGATGCATGGGCGTTGCCGCGAAATCCAGCCCAATTTCGCAATGTTCGTGCTAAAGTGTCTTTTCGAGCATGAAAAGGACATTCTAGACAAAATCGAGCATAATTTCCGGCACCGGGGTTTGTTTTGGTCGCCGGCACATGACAGCATGAAAAAATTTGGGGGGGGGGGGGGGGCTGAAGCTCCATAAGCCCTCCCCCCCCCCCCTTCTGGCTACACCCCTGGCTGTAACGATCAAAATTCTGCCTTTCGGGCAGCGTTTTATCCATGCAGAATAATCTTGAAATTTGCATTGCTAAGTTCCTCTTAACCAAGACGGGGCAAAAAGTTTGCCTACGCAAGTTCGTATTTGTCGCCATTACTGCGCAGTCAGTCCCGCCAGTGCACCGATAGTGAAAGCCACGGAGAGCCCCACAAGTTGGCACAGTGTCCCACAAGATGGCGCCAGCTGCTTCGCGTCCGCATCACTGGCAAGTGTCCACAGAAAAAAAAAAAGTGCAAAGCAAACCACACTTGCGTTCCCTTTTTACAATCTCCTTCAGTGGGCAGGAAATGTGCTATAGTAGCAGCAGTCGGTGCACCAACAAAGCGCAAAGCTGCGTCGCTTGGGGTGAAGCTGCAAATTTCGCAAGACTCAAAGTACGAGCTTGCGCAATTAATGATTCTGAAAACCACAAGTGCCACCACAATCATGAAGGCTAGAAGCAGCAATCAGGCTGATCAACGGAAACGGTAGACTTTGTGCGCCAGGGCAAAACCCCCCATGTGTGAAATCAACACTGTAACAGCCGCTGACATTAACAGTAACAACACAGTAACAGCCGCTGACTGCTGGCCATAAAACAGACGGTGCTTCGATGGAGGAGTTCCTAAGGGCAGATAGTGCTGCCGCATTCTGCGAGGAATCTCCAGGGGGGCGATCGCTGTCCTGACACAGACGGCGGCGTGGTGCGACAGAGGCGACGACGGCAACAGCAGTGACGAGATTGACAGTGGCCCGCCTTTGACACCAACCCCAACATTTACTCAAAGTGCACTGTCGTCGATAGAGTCACTCACCGATTTCATGGACGCTAAATTATAGCCGCCAGTGTTCGCACAGCCAGTGGACGCGATGCACACCGCGGTGTGAACCTGAAATTTCCGCGAAAGCAAATGCAGATTTCTATTTCAGCGTGCCTAACGCTTGACAGCTGCTTAGAGGTATAAATTAATGTTTCATTTTTCACAACCTACTTTCTACAACGGCAATTTTTTATCGTAAGTGGCAAATTTGGTGTCAGAACTATGAATGTATGTTCGTCAGCTTTTCTTTTTTTTTTTCTATGGCAGTCCAAATAGAGTGATGATCGGTTACAACGATTGGATTTTTTGTTCTTGATATCATAAGTTGACTGCACTGTATTGATCGCAATGCTAACTCTTGTGGGAATGCGCGACTCTCACACATCCCCTGATATGTCGTTTTTCCGCATAGCTCCCGTCTCCTGCAATCCGGCTTCAGCGCGTGGCCTACGTGATGCCCGCGGCAGTCAGTCTGGTTGAAGCGCAGTACAAGAGATGGAACGAGTGTTGCGCTGTTCACGCCGCCTGCCGGCGGGGTTGCTTGGGTGCAAAGAGAAGGCTCTTCCTCTTTGGCTTGGAGTTGGCGAGTGGCGCGGACATTCCGCATGTGCGCCGATCCATGCTTCTGTGAGACCGTCTCACGAAGCCTCATTGGAACATGCCACCGTTTGTGTGACCGTACGGGCGAATGACCAGGCGTTGGTGTCCAGCATGGGGCGAACATATTCGCTCGCTATTCGGTCACAGTGAGTTGGACTTCCGCGATTTGTCGCGCGCCCATCGGCATGTTTTGTGGATAGCAACTCGGCTAGCAGGCATTGATCTATGAAAGGTGCAATAAATGCCCTTGTGATTGATTGCACTACTGTGTTGTCATTCCTTTGTCCCAATAGCACGGGTGAGAACACCACGCTCTAGAGGCCTGCATCGCCTGGGTGCGAGACCGTGGTGTGCCTTGCACATGTCAAATTGCTTGTTGCAAAATGCTTATGCCTAAATGCTTATGCCTTATCTTGTTGCAAGATAAGGTATAAATGGACGCATCGTGGAAACAAACTAGCATGTATGGATGCGCGGTGCGCCACCATCACCACACTTGTATGGCAAATCACCCGTAAACATGCCCAGCCACGTGTCCATTACAGTACCAGCAATATGCAGTTTAAACAACCAATAATCATACGTGGGCACCGAGCCAGGTGGACTGTTGTTGGGTTTCAGAACCAACTACCTGTTGGAACCAATCGTTCTCGCTCCCCGACTGCCCTAAAAAGTCAGCGCTCCGACGCCTCGTGGTTGGGACATCCCTTTGTTCTCGGCCCTTCCCCTCCAGCCCCTACGTTGGTGATGGCCGACACCACACCCACGCTGTAAGTTTTGAAAGTGGCTTTCAGCTTGCAGAACATCCAAGTCCATCTTCCCTCGTGTGTAACCATGGAAGGACGAATAAAACGCGTTCAGCGCGAACCCACAAATCGCACTGCAATGAGTCTTGCATGCGCTGCTGCAACGGTGTTTTCACACAGTGCAGATGGGGCGTGCAGTGCTTTTGTTAATTTCAAACATGTAAATATCCGTCCTAGTGGATGTCGAGGTCTGATTCGGTGTGGCTGCTCCCAGAATCATAAAATGCCGTTTGCAGAAAGCCCCTGTCCACAAGAAGACGAACCCGGCAGCACAACATCTCCAATTTCACATTCCATGCTTTGCGCCACTCAGTGAAAAGATGGAGTGTCATCCACACTTTCTTGTAGAAAGCGGATTAGACCGGGAGGCCTTCCATGTTGTTGAAGTAGAGTGGTGATATGCTCTTGTCAAAAATGAATGGCTGCAGCTTACACAAGCCATCCATATGCGCAGTAAACAAAACTGAGAGCACCCTCAATTTTCTTCTATGGCATGTACTGTGCTTCACATTTAATCTCTTGTTTAACAGCATCTGCCAAAACAGTGCTCTTGTAAATTTGTCGGCATTAAATATCTCCGACGATGTGAGAAGTGATTGCGCCTCCATTAGAAGAAGCGCACTTGCAGGGGCGTGGCACAGTGTTCGATATATACAGTCAAGCCTCGATATATCGAACACGGATATAACAAATTATTGCATATATCGAACACTTTCTATAACACCTTGAAAATCGCATGCATTTTTTGTTTCTTTATTTCGAACGGGGTCGGGCGTAAAATGGATATATCGAACTCTGCCATCCCAGACCACGTGCGCTCTGCGGACAGGCGGCAAGCTTTCCCGCAACGCCCTCGAAAATAGCGATGGCGCGATGGCCGTTCCCAACTGCTACGCACTATAGCAGCACACATCGGAAGCACCGAGGGCGCCATTTGAATGTAGCGGGGTAAGCATGCAGCGGCTTGGCTAGTTTGACATCAACGACACATTGCATCTGCCGCACTGACTCCTCCTCAGTGCTGCACTCTGTGCTCGGTGCCGCCCTCCGCGCCTGCCATGCCTCGCGAGGAATGACAGTTTGCGTCTACAAAGATGCGCGACAGAGCGCGCTCATTGGGCTCACTCACAGACGCCCTTAGCAGACACCACTTCATACTTTGTTATTGACAGTGTTTCAAAATGCCTAGGTTGACGGACATGGAGATTGCAGTGGAAGTAGCGGCCAAACTTGACGACGCTGCCGAGGTTAATCCCGCAAGCATTGATGATGTTCAGCCTCGAACTTCAACTGGGGCTGTAGCTGCTTTGGCCCTTCTTCACCGCTACTGCGGTGCAATAGAAGGCACCGGCCTATCGCCTGTGGATCGTTTAGACGATGTTGAGGACGCCGTAGTTAAGCATGCGGCTGCCAATAAGAAGCAGGCTACACTACTGCAGTACTTTCAGCCAAAGCAATAAATACTTTGTGGGAAGCTTCAAATGAGTATTTACTGCGCTACGATTGGGGCACAGTCGAGGATCGTTGTTCAGAGGAACTTTGCGTGGCTCACGAAGTCGGCACAGCCTAGGCCAATGGCACGTGGCGCAACCAAACGCACGCTCCAAACAACGATCCCCGATCGCACCCCCTTGGTTCATTGACTGATTTGTACAAGTTTCTGACGCATTTTTTTTACTGGATTTTATATATTGAATTCTGGCTATAACAAACTATTTCGCGATCACCGTGCTGTTCTATATATCGAGGTTCGACTGTAGTATCAAATATATAGCGGCAAACGGGAGTTCGATGTACGCATAGCACGTCGCTACACTTTTGCTTGGTATATTTAAGAGGATTTTACAACTATTTAATATACTTCGACAACAATTTGATGTATGTGAGTTTGATATATCTGGGATCGATTCTAGATCAAAAGGTCATGGATGTTCAGAACTGACATTACCTTTGTTGGCCTTGTTAATTGCAGGCTTCATTTTGATCTGCCGAGCCCTGTCAGCATAGCGCAGGGTGTTTATAGTTTCTGGGATGTTGCAGATAGCTGGACTTATGCAGGCAATCATCACCGTAAAGCTTCCACCATTCAGCGAATCTGCAATGAAGGCACAGCAATAATGTTCAGGCTTAAAGAGGTCCTGAAACAATTTTTGTCAAACCTAATATTACCACCTAGATATAGAGAGTCTCTCATAGAAATGCTTTTCCGCAAGAACTTTATGTGAGTGCACTATATAAAGGAACTGCTAGTGTTAAACATTACTCTCCTCTCAAGCTGCAGTATTCCCTCTCAACTTGTAATCTCTGCAGCCGTGACTATGTCCAACCCCCTTGTGAGCAAAGTCGTTCGGTGACAGGAGTGTTGCCTGCTTTCACTTTATCTTAATTGAACACGTTCCCACGTCTCTTTCTGACGCAGTTTTCCTTGTTGCTGTATGTGGTGATGAAATTTACATGCAGCACTTACGTCTTCTACAACATGTAGCCATTGCAGTTTGTTCCTACATACTGCATCTGCAGTAGGTTATCACGAGTGCTTGGCTGGCACTATTCATATTTCTGCCACCAGAAAAAAAGACATAGCTGCACCAATGTTTGTGTGAGATAACCCTATGTGTCCCATTGGCAGCTGTCACCGCTTTCCCACCCCTCTTTACCCCATGCAGCCTCACAAGTCTATCACAGTGCCCAGCTTTTTGAGGTATACACAAGAATGCATGTGCTGCACGTGAACACTGCAGCAGACAAGTCATATTGTCAGGCAGCAGTGCGTCATTGGTTTGAAGAAAAGTCTACACTTGTTGCATTTGTGCTTGCATTTTTTACAGGTATGCAAATGGCCATATACTTACACTATTAAATATAAGCTTAATGGAGTGGCATGGTTAAGGTGTTCTCGATGATGTCTCAGGGGAAGCCAATCGGACTGTTCATCCAAGTGACATCACTTACCCATTTTATGTAGAATGGGCAGAGGTGATTGTAAACACAGAAAGCAGCGCCACTTCAATCTGTGGTGGTGCAGATGTTTAATACTACCTAATAATAAACTGCAAGGTTCACGCAGAGCACTTAAATTTGGTTGTTTGTGATTTCCAGTACCAACCCTGCCGACTCAATACCATTTGTACATAACCACCAAAATAATTTCAGAGTCCTTTCAAGGCAGAACCAACCGAAAGTGACAATATAATTGAATTGAATAGAATTTATTGACAGGAAAATGACAATATTAAATTGTACTTGAAGATACGGACAGGACAAAAAAATGCAGGGGCACAACACAAGGACTACAATGCATGGTGGTCAACATGCTCACTTGATGTTTGCTTTGTGCACTGTGTTTGAGTGTTTCACAGGCACAACCGTACACTTGTCACTGCATTCTCCTTCATTACATAGAAGCTGTTAAGGGTTAACTGGGTATGTGCTAACAGTTTTCCACTGTACCTGTTTCAAGTGGAACAAACAGGCCACTTGTTCGAGAAAATAACTGAAAGGTACACGCAGCTGACAATGGCACTGTTTAAAATTTCCAACCAACTGCCTGCGATACAATAGCCGGCATCAACTTTGTAGTCGTTAGACGTAACAGTGTTCAGTGTGGCTATTGCTAATTCTGCCTTGTTTTTGTTTTTAGTCCTTTCTCTTCTCATGCCAATTAAGACTGGTGCATGGTGATACATTCAGAAAGAAATTTAGGATATGTTGTAGCAATGATGCCATTGCCACTGAAGTTTAAAATCAATGAGTGCTTAAAATCAAAAAGTGGCATTCAGTCATACCTTCCTCCACAAATAAGCAGCCATTTTTCCTTAAAGGAACAACTAAAGGTTGATATTAAGTCAATGTGGACTGTTGAAATACCATCCCAGAAACCTCGAAACGCTTGTTTCATGCAAACAAGAGACTTATTTTAAGAGAAAATGCATTCTAAAACATCAGCGTACCTCTAGCGCAATTCAAATTGCCCACCCTCCGATCGAGGAGTGGTGACGTCATGGTCTCATAGTGATGTTGCTCCGTCAGTGGGTAAAACGGCACCCGCATACGGCGCTATGGCTTTTCTGCGCAAAACGCAAATTCTAGAGCATTGCTTTATCACTTTAACTTGACTTCATAGTAACCTTTAGTGTCCCTTTAAACAAACCAAAATGACTGTCTACAAGTTAATGCTTGCCTGTGTTTTTACTATGGCTTGTAGAAGGCCATCGCCCATGGTAACTATCTCACTCAAGGCAAACTAACTATTTCATGACAGAGGGGAAGGTACCAACATTCAGAACTCTCCTGGTCTCCCTCCAAAGGACTGACCAAGCCTAATGCTGCTTACCTTTGGTGATCTGACAATAAACAATGTATTCAGAATGGTAGAACCGAAAGCTAATTTACATGCAGATTTCTTTTCAGATGTGACATTTACAGGTGACCAGTAAGTAAGATCACTGGCATTGCCTTACCAATTCAGTGGCACAAATTTATTGCATTTTTTCATCTCTGTTTTCCCTAAGCTAAACATAAGTTTTGGCTGAACTGATTAACTATTATGCAATTCAATGCACTTTCATAAGTTAAAGAAGAAAGGAAGGAAGAAGTGGTGATCTTGGCACTTAATGCACAAGTTTTTTTTTGTGATGACACCACTTAAATATAACCCAAAAAGATAAACTATCACTTCAAACAAACTAGTTCATTTTTTCCAGTCGTGTACCACAATTTCATGCAGCTGTTTACACGCATTCTGGAAAGGCTGTCAACAGCTGATGCTTACCTCTCAGGAGCCGCGTGAGTGAAGAGTCCCTGTAAGAAATAAATTGTGGCTTTCCATTGTGAGAGCACAGAGAGTTGATCACATTGCCAAGAGCCAGAAGGCCAAGGTTGATGGAGACACCTGCAAATACAGATAGTAGGGTGTCTACCAAGTTGACTTTTCCGAATTCCCTGAGTTTTCCAGGTTTTCCCTGAGTGATGCAGAACTATATTTTATGTCAAGACGGGCTGAAACCATGTTGCCCAATGCTGTCACTCCCTAGTAAGCATGTGAAAAAATTTTTTTTAAAAAGAAAATGAGTTGATCCAGTTTAATACTAAAGAGTAGTGTTTATATTATTCAAAAAGAGAATTGAAGGGAGGGGTTAGTAAAATCCACAGCAAATAAAATGTCTTCGAAAAAAATTGCAAATAGAGTTGAACATTCTCAAATATGAATAAAAAGGACATGCATAAAGAAGGAAATATTTTCGAATATAAGCTATTTCTACCAACTGTTAGCAAGGTCAGTGGTATGAGGCCCGAACTTTGTCACAATTGAGATTCTCTCTGAACAGCTTGTAAGTCAACCTCAACTGTCCTGACATACTTTCAGCCGGTGCACAATGCCTCAGTGTTGTGTTTCACCGCTTTAAAGAGTTTATTTTAGTTTGGATGGGGGACACCTGCATCTCGGCATCAGCCAACACCTTGTTTTTTGAGCTCAAGCTCCATCAAAACGGCGGCAGCACGCTTCCTTTCCCGTTCATTCCTCAACACATAGGTCCTTCCTGTTCTCGTTCTCCTTCCGCCGCTTGTTTGACCCACGGACCATTTGAAGCATCTTTTTGGTCAGTTGTACAGTCAACATCCGATTTTTCGAACTCCCTAGGGGCCGAGAAAACATCAGAAAAATCGGCCAGTTGGAAAAGAATGCATGTCTTACTGCCCTTAAGGACTCAACCCGTCACAGCCACATTCGAAAAAGCTCTGAAGGCCTGTCAGTATGCGTATTAGTTATATCAGTGCTCGGACTGTGACAGTAGATACCAGCGTGTGTATAATTTGTGGGGGTTCTACTTTGCGTGTGGCTAGGGCTGAAGGCGAGCTCCGGATCTAGCCCCACGCAGTCGCTCCGTGGTACTCCCAACCCGTAGCGCGGGAATCGCGGCTACGCCGGGTTCGGACGAATAAGGCAACCAGCGGCGTCAACTGTAAGAACGTTTATTGCTACCGGCAATAAAGAACACTGGCAGAGGGATGTCCTCTCTGTAATAGTAATAAATAGGCTGGCCTCGTTGACCGGGATAGTCAGGCAACGTGGTTCACTCACGGGTAGCGGTAGGTACTGCAGTCCGACAGGTTAGGGGTCCGGCCTCAGAGAGAGAGCGTCTCCCTCGGTCGCGCTGTTTTGTACCTTTTTACCTGGGTGAGAGGAATGTCCTCCTCGCCCGTCAGCTACCTGCCCGTGAGTCGCGGAGGAAGGGCGCGCGCACGTCGCGAGAGCGAGGGAGAATCGGGAGAGGGCATAGTGCGCCTCTCCCCTGTCTATGCCGGCTCTCGACGAGACGGCGCGGGGGAAGATGGGCGCGTGTGCTCCCCACAAATTAAGGAGCATATACTGTGTCCCGTGGCAACAGCCCCTTCACATGCTTCTTATGCTTCACCGCAATACTTTTGCGTATGCTTCACGAAGTAACATTTCTGTACAGAGGCGAAACTGACTTTCGGGAACCGGCATTATGCAACAGACCGTTTTTTTCCCGAGCTTCGAAGCCAATCGTGAGGACCACAAATGCAGAGTCGGTGCCATTGCTGACAGCGGCTACTTCGTTCAATAAAGGACACTGCACCCAATAGGAAGAAGCTTAATAGCGAACATCGAAGCAGCTAGGCCTAGCGTTGCCGCACAATTTGCGTGCGAGAGCGCCGGTTCGAGGCGGCGAGGTAATCAAATGAGCCGCGGTGGTGGCTTTGATTATTGCCGTTTCAGACTGGCGGTCCCGGAAGAAAACTCGGGAAAATCGGACGGCGAAGGGTTCTTGCGTCCGAAATTTCAGACATTCTGATACATTGACTCTATGGGGTACGTGGTGGTACTGTGAAGCCATCCAAAAAGTCGGTCGTTCACTGTACACTGGCAACTCGTCCAGCCGAGGATGGGGCATCAAAGATGATTTGTTACGATTCCTGTCTGTTACTCGAGTCAGCATTACTGCGACTTTCGTTCCCTTTCAATTAAATTGCGGCTAATTTTCCCTGATAGAAGCACAAACTCCCTGAGTTTTCCCTGAGTTCTTCCAGACTACTCAATATCCCTGAGAATTCCCAGTTTTCCCAGCTGGTAGACACCCTGAGAAAGGCATCTTGTGAAAAATTTTAACTGTAATGCAAGCAGACTAATAAGCTGACCAGTTTGGTTACCACATTGTCAGACCAAGCAACTATTGTTAACCCTTTGAGGCACTGTGTGCACAATTAATTGTGTGCACGCCATAGTGGTAAATCAAAAGCAAAAACAATGATAACAATGGTATTTAAAATATGTCACATACATCTTGAAACACTTCTGATTGATCTTATATGGCGAGTTTGAGTAATAAGTGCCAACTGTTTTATTAAAACTAGTTCAAAGGTATATTTGTTCTTGATACGAGTATGTTGCGTGTAATGGGTTCGCTTGTCTCATTGTCTTTGTTTTTTTCTGAATGGTTTGCACCAGGAATATTTTCAAAATTTTAAAGAATACAGTCACACTATCTAGTAAAGTTTCATGTCTTATTTTCCGCCAATCGTTATCATCAGGCCAGCTTCCCTCAGACTGGAAAATTGGAAAAGTGATACCAGTACACAAAAGTGGCAGCGAGTATTCCTCAGAAAACTATGTATCTTCCATTATCATTGACAAGTATATGCTGCAAGATGCTTCAACATATCATTGCATCTCACATATATCATCATCTGGAATCAAATAATTTTTTTTTTTATTAACCAACATGGGTTTAGGAAAGGCTTGACATGCGAGACGCAGTTACTAGAATTTACTACAGACTTGCATTTTAACATGAACCATAGCCTTTAAACAGACAGCATTTTTCTCGACTTCTCCAATTCCTTTGACCGTGCAGCTCACTGCCGCTTAATTTCCAAATTATCCGGTCTCAAATTAGGCTACTTAACGCTCTCCTGGATTCGTAACTTTCTAACAAATCGTCGTCAATTTACAGTCGTTAATGATTTTACGTTACCCCTTGCATATGTCAGTTCCGGTGTACTGCAGGGCAGCGTACTAGGACTCTTGCTTTTTCTTATTTACATTGATCTGCCCAATAACATCTCATCCTGCATGCATATTTTTGCAGATGATTGTATATTATGTTGACCAATTCGCCGACTTGATGATCATTTCATTCTTCAAGAGGACCTTCATCTTGTTACCAAATGGTGTGAAGAGTGGCAAACGAAACTTAACTTACCTAAATGCAAAGTAACGACATTCACGCGAAAAACTCCCAATCATAGCTTTTCCTATTATATAAATAAAAATCTAGTATCTCAGGCATCAGTATATAAATATCTAGGCATTAATCTTGCACTGAGCCTTTCCTGGGCCTTTTCACATCACAACCATATACGCAAGCGCTGCCAAATCTCTTGGGTATATTCGTCGCAACTTGCGTAACTGCCCGTCTAACATCCGTAAATTAGCATTCCTGTCATTTGTACGCCCCCAGCTTGACTTCAAGTCCCCTGTATGGTCTCCGTACCATGAATACTTCATCGCATGTTAGAAGCCATCCAAAACCGAGCTGTTTAATTAATTTCCCACAATTACAACTACCAGTCAAGCATTACTGAAATAAAACTCTAGCTTTCCTTGCAATCACTAAGTAGCCGACATGACATAGTTGCTGCATCAGAAGCCTGTCATAGTGGTTGCCTTCCATCTTTGCATGCTGACCAGAAATGTGAGAGAACAGAACAAATTGCTTCCAGCACCATGTGACGAGTCCCGCCCAAGCTGGTACATCTGCTAATTGTGTACTTTATACATGGCACACTGGGTCATATACAGCTTTGTGTAAAATTTCACAGCCACTGTGATCGAGACTGAAGCTGCTATGAGGCTGCATGCCAGGGCTCCAGTAAAACTTGTTGCTTAGTAGGTTTAAAGGAACAATTGTCATTGCCCTCTGGAGCCTCAGGATTGCTGAAGAAATGCCAGCACAAGACTCGAGTGGTGGCCTTGAAGCTTTTAAATGAGACTGTCATGTGTGGACTTCCCCCAGCAAAGAAGAGAAAGCTGCATGCTTAAGTTTAAGTTTTGCTCTCCAGCTGGCACCTTCTTTCCTCCGGTCTCCAATGCTGTGCGTCCTCTTGACAGCTTCAGAGCCAGCCAGATCAACAAGCTGCAGCTTTGATGTGTACATTGCCCTGCACAAGAGAAGAACAATGCAGACAAGCCTTACCCTCCAGAGATTAGTGAAAGCTTAAGTGAAATACAAGTCTCACAGCTAGGTGTAATGCAATGCATCAGTTGCATTGTCAGCAGCAGCATCAGGCTCAAGAGAGTGCTGTAGAGACACTACTTTGCAGTCAAGCTCATACATGGAATTGAATTGAATTTTGGGGTTTTACGTGCCAAAACCACGATTTGATTATCAGGCATGCCGTAGCAGGGGACACTGGATTAATTTTGACCACCAAGGCACCTTTAACATGCCACCAATGCATGAGATACGGGCGTTTTTGCATTTCGCCTCCATTGAAATGCGGCCGCGGCGACCGGGATTTGATCCCGCGACCTCATGCTTAGCAGCACAAGACCATAGCCACTTAGGTAGGATAGGTAAAAACTCATCGATAGAGACTTTGTTACAACAAACTTCACCAAATCAAGGTTCCATAATTTTAGCAGTGCAAATATTGCATGTTCCCATAAAAATGCTGTTGGCTAACATTCCTTGAGTAAGCATCTGTAAATTAATCTTGAATAGAAATTCAGGCACTATATTTTCACAGCTGGCTCAATTTGTGTAGTTATAAACAAAAGAGCACTGCGTTGTGAGCTAGAGAAAAATGCAAGAATTTCATTAAATCAAGGTTTTTAAGTGTACAATCCTGATTTTAAAGATATTTGCCACACAAGAATTTCGAAAACATGCTACTAATCTTTAAAGTGTAGCCTGTTGGTTATAGGTGCAACACATATTGGGGAGCCAGGTTTAAACTTCTGAATATTTCTTGCTTTCAAGGTCACAGTTTGGTTTGTACTACAGACTAGCAGAACTAGTACAGCCATTTTCTTATAAGGCCTCTGACAACACACTTTTTTAAAACAGTGAGCACAGTTTCATAGAATTCAGCTGAGCCCCACATCAGGACCAAGAGGTGATATGAGGCAGGCATGAGGCAAGCATGCTCACTCTGAACTGAGAATCTACTGCAACCCTGGGATTCGACACATGGCAAGCAACACCTGATGTGGGAAATTTAATCAGTCACCTATCGGATAGTTGACCTATTAAAATCATTTCACTTTTTCTTACTTTCTAACACTGTTTACTTCAGAGAATACATAACTAAGCCCGAGCTAACCTTGTCATGAGCACACTGTTAGTAACCCCTTGAAACTTCTTCCCATCCATTAAGTGAGCCTTACACGGTCATTCAAAAGTACTGTGCCATTATATAGTAGCTTTTCACAGGAACCTGTACAGGGCTCAAATTGATGCTGAAAGGAAAGAAGTTGAAGCAAACAACATGCGCCACAACCCCAACAAATAGATTATAGAAAAAAAAGCAGATAAACAAATCAGGAGTCTTTCTGTGTACTTAAGCACAAGTTATCTCCTGGAGGTGGTATGGTGTCAAAGACAAGGTGGGGAGAGGACCCAGTGGCATCAATTTGGTATGGACATCCTCTCCATGTATCGTGGTGCATTTCACAGCAGGCTCCTCGCCAAGGCTCCCTCTGACAACAGCTTCTTGTGCTTTGGGGGCAACCTCATTCCCAATGTATTAGAACTCAAGTGGCCTCATCATGTGCCATGGTGGCTTAAGTAGGGCAAAAGAATAGACTGGTGAGCTAGTTGGTACTGCACATATTGAGGTGCACAAGAGAGCACATAAAACAACAGACGGGGACAAAGACACAGCGCTACTAACAACTGAGTTTTTATTGGACATGGTTAACACATATATACCACGGTACAGCAGGAAGAAAAAGCAATTGTCACAGCACAGATTACTTTTCGGCATAATCATCCACGACAGGCCACTATCACGATAGGAATAATCATTCTTTTTTTGATAACGAAAGAGATGGGGAACTTAGAGCCAATGCTTCTAATAATTTCGAACGCCTCGATAATCTCTAGAGTCACTTGATCCGGGTTTCTGGATACTACTTGTTTTGTCAAACAAGCATTTATAGCTACAACGCAAGAAGTGTGTGGTGTAAGAGTTGGAGTCGGGCATGTAATAAGAAGTAGCTCGCCCATGCCATCGTCCAACTCATCCATGCTAAGGACGTTGTTGAAGGGAGGAGCTTGTTCTCATCCAGAACGAAGGGTACAGGATTTATTTACAATATCTACATGAAGGGTGGAGAATGTTACATTTCATCAGCCTAGCATGACTGAAAAACGAAGCAGAATGATGAGTCGAAAACGGCTGCTTAAATCCTCTTTTTCCTCTCTGCCGTCCAAGCTTCGTCCAGTCTGAGCGTTCAAAGTCATCGACACCAGACCAAATTTGACCCACCGTCAAAAGCAGGTTGCCTTTGAGGGCGAGGGTTCACTCTTTTGTATAATGGTTTCCAGCAAGTACAGACGTGAGCACAAGTAAGTAGAAATGAACAGGACAATGTTGTCCAGCATGTTCACCATGCACCAACTGGCCCAGCAAACTACTCTACTAAACTCTTCTGTACTCTTGTTTCACTGAACACACCGAGCAGAGAAGGACCTCGAAGACGAGGGTTGTCACGCTTGACTCATGTTGGCGTGTCTTCATTCCTGAGATGAACCCGCAGTTAGCTGCCGTGTCTATGAAACGACTGACGATTAGTGGGCGCCGTGAGAAAGCGTCGTAAAACACCCTTTTCCAGGAGTTCTCTTGCTCCAATTACACCATGAAGGCGACAGCGAACCAACTAACAATACTCGGTCTGCCAAATGTGGCTAGCCTTTTTGGTGCCGTGGGGCTGTCTGAAGGAGGCACATTGTTGTCTTCATGAAGCAATTCGTTGCAGCGGGCTGGGAGAGGTCTGATGGTCACTACCGCCGCAGGGCGATCATAACAGTGGCTAGATGACCAATCTTTACCAGATTGCTAAAATTGTTCGAATGTTCCCATAAGTGATCATTGAGGCATCTTCCCGTCTGTCCAATATATTCCTTCCTGCAGTCTAAAGGAATACGGTAGACCACTCCTACCATGCATGAAACCAACTGGAAAAGAAAATGTCGCCATTACCAGTTGGCAGAAATGACATACTATACAGATTGTAAAGATCCAGCACCTGGGTCTTCTGCTTCCCTTGCCTGTATACTGTTTCCATGTATCAGCAAATATGTCCCACATGTCTGCTAGCCACAGAGTTAGTATACTTGTTAGTTGCTTCGTACACTATGCCAACGCCGTTACACGCTTGCGATGTTCCTTCAATGCGAAGTATTCTCAGAGTCCAACTGCTATTCTTGATCTGGTTGTCATCGTCCCACAGCAGAGCCTTGATGCGTTCTGCCTCCACTCGAAGGAGAGCGCACTGGGGTGGCCAAGCTAAAGGCACGGATATAGTACGGCTTAATGTGGACACGACCCATGCATGGTGAAGTTGCACTGCATTGGTGGAAATTAGACGCTCTAGAGTCTAGTGTGGCTGACGCAGGAATAGAACATGTCCTATCGCATGCCTGAGCCACTGGAACAGGGTGCAATGTGCGCTAGCTTGGCTGAACAGCAGCATGCTGGCCTACATACAGTTCGGGTTCACTGAAGCGAGCGTGTGCACCTTAGACAAACAAAGAAGCGCTCGCTCTCCGTGCACTTGTGCGCTTGCGCTGTGGCAACAACTGATCGCCACACTGCTGCAAATCACGTCAGCAGCACAGGGTAAAATTTTAGTTATCTTAGTATCTGTGGCATGATGAATCTGACTTCACCGACCACTGCCTAGCACGCTGTAAATGTCGGACTCGTCAACCGATCAGACAACTACCGCCATCTGTCGAAAACGATAAGTAGCTGAAGCTCAGCATGGCCAAGCTAGAGGGGCCAGTGCTATGTGCGCAAAACTCATACCCAGAGAGGCAGGACTGCGGCCGTGATAAAGCCTTGCCCATTTCGCTCTGGCGGCATTACATTCCTGTCTGGCATGCCATCACAGCTACACCATGGCTCCTCCGTCGTGTTCTTTGTGATGAAAGCAGCATACGCTTCCTGCTTGTTTCTGGCACTGTCAGAAAGGGTTTTGTTCGCCTACTTCGACGCGTCCGATGTAGAGACATGTGAAATGTCTTGAAGATAATGCACTACCGGAAATGATCGCTCAAGAATATTGCCCCTGAATACAACTTGCCTTTGGTTTTCGTGTGCCACTGTGTCTTACAGTACTTATATTCACCCCGAGAAAGCATTTGCTAAGCAGATCTTGATGGGTAAGTGACTATGCTGTTGAAATGGAGCTTGTGCAGCTTTGTCAACTGCAGTTTACGCACCTTCTGCGTGTTGGCTGGTCCATGTCGCACTTGCCTGCCATGCCACTGTGCATGCTTGTGCTCTGAAAGCTGGGACAGGAAAGATGTGCTTGGCCTTCCTTTACTGCACAGCCAGAGCTTGTGTTCGAGCACGTATTTGAGCATCCAACGGCCATGCAACGCATCAGCATTCTTGCAACAGCTCAAATCGCGAGCGCAACAGGGAGAACACACGGCAAGAGACACCTGTCAACTCGTAAATGATGAGCGAGAATTGCGCCTCGCTGCTAGGCATAAGTGAGAGATCAACAGTTGCGTACAATTATTCAAGATTCGCCACATCCACATTGCTACCACTTTGCCGCCAGATGCACGTGTTGTCTGCATAGGCGTTGTTTAATATCTGCTAATAACAAAATTAGGCAATTACCAGAAATGCGACTTTGCCACGATTACATGGAGAGTATATGTTAGGCATATACATTAAATTCAGCCCAAGTGAAATCTCGTTGCAGCTGGCCTTTAAGAAACACAGACTACCGGTAGGTGCCATGACAATTGCCCCTTCCAACAACTGGTATGCTTCGCCGCCTATTGAGGCGAAGCTGACTTTCGGAAAGCGGCATTATGCAATGCACTGCGTTTTCCCAGCTTCGAAGCCACTGGCAAGGATTACAAAGGCGGAATCAACGCCATGGCTGGTAGTGGCGAATTTTTTCAATGAAAAACATGGCACGGGACATCAAGAAGCTTGGTAGCGAACGTTGGAGCAGCTAGGCCTAGCATTGCCGCAATGTCTGGTTTTATTGCTTGTGCGTTAGAAACTGTGAGAGCCATTGGAACAGAGGAAATGAAGTGGATACACCTTTGCCACATCCTTCAAAATATACTTTTCATTGCTAGTTCATACCCCACTGCTTGTTACAAACATTCACTTCATTGCTTTCCTTACTCTCTCTTTTTCATCGTTTTTCTGGAGTGGGGAAAGAAAATGTAAATCCTTTTCCTAAAACAACACTTTTATTTACGTGCACTGAACCACCCTTCTTTCAGTTTTTGCACTTTGTGTACATTATGCTCACACTTTTCAGCTTTTTTTTTTTTCTTTGATAATGTCATATAATAACTGTGGGAGTTCTAGTTCTCATACTACATTTCTAGATTTACATCTGTGTAGAGTAGTGTGGTTATAGATACACTGTCTTTTAATACACTACTTGCGTTTAGCTTGCATTGCTTTACTAGCTGACGGCTTCTTCCTCGTCAACTTAAACGCATTACATTGATGTTTCAGTGTTCAACCAGGTAGCTCAAGAAACAAAGGGCTGCTGCTACTGACTCACCCCTCAACTTGTCCCTGCAGGTGGATGCTGAAGATGGCATGCGAGCGGCTCGAGCAGCTGTTGAGCAGAGTGGCACCTGTGCTTCTGTTGCGGCAGCCTTGTGCTAAGCATCGCAGGGCCTCCTCCGGGCTCTCCACAACCTGGTGCACCAGGCCTTTCAGCTGCATTCATTACAAAAGAACATCGCTTTATGTCCACTGCAGGACAAAAGCTTCTCCCAACCCAATCACCTCCATCTTGAGTCAGCTGATGCCATCCTAAGACTGCAAATTTCCTAATCTCATTACACCACATCTGCTGTTCCTATGTTTCGCCTCCCTTGATAACGATTCTGTGACTAACAGACCAACAGTTACCAGTTCTATGCATTACATGGCCTGCCCCACTCCATTTCCATCACTGGACTGGCCCCCAATATAGCCACTTACACTATCAGTCCAGTTCTTAGCTTCTTTTCAATCCTTCAAGGAAATCACTTCTCAAGAAAATAGTACACTCCATGTCAACTTTAGCACTTTCTGTAACTTTCTTATTGGGATAAAAAATATCTCGTCAGATCACAAATAATTATAATTGTTTTGTCTGTCAATGTGAACAACTCACATGTATTATGATTATTCGTCCTTGTGTGCTGTGCATAAAATCTTTAGCTGCAAATAAGTACATTTAAAGTCAACGACCAATTTTTCGGACATACCTGATAATTCAGATGCCTTCATGGTGCTGCCATATAGAGCCAATAAGGCACCCAATAAGGTCTATTTATAAGAACGTCTGAAATTTCAGACGCTGACACTTTTTGCCTTCCGATTTTTCATACCTTTCGCCATGACCACAGGTCCAGAATGGCATTAATGGAAGCCAGCACTGCTTCCATGTTAATTATTTTGCAGCTTCGAACCACCCCTCTCGCCCACCAATACACTGGTAGCTGTAGTAGTAGTTTTGTGCTTTCATTCAGCCTAGTTGCTTCAACGTTCGGTATCTCACTTCCTGCTGTTCAGGGCCATGTTTTCCATTTAAGGGATCTGCCGCCGTCAGCAATGGCGCTGACTCCGTCTTTGTCATCCTAGCTGATGGCATCGAAAGAAAAGAGTGGTAAAGGTTTCAAGCATTGTATAATACAGCGGTGTTGTGTTGTCAAACATATGCAATGTATTGCGGTGAAGCATGCTAAGAGTGCAAAAGGTCCACTGTCACGGGACTTAAAATGTGTTCCGTAATTACACACAGGTGCACCCACCATCTCTTGTGACAGTACGAGCAGCAAAAAACTTAATAATTGTACTGGCAGGCCTTTGAAGCTAATTCGTACGTGACTGCAGCGATTTGAACCTCGAGGGCAGTTAAAGGCACGCATCAGTTCTTTTCAGACTGGCCGATTTTTGGGACGCTTTCACATTCCCTAGAGAGTCCGAAAAATTTAATGCCGACTGTGTAAGTAATGCAAGAAGAAGCCATGTTTTCTATCTTTGAATTACCTTGCATTTTCTACTTTGTAGTACAGTCGACTCCCATTAATTCAACCTTTGAGGGACATCTAAGATTTGGTTAAATTAACGGCAGCAAGATGAACGAATTCAAATGTTTTATAGCTCGAAATAGTCTGCAATATTTTATTATTATTTATTATTACTTCTCGTCTTGCTTTAAGTGTGACTTAACCAGAACGCTGCAAAGAGCGCCAACATATTTAAACGTAATCTTAAAAATAGACAAAGTAGACTGCTCAACATGGGGTCATGACATAACACAAAAGCAAGAACAAATGAAATCAGGGGTGCAAGGAGCGTTTTTAACTAAATGTTTCCATAAAACAGCATGCTAGTGAAGCAGTAGCACTGTCTAATGAATTTATTTTGTTTTCAAGCTTTTAGCAAAAGCTTTGCACCGGTGAAGGGGCACTGATTTGGGTTGAAATAACCCAAGCGACAAGTTTTCATGTTCGAACTATACTACCGTATTTTTGCGATTCTAAGCACACCCTGCTATTTCCACAAAAAAATGTGGAAAAAAGTTTGCATGCGAATCTAAGCACCCCCTTTTTTGCGAGAAAGAGCACGTAGCCAAGGCTGTCAAGCGTGCTTGTTCATCCTGCGGTCGAGCCAGAGCTATCAGAATCTCGAGGTGGTGCGGCATCAGTGATGTATCTCTGGCTTCTTGCGCATGGCCGCCTGGATCAGCGCGCGTGGAAGTGGTGGTTCCCCACAACCGCGCGCCGATCCAAGCAGCCGTGTCTTGCGTTGCTGCGTTCCAATGCTACGCGACAGATGGCAGCACAGGACGCCAAAAATGAAGCCACTCCCCAAAACTGGCCGGAAGTGACCCCGATAACTTTATCAGTGTGTTGTCACGTGGATCTGGTATCAGTGGCACTCGGCAAGTTTCGCAGGCATCACGGTCACGCATTGCTTTGAGAAACTACACAAGCACCGGTGTGCAACCCTTTTGAAGAAGTTTGCACCTTTTGGGGCATATCTTGTCCCATAACAATAATCTTTATTTGTTTTGCCCTCATTTCCTTTCTTTAACGCTGCGAGCCAGGTATTCCCCAATCTCGAACGGCTTGTGCATTATCAGCGTGACACAGTATTCTCAACAGGAAAGCAGCGAGCGCAAAGTTTTCAAGAAAGGAAATGCAAGCAAGGCAGATAATGATTATTGTTGTGGGGCAAGATAAGCGCCAAAGGATGCAAACTTTTTTAAAAGTGATGGTTGTCATCCGTCTTGCTCGCATTTCCTTTCTTTAGTGCTGTGAGCTTGGTAATAGTTTCCAAGTCACGAACGGCATGCGGGTTATCAGCGTGGCACAGCGTGCTCGACACGAAAGTAGCGAGCATAGCATCTTCAAGAAAGGAAACACAAGCAAGGCAGATTATTAGTGCTGTGGGACAAATATATGCTCCAAATAGTGCAACTGTTTTAAGAGTGAAAGACGTGTTTCAAAAGTGGGCTCGTGCAATACCGAGAGCTGACAGGCAACTCCGAGAGAATTCAGCCTAGTCTATTACACAGTGGGCTATGTGGCAAGGAAGCGGATTCTGTGCATCAGTTGTGAACGATGCAAGGCAGCTCGCCTCATCAACAAAAACAATGTGCCCCCAAATCTGCCGGCAAAAGCCTCTCTGCAGAAAAAAAAAAAAGGAACAGGCAGTGCATTCGACTCTTGGCTAAATGTGTTACATTGGAATCATGGCGGAATGTCAAGAAAGTTTTGTGTTCTGACAATTCCGCACTCAAAAGGAGGATCTGAACAACAGGATCTGACACAACCTGAATGAATGTGGAGCTCTGATGTACTTTCTCTCCTAAATCAGGTGTTCTTTTGTCATGTCGAACAATGTCATCATATCCAGTTTCTCGTTGGTGAGAACCACATCTCACTCTGATTCCCTCTCGACGCGAATGCTTTCACAGATATCAGAAAAGAAGAATAAGCTGCATGATTGGAGTATGCCATATGTTAGTGCACAAAATCAAGAAGAAAAAAATGCTTAATACTCAAAACTTGTGCGCAAAGTAGCACAAGAAAGATTCCTCAGGCATGAGCAGTGCTACACTGCACGCAGTCTGCTCCACTCTGATGGCAAGCCTTGTGTAAAGCACCCCATGCAGCACTGCCGCACTTTGGGGACAAGTTTCCATAGCCGCTTTTCCCATCTCCCAATTCTAACGAACTACCAGTGGTGACCCATGGCACAAGCCACGTGGCACATACAAGCACTACTACCATGTTCAACATTAGCATCATGCCACCAAGATTACACCACATTACAAATTACACTAAGGGATAGATTCCCAGTTTAAGACACAGAAATGACCCCCACATGACGCACATCTTCCCACTACTACACAGTAGTTATTTTCAGTTGTGAGTGGTTACATTTAGGTACTTCCATTTCAATCTGCAAAATTTGTACTGTCTTTCTACAGATGCCTAAGAAAGGCTTACAGCGGTATGTGTAAGATGGCATGCAGATACCATAGAGTGCCATCAGTGTTTTGGCAACCAACACCGCCAGTGGCAGGATCATCCTCTACGACATGTAAAGCAGACAACAATTCAGAGGAATAATGTAGAGTGCATGGCATTATTAGGGTATCCTGCTGCTGTTTTAAAATGTTCTAACTCAACAAACAAAAGGTTGACACTTGCTCAATTGACTGCATGTTTACCTGAACAAGTCATATATAGGGGACGCCGAATTTAGCATTAATGAGAAGATTAAAACCACAAACAATTGTACCCTGCCATACCAGGAACTGTTTACAAAGAGCACAATTATATTTGTTTATTGCTTCTAGTGCATTCATTTCTGCCCCAACAACTTTCATACATGCTGTAACATGTTTGTCAGAAAGGGTGAATGAAGAAAGCTGTAAAATTGATTGTTTCTGTGATTTGTTATAGCAATGGGATCATGTTTATGCTGCCTACTGTCAAAAGTATGTCACATTTGTACAAGAGTACAAAAATACCACTGCAGACAGAAAGACAATAAATACTTTTCTAAATAAACCAGCTAGCTGTGGTTCATTCGATAAACGCTACTCCTGCATACCTTGATAGAGAAACATGCAGTAGAAAAAGACATGAGGAATGTAAAGAAATAGAGAACAGAGGAAAGAAACTGCAGGGAAACCAGAGAGGCTCACATGAAATGCAATGCTGTATGAAATCAAAAGCGTAATGCCAGCAGTAACTGCACTACTGCTTGCAGAAGCTCAATGGTTGGAAAAACTTGTAAAGTAAAAATACTACCATTTTCTTCCCTTCAAAGGGCAATGCAAAGGCACAGCTGAGAAAATGCATGACCATACCATTACCAATCAGTAATGGTAATCCAAATGTTTTACCACATGAGTGTACTTAGAAAAGTAAAGTATGTGCCAAACATTCAAAACAAAGAAATAAAAGGTGTCTTGGCCCACCACAATGACTTTTCCCACTTCACGAATAGGGATGGCTTCTCTGTCCTTTGGTGTTGCCAGCAGGTCAAAGACGCTCTCATTGTAGATTTCGAGGAAGGAAACCTTTGCAGTCCAGCAACCTTCCTGCTGTCTTGTAAGACAGGCAAACAAGTCTCGCAGAGCCCGTGGGATGATGCCCTCATTGGCTGGTGGCACTTGGCTATGATCGTAATCAGTGCCCATGGTGTACGTCTTTCCAGAGCCTGTCTGGCCATACATCAGGACACAACAGTTGTACCCTGCAAGCCAAGGAAAGACATTATCGAGCTATTAATATTAGGTTTAGTGATTTCTTAATTTTTCAATTTATAACTAAATATGTTTTTTCTTACTCTGCATCCTGTTTTTTCGTCATATTAGGTTTGTATAGATAAAACAATCATCAAGGGCAAAAAAAAAAATATAGTTAGCTGGTAATTGCCCTTGGGATTGGCATAACACCTGCCAGCTCTAGAAGAGAGGTGTATACAAAAAGTATAGCGAGTGAAGGAGAAAATTGAAAAAAAAAGGTGGGAGGGAGGAGAAAAACACAAGAATGAAACATGCAGGTGCGTCACGCTCATTGACAACAATGTCTGGCAAATGAAAAAAAAAAAGGGAAACAGCAGGTGCAGTCAACACTGCATGCATTATGGAAGACAAATGATTTACTAATGCTCAGATAACTTGTACCACTAATTCATTACCACAAATCTGAAAATTTTACAGCAACAGCAGTTAAAAGCTTGAAACTGGGTTTGCTTTGTTCGTGCCTACTGTGTGGACTTGTGCAAGTGCTGCACTTATTGTTTTTCCCCAATTTCGACGAGGTGCGGCCCTTGCATGGGACCAAACCTTTTGGTCAAAATGGTGACAAAGTAGCCTCGATTTGTGCACACTCCAGATCCCTGGATGTTCCATTGCATCAAAGGTTAATGCGCAGTTCTCGCCATCTAGTAGAGCCATGTGGAAGTGCACAGTGCACGAAAATTCGCTGATGCGCACACATGGCATCGGGGCTTTAAAAGCGATTGCTTCTGCACCAGAATTTTTTTTTCTCGAAATTTTGGGCTGCCAAATTGGGGATACGTTTCTTACACAGGCCTATATGGTGCTTTCTGTTATGGTGACAATGGTGGGAACGACGATGGCATCACTGTCAAGCCTTCGTCATTATGTTACCATCAAGCCAGCTCCCCACGGGGCAAAAGAAAAGTTTGCCCACGACTGCCAATGCACTGCCTACACTGCAGACACACCAAGCGCCTCCTAAATGGCTTGCACAGCATGGTATATTGGCCCACCAGTGAGTAAATCTCTGCCCTATGTAATAAAACAATAAATGACAACCGAATAACCTCCTACATATATAGCTGATAGAATAGTACATGACACTCTATGATTTCATTCTATAAGTCTAAGAGCTACGATGTTGCAACGCATCATGCATTAAATAATACAAACATTGGGAAAATGCAACAATTAAAGCCAAATAGGCCCTTGGATTATTTAAAACAAGATTCCCCACAACTGGGATTTAACTAATGTCTTCGCAGCAATGTGTAACAATGTGTACTTCAGAGTTGGACACCCTAACCACTGTGCTTTCATGCAATGTTAAGGCCGAGTAATTTGTGCAAGGTATTGAACTCCACACAGACTCCATGTCTGGTGGCACATGTGTGCACATTTCAGAGGCCATAAGAGCAAATTTAGTAGATGTGAGGATGGCATAGAGTGCATAACGCAAATAAGTTCTCGGGAAGACGGCATTGTTTGCTGCTGTCATAGTAAATGAGTTCAGCACTGAAGGAATCCCCAAAGTCTGCTGACTTTTTTGTTCATCTGTCACATCTTCAATGCTATGTAAGAGCTCTCATTCCGAACAGGGCATTCAGGTAACGCAAAGTTCCTTGTTTTCTTAAGCAATGTAATGCAGACATGATGGGGCTATTGGAGCCTATGGTGGCTTAAAGATGCCCCCATTTATAGAATACTAGAAAACTACAGTATGGTTTTCATAGAAAGCTTCTCTTTTATATTCTATGCACTCATGAGTATATGTACTAATAACAAATGCCCAACAGCACACTTCTTTCACAGCATGTTTACTAGTTAATAGAGTTTGTACCTGACTTTATTCAGCATAATGCAGATGCTGGTATAAAAACTAGTAGTGTGTATATAAACCCTGCATTTATTCAATTATGGTTCTCTATTGTATGATATTTTAGTTTATTACAAATAAATCAACTATGATAATTTGCAGACAATTATGTTATTATGAGGAGTTTGGATTATTGCAAGCTGGCTGCCCTCACACAGTGTGATTCCAGCAAGGCACTGTATCCAGCAGCAACAAAGTAAGGCATGTATGCGACATGTTCGCTTGCGTGCTTTTTGTATTTCCTTTAATACTGCTATTTCAATTTATGCTTTACTACATGCATGAATGTAAATACATGTATATATTTTTTAGCTATTTTCATATGAATACAAGCACAGGAACTGTACTTGGCCACAGTATGCAGGGCTAAACATGTTCTTTTGATACAACACCCAAGTTTCTAAAGCACATAATGACCCACTGATATGACAATGTCGAGTACCAAATAAAGAAAGGAGGCTACAAAACATGACATTCATGGCATCAAATGACCTACCAGTGGTGACCTTGCCAATCAAGTCCGCAACACAGCGAGTATAAAGTTCCTCCTGTGTAGTGTCTGCATCGAATGTGTAGTCAAAGCTGAAACCATATTCACTGGCCACGATGAGTTGTGCATTTTCGGGCACCACCTCAATGGGGCTCCTCGAGTCATGGCTCTGTTCTTCTGGGAACGGTGGTCGCACCCTGACAGCAACTTTGACTGTCTCATCCACCATTCCTTCCGTTGCTGTAAAAAGTGGGTAGGAATTTTTCTGGTGCGACAGGAATTGCTCTGGTGCGACACCTATATCAGGCTTATACGAAAATGCAGATGTGATTTACAGTAGTAATAAATAAAATTTTAAAAATTAAATATGCAAATCCTTCACAAGGCTTTTCACAAATTAAATAAACATGCAAATCCTTCATAAAGTTTTTTTACCTATGGCATCACAGAGGAAGAGATTTTTGGTAACACATTATTTGTGGCTGCAGACATAACACACATTTAATTAGGTACCTCGTCAATTATGAGGGACCTAACTAGCAAGAACACAAATTAACATTTTGATTAACAATTACATTAAAGGGCATATTGTAACTGTAAAATTGAAATTAGCAAGCACGCCAAATGAAATCATCTGGTAGAAATCCTGGGATTAGATGCCAGAATGAAGCTTTCATCACAAATGCACAACAGAGTACATGTACAATGCTCAGACTGCATGGCAGCTGGCCTTTGTTGTGCCACTGGTGAAGGCTGAATGATTGCTGATGGGACTAAATGCAGTCACAACGCATCACAAACCAGGGCATCTACCAAGTTGACATTTCCAAATTCCCCAAGTTTTGCAGATTTTCCCCGAGTGCCTGTACAATATTCACTAAGTGACACAGAACTTTGTTTTATGTCAAGGCAAGCTGACACCATGTCGCCCGACGCTGTCACTCTCCATTAAGCATGTTAAAAAATTTTTAAAAATGACTTAATCCAGTTGGAATAGTAAGGATTAGTGTTTATTTTATTCAAAAAGAAAATAAACAGGAGGGGTAAGCAAAATGCACAGCGAATAAAATCTCTACAAAAAAAATACAAATAAAGATAAGAATACGAATAAATTCAAATACGAATAAAAAGAGATGCATACCGGAGCAAATATCTTCGAATATGAGCTGTTTATATCCCTTGATAGCAAGCTCATTGGTATGAGGCCCGAGCTTTGCCACAGTTAAGTGAGATTCTCTCTCAGTAGCCGGAAAGTCAACCTCAATTCTCCTGAAATACTCTCAGCCCGCACACAACGCCTCAGCGTTGCATTTCACTGCTTTAAAGAGTTAATTTTGGTTTGGATGAGCGACACCTGCATCTCTGCTTCCGCCAACACTTTGCTTTTTGACCTCAAGCTCCTTCAAAGAAGCGGCGGCACAGTTCCATTCATTCCTCATTGTGTCGTTCCTCTCTCTTTTTAGTCCTCCTTCAGCTGTGCGTTCTACCCCACGGGCCATTTGAAGCATCCTCTTGGTCAGTTGTACAGTCAACATCCAATTTTTCAGACTACCTAGGGGCCACGAAAACATTCGAAAAATCAGGCAGTGTGAAAAAACGAATGCACGTCTTTTACTGACCTTAAGGGCTCAAATAACAACAGGCACGTCCAATAAAGTTCTGAAGACCTGCCAGTACACTTATTAGGCATATCGGTGCTCGTACTGTGACAGGAGACGGCGAGTGCACGCGTGTATAATTAAGGAATACATACTGTGTCCCGTGACAATTGCCCCCTTTTCCCGCTTGTTAAGCTTCACCGCGTTACATTTCTGTACTAAGCCGAAGCTGACTTTTGGAAATTGGTATTTTAGAACGGGCCGTGTTTTCCGAGCTTCGAAGCCAATCATGAAGATGAGTCGGTGCCATTTCTGACAGCAGTGAATTCTTTAAATGAAAAACACGGCACAGAATGGCAAGAATCTTAATAGCAAACGTCGAACCAGCTTGGCCTAGACTTGCCACGGTGGTGGCTACGGCTGCCAGCGGATCTGTGTGAGAGCGCCAGTCTGGAAAATCTGACGGCGAAGGGTTCTGGCATCCAAAATTTTAGACGTTCTTATACATTGACTCTATGGGGCATGTGGTGGTGCCACGAAGCCGCCCGAATTATCAGGCATGTCCCAAAAATCGGCCATCCAGATAATCGGTCGGTGACTGCACACTGATTACAACGAAGGCACCAAATAAAACAGCAGATGAAGGAAGGCGACACGGGACAACCACGTACACTAGCAACTTCTCCAGCCAACGACACAGCATCAAAGACAATTCGTTACGATTCTTCTCTATTACTTGAGCCAAAATTAGTACGACTTTCGTTCACTTTCAATAAAGCTACAGGTAATTTTCCCTGATAGAAGCACAAATTCCCTGAGTTTTTCCTCAGTATTTCCAGACTATTCAGAGTCCCTGAGTATTTCCGGTTTTCCCGGTTCGTGGACACCCTGACAAAAGCACACACTTTCATTTTACTAAAAAAAATATGCATAAGATCGGTGTCCCCAGCACCCACCGGTGGTGCAAAAAGTTCTGGCAACCACGTACACGCTCAGAGTATCGCGTTTTGACCACTAAGCACTGTACATGCATATGCCACTGTGACACGGTATGAGCACAGGCTCTTGCAGCTCAGTACGCCTTCATGTCGGTTCGATATACCTATTATAGTGCCAGCACTAATAGGCCTACTTAAATACTAGGGTCTATTGGCCTAATCCTGTTAGGTTCTGAAAGTACTAATACACAGTGTCAAAAGAATAGGCTATTAGTTTTTGTACTATAATTGTTATGAAAAGGCAGAGAGCAATCTTCAAAGGCTCACTACATTTGCAAGGAGTAACGTTATGGAGCACTAGATCAACTTAAACCAAGTTATAAGGGTCCAATTAAGAAATTGCAGAATCCAGGTTGTCCTGAAGCTGTCCTCCCCTAGCGAAAATTCGAATAGAAAATCTAGTAACCAATAAGGTTATTAACAATTAATAGCCTAATAGCCTAAAACAAGGGTCTCAAACATGCAGCCTGCAGAGCCCTGCTGAGTGCAGGGCCTGAAATTAACCCTTGAAAAACAGCAATGGTTCTCCCAGAAAACAGCCCATATGAGCGACGACACAATGACAGCGAGTTTTGCTGCTTTTCAGCTCAAAGCTATACCTTCCAAACTGTTCATGGAGGGTGTCTTCATAAGAAGTACCAACTAGAAGTATGATATGATGTTTGTGGTAGCATGAAGATAACTTTTGAAATGATCAACCTTTCGCCAATACTGTCGCTGAATGTGTTCAACAACTTGTGGCACGAGTTTGCCACATTTTCAATTGCTGTGGACAACAGCATCGACATTATCGACAACGCTCAGTGTGACAATTTCATCAAAGGCATTGCTGATTGTCGTAATGTTACAAAGAAGCTGTTTGACCTGGTGTTCATAAAAGGAACAACCACTGATGCAGACATTTTCTCGTGCTTGAAGAATGGGTCAAATGGGAATAATTGTCGTGGGAGAAGCTTGTTTTCCTTGCAACTGACATTGCCCCATCAATAGAATGTGAGAACAGGCTTATCGGGCACCTGCAGGCAAAGCTGGGAGCAGTCAGAGTAAATGCTGTTGCAATCCATTGCATCCTTCACCAATGCAAACTACAAATGCACCAGTGCAAATCACTATAAATGAAGTACGTCATGAACACTGTGTTTAGCTCAGTGAACTTTATTCGGTTAAAGCACTCAAGTATTATCAGTTTGCGACTTTTTTAGAGACAGATGAAACTGGACATAATGGTATTGCATACCATGGTGTGATGGCCTTGTCAAACAAAAGGACTTAATTTTTTTTTTTTTAGTTGATGAATGGGATTGTCTGAAATTAGTGCCCTTGCATTTCTGTCCAACATTAATGGGCACCTGAATGGCTTTATAATGGTAAGCTTCACAGGAGGAACAAAGTCATCACTTCAATGTTTCCTGACATCCTTGCATTCAAGGCAAAACTGCAACTTTGGGAGTGTCAAGTAAGGCAGAGAGCGCTCGACCATTTTCATTGCCTGAAAATTTAGATCAGGGTAGTTGGGACGCATTTTGTACTCTGCTCAACAATCTCCAAAAAGAACTTGACCTATTCCTGAACATGGCTGGCCTCTCTAGGGAGTTCAAGCTTTTCTCGCTACTATTCTCAGTTCAAGTAGAAGGGGCAGTTTTCAAGCTAGCTGAGCTTGAACTGATTGAGGTGTGGGCCAGCACAACAGTCAATCAGAAGTTTGAAAACATCTCTAACACAATTTCAAACATGAACCTGTATACAGAATACTGTATACAGAAAGCTGTGATAATATCCATCAAGTTTGGGATCACGTATTTGTGTGAGCAGCTATTTTCTTCAATGAATCTGCACAAATTGTTGCTGCGCTCACGAACTGACGCAAATCTCTGGTTTGTCATAAGGATCGTGTCAGCACAGGATTTAGCGGAGGGCCTTGGTCAAATTGAGGAGTTCCCAGGCATCAAGCCAGCATCTATGGAGGCAGCAGAGTTTCGATCAGTAGGAATAAAATGTCCACCTTTTCTTTTTTTTGTATGGGGCTTTCTGTTGTTTCTGGGCTTGCTGTACTGTGGCTACATTTGCAAAATCAACAGCATGCCTATGGGAACTTTCTATGTTACTTATGGGAAGATCAAATGCAAATGTGGATGAAAATTTTAGTATCATGTTGCCAGGCATCATTGGGGAACAAAAAAGCTTGGATTGATGGGTCGCGAGAGGTAAAATGAAAAAGGCAGAATGGGTGAACACTGATGCAAACAAGCAGTTATTCCCTATGTGCATAAAATGGGCCATTAGCGTAAGCACGTTGGCCACCAGTACAACATAGATGTGTTATTTTCTACAGAAAAAAAGGTATCTAGCATTTTCCACGAGTCAAGGGTGTTGGTATGCACTAATTAAATACGGCTATACGATTCCACTTACAGAGGGCAATTAGGGTGACGCAAAAGCGCAAACATCCTAAAAGCACCAGGCGCCATTTAAACAAATTAAATTAAGTGCTATGGTATTACATGCCACAACCATGATATGATTAATGCAAATTAATTTTGACAATCCGGGGCTTTTTAACGTGCACCTAATGCACAGTACACAAGCATTCTTGAATCCCCTCCCCATCAGAATGCAGCCGCGGCGGCCAGGATTGAACCCCAGACTTCAGGCTCAGTAGCGCAATGCCACAGCAACTGGACTGCCGTGGCGGGTAGCTTCGTTTAAAGTGCATGTGATCGGTAAGCGCATCTTGCGACGCATTGCAGATCTTGTGACTATTAACCTGTGTTTGATAAAAAGATAATCTTAAGAGAAGGATATAACTCACAAGGGAACTTATGGAATCTTATCACATAAGGCAGGGCAAGACGTGCATGTCCCAGCCAAGTTATTACATTGCAGTAAGTTTGCCTACCTTCACACCTAACAAGGGCTATTTTTAGGTTTCTGCAGTTGATCGTAATGCTTTGCTACACCTTCAGCAGTATTTTTGCAATAGTGAGAGTTTGTTCCGCGTGCATTTCTATTCTTCTTCGTTACATACATTATGATAAATATACAGCGCTCTCCCAAGCATGTATGATTGCTGGTTGTCACCATCCGCCCAGGTTCACAGACGAGGGGGGGGGGGGGGGGGCGAGGCACCCTCTATCAGAGTGACGGCCCGCAGTGGCCGGCCTTAAGTGGCGCTGGACACCGGCCCAATGGGTGCTGAACAACTAGCGAAGCTTGTTGCCTCCGAGGTGGGCGGTGCTCTGTTGACAGCGACTGGTGTTGTCGTTGGTCCCCCTGCGGGCTGGACTTCCAAAGTGGCGGCCAAGGGTGCAAACAGGGTCCCGAGGCGAAGCCTAACATGGTCAGAGTGCCAGTGCCATGTGGTCCCTTCTGGCATGCGGACGAGCAGCGATGAGGCGCTGGCAGGAGATATCACCTGTCCAGTGGACCAGGGTGGACCAAGTCAGAAGTTCCTGATGAAGACCAGAGCTCCTGACTCAGGCAACGGCATGGGACAGCAGTCTCACTCAGCAGTCAGCTTCTGCTTCAGCTGCTTCAAGAGTGCTGTGGATCGGAAGTCTGGATGCGAGACATCCAAGGGTGTCTTGACCAACCGGCCCAGCAGGAGCTCACAGGGGGCACGACCAGTGACATCATGGGGCGTGGTTTGGTACTGGAGCAGTACCCAGGCAATCTGCATCCGGAAATCCCCAGCCAGGCTCTCCTTGAGCTTGTCCTTGATGGTCTATACTACCGCTCGGCTGCACCGTTTGAAACTGGGTGGTACAACGGAACCATCATCTGGCACATTCCATTCTTCAGGGCAGACCTCCCCTGCCCCTTGTCCATGAACACGGGCGGATCGCGAAATTGGCAACGAGTATAGCCCACGGATTGTCCCATGCCTTCGTAAGTGGCGAAACACCGTCCCCCGTTCCTGCCGCCATGCCGCTGTACAGGAGGCTCAAGCCATTCGAGGGAGATAAGTCCGCCTGACCAGTCTACGAGGAGCAAAGTCCATGTGTTCTTCTGGGCAAACGACACATCCGAGGCAAAACGGCAGGACATTTTCCTGGCCATATGCAGGACCCGCATTTTAAGGCAAAAGCCTTTCTAGGCTCATGGTGAAGTTTGTGTCAGCAGACATGACCGCCAAAGTGTCCACCGAAGTGTTATCACGCCATATGAAGACAGATTAAAGAATGAAAAATGATTGATAGTGACAGTTAGTGAATGATAACATTATAATAGAGATTGGTAGATGTTAATAATGACTAGTAATTACTAATAATTACGTGTAATTACTACTAATGACTCCGAAATGACCAATATGTCTAATGATGGCTTGTAATGAGCACAATTGATTACCAATGATTAAAAATGCATAGTAGTCAGAAGTAATGACTAATAATTACTGAAATGACTAGTAATGACTGTGATATGACCAATATGTCTAACAACCACTTGTAACGACTACAATTCCTTATAAACAACTAAAGATGCTTAGTAATGACCAGTAATGACTAATGACTGAAATGACTATGATATGACCAACATGCCTAACGATGGCTTGTAATGACCCCAATTGATTACAAATGACTAAAAATGCTTATTAGTCAGCAGCCATGACTGAAAGAAAGAAGGGAAAGAGGCAAATGATAAGAGGAGTAAGAGTAGGCTTTCGCCATTCACCTCTTAAGAGATATCTTAAGAGACCCTGTAATTTTCAGTCTCCTACCCGACCTCCTCAAGCCGGCCACACCGCATGTTAAGAAGCTGTGTGAGTTGCTCAACACACTGCGCTCGCATTTCAGCCCAGCACCGCCCACACTAAATGGAGCGGTTCCGCTTCAACAACCGGAGCCGCTGGAAAGGAGACCCTCAGGCAGTTCGTCGCTGCGCTATGAAGGTTAGCGAGTGCCTGCACCTCTGGGGACCAGCTGGACTCGCTGCTCCGGGACCGCTTAGTCTGAGGCATAAACAACCCTGCCATGCAATGCGACTCCTGGAGCTTCGCAAACCCTCGCTGGACGACACCATGAAGGCAGCGCTGGCGATGGACGATGCAGCCAAGGATGCCGGCGATATTGAACGTGTGGCCGGCTCACCGTCGGCAGAAACGGCAGTCAGAAAGATGGCAACAAAGGGCAATACCTGTAGTTGCTGTGGTGATGACCACTCCCCCTCACAATGCCGGTTCATCATCATCATCAGCCTATTTTAAGTCCACTGCAGGACAAGGCCTCTCCCTTACGATTTCCAATTACATGTCCTGTGCATATTCTAACTTGTGCCAACGAATTTTTTAATTTCATTACCCCACCTAGTCTTCTGCAGTCCTCAACTATGTTTCCTGTCTCTTGGCACCCATTCTGCAACCCTAATGGTCCACCGCTTATGTAACCTATGCTTTACACGACCTGCAAAGCTCCATTTCTTTCTCTTAATATCAATTAGAATATCGACTATCCCTGTTTGCTTTCTGATCCACGCCGCTCTCTCCGCATCTCTTAACATTATGCCTATCATTCTTAATTCCACTGCTCTCCAAGTCTCCAAGTTTCTGCCCCATATGTTAGCACCGGTAGAATGCACTGATTGTACAACTTTCTTTTTAGTGATAATAGTAAGCTTCCAGTCAGGATCTGATAATGCCGCCGTATGTGCTCCTACCCATTCTTTTAGGTAGGGTAAAGTGCAGTGATAATAGGTTAGCGAGGTCTAGGATTCGCCTCAATTTGAAGAAAGAAAGAATAAAAGCAGCCGAATTCAGGCTGGTAATGGTAATGGTAACAGAGGTAATGAATGAAACCATAAATGTGCTGACTTCAGAAGTAGCAATTGAAGTGGGAGGTAAGGCACCAAGGCAACCACTAGGTAAGCTCTACCAAGCAACAAAGGACCTAATAAAGAAACGACAAAGAATGAAAATGTCCGACTCAAGAGATAAGATAGAATTCACGGAATTGTAAAAGCTCAACAAGGAGAAAACAAAGGATATTCAAAATTATAACATAAGACAGAATGAGGAAGCAGTAAAAAATGGACGTAGCATGAAATCAGTGAGAAGAAAACTTGGCATAGGACAAGCCAAGACGTATGCACTGAAAGATAAGCAGGATAATATCAGCAATTTCGAAGACATGCCAAAAGTAGCGGAAGAATTCTGTACTGACCTGTACAATACCCAGAGCAGACAGAATGCCTCCATTGGAAGTAGTAATAAGTACATTACAGAGGCTCCTTCTATAACTTGCAATGAAGTTACAAGGGCCTTAGAAGAGATGACACAAGGAAAAGTGGCAGGAGAAGATGGAATAACAGTCAATTTAATCAAAGATGGAGGAGACAATTTGCTTGGAAAAGTGGCGGCTCTCTATACGAAGTGTCTCACGGCTTCAAGGGCCCCAGAGAACTGGAGGATTGCCAACATTATACTAGTCCACAACAAAACAGACGTTATAGAATTGAAAAATTATAGGCCCATCAGCTTATTTCCAGTATTGTATACAATATTCATCAAGATAAATTCCAATAGAATAAGGGCAACACTTGACTTCAATCAACCAAAAGAACAGGCTGGCTCAGGAAGGGATGCTGTACAATGTATCACATCTACATAAGCAATCGGGGAATAGAGAAATCTGCAGAGTACAATAGGACTCTCTATATGGCTTTCATCGATTACGAAAAAGCATTTGGTTCAGTAGAGATGCCAGCAGTTATAAAGGTATTACATAATCAAGGAGTACAGGAGACTTACATAAATATCTTGGAAAATGTCTACAGATTCCACAGCTATCTTAATTCTCCACAAGAAAAGTAGGAAGATACCTATAAAGAAAGGGGTCAGACAAGGAGACACAATCTCTACAATGCTATTCACTGCATGCTTGGAAGAAGTATTCAGTATTCAAGCTATTAAATTGGGACGGCTCAGGAGTAAGGATGAACCGCGAATATCTCGGCAACCTTCGTTTTGCAGATGACACTGTCCTGTTCAACAACACTGCGGACGCTTTACAACAAATGATTGAGGACCTTAACAGAGAGAGTAGAGTGGGGTTGTAGATTAATATGCAAAAAAAAAAGATAATGATCAATAGCGTGGCAAGGGAATAAGAGTTAAGGATCGCCAGTCAACCTCTAGAGTCTGCGAAGGAATACGTAGGTCAATTACTCAGAGGGGACCCTGATCATGAGAAGGAAATTTACAGAAGTACCGGTTCTCCCAAGCACAATGCTTCATGTGCGGGGAAACAGGGCACATTGTAAGATTATGCAGAGGAGGCGTCACATGCTCGTCGCACTGGTTCATTGTTAAGAGTTTTCCTGGCAGAATAAAAATACTTTTAGTTGGGAGCGAAGTGCTTGTTCTGTTTTATTTACATGTTCTATGCTGTGGTCGCTGTCATCGCACTTCAGAAAATTTCAGTAGCACGAATCGCTACCTTCTTTGCCACTAAAACGAGCCAACAACGTACAGCATGCAGCTCATATCAACTCCTGCGCTCTCCAAAACTTTACTGCTTCGTAATAACTGTTGTAGCATGCAGTCGCATGGTATTACAAATACAACGTAACTTCTCGACAGGACCTTTCCGGAAGGCTGCTCATTAAAAGATGACAGCTAATCAGCTTAGCAAAGTCACAAAACTTACTTTTCGGTGCTTTTACAATTGCTTTTCCTGCGTTCTGAAGTGACTGTGAATATACGTCCGCCTCAGCCATTTTCAAAGTAAACGCCGCCTTTCGGTCCAGCGAATCAGAGGCGAGAGTCTACACAACGGGCACGATAGAAGAAACCACGACCTACTGAACTCTAGACCTGCGCAGATCTCCCTCCTCCAACACGCCTGGTCTAGTTCGCCCTTTTTGCCGCTAGGGAAAGAACGTACGAGTAGAGTGGCGCTAGTTACAACCTGTTTGCTGTTGTCTGCTTTTGCGATTTGTTCAGCGCTTGTCTTGCCACTTCGGCAGGCACAAAGCGCTTGTATTGGCATTAAATGAATAAATTCACAAATATACAAAAGAAAACACATTTGCGAATGCTTTGCGTTTGAAGAGTGAAACTGGATGAGGAGGAGCAGTGCAAGAAATGTAAACGACGAGCATAGGTGGCAGCTGCAATGCTCGATGGCATAAATTTCCCTTTCCTAGCCTCCGCAAGAGACTAGAAAAATTGTTTAAAACGATTCATAGGATAATCTAGCTTTTTTTTAGTTGATAATAGAGAGCCTAATGTCATAGATGACATTAGGATTTATGTGCGCCGTAGTGAAAGGCAGATGATCTGGTAAAAGTATAGTAAAAGTATTCACGAGTAAGTCCTCCGCATATCTTGTTTTTAATATCGTTGGATGTTTCGCTCAGTAGAAAGCTTGCAAAAAATTAAGCGATCCCAGTGCTTTAAGACGTGCTGCAATGCAGGCCTTAAATCGTGTCACGGAACTCTTTTCAAAGTGTAAAGCTATCTTTTCTACGTGGTACGGCGGCAGCATAACGGTGGTGCTTAAGATACGTACGCAGTGAAGCTGTGTGCGTAATTCTATTTCTGAACTCACAACGCATTCACGGAGAACTTTTAAGAGTTAAAATGAGTGGTAATCGTTCTGTCATCGAACATTACGGTGGTTTCAAGTTTCTAAAGAGCGCCGAAGCGAATTTTACAACGTGCACAATGAAACTGTTGTGTACGTTGCGAACTCTATACACAAGGCGATTTATAATAATCTGCTTGAAAAAGGCAATAGGAGCGGCTATTAACGATATTTTAGAGAGCAGCGGACTACACGCTCCGACATTCTTTTAGGTTCGGGCAGTCAACTCTACCCAGCGGTCGATTTAGGCACCACTGGCCTCCTTGAAGCCCTTGGGTTCAGAGGGAGCAGTGATAAAGCAAACATGTCCGCAATAGACATTAGTAAGAGGCGACTGGAGGATTGGTGGAAGAAAAGTAGGGAAACGACAAAAGACGGAGACGTACAAAAGCACAGTTCGCAATAGGGGATCAGAAAATTTGGGCGTGGTAGTTCATAGTGTTTTTTTTGTCTTTTTTCATTGTTTCACCTAGGTAGGATATTAGGCAGTATAGTAGCAAGAGCTTGATGGCGCAACCCACCGCCCCGTTCCAAAGGGGACGCTCATAACATCCATCCATCCATCCATCCATCCATACGTCACGGAGGAAAAGCTGGGCCCAACTGGCGCGGTCGCGCGCGGCCGCATATTGCGCGGCCGCGCAATATGCAACGCATTCTTGGCTTAACCAAGCTAAGCCTGGCCATTTTTTTTCTTCGAATACAACTTCGTCATTGCCTTGGAAAGATTCGGCTGTTATATTTCGGATATAATTTATTGCCGATTCTCCTTCCAGTCTGTTTTCATCTTCGTCTAGGATATGTTGTTGTATTGTTATTGACTTCCTGCCTAATAATTTTATGTGGTTCCAAAATATTGTAGGTGTGGCATCCTTTTTCTCATGTATTACTGACAACCAACGTTCACTTTCACCTTTTAATTTTGCTTGCACCAGTATTTGAACCATAGACGTTTTCTCCCGGTATATTCCCATTTGCTGATTACTTCATCCTGTGGCAACTGCGCCTTCTTTGCCTGCCTGTGCTCTCGAGATGCTTTCTGTCGTTCTGCGATCGCTTCTCGTATCGCCCAGTTCCACCAGCTTTTCGGTTTCTTTGTTCCTTTCCAACGAACATGTTGTTTCTCTTTCCGTATTTCTGTCGTTATTACACTTAGAAGCTGACCATATTCCCGTTCTTTACTTGGCCATTTGCCAATTTCTTCCTCGACTCTAGTGACTATATTTGCTATTTGTTCAGCCTTCAAGTTTGGACTGGCCATATTGCGCTCCTTGCTCTCTTTCCCAACTACATGTCCCATTTTAAAATGATGCATTTATGGTCACTCCCTATATGCTGCTATACCCTTCCTCATCAATGACCATTTCTCTCAACTTATCATGAATTCCTTCTGTCATCAGACAGGAATCAATGGTCGATTGCCGGTTTCCCACTTCCCACGTGATCTGCCCTTCCCACTTAAGCCCCGTATTCACGATAACAAGGTTATGTTGCTCACAAAGATATAGCATTGACTTCCCATTGTTGTCGGTATAGCCATCTAAATCCTGTATGTGGGCATTCATGTCACCTAATAGGACAATTTCAGCGCCATTGCCGAAACCCTCAATATCAGCGCTTATGTATTTCACTAACTCTTTATTCTTTTCTGCGCAATTATTTCCTGTCCACAAATACGTAACGCCCAGCCAAGTTTTTTTCCCACTCATTGTACCTGATAACCAGAGATGCTCTTGACATTTTGAATTTACTCTTTTCCATTTGGCTCCCTGATGGATGAGCATTCCGACTCCCCCTCCCTTTCTATGCGACTTAGTTCTGTTGCACCCTTCCCAAACATAATTCTCAATAACGGGCGGCTCTTCTGAGTCTCCAAGGTGCGTTTCTGTAACCGCATACACCCCTATTCGTTCTCTATTTAACTGCTCCTCAATCTCTGCCCACTTTTCCTTTCTTCTGTCGCCCTGCATGTTTATTTAGATCTTTATGCATGTAATGCATGTTTGTGTTTATTTACGAACAGGTAATAAAAAAATGGCTGTGGCTTAGCTAAGGTTAAGCCCAGCATGCGAAGCATAGTAGCCTTTATTTTAGTTGTTGAACCACTGTTTAGCATGGTGAACTGCTGTTGCTTGTCTATATTTGGTTCGGCTAGACGAAGAAACAACTCATGCGTTACTCTGCTTATTCCTTTATTTTCAAACCAATAAATACGCTGTGGTGATCAGTAAAGTAGTGGCTCTTTGTTTGAACATCGCTTATCTCGCTGCTGTTTAGCCGCGTACTGTGCACGTCGCTTGGCAAGCCGAACTTCTCGTTCTTCGGCCGTTTCCGTGGCTCTTTGTAACTTGCGCTTTGCGGTCTGACGAACGGCCCTTTCCGCCATCGCGCTATACAGCTGGCCTCGACGAGAGCGCGCCGCTCTTTTATACAGCTGTTATGACGCCAGCGCCCTAGCGGGAAGAACGGGAGTTAGGCCGCAGCACCGGCTGTGCGACCGCAGGCGAGCGCAAGAGTTGAGCCCGGCTTGCAGCTGTTGTGACGTCAGTGCCCTAGCGGGAGGAGCGGGAGTTAGGCCGCAGTACCATGCGACCGCAGGCGAGCGCACGAGCTGAGACCCGGCTATGTAGCTACGCGGCCGCAAGCGAGCGCACGAGTTGAGCCTCCGCTTTTGCAGCTGTTATGACGTCATATGGTAGCTACGCGGCCGCGCGCGGCGCAGCAAGGAAGAGCGTGGTTGTGCGGCTAGTATGCTTTAAAACCCCTGAAACTTCGTAAAGTAGTGCCACTCTCCTCCTCCGCCTTCACTCCTCGTTTCTCCTCTCCTTCACGGTCCCTCCTCTACCATGGCGCCGCCTACGATGCTCGAACGCAGCAGACGACCTTTCGCAGAGTGAATGCACGCATAGCAAGGCAGTACTCTTTAGGCGTTCACGTTGGCTTTCCAGCTCCGCGTAACTTCGTGTACAGCATAGAATTTCTAGTCGGATGCTTATACAAATTCGGTAACGGCAGCTTTTGTTTCATTTTTTGATAACTATTTCTTAAAAAAGTACCTAAAGGAATAATAATAATAATAATATTTTGGGTTTTACGTGCCAAAACCACTTTCTGATTATGAGGCACGCCGTAGTGGAGGACTCCGGAAATTTTGACCACCTGGGGTTCTTTAACGTGCACCTAAATATAAGCACACGGGTGTTTTCGCATTTCGCCCCCATCGAAATGCGGCCGCCGTGGCCGGGATACGAACCCGCGACCTCGTGCTCAGCAGCCCAACACCATAGCCACTGAGCAACCACGGCGGGTAACCTAAAGGAGTGTTAACGCTGTGCGTTGACGACTGCGAATGTATCGCGTGCCCTGCAATTAGGTACGCAACATTTGTCAAGGGCGTGTAGCGAGATCTTGTTGCGAATGGTTGTAAATAACACGTGTACGATCGAATGACAACCTCTTGGCTTCCAGCAAGCCCTCAGCCTAAAGAATCCGCGCCTCTTACCATGTAAATTCGCGGCGCGTATCAGCTATGACGTACAAAGGCTGACGGAGATCACTGCTCTGGAGGTTCGAAAGTGTATTACAAGCTACAGTGCCGCCAACGTGCGTGCTTGCCAATCTAAGCGCACGCAAAGCCTCAGAGGTAGGCGCTGGTGCTGTTATGTTTCTCGTGCCTCCACGCCGACAGAAATACCGCGGCCGATCATGGAGTCGGGACTGTGCGTACACAAGAAAAGAAAATGCGTTTTTAGCGTTCGTGCGCGATACGGGAGCGCGATAACGATGCTAGACTCAATCTCAAACAAGACCACTGTGGCCTTCAGTAATTTTTTCAGGTTAATGACGTATCACGAATAACACTTCATCGTGCGTTGGTTCGTCCGTTTACTAAGTGACGTACATGTCGTGAACCGAGTTGCACTGAGGTGCATGCATTGAGGACGGTTGCACTCCCTTCGAAGTAACACTTGCGAGACATGACTTTATTAGTGAAGTCATGATCGCGCAAAGAATCCCCCAGCCATGACGCGGCCGAAATTGCGGCAAGTGAAATGATGTTTTATCCATAAGTTAAAATGATATGAAACGGCATTCGAGTTGCAAGTTAACAGTTTATTTTCACATAGATGCATTAAAGAATTGCCTTTGCAGTCACAAGTCCGTGTGCACCATTTATTGTCTCATTGCGTAAATAAACGCACCAGCCTAAGAGTCCTACAGCAAGCGCGTCTCAATTAGGCATAGTGACTGTAGAAACTAATAGTGGCATAGACGAGTAAGCGAACGACTATAGACAAAAACGGCACCGAGAGCGGCGCTGCTGCGCCGGCGTTGAGAGCGCCGCATGCGGAGCAAAATTCTATTAGCGGTGGTACCCCTCTCCCATCTCTCGTTCGCGCCGCCTTGATTGCCTCCTGCACTGCGCGTGTTTGGGCACGTTTCGCGCCGCGCGCGGTGTGTGCGCGTGGACATTTCCTTCGAAGGGCGGTGTACAGTCTCTCTCACATTTAGGGGAAAACTCGAAGCGCAGCAGCTCGCGCAGATGCTCGAGGGGGCGGGATCTTGAACGGCGTCGTCTGCTACGGCGGCGCACGCTGGCCGCATTGTCGAGAAACGTTCTACTGTCAGGTGCAGGGCGCTGATCACATCGTTACTGCGTGAAAGGAGCCGGTATTCTTTGCTAAGCGTTGCGCGACGCCCATTGATACGCCTCGAATGTAAGTTCATCGCTGCATGGCAGTCATAGACGACGTACTGATTCCATACATTCTTGACGGCCCGTTTCTGGAAGGCGACTATATATTCTAACGCGATAGGACGCCGATCCACACTGCTCGTGCTGTGCAAGAACTGCTAGAAGAGCGCGCAGTCACTCTCTTGGAGCGGCCGCCTCAATCCCCGGGCGCCTACATCATTTAAAATGTCTGGGGCTCGTTGAAAGTATCGCTGGCGCAACATCCCCTCTATCAGTCGCCCGAGGATAGGCTTCGATCCACCATCGTCAGCGACTGAGACGTGCTGCGAATGAACACATCCCTGATCAAGTCATTCTACACTTCACTGCCTTCCAGGATGAGCGCTGTCATCGCTGCCGCTGGGGACATGACGAGATACTAACTGAAGTTCCGAGCGTGACGTGTCCAATTCCCCACCGGCGGGCAGGGTCTGTCTGGTGTAGCGAATGATTATCGAGAAAAATCACTTCCAGCTCATTGTCTGAACCTAAAACGTTCATTTAATCGTGTCCGTTTGTTTCACCGTGTTCGACTCCCATTGTTGAGTGCTTTGTTTTCCTTTCGAGTCAAACAAAGACTGAGCACGTTGCGCGCACATCTTGGTGCGTTTTGTCGCTGCTCATTACGGTAGCACACACAGTGAAGAAATATACGTGCACACGCTCAGTACTCCGGCCCTTCGAAATTACAAATGAACCATGTTGTCAAAAGAAGTTTGTGGAACTCCATAAGCGCCAATGAAGGATCAGAGTGTGGCGACGCACAACGTTTAGTAAAGAACATCAGCTCAGTTCCCGCAGTACCGATGAAATCGGTGCACTGCCCCTGACAGTACCACGCTTCCCGAAAATGCGGCCAGCGCGCGCCGCCGTAGCAGACGACGCAGATCACGACACCGCCCCTCAAGCGTGTGCGCCTGCTCGAGCTGCTGCCGCCGCACGACTCCATTGCTTGCCGCATCGCGATGCAATACGTTCCGAGTTTTCCCCTTAGTGTGAAACAAACTGCACACGCTATATTTGCCTTTAAGAAGATCGGTACGCTTGACGATTGTTTTTATGGCTGCAATGCGGCGAAAGGGCAGCGTCTGCTTAACCATGTAAGGGACGCTGAGCAGGTAATTGGAAACGACATCGTATGTGCCGCCGGAAAAATCGTCAGCACATACGATGCGGCACATACATACGGCACCTACGAGCTAAAGTCATTTTTGCAGTTTCTCACATTATGTTTGCTACAAATCCGTGTTGTCTCTGATGGCGACAACGGACTTCTATCGACACTGTGCGGAAATAAACAAGATATATAGCTGCATAGCACAAGTACGACATGCGCACACAACTTTAACTAGTACGTCCCCTACAATATGGAATAGAGGCAGCAATGTAGACAGCTTGGTCATTTTTTAACAGTACTCAAGAGACGGAAGTTGAAAGTATTATTAATCATTCCTGCTTCAGCAATGCCGGCGCGACCAAGACGCGGGTGTGTATCGTCCAGTAACCCGATCGATCGGTGCAGTGGTGAAGCGGGAATGAACTCCGGTCATGTTCAATGAATCATGCACATATTCAATTTCTCGGCACGCGTGAACTTCGGCCACTGCTAGCGCATACAACAGACGTGGCTTCCATTCTCAGACAGCGCACACACAAACGAAACACGAGAAAGAAGACAGGACAAGCACTCGTTGAACTTAAAGTTTTTGTATGAATAAAAGGATTATGTACCGAGTAATTATTAATTTCACGTGGGTTAGATATAGAAACCGTCATACACTCAGGAGTGATCAATAAACGATCTCGCTTCGTTTGCCAGATGTTTACTTCGCTCGGCGCACCGCAGTAATCCATGTCTGTCGTCTGCTTCTTTCGTACCATTTTCTTGTGAATCGGTATAATTTCACTGGTGGCATCAACCTTTTCATGTTTACATTGCTGTCGTGACAGTTAACAACACAAGAATAATTTCCGGTCATCCGAAGAGGCGCCATCGCAAACAAGAGACGTTTCGCGCGCAGCGCGAACTGAACGCGGGCGCGACCGCGAAGGGAAGCGGCGACGGAAACCTACACCTTCTCGCGTGCAGCGCGCGCGAGAAAGCCTTCTCGCGTGCAGCGCGCGCTCAGCCTGGCCTCCTCTGGCTCAGCGCGAGCGAAGGGAACCGGCGGAAGCAAACCCCCGGGGGATTGGAAACCGTGCCGCCAGGGGAGAAACGAGCGCTGGCGTCTCGGGCGAAACTTGGCGTGCGCTCGTCTATATGAGCGCGCGAACTAAACGAACGAGCAAACGACTAAACGAGCGTGCGAACGAACGAACAAACGACTAAGCACGAACGACGGCAAAACCAGCCAGGGAACGGGCGGGCGACCGCGCGTTTTCTTTGCGAGTGCTCCACCGCCGCATCTTAAGCTTCGCACACTTTAAAGCTCACGCGAATTAGCACGTACGTCTCAATTACCTATGATGCGGTCGCTCGATGACGAACGCACCCCGTAACATGGTTTTGGGAGAGCACGCACGCTTTTCATCGGTGCCACTGTATCGCAAATCCACCGGGCGACCGCCAACGAGGAACACGAACAAATGTGGCAAACAAAGCTAGTCTATCTAAAGAAGGCTAGTAAGTAACCACAAAAGGCAGAGAGTTGCTCTCCTGAGACGCTTTCATGATCGAGACTGAAATTTTGTCAAAAGGACTGCGCTGAATCTTAAAAATTTCGTAATCACGTTATCGCACGCAACCTCTCATGCCCGCGAACTCAAGCCGATTGGCGTTCAAAACGATTGAGCGCACCAAATACGACTAACACGACCACGTGGTGCGCATATAAGCAAAGCAGACGTTGCGTAAAAATCATGTTAATGCGTGCGTACAAATGGCAACATGCACAGTGAACTGTGCAATATCTACTACGTTATTGCCCGCAGCACAATGGGCAGGTTGCAAGTGCTAGGCGGCGCCCCGTCTTTCCGACCCCTAGCGCCATCTGACGAACAGTTGCGCGAATGTGGTAGGATTACTCACGGCGTCAGCAGCCCGCACTGCGTGTTTGGCGTCCTGTCAAACGATAGCGATGGCGCGAAACAGCGTGCCGATATTAATTTTAACCGGGTTTCTGGGAATTACAAGATCTTCATAGCTTTTTTCGTGAAACGAATTTAGGGAAAGGAAGTCGTCTATTTGAAGTGGGGCACGTCTACGACGTGAGGGAAGTGTTGAACTCGCACTGATCGGAAGTGACTGCTAGGTTTATTCCGCAAACGAAAAATAATTCACGAGCGAGATGCGTGAAGCTCAGCGTAATTTACTTCGTTATCTACGGTGTGGACGCATGAAATTGTAGGCGAAATTGATTCTTGAAGATCGGCGACAGCAGACAAATCCTAGCGGGGAGCTGCGATTGCCGTGCTGGCATCGCAGGGAAGTGCAAGGATGCCGCGGTAGTTTCCCTGTACATACATGACGGCAAATACGAATCCAAAACATCACATCCAAGAACGTGGGGCGTATGAACGACTCGTGTAAGACCTACCAGAGGTATTCTAACGTTGCTCTCCCCAAACACACAATAAAAAGGGGAGGAACTTACCAGTAGTGTAACTTGGGCGAAAATATTTTCGCCCAAGTTACTGGAAGTGCGATATTTTTATGTTGCGATTTTTCAGTGCGTGCAAAGGAGGTTCCAATAAACCACGTTGTCAAAAATTTTGGTGATCTCATCTGCACCTTCGTTGATATGCTGCCATGGGCGCAGAAGAGTGTATGCCAGCTCAGCCGGCTGCAACCCCTCCTCAAATCTCTCGGCAAGCCCTAGCGCTGTTCGAATGGGAGAGGATTGGGAAAGAGTTCCACGGCTTTACTGACAGTGTAGGAACAAACTTCTTTGTTTGATGCATATCCCGGTACGCACTGCAGGCAGTGGCGTAGCAAGGGGGGGAGCGTGGGCTCCGTTTGCAAGGGGCCATTAGGGGGGGGGGGGGGGTGTCATATACGTCTGGAGACACACAGAAATTGTTGATATCCTCGCCTTCCTCCAATAAATCCGGGGGAGGGGGGGGCAGCTAGAAGACCTATGGGCACCGGGTGCCAGACGACCTAGCTACGCTACTGACTGTAGGTGTCCTGTTGCTGCCATCATTGCTGTAAAAGCAAAGAATTCAGAGTTATAACGCACTTGGCATAACGCCGGAACATAAAACAGCTTATGCCGTCGGATGAGCGCTATCCAGTGTTGACGCCGACGGTCGGCTTGGAAACCTGTAAAACTTTGTTCCTCGTGAGTTGGTGTACGTGCTGTTGCAGCCCACTACTCAACAGCTCGGGTTGCACTTCGGCATTGCTCAGAAAAGGCAACAGCTACGCGCGAAACAGTGCGCATACAGGCTTTCCGAACGCAAGCGGGCCGGTCGTATCCTGCCGGTTCTGCGCTCGCCGCCGCGAGGGGCGCCCTAGTAGGCGCGGGAACTACGTTCGCAACCTGCCTATACGCAAGCCTGGCGCATACAATACTCTGAGAGAGCCACAACTTACATCACATAGTCGCGCGGAGGAAGTTGGTCGGAAGTTCTCCCTCCCGATTCGGTGAAGCCATGTCTTTCTACTTAACCCGTTGCGCTTACCGGACGGTATCGCGAACATATTCTTGCCTTTGCTAAAACTATATTGGCATCCAAACGCGCAGCAGGTCATGGTAACAGAAAATGACGTGAAGCGACGTCGCACTTGCCACAAAACATCCTTCAAGGCGTTCACATGATCAAAACAACACAGAATAGGAACGGAAGGAATGCCGCCAACAAGCGCCGCTTCTCGAGCAAAGATAGCACTTAAGCGCGACTGTAAACAAACGAAGCCGGCGCAAGGGGCGACGTGATGCCATTAGGCCAATAGCGACGCGGCGTCGGCTTCGGCCAGAGCGCTGGAGGAGGAGGCGGCATTCTTCAAAGCGTGGCACTACTTTACGAAGTTTAAGGGGTTTTAGTATGCTTCGCATAAAAGCGCTACCAACGGCCAACGGTTGAACGAGAGTGGGCGCCAGTGGCTCCCATAGAAACCGGATATCTGTGCAGGTCTGGAATTCCAGTAGGTCGTGGTTGGAACCATGTTGGAACTAAAGCCCCTGCATGCATAGAGTTTCCTACAAAAATTCTTGTAGAAAACTCTATGCCTCCATGTATATGTGTATGGAGGGGCTTTAGCTGGAACAATTTTTGTAGGAAACTCTATATATATGGTTGGAACCGTGGCGGTGGCGCCACTTACGTAAGGGGAGTCTCGAGTATACTTTTACGTTTTTGGTGCTCGCTGCTTGCAAAAAAAGAAAGCATGTGTATCAGTGAAAGAGCAACAGCATACTTCTGGTCGCCGAGTTATTAGCGGAACCATAAAAAGCAGCCGCTATTGGAACTTCTGCTGGGGGGGCGCCACATATGAGTACAGGGCGCCGGATGGGGCCGATATGTTTTATTTGTTTGAAGCGGCAAGCAGGACGTTTACAGTCTACGCTTCGCAAGACCTACTGATGAAAAACTATGCGCGCAAAAATACACACGAAGGATACATACTGCTTGAAGAACAAGAAAAATATTTGTTCTCTGTGCTCGTACAAGGAGATCTGCAAGTATAATTAGATCTCCCGTAGTATTTTTCGTCGTCGCGCGCCTCACCGCAATTTAGGGATCGCCAGCTGTTTGTGCGCGAGAGAAAAAATCTAGGGGGCTTGTGCTCCTTGAATATATCATACGAATATATGACTCTGCCTAGGCACTACGGAGGAGGTTTCTTAGCGCGTGTTGTATGCGTTTGTCCCCTAGACATCACAATCCTTAGACATCACAATCCCTAGACACCACAATCACAATCCTCGGATTACGCGAGAAACTTTGCAATTGCAGCGCAAGCTAAAGCGATTAAAGAAAAGAATACAAAAATCAAGCTCAGCCTTTTTAGAAGCAAAAATTCATGAAGTTTCAGAGAAATTAAAACAATGCATTCCGAAAGATAAAGAAAAATGCTACAATAAACAACTTCCGGATTTTATAAAAACTGCACCTGAAAAGTTTTGGCGGTCAATTGCACCAGTTTATCGTTCTACCGATGCATTTATTATAAATGGACAACATGTAAGTGACAAGGTCCAGGTATCAGCAGCATTTAATAACACCTTTAAGAAAGTTTTCACGAAAGATGACGGGCGTCTCCCACCCTTTAGCATGTCCCTTCCTTCCATGCCTGACGTTATAATTTCCGAAGAGGGTGTTTTTAATCTATTATTAAAACTGGATATTAAGAAATCGCCTGGACCAGATGATATTCCGAATGCCTTCCTTAAACAGTATGCAGAGTGGCGTTCAAAATATTTGTGCGTCCTATTCACTCGATCATTGAAAGAAGGTGTTCTACCGTGTGATTGGAAAACTGCTAGAATTAAGCCTTTGCATAAAAGTGGAGAGAAGACGTGTATTGAAAATTATCGCCCTATTTCATTAACTTCGACAACGTGCAAATTACTGGAACACATCATTCATAAGCATCTAACTAATTTCCTCGAAGAGCATAATGTACTGGCAGCTGTTCAACACGGGTTCAGACGAGGGTATTCTACATGCACTCAACTGGTCGAAACAATCCATGATTTTGCGACAGCAATCAACGAAGGAAAACAAACTGATGTTATCTTTATGGACTTTCGAAAAGCTTTCGATAAGGTTTCACACAAGAAATTACTTCATAAACTCAGTTTTATTATAAATAATAAACAGATATTAACATGGATACAATCGTACCTATCTGATCGCCGTCAGTTTGTGGAACTGCATAGAACTTGCTCCAATTACGTTCCTGTCGATTCTGGTGTTCCTCAGGGATCCGTCCTCGGCCCCCTACTGTTTTTGATGTTTATTAATGATATTGTTAAAAACCTGTCAGTACGTGTTAAGTTATATGCGGACGACTGCGTGCTGTATGAGAAAATAAGTTCGACTGATGATCAAATTAGGCTGAATAATGATTTTGCAAAAATAGTTTCTTGGTGTGAGAAGTGGCAAATGTCAATTAACTTTGAAAAAACCGTATTTATGAGAATAACACTTAAAAAGCTTCCTCTTCTATATTACTACACTGCTAATAATAATTTTCTTCATGAAGTCACAGAATATAAGTATCTAGGTCTATGGATCTCTGATAACCTTTCTTGGACCAGGCATGTCGACTATGTTTCAGCAAACGCCCCCCGAAAGCTTTTCTTCTTACGACGCTCGCTTAAGCTAGCAACACCTGGTACACGCCTCCTTGCCTACAACACTATTATTAGACCAATCTTAGAATATGCAGTAATTATCTGGGACCCTTTTACAAAGGTAAACATAAATAAACTTGAAAGAATCCAAAAGAAAGCAGTAAGGTTTATATATAACACTTACGGGCGAGCATCAGTCAGTGACCTCCTCAAAAAAAAAAAGCGGTTTACCCTCTATTCCTAACAGAAATCGCATATGTCGCTTAAAGTTTTTCTATCAATTAATTAATAATAATCTCAAAGTTGACACCTCCAATATCCTTACCTATTCCTCGGGGTACCAAACTAGAAATCGCCACTCTCTTTCTATAACACCATTAAATCCGCGAGTTAATTGTTTTAAATATTCCTTTTTTCCAAGGACCATCACTGATTGGAATAACCTCACGGATGATGTTGTCAGACAGACATCATTACATTTATTTCAAGAGCATTTGAATTGATTGTTGTTAATTGACCTTGTCGCTGTATTCTCTTGTTGAATTCCTATGTGCAATTTTGTTTTCTTTGTGTCTGTAATTCTGTATCTTCACACAATGTTTCCCACCTGCTATGATCTTGTGTACAAGATCGCAGTATTCATAAATAAATAATAATAATTACGGAGTGCGGTCGAGTTTGTTTATGCTCCGCCGCTGGCTGCCCGCGCGGTGAGGCAGTGGGCACGGAGGCCACATTTGGTGATCGTTGTGTCCGAAGGGACAAAGTTCTCACTGGTGTTGTACAAGTCGCGCGTCGCTTTTTTGTGTCGCGACGATAGATTGGATTTTTTACAAGCACTGCTTCATGAGGGCACTAGTAACCGGCAAACGGAGGCCTCGGGAGAGCACCCGAGGTCTCCAGGACACCCAAGAGGTATAGCGTCGGGATCAAAGGTGCAAGCAGGGCGGCCCGTGGATTGGTACCGCGGAAGCCGAAGCGTGCTAGGGGGTATTCGCATAAAAATATTGGCTCTCCGATGTCGCTGACAGCCTATCTTATACAGCCCTGGCTCTTGTGCTAGCCCTGGCACGCGCATGCCTCCGCGAGCCCCAACCTACGGCGTTCCTGGTGTTCCGTGGTGTTCCGCCGAGACTATATAGAGTGTACTAGATAATGGTCGCCGCACGACAGCCATGGAGGTCCCACTACCGTGTTTCTCGGTCGTGAGCCAGCTGCCCTCACTAAACGTCGAGAGTCCTCTTTGAAGGCACGTGACAATATGAACAACAGCGTTGGGGGAAATATATTGCACTCAGAATCGGCGAGACCGGGAAGTCTTTATCAATGTAATCTCCGTGGCTTGTCTGGCGATCACAACACAATAGAGATATATGATGCTTGAGGAACGAGAAAAATATTTGTTCTCCAAAGGGAACCGTACAATAACATCGTAGAATTAAAGCCGACACTGCGGCCGCAATGCACGCGCAATCACCGAGCAGCATAAATAAATAAATAAAAATAAAATAAAGAAGAGAAAGAAAGACATATATTCCTAAGGCATAAATATATATAGATGTCATGTGGAATTATAAACACCGTTTGGGCGTGGGCTCGCATCCTACTTCTGACACCATGTATCGAGTGGCGACCAGAACGACGGGCGGCACAAGATCAGAGCACAATCGCTATGGTTTATTGCGGTCCGTACATATATAGCCCCGTGGGTAGAGAATGTTAGTGTTGACAATGCAGAAGGAAATACAGAACGTTGAACATGAACAGCCGGTGATAACAGGCGCGCATCAGTAGTGATATGATACGGGATTTTTCAGGTATATGAGAAACCTATAGACAGCGCGTGTACAGACCTTCAGCTGGGAATACGGCTTCTTGGCTCCCCCAGTTGAAGAAAAAGCGGAACGCAGTGTATACAGTGTATGACTAAATACAGGAGGTGGAGGTCATGCGTGGACAGCTAATCGACCCTGCTCCTGTACATGCCCGTAAGGACAGCACCAGAAAGCAAGTTAGAATACATGTACGACAACGACAGTATAGTACACTGCGTTTTGAAGAACGTGCTGCAGCCACTATAGAATCCACACGGAAGGTTCGAGAGCCTGCGCAAACTATAACTGAATATATAAATTTCCTTGTAATCATGGCGCCTTTGCCAATTGATTGCGCCGCTGTGACAATCACCAGGCAATGGTCTCCAGTGCTTTCCTCAACCAGAGCCACATTCAGAAGGACCGTATAATATCTGACGCACTGAACGCAGAATGGAAATTCCGCGACTCGACGCCGTGAACGGATGCAATTCGCGCATCGCAACGTCATCCCAAGACAGCTTCGGAGCGGAATTCACACTGTATGGCACTCGAGCTTGGCGCGCACACCTAAAAGCAGTTTCAGCAGCCAAATTAAGGGGAACTGAAAGTACAGCTCGAGAAGAGAAGGACGCCCATACTCGTTCACGGTCAACCGCGCAGTCGTATCACGCAAGCAGCTGAAACCTGAAAACACATAAAGAAGAACTCGCGAACCCACTTGGTCAAACGCACTTGGCCATCGATTCAGCTGACGTAGAAAGTGCCCGTACAACACGCAGGCCGTTGCGCCGTCACGGAAGCTCTGCAGACTCTTTGACGTCGTCGGTAGCAGTGTTTTCCCACCCGGCGCGATCGGTCGCACCCAGTAATCACCCCACCCCTCGAACGGTTTTAGAATCTAGCTGGGCATTACCCTGCCCCCTCAAACACGCTTCGTCCTTCCGCGCCCGACGCCTTCTCGCAGCTGCCGGCCACGCGTGTCGTCTGCCCGCATGGCCGCCGCCGCCCAGCTGACCGAGGAAAGTGGCCCACCAAGGTCGGCGCCGGCGTATACCGCAGCTCGTTGCAAACCACTCCGCAGATACAGCAGCGGTATATCGGGCGTACATCGAACTTTTGACGATTGCCTCGCGCTTGCGCATGTTGCACAAGAACGGCCGGTTGCGCCCGGTTATAACGCACACCCCTTTCCCTAGAATGCACTTATATGTACATACACCGCAGCAGCGTCCCGCTGGGCAGAGGGGTGTTATGAGGCAACTCTACCACCTGAGCAGTGAGTGAGTAAATAAACTTTTATTAGGTCCAGCAAAACGCGATAAAACGCGCACGCGGCTAATCCCACGACGGAACTGACAGGTCTAGCCTGCCGGCCCGATTGCGGGCGCGCTGGACGGCCAGGGTTTGGTCCTCAAAGACGGGACTTCGCAGGAGCGCGTCCCACTCTTTCTTGGTGAACTTCGGGCCCAGCGAGCCGCACTCCCAGAGCATATGAGGCAAAGTAGCAACCTCACCACAGGCCGCGCAAGAACAATTCGGATAAATATCTGGATATATGCTGTTAAAGGACGCCGGATTTGGGTAGGAGTTCGTTCGCAAGAGTCTGAGCGTGACCGCCTGCGGCCTGCTTAGCTTCGAGTGAGGCGAGGGGAAAACCCTTCTCTCTAAGTAAAAGAATTTATTAAGTTCATTGTGCGGGATAGGATCGTCTCTGTGTCCGGGGAGAAAGAAAGTTTGACCAGCGTGTCCACGACGGAAACTGCAAAAGCCTTGCCGTCTCAGTATGCAGCTGCGTCCACGAAGCTTGCTTCGATCTAGTCCGTGTTTATTTCCTTCAGTATATTCAATGCTCTTGCCTTGCGACGGCCTGCGTTGTGAACGGGATGAACGTTGCGCGGCAAAGGGGCGACCACGATCTCCTCCCCTATTTCTCTGGGGACTTGGGTGTTTTCAGCCAAGCTCTTGGTGGGTGCGAGTCCGATCTCCTCAAGGATTCGCCTGCCGGCTGGCGTGGTGGACAGCCGCGTTAGCTCGGCCCGTTCCTGAGCCTCGGCTGTCTCCTCCATGGTGTCGCGGACCTGAGCAGTGTCCGGAAGGCGCCGTGGCTTGCGATTACGCCTCGTGGTGCTTTAGCTATACATGTTCGGAGAACACAGCAAATATTTGTCAATTCAACTAACTGTTTCCCGTTGACAGCTCAACACGATGCCTGAAATACTTATCAACTCCTAGAAGACGAAGAGGGTCTTTCCTGTTTTGTAAGACATTCTGTATACGGTTTTTTTTTATGCGAATATCATTCTTTACCTCCTCCAACTGTTTTGAACCTATCTATCTATCTTAGTTAGAGCTTAGTTAATTGGTTATCGATAGAAATGGACTACACTGTATTCGAAAAGAAAAGTATCCACGTTTGGGATACCCGCCGTGGTTGCTTAGTGGCAATAGTGTTTGGCTACTAAGCAGGAGGTCGTGGGATTGAATCCCGGCCACGGCGGCGGCATTTCGATAGGGGCGAAAACACCCCTGTACTTAGATTTAGGTGCGCGTTAAAGGACCCCAGGTTCCCAAAACTAGTTTGTTTTGGGGTTCCCAAAGAACCCCAAAACTAACTCCAGACGGGCAGTCGCATAGTTTACGAACGCTGGCGGCGGCCGACCAGGCCTGCTGCATGCAACTCGTGTAGCCACCATTCGCGTGGAGCAAGCACGCGTCACCTGCATGTGCTTATTTTTTAGCGCTGTCAAATATACAGATATTACAGCTAAATTTAGAGATGATTCTTAAAAATATGTACGTGACTGGTACATGTCTTGGATACAGCATGACTGCCCAAGCAAAAACAGTTAACTATGCAGCTCAACTGGGTTATATTTCAATTCTGTATGCTTGCTCACCACCTCTCACTATACGCTACGTAACTTCTACGTTCAACTTCAACTTGCGTTGATGCTGAAGTCACGCATTCTTTAGTATTATGTACCCAATAATAAACAAATGTGTTTGCAGGTACCTGGAGCTCTCAGCTGAGCCAGTTGGAATATCTGCACCCAGGTGATTGGTGGTGATTGTATTTATGTTAAACATGCACGCACGCACGCACGCACGCACGCACGCATGATATTGAAATTGTATGTCTTAAAGTAGAAAACTGTGTCTGTTGATGTATACAGACCACCCGATGGCAGCATAAACAATTTTATACGGTTTTTAGATAACATATTGACACGTGTGCTTGCTTATCTTTAACGGGCGACTATGTTTCACCGCCTAACCACTGTTATCGCACAACGCAGGACGCGCCTGCATGTATCGGAAGTTTCTGGAATGTTATCGATGGTTCCATCTAATGTCTGTCACCGAACCTTGTGTAATCTGATTGTATGTATGCGCGATGCGACTAGTGTAGAACTTTGTGAAAGACACGCGGGTCCCAAGGATTAATCTCCAACATTCGACGACTGATGTATAAAAGTCGACGCGCTTGACCCACTGATCAGATTTTCGATGATCGCCGACTGTGTTCGCCGCTATCGTTGTTCTTTGAGTGTAGCCTGCTTTTGAGGGCACAAGTTCACCCAATAAAACGCTAGTTCCTTTAATCACAGTTTTGTTGCCTTCTTCACCGTCACTACTATACGTGACAATAATTTCCTTTGTCAATGACAATGGATATAGACTCGTGTTGGGAGGTGACTTGAATATTGATATGTTAGCAAGCACAAATAAGCAAAAGGATCTTTCGGCACTTCTTGATTCCCACTTTTTACCGAATGTTATTGTCACTCCTACTCGTATTACTGGCTCGAGTGCAACATTAATAGACCTGATCATAACAAACTTTCCCTTCGATTCCGCACTTTCTGGCACTATTTATACCGCTATCAGTGGTACGTCACCTACCTATCTGTTTTATTGTACACCAATCCCGCTGCACACCCAGACAGGCTGCTTCTGGTATATATTATAGAACTGTAAATTTAAACTCCCTTTCGCGCTTTCGTGATGAAATTGTGCAAACGCTATGGGATGACTTATTCTCTTTCTCCTTTGCTGATTTAGCTTACGACTATTTTATCCGCACGATCAGTTCAGTTTATAATAAACATTTCCTAGTTCCACCCTAGTTCAAAACATTTCCCACTTCAGGTTTTTAAAAAAAACCAAAGCTAGATGACTACAGAGATCATAGAAACGATGAAGGAAAAGGATATATGTTATTTCATGCATTCCTAGTTAACCGAAATCAAGATGCTTTGAGGATGTTTAAAAAATGTTGAAATTTGATCATTAAGTTAAAACGGCAAGCAAAACGAAACTACTATTATAACATGTTAGAGGGCGTCACAGATATCAAACAAATGTGGAATAAATTACACTCCATCATATTTCCAGGTGAAGTAAGAAATAGTTTTGAATAACTTGTAGTTGACAATGAAGTTATCAAAGGCAAGGAGCTAGCCGACAAATTCAATGAGTACTTTACATCTGTAACTGAGAGCTCACATCACGATAGCGCCTTTGATTACTTACCCGTGCCGCTCAAGGAATCAATTTCTTTGCCCAACTGACTAAAATGAAGTATTAAGAGTATTTAAAAACTTTAAGATGAGTAAGAGTGAGGATATTAATGGTCCAAAAAGGAAGCCGATTAAATATAGTATTGATCTTCTTAGTCCGTGTGTGACACATATTTACAGCATTTCCTTACGAACTGGCATTTTCCCTCAGAATATGAAGAATGCTAAGGTGACTGTAATATACAAAAGTGGAGATAAACACATTCTCGGTAATTATAGACCTGTTTCAATACTTCCCCTATTCTCCAAAGGACTTGAAAAAAATATTCATCTTAGACTGTCAAACTTTTTTGACAAACATTCCATCATAACAAAATCGCAATATGGATTTAGATCAGGTTTTTCAACAGAAAGTGCTCTGCTGTTTCAAAAAGAATTGATTCTTCAAAATATTGAAGCAAAAAAGTTCACACTCGGCATATTCTTTGGATACGTCCAAGGCCTTTGATAAAATTATCCATAAAACATGAATAGGAAAGCTGCAGTGTTATGGAGTTCGTGGTGTTGCCCTCAATCTAATTAAAAACTACTTAGAAAACAGACATCAATGTGTATCGATAAGCAGAACTCTGTCTTCTATGCAACCTGTTAAATACAGAGTTCCCCAAGGCAGCATAGTGGGGCCGCTTTTGTTTATTATATTCATTAATGATATTGTCACGTGGTGGTGACGTTGAAGAACACAGTAGCAATACTGTGAAAGACAAAACTAACTTTTATTGGGCGAACCTGCGCCCACAAAAACAGGCTACACTTATAGCACAACGATAGCGGCGAACACGGTCGGCGATCGTCGAAAATCTGATTAGCGGGTCAAGCGCGTCGGCTTTTAGAGATCAGTCGTCGAATGTTCCAGAGTAACCGCTGGGACCCGCGTGTCTTCCACAAAGTTCTACACTATTCGCGTCGTGCATACATGCAGATTACACAAGTTGCGGTGAAAGACAGTGGACGGAACCATCGATAACATTCGAGAAAATATTTTACATGCTGCTCTGTGCGATAACATTTACATGCTGCTCTGTCCTGCTCTGTGCGATAACATTTGTTAGGCGGTGAGAAGTGGTCACCCGGTAAAGATAAAGAAGTACACGTGTCAATATTGTAAATGTTGACCCTTCAGCCCAATGCATAATCTACGCTGATGATACAAGTTTTTTTTTCTTTTCAGGAACAAATATACATGATCTGGTGAATCTAGCTAACTTGGTATTAGAAAAAAAATGCAGCTGGTCACTTAGAAGTTCTTAGCAAATTAACTGCTCAAAACCTAAAGCTGTTCTTTTTCGCTCTATCCCCACTTTATGAGCTCACTCATTCTTATAATCTCATGTTGAATAATAATAAAATTGAATTTTCTTCTGCAGCAAATTCTCTAGGTGTAATTTTTCACGAATATATGAAATGGATCACCATACAGAACTTTTACAAAACAAACTTTGCAATATCTTGGGCGTACTGAGATAATGTCAGCGTGTATTGCCAGTTCCTCAAAAGCTTTCGATATTTAAGGCACTCTTCTCATCACATCTGCGACATTGTATAATTTGGGGTAACGGAACACAGCAATCCATAAAGAATCTTGTTATCCTAATCTTGATTATTGGTCAAAACAAGACCAATAATCTTTAAGCTCCTAGACTTCCGAGACAAAACAAAAATTTTGCGTAACTGTAAAAAACTCAAGGATACTGATTACGCCATCAGCGAAGACTTCTCACCGCGAGTTCGAGATATTAGGAAGAAGCTATGGCAATATGGAAAAACAAAGAAGGAATCCGGTGATAAAGTGGTCCTGGTCTACGACAAACTAAAGATAAATAGTTGCCTGTATTCTTGGGACGAGGAAAATAATGAGGTGACCCCCATTACGTCCACTTCAAGCGATACAAAAAACCAGGACGTCGGTACGCGAACCTTGCCTCCCCGCCGTCCCTAGCATCCAAAATAACATTCGGTAATGTTAACGCTCGAAGTGTTAGTAGTAAGCTCGGACCCCTCGAATCAATATTGTGACGCAGCAGTAATCACGGCTTTTATTCCGCGTCAAAAGGTTAGGCGAACCGACCACGCCCACAGCAAGGAGCACACTCGAGAGCCAGCCCCACAAGCGATGATGAAGAAGAACCCCATATGAGCCCCACATGATGATGATCATGTACAGATGACAAAGAATAGCTTATATCTCGCTACACTAATGTCCCCTCGCGCGAGAGCGGCCATCCTGGCCGCAACTCAAAGGGGCGGTGAACGTCTCGTGAAAGGTTTCATACGGGAAACGTGGACAATCTCAGCGGCGCGGCAGCGGCGGTCATTTGGAACAATAACTGGTTCCACGCGATAGTTCACTGGAGAAGTCTGCTCCATGACTTTGTAGGGGCCGATGAACCGAAGCTGAAACTTGTCACACAAGCCAGGAGTACGAACTGGTGTCCGGAGTAGCACTTCCTCGCCAGGGCGGAAGCACACGACGCGATGAGAGGCGTCGTAATGCTGCTTGCGGTCCTGTTGCCGTGCTTCGGTGTTGATGCGGGCGAGCTGGCGGCAACGCAGAACGCGGGACACATATTCTTCGCAGGAGGAAGGACATTGATGGACAGTTGGCGCGAAGAAAGAGACGTCAAGACAGGAAGAGGGCGAACGACCATAGACAAGGTAGAATGGCGAGTAACCGGTCGTGCGTTGAACGGCGGTATTATATGCAAAGGTCACGAATGGTAAAATTGCGTCCCAGTTTCTGTGATCCGGGTCAATGTACATGGCTAACATGTCTGACAGCGTGCGATGAAATCGCTCTGTGAGGCCGTTGCTTTGCGGATGGTAACTGGAGGTAGTCTTGTGGGTGGTTCCGGAGGCTCGGAGTACTTCGTCTAGTAGTTGCGAGAGGAATGCTTTTCCACGGTCGCTCAGGAGGACGCGAGGAGCACCGTGACGCAGTATTAAGGATTGAAGTACGAATGCAGCAACTTCAGAGGCTGAGGCAGAACTCACACAAGTTGTTTCGGCGTAGCGTGTCAAGTGATCAACGGCTGTCACAATCCATCGTTTACCGGTGAGAGTCACAGGAAGAGGGCCATATAGGTCAACTCCAACGACCTCAAATGGTTGCGACGGACATGGAACCGGTTGCAGTTGTCCGCTTGGAGCTGATGTAGGAAGCTGATGTAGAGCGCAGGAAGCGACGTACCTCGCTACACTGGCGGACAATCCAGGCCAGTAGAAGCGCCCTTTGATGCGGTCATAGGTTTTCTGGAAACCAAGGTGACCAGCAGACATGTCGTCGTGAGAAGCCCGCAGGACATGAGCACGTAGAGAGCGTGGCAGAACAGGAACCCAGCGTTGACCGTCAGGGTGATAGACATGACGGTATAGGACGCGGTTGTCAATCTTAAATTGCGTCAGCTGCCGACGAAGGCGGGCGTTAGGCGGGCGCGAAGCTCCTTGAAGGTGGTCAATGATGCGCCGACAGTAAGAGTCGGCAAGTTGATGAAATTGGAAGGATTTGTTGTCGTGTGGAGGCATCTCGTCGACAGTGGCCAACAAGAAAGCATCTGAGGAGGGATTGAGCGAAAGCTTGTCACGGATGGTAGTTGGAGCTCCATTGCATGGTGTCGTAGGAAGCGGACAGCGAGAAAGCGCGTCTGCGTCTTGGTGTTTTTTCCCGCACTTGTAGGTAATGGTAAAGTCGTATTCTTGCAAACGAAGAATCCACCGACCAAGTCGTCCAGACAAGGTCTTCAGCGTCGAAAGCCAGCATAATGCATGATGGTCTGTAACGACCGTAAAGTGGCGGCCGTGAAGATAAGGTCGAAACTTCTGCACAGACCAAATGATAGCTAGACATTCCTGCTCCGTGATGGTGTAATTCTTTTCGGCGTTTGTCAGAACGCGACTTGCGTATGCGACGACCCTCTCACCTAAAGTGTCGTCTCGCTGTAGGAGAACGCCACCAATTCCGTGACCACTAGCATCCGTATGCAGGAGGGTAGGAGCAGCTTCATCAAAATGGCGTAGTACTGGTTCAGATGTAAGAGCTTGCTTCAGATGGGTGAACGCAGATTCACATTCGGGAGACCACACAAAGGGAACATTAGAACCCAGTAATTTGTGCAGAGGTGACGCTATTGAGGCGAAGCCCCGTATGAATCGCCGAAAATAGGAAGCGAGGCCTAAGAAACTACGCAAATCTTTGGTCTTTTCGGGACGAGGGAAGTGCTGAACTGCGGAAACCTTGTCAGGGTCAGGACGAATGCCATCTTTGCTCACAATGTGACCTAGAACTTTGATCGTCTTGCTCGCAAAATGGCATTTCTTGGTGTTTAGCTGAAGTCCAGCGTTGGCAAGGCACGTGAGAACTTCATCCAGACGTTGCAGGTGCTGAGAGAAGGTTGACGAGAAAACAACAATATCGTCGAGATAGCACAGGCAAGTCTTCCACTTTAGGCCACGAAGTACGGTGTCAATCATGCGCTCGAACGTTGCGGGCGCATTGCAAAGGCCGAATGGCATGACATTAAACTCGTAGAGCCCATCTGGTGTTGAAAACGCTGTTTTCTCCTTATCGTCCTCATGCATAGGTATCTGCCAGTAGCCGGAACGCAGATCGATGCTGGAGAAGTACTCGGCACCCTGCAGGGAATCCAAGGCATCGTCTATTCGCGGCATAGGGTATACATCCTTGCGTGTGATCTTGTTAAGTGCTCGGTAGTCGACACAAAATCGAACCGAGCCGTCTTTTTTGCGAACCAAAACAACGGGGGAAGACCAAGGGCTAGCAGAGGGGCGTATTATGTTGCGTTGGAGCATGTCGGTGACGTTCTCGTCAATGACTTTCCTCTCGGCTAGCGATACGCGATATGGTCTACGGCGCACGATGGATGTACCATCTGTCTCTATCCGATGCGTCGTAATCGAAGTCTTTCCCAACGAAGATGAATGCGCGTCAAAGGAAGCTTCATGTTTTTGGAGCAAAGCAAGCAATTGTTGTGACTGCGAAGGTGTCAGGTCGGAACTGATGGCAGCTGCAAGAGCTGAAGGAGATGCGGCCCGTCTGGTACAGAGACCTTCTGAGGAAGCTGGTTTAAAGGAAATAACAGATATAGACTCTGATGCAGTGGCGCAAGCCAATGTAGTGCCTTTAGGGATGAGAATCTTTTCGGATGTCGGGTTTGTAGCGTAGAGAAGTGCAGAGCCATCATCAAACCTAACGAGCCCTGATGCAAAGGCTATCCCTCTTGCAAGACAGCGTGCAGATGGTAAGACGAGCACGTCGCCGCAGTCAATCACATCAGACGTGATAGTAACGATGCTTTGATGGCGAGGAGGTAACGCGGTATCTTCTGCAGCAAGGAAGTGAAGGGGTGTGTCATCTGCATGAAGTGAATAGGTCGTGTCGGTCATATGGAGAACGCGTTGTCCACAGCAGATGGAGGCGGAGGCCATAGAAAGAAAATCCCATCCCAATATGAGCTGCTGGGCACACGAACTTAGCACTGCAAATTGTACGTGATGTAGAAGTCCATCGATGGAAATACGAGCTGTGCACATGGCGATAGGTCGAATGGAGGCCCCTTGAGCAGCGAGTAGCGTAGGTCCTTCATAGGGGGTCGTAACTTTCCGAAGTCGCGAACACAAATCACGGTGAATGACTGAAACACTAGCACCAGTGTCTACTAAAGCTTCTACTTGTACACCTTCGACTGCAACCAATATCACATTGTACGGACGCGATGGAGGAATTTCAGTCCTGTCGTTCGATGCAGCTTTTCCTCCAAAAGCTGCATAATTTAGTTTTCCGGACGACGCTCGGCGAATTGAGAAGCAGGTCTCAGTGGGGACGTAGAGCGGCGAAGGGGTGACGGCGAGCGGCGTCTCGCAGGACGGTAAGCCGTCTCGGATGCTACAGTAGGCGATGGAGAGCGTCCGCGCGGTGGACCATAAGGACGGCGTTGGTCATGGAAGCTCCCTAGACGTTGGAAAGTAGCTCCGGGCGAAAAGTCATCCCGTTCGTATACGTCATAGCCGCGACGCTCGTCTTGCTGGCGCTTGCGGCAAAAACGCGCTATGTGGCCGCGATAGCCGCAGTAGTAGCAGATGGGACGAGGACGCCACTGCGGATAGCTGGTTTGGGTAGGTGCGCTGGTAGTCATGGAAGCGATGTGAGCCGGTGTTGGTTTTGGAGGCATCGGTGGGACGATGACTGGAGTAGCTGCGGCTACTTGTGCGTACGTCGATGGGGCCCTAGGTGTTAGAGGGTCCGTGTACGCTGCACCAGCCATGGATGCCAATTCCTCCTTGATGACATCTCGCAGATTGGTATCGGAGGCATGAGAAGGCATAGGTCCTGCTGCTAAGCCAAGATACTGGAGCTCTTCTCGAATTATTGCGCGTATCATTGCTCGTAACGTAGGGTCGTTGGCGCTAGTGTTTGCAGTGGTGTCCGGCTGCAACCGTACTGATTCCAGTTCGTCAAGGCGCTGGCAAGTAGCAACGATATCAGCGACGGTAGTGGGGTTCTGGATGGCTAAAGCATTGAAAGCAATAGCGCCGATGCCTTTGAGGATGTGGCGAACCCTGTCTGATTCGGTCATGGCCGTGTGCACGCGTCGACAAAGAGCAAGCACATCCTCGATGTACGACGTATAAGATTCACCGGGTTGTTGCTTGCGAGTGTCGAGCGTCTTTTTTGCGAGGGCAGAACGAACAGCCGGTGTGCCGAAGATTTGGCGGAGCTGCTGTGTGAAAGCACCCCAGTTCGTGAAATCAACCTCATGGTTGAAAAACCAAGTCTTCGCTACGCCTGTCAGATAAAAGGCGACGTGACGCAGCTTGGACGCATCGTCCCAACGGTTAGCCGAACTCACTCGGTCATAGTCGTCCAGCCAATCCTCGACGTCTTCACCGCGAAGTCCAGCAAACAGATGGGGATCACGCTGGTGCCCACTGACAACCCAATACGGAGCGGCTGGGGTAGTCGAGGCCGAGATGGTGGAAGTAGAAGTGCCTGTGGGCTCGTCCTGCGACATGTTGGCGGACAGCTGGCACAATCGGCGACCCGATCGAAGCTCCAGGAGGTTGAGCGGGGAGTCAGAGGACGGGGGACCGAAGAGCACACTCCACCACTTGTGACGCAGCAGTAATCACGGCTTTTATTCCGCGTCAAAAGGTTAGGCGAACCGACCACGCCCACAGCAAGGAGCACACTCGAGAGCCAGCCCCACAAGCGATGATGAAGAAGAACCCCATATGAGCCCCACATGATGATGATCATGTACAGATGACAAAGAATAGCTTATATCTCGCTACAATATTAATAGCTTTCAAACCGGAATTTCTAGGCATAACAGAGACTTGGCTAACCAAAGACGTCAAAGACTTCGAAATTACTCCCCCAAACTACGTCATTATTCGTAAAGATCGGCCAACACGAGGCGGTGGCGTTGCTATTTTGATAAAAAAGGAAATTCCGTACGTTAAGTTGCCTGACGTTGAGGGGGTTGAAGCTGTATTTTGCAAACTTTGCTTTGCCACTACCACCTTCATTGTTGGATGCATTTACCGTAGTCCTTCTACTGATTTGAATGTGTTGCAATCATTGCACGTGTATATGCAGCAGCATGTGAAGAGCACCAAGCTCATATTACTAGGCGACTTTAATCTCCCTGATATCAACTGGCACACACTGCATCACCGTTCACCTTGCGCAGATATTCTTTTTGACATTATGCTCTCTTTTAACCTAACCCAGATAATAACTGAACCCACGCGTGTACAAGGATCCAGTTCTAACATTTTAGACCTAGTATTTTTAAGCAATCATTTTCCCACCCATAACGCTAAATTCGAAGTTTCAACCGGCTTGTCAGATCACAAACTAGTATTGTGTGAGGTGCCGTATCAAGATTCGCTACCCTCTTCACAATCAACAATTACGTACAAAGACTACAACAGAGCTGATGATACAAGCATCATTGATACACTGTCATTTCAACTATCGTCATTCAAACAACTCGCACATGATGGAAACACAGATATAGAAATTTTATGGCACGAATTTAAGTCCGTTGTGTCATACTGCATCAGTAACTACGTCCCTTTGAAAACTAAGAAAACTCATAAACATAACCCCTGGATAACTCGGACCGTTATTCATGCAAAAAGGAAAGTTCGCCGAATCAGAATAAATAAAAAATCTCATCCCTCACAACGAACTGCTCAACAATTAACTTACGCCATGGATGATTTGAAATCCAAAATTAAGAAGGCCAAATCACACTATTTTACAAACACACTTCCTAACTTTATAAAGAATTCTCCCGAAAAATTCTGGCGTTATTTAAACCCTAAAAAACGAGACGAAAGAACGACATCTGCGGATAACAAAAACGCTGCGACTTCTTTGAATAATTATTTCTGCTCTATTTTTACATCTGATAACGGAGAACTACCAGGAATAACCTCCGGCACTGGTGTGAAGATGGAACCATTAACTATAACAGAAACAGGAGTACTAAATCTTTTACTAACTCTCGACACAAAAAAAGGACCAGGGCCAGATAACATCCCTAACATATTCCTTCATCGATATGCCGAGTGGATGGCAAAATTCCTGATACTCCTTTTTAACAAATCATTATCCACCTGCACCCTTCCTACGGAATGGAAAACTGCCAAAATAACACCTATACACAAATCAGGAAATAAATCTGATCCTTCAAACTACAGGCCCATATCATTAACCAGTACAGTATGCAAGATATTAGAACATATTATTTTAAAACACGTAAACGCATATCTAGACGTAAATGATATCCTAACCCCTTGTCAGCACGGCTTTCGTAAAGGCCTTTCTACTATTACGCAATTAATTGAATTAACACATGACATATCCAAGAGCATTGATAACCAGAAACAAATAGACCTCATATTTTTAGACTTTTCGAAGGCATTTGACCGCGTGTCACACACTAAACTTCTTGCAAAACTAGAACTAACTTTGGGAAGCGGCCCTATCCTTGATTGGATCAAGAACTATCTTAGTAATCGCACACAATTTGTTGAAATTAACAACGAGAGGTCCGCGACAACTAACGTTACATCAGGAGTACCCCAAGGAAGTGTCTTAGCCCCAGTATTATTCTTAATCTTTATTAATGACTTACCCGCATATGCCTCACAGAATATCAAACTTTTTGCAGATGACTGCGTTCTTTTCCAGGAAATTAACTGCCTTGATGACCATAGAACTTTAAATAACGCCATAACAGCAGTTTCCCAGTGGTGCAAGGACTGGCAGATGGATATAAATCTAAAAAAGTCTGTTCTATTATCTATAACCAGAAAAAAACATACATCAGCCTTCCAGTACACCCTTAACAACATTCCTCTTGTATCTGTTCATGAGCATAAGTACCTTGGTGTGACACTAACATCTGACTTCAGGTGGGATTCTCACGTTAACAATATCACATCAACCGCAATAAGACAGCTCTTCTTCATTAACAGGCGCCTTAAACTAGCACCATCCGAAACAAAGTTAATCGCATATAAAACACTCATAAGACCTGTTCTAGAGTACGCCAACACCGTTTGGTTCCCGTTTACTAACAAACTGATCAAAAAACTTGAAGTGGTACAGCGAAAAGCGCTGAGATGCATATATAATAAACACTCCATCAC